>NW_024609857.1:56916312-57516312 GCF_016920785.2 Ixodes scapularis | reverse complement strand
ATAAGCTCTTCTTTTCTTGTTGAGTAAGCCACGCAATTCTCGTGTAAACCACGGCTTGTCACGTGCTCGTTTTGGCTTTAGCATGCGCGATGGGACACACTCGTCGCGCAAGTTAAAGATTTTTTGTTTTAGTTTAATCCATAGCTCATTGACATTTAAAAACTCGGACAAAGTTTCGAAAACCGGAAGATAAGATTCGAGTTCGTTTCAATCGCATTTGAAAGACACCTGATGGCATTAGGCGTTGAACATGGTGGCCGATAAAAAGAACCAACGGCTAAGCATTTTCCATTAGTCAATCCTATCTGATAAAGCACAGTTTCGACATTTTGGGTGTTTAACACTATCTCTGTAGAAGAAAAGGCCTTATCAACCAGAACAAACATCTCGCCACCGCGGGTCCCTCGATCACGTCTGTAACACTCGAAACAGTCAGGGAATACTTCTGCGCCACGTACTGAATCGTCTAACCACGACTCTGTGCCTATAACCACGTGGGGCTTAGTCATCAAGATCCAGCTGCCGGATATCATCACATTTATTTTTTAAGCTTCTACAATTGATAATAAGAAGAGAAATCGAGCAAGTTGTTCGCGGAACTTCACGTAGTATGTACCGGTCAATTTGATTCGTGGTAACGTTCCTAGAAAACTTCGCATCGCCCAAAAACAAGGTGTTATATTTTAAAACTGCCTTAGTGTCCCCCTGCCGATGCGCCTTTGCATAATCCCAGAAGAGTTTTCTATTTTCTTGAATAGGTTTCGAGAAATCTTCCCATATGTTATAGGGGGCATTCTTCAGCCTTCGGGCATTTAAGAGAACGTTCTGCTTTTCCTTAAAAGATTTGAAGGTAGCAATAATCGGACGATTCTTACCAACAGAAAACTTTCCCAGTCTATGAGCTCGCTCGATTTCAACAGTGTCGATGACCAAGTTAGTGTTAGAAAGTTGCATTATAGCATTGCATTGCATTGCAGTGGGCAGGACAGCAGCAGCTCGTTCACCATGCTTAAACGAGTCTTCTTCTTTGTCCAGATTTTGCTGCTGCCTTTCGGGAACCTTGACGTGATTTCTGCGGCCTCGGATGAACAGTTTCAAGATCGCATCGTGGTGATTCCAAGCGACGTGACGGGTACCGTGAATTGTGCTGACGCACAATCTTCCCCGATACCCGAGACTGTTCTGTGTGACAACGACAACCGCGGTCACGTGTTTACGGGCTACTCTGTGACGCCCACCGGGATGACTACGGCGCACATCGACGGCATAAAAACCTTCGGACAAGGCTTCGACGCCAGTGGGCAGGACAGCAGCAGCTCGTTCACCATGCTTAAACGAGTCTTCTTCTTTGTCCAGGTATGTGGAAGAAGGAATGATCATTGTTACCGATCCGATAATCGTTTTTTACTGCTGGTGTCTTGCCCACACCAATATGTGCATTTTTTTGAGTGTGTCAGAAACACTGTTCAGTCTTTGCTATGTTGTGGCGACGTTGAGGCCAATCCGGGTCCCATGAGCGATGTTCAGGCTAAGCAGTTTAGCCAAATGTATGATCTTTTACAGAGCTTGAATGCTCGCTCGCTTCAGTTTGAACAGGGACAGGCAAAGCTGCTTACCAGTGTAAATGAGATAAAGGAAAACCAGAAACGTATGCAAGAAGAGGTGGCTGACATTAACAAAAGGTTGCATGTCGTTGAGACTAAAACAATCCTTCTTGAAACAAAACAGCAAGAATACGGTGTCGCCGGTCAAGCAGCTGATCGCTTACGGAGCGAAAACATCGCTCTGCGGGAGCGTCTTGATGATATGGAGGACCGGTCTCGTCGAAACAACGTTATCTTTTACGGTATTCCTGATCTTGCTTCAGAAATGTGGAGTGACGCTGAACAAAAGATAACAAGCCTGCTCACCGAATGCTCCTTGCCTTCCATAAGCGGAACATTTGGTATAGAGCGCTCACATAGGCTAGGGGCATTTGCTGCGAACAAATGTCGCCCCATCATCGTACAGTTTTCTTCTTTCAAAACGAGGGATCTTATCTTATCTTGCAAAATGCAACTAAAAACGGTAGGCGTGACTGTCAGTGAAGATTTTTCTTTTGCTACTCGCCTGGCTAGGAGAAAACTAATAGAATTTGGCAAATCCCCAGGAAGTACTTTCAAACTGCGTTTCAACAAGCTTTATCAAAATAACAACTGCTATACGTACAACCCCCAAGAAGACCGAATATGTGTGTCAACCTCGTTCCAACGCTCTGAAAGAAATGTTAGCGTGCTTCCACTAATTTCAGCCCCCCTTTCTCAACCGTCTGGTTGAGAAAGGGGGGCCTAGCGGTCCGAGAGGGGCGGGGGACCAGTTAATGTGCCAGTTGTTTTTTCTAACATTCGAAGTCTGATTAAAAAACGCGATGACTTATGCTCAATGATTGACTCATGTGATGCTGGTTTGGTTGTGCTCACTGAAACTTGGCTTTCCTCTCAAGTTAAGAATTCTGAAATATTTCATTGTAGTAAAAGTTTCGATGTTTACCGGAATGACCGCAGGGAACGTTCTGGAGGCGGAGTTTTGATAGCAGCTGTGCCTGAACTTAAATCTTTTTTGATAAACATAAAATCTGATCTTGAGATAATATGGGTAGGTCTTTCCATTGGACACAAAAAGCTAGTATTAGGCTGTTGCTATCGTCCTCCAAAAGGATCAAATACTTTTGTTGAGCAACTTCATGATGCAATTAACCTTGTCCGTGTTCGCTTTCCAAACTTACCCATTTTTCTTATGGGCGACTTTAATTATCCCGGCATCATCTGGTCTGATTTAAGTTCTTCATCGAAAAACCCCTCAACTGAATGTAACCAGTTCTTAAATCTATGTTCTGACTTTAATCTTTCGCAAATTGTGAGATTTCCGACAAGGACAACAGACTCCTCGGCGAACGTGCTCGACCTGATACTGACTGATACACCTGATTTAATTTCTGATATTTTATACCTTCCTGGTCTCAGTGATCACTCGTTGCTTAATTTTTCTTTTATAACTCCCGTGTGCCGTAATACAAAACAGATCAAACAAATTCGGGATTACAAGAGGGCCAACTACGCAGCGATTAATAGAGGTCTGAGCTGTTTTTTGGAGGACTTTTTGCCAGAGTTTTGCGAGCGTTCCGTTCAAACCAATTGGGACTTATATAAAAACAAAGCCATTTCTTTATTTAATGAGCACATTCCATTACGCTCAATTATAACAAACACACAGTCTCCATGGTTCACTCCTCAACTCCGAAGGCTCTCAAATAAAAAGAAACGTTTGTTCAGAAACGCAAAGCGCATTGACTCGGAGGAATACTGGCAACGTTATAATCTCGCAGCGAATGAATACAAAAAAGCAGTCGGGGAGGCTAAATATTACTTCGTTAATGAGTGCCTACCATCTATGATAATTAATAATCCTAAACAGTTTTGGAGTGTAATGAATCCCAGTGTTGAGCGTTCCCTTTCACTTAGAAATGAGTCCGGTGAAATGTTTCCCAATTCACTGTGTTCAACTGTTCTCAATGACATGTTTTCTAGTGTATTTAATAATGTTACTGATTCATTTTGTCCATCATATCCTTCATATGACTTTTTTCCCATGAATCCAATTGTCATTGATGAGTATGGCATTTTAAAGATTGTAGACTCAACTAAACAATCATCGTCATCTGGTGTTGACAATATTAACTCAAAGTTTCTAAAGAATACAAAAGAATATACATCAATCATTTTGTCTAAACTATTTGAGCAATCTCTTTCACTAGGTCAGCTTCCAGACGACTGGAAAACTGGAAGGGTGATTCCACTGCACAAGACTGGAGACAAACATTCCCCTTCTAACTTTAGACCCATTTCACTCACAAGTATTTGTTGTAAAACGATGGAACATATAATTTATTCTAATCTGGTTAATTTTCTTGAATCTAATTCATTCTTCAACGTTAACCAACACGGTTTTAGGAAATTTTTTTCATGCGAGACACAACTTGTAAGACTAACAAATGATTTCCATCGCGTTCTAGATCGTGGTTCACGAATTGACAGTGTTTTTCTTGACTTCTCCAAGGCGTTTGACAGGGTCTCTCATAACCTTCTTCTTCTTAAGCTTCACAAACTTAACATTGAACCGCATGTACTTTCGTGGATTCGCGCATTTCTAACTAATCGTTCACAGTTTGTAAGTTGTAATAATACCGACTCGTCCAAAGTTTCAGTAACGTCCGGAGTACCTCAGGGATCTGTGCTTGGCCCTCTTCTCTTTCTCATTTACATTAATGACTTACCATTGAATGTAACATCTTCTATTTGTTTATTTGCAGATGATTGTGTTGTATACCGCGAAATTGTTAACAGTTCCGACATCTTACTTCTTCAAAATGATCTCGATTCCATCTCAAGTTGGTGTGACTCTTGGCACATGTCATTAAATGTCGACAAGTGTAAACACATGATAATTTCAAGGCGAGTTAACGATCCTCCTTCCTATATCCTTAATAATATATGACTTTAGAGCGGGTTGACACTTACAAATATCTGGGCGTTCACATCACATCTAACCTCTCATGGGAATCGCATGTTAACCACGTCATTTCCAATGCCAACCGCATGCTTGGCTATCTAAAACGTAATTTTTTCCAGACTCCTTCGACTTTGAAACTCTTTTTCTATAAAACACTAGTCCGGCCAAAACTTGAGTACGCTTCTGCTGTTTGGGATCCTAACACTGAGAGCCTCGTCGGCGCCTTGGAGGCTGTCCAGAATAGATCTGTGCGTTTCATTCTTTCTAATTACCATCGTACATCAAGCGTAACCTCTATGAAAAAATGCCTATCCTTGCCAGCTCTTTCTTTAC
Source organism: Ixodes scapularis (assembly GCF_016920785.2). NCBI lineage: Eukaryota > Metazoa > Arthropoda > Arachnida > Ixodida > Ixodidae > Ixodes > Ixodes scapularis. Next base: position 57,511,431 of record NW_024609857.1, on the reverse strand, counting down.
GCCGAAAGTTTTATCGATTAAGTTTATTTCAGAAAATATTTTTTCACAACCCTATACTTAAGACTGAACTCCTACTGGAGCCATCCTACATATCATCACGCAATGATCACATACATAAAGTCGAAATTCCACAGTGCCACACTAATACCTACTACAGATCATTCATACCTCGTACGTCTGCTGACTGGAATCACCTTTCCACATCCATCGCCACAATTGTTAATCCTGTTGATTTTAAAAAAGCTGTATCAATACTACTAGAAGTTGATTGTGATTTGAGTGTTCCATTAACTTGTACGTAATAATCCCACCCCCTCTGTAATGCCTTCGGGCCCTGAGGGTACCAATAAATGAAATGAAATGAAATGAAAAAAGTGCCTCAGATGACGCGAGCGTTTTTCGGGAATTGGTGTCTTGAAATAGAAAAGAAGATTACGACGACTTCGGTTTTCTAAGTCATCAAGTTTCGCAGACAGAACGTCTAGGTAATTCTGCTGTTCTTGCCATTTGTTTTTCAAGTCGTTTAAGACTGCGCATGTCTGCTCCAGCCTTCTAAAATTAGTCTCAATTGAATCTACTCGCGTGCGCAAGTCGTGAGGACAGGCATCGGATGACTTTTGGATCTCTTCAAATGAAACAAGCTTATCCATCAAGCTCTTCTGACCTTTTAGAATTTCGTTGACTTGTTTCTCCGTGAGAGGACCAGGATTCAATTCGACATCGCCCCATAGCAGCAAGAGCAGTAAATAAAAGGCTACCTGGCGCATCAACATAAACCGTCGCCTCAAGCGTTCATGATTTTCAGAACACGCTCGTATCGCGTTGTACAATTTTCGGGGTGGAACCGGCAATAAAAAGAAACGGAAATGAGGTCGACAGAGTGTGTCACCAACCTGCGTGAACAGTAGGAAAACAGTAAGCCGTACTGCCAACATGTCGCCGGTTCCACGCCCCAAAGTCAGAATGCCGCCAAGGTATATGTACTTACATGAGTAGCGAAGCTTCCATTGAAGCCCACATGTCGAAAAAATGGCGACCCATTGGGCTGCTTTAGCACCATCTATAAGTCGTGGGGACACTTCCGGTGGAACAAAAAGTGAACAGGAAATGCCGACACTTCCGAAAAAAAAAAAAAAAAGTGACGCCATGCGTACGTGCGGTTTGGCGCGAAAATTAAACAAAAACAATTCCAGAGACTACAGGTAAAATGAACGACATATACACCAAAATGTCTCAAACATAGCTCTGTGTTTGAGCTTTGTTTGATACTTTTTAGTGTGTGTCTCCTTTTTACCTGCAGTCTCGGGTTTTTCTTGGGAGTAGTTTACTCTATACTGGATCGTTTACACCCATATTTGCCCTTGCTCTTATATTTTGTTCGAAATGTTTTTTCTGCAGCCGACTTTGTTATTGTTAGCCGACCTGCTATGAGAGTAGTTTCATTTCGTCACACCATCGTGTCTTTGCGCTGTGGTTAAACTGGAGCCTCAGTGTTTTGCTCTTTGTTCCTTTAGGATCCCTCGGAAATATGTGGAAAACCTTAAAGCGAATGATGTAGTTTCACAAAAAAAAATAAAAAAATAGAGTGAATCAAATTGCTGGAGTGTGTTGCGTATGAAATACACTACAGTAACGCTAATGCAAGTCCAACGTCACAGTAACAGTCGCGTTTTATTTGTTTTATTCACTTACAATCATTCAATCAGATTACTCACTAGTATCATACAATCGGTATTCACTATTTTGAAAGTGTAATTGTGGAATAAAACTAGTAGATCGGTACATAAGGCACATTATAACATACTAAGACAATGTACAATCGGCTGGATGTTCTGAGGACATTGACAGTTTACAGGCAGCCACTAATAACTCCGAGGTTTCACAGTGTTCCGAGGAGAACTGTGGTCACCACAGCAATACACAAAAAAAAACTACAATTGTCTACGCAGCCCTTGGGCATTGTACCATAATCCTGAATATATTTTAACTTGCATCTGCTGGTGCTGCTACACTGCAACGCAACGATTGTTTTGCGCAGGTCAAGGAAGCCAAGTGGAGTAAACCATCTTGGAGCCCTGTGGTATGCTGCACTTCATAAGCCAGTGTTGCTTCACGATATTTGTGAATCAGTTAGAAGACTACATTACTCATCAAGAAACCGAAGAAAACGAAAGGCACGAATAGAACATGCCTACACTGCTTTAAAAAGTACTCTGGGTGGTCTAACGTACGTAGCCTGTGCACTTGCTGCCTAGCTTTACACTTTGCTGCTGTATCCATCTCCGGCCAAACCGGCTCCCATTGCTCATTCTAACCTGTGCTTCAACGAGTTCAGCGACAGCAGGAGACAAAGGAACGCGGACACTCTCAACGATTTGGGCAACTGTCCTCATCTGACGTTGTCGTTGCAACCTTCTTTGCAGCCTCTTGTTACGCTCTTGAAGCTGTCGCACCTTGGTTTTCAGGGCGTTCACCTTCTTCTTGTCGATGCTGCGGCTTTGGCCGGGTGCTGCAATTTGACAAATGAACCAGATCAGGTCTCCAAGAGAAACTTGCATTGGCCATCAATTTATTAAATGTGTAATCTATTCACACTCAAAAATACTCCTCAGTGATTTGAAGTGTCTTCAAACAAGAACAGCAAGTATGACAGACTACACATATGCAATTCAAGTTAAGGAAAGCAGCAGTACACCTTTATGTCGGACTAGGCGCTTCATGTTGGCGAGAGACCTGATAGTCGAAAAAGACAAGGGCGCACACAGAAACATGCAAGTCAGATTAGAAATTCCAAACTGTGAAATGCATTTTTTAAAGCTTGGCCATACCTTACTTATGCCGATGGCACTGTAACAGTGAAGCGCTCGCACAAAAAGAGGCCACTAATGTTTGGCAAATAGGATGGGACCATGACAGGATCAGCATCACACACATATGACCAGGGCAGGTTTTCGATAACAATAAAAAACACTGTCTTACGTGAGGTTTTGTGGGAAGAGTTATGATTCAGTGAAACCGGTTGAGCTGTTTTGATTTTATGATGTTAACAACTGCGTGTGGAACAATTTATTTTGTATTTTTGTGTGCTTGACAATGACGATATACCGTGAAACACAAAAGTTTGGTGAACTCTGAACAAACTTCGATTTGTAGCTGCCAGCTACCCGGTCATGTGTTATGCGACCCCTTGCGCCATCAGCTGTCAAGATAAAGTTTAGTATCTGCGGGTGTTCTTCGAGCCTTGGCTTTCTATTTTTGCGGTCTTACCTTTTATAATTTCACAAAAAAAAAAAAAAAAACTCGCTAAAGAAAAAAGTTCGCATCATAGAAAGCACTCACATTTGTGAGAAGGCCCACCAGCACAGCCAGAGGGAGAGTCTCTCGGCGACGGTGAAGAAACCAGAATCTCCATGTCAGCCACGTCACCGCTGGACTCTTGAGCAGAAGCAGCACCTTGGCGTAAAGCGTAGCTGTGATCAAATGAAAAAAAAAATAAGAAAAGGTTTTTACAAAAACTGTAAGTAAGAAAGCAAGTTCAACAAAGCGGAAAGTTGGGCGAGTTGATTGTTCATCTTAGCTGGCAGAAACAGTGCCTCTCTGCGTACTTTTACAGCGCCTGCTTGAATACTCCTTGTTTCTTGTCCTTCGTAAAGTTGCGCTGTTTCTACCAGTTAAAAAAGCAAGCTCACAAAAAAATGAGAATAAAAGGATACCACAAACAGTATTCGGCCACCACTTATTCTGGGCCCCTAGTGGACTGTTAGCTAATAAGGTGCACGAGCATGTGTGGTCCAATGAAGCCGCAGAAATCCGCTCTGCAAATTTAATGTGAACTTAGCGAAGGACAAGAGGTTAAAGCATAAAAAGGAAATTCAACTTCGTTCCATGACAGGTCTATTTCAGAAGACTGGTGGTCAGGGTTGCCACAGGAACTCCACGAGTCTGAGCGGCCGGAGTACGTGCAGCTCGATGAGGCTGGCGAACTCCTCTCTGCAAACTTAGCGTGAAGTTAGTCATGGAACAGTAGTTGAGTTCCTTCCTGTGTGTCTATTTTAACACACGACAAGGAAAATCACCTTGTTCCCACGAAAGTTCCATTTCGGAAGACTGGTCGTCAGGGTGAGCACAGAAGTTCCGTGAGTGAACTGCCGAAGTATGTGTAGCTCGGTGAGGGTGGCGAACTCACCTCTGCAAATATATGGCGAATTCGCCTATTTTAACACAAAATGTCAATCACTTTCTTTCATAAGCAGTTTTATTTTGCAAGACTGGGTGTCGGCATGGCGAAAGATGCTCTGTGGACCGATACTGACGCTGTTTGTGTCACCTCAAATAAAACATGTCATTATAAACGAGCCTAAAATGAACTTCTATCAGTAAAATGAACTTCTATCAGGAGTCTGCCCCTTAGACTTCGGTTGTTGCAGAACCGAACCCAGCTAGGCTTCGCGCCTGCAGATAAGGCATGGTGCTATGTGGGTGCCGTGAATACCTACGAAAAGAAAATGTAGCCAAAATGTCCACAAATCAAAGCAAATCAGAGCGAGAACATTAACAAATGCATGACATTAACGCTCTGTGTACGTCATGAAGAGTAAAAACACGGGTCTTACGCACAGATGCCCTACTATATATCTGTGTTGTACCACTGATAACCACGCCGATGATCATGACACTAGGCTCCCCAGAGCCAGGCCGGTGCAGGTAAATTTGAATATCGTGGGCAATTTTATAATGACGGCGCACAACGCTGCGAAGTGAACATTCCTAGTATAACATATTACGCCTTCAGGTGTAGTTTCTTGTCGACATCCAGAGAGCCGTAATAGTTTTAGGTAAAGCTAACAAGAGTTAAGAGAAGTCCAAACAAGGGGGCATGGCATCACAAAGCAGGCATGTTACTGGGAGTAGCTAAGTCTCACCTTCGAGAGTCGAAGGGAAACCGGTGCAGCGAGATGCCAGCCGTTCGGGTGTCGCTTTCACACACTTCCACGGAGCACCGTTTCTTTGCGTATCGCGCTGTGCTCATCATCGCACGTTGAGCCTCTTGGACGCAGTAGTGTCCAAGGTCCAAGCGCACGACTCCCAAGTTCCCGCGCAAGTAACTGGGCTAATCACGCCCGAGCAAACAAAACTTCCCAAACGGTGTTAAATGCCGCTAAAACAATTAAAAGCGAAGAGCACGTGGAGGCCCAAACACAAGCAAGCAGACGGACGTCAGCAGCCTGTCCTTCCGCGCGCGCGCCACGATGTCAACAAAGAACTGCAAATATCGCTATTACTAGCCGGCCTTTTTGTTTTGCCAGTGGCGTACAGAGGACGCTAATAAAAAGTGTGCATATTAATAGCAAAAACAAAGACAGTTTTGAACTTCATAGCGCGCCAAATATGATTGATAATATCTAATAATTATATATAGCTTGTTTAAAAATACAAATTATTATTCTTCTAGTCACAAACTAATTAATTTTAATAATGTTTGTCCCCACCTCTCCTAGTCGCGCTTCAATCGCATTCTTCACGTGACCTTCCAGGCAGATGTCACTGGCGATTTGTTTTCAACCGCTTTTTGGCCGAAGCTTCGCTGCCCATGTACTATCGCGGACAATATGAGCTGAAACAGCGCTCCGGCCTGTGCACGGTACTACCTGCGCCGCCTGTCACAGCGCTCCCTAAACGCGGCGCACCCTGAGGCCGAGATAAATTATCCCTTGCGCTCACTGCGCCACTGCGCTCTTCCGGCCGTCTGCTAGCCGAATGTTCACGTTTTCAGCTAACATGCATTTTAGTGGATTTCAAGAAAGCGCCGAAGTGGAAAATGCGCTGTCACGCTCGTATCTTCTCGAGGAGCGCTGCCTGACGAAGCTGCCTTAGCCCCTAAAAGGAGCCGATCTGAATATCATCGAACACATCTGGAGACGCATCAAGGTAGCCATGTCACGGCGTCCCCTCCACCGCGCCACTGCCTACAAATTGTGGAAAGCAATGGGAGGTGAATGGGAGTGGCTTCGCGGCTGAGCCAGACTTCGCGGCCGCGCTCTATGATTCCTTACCAGACAGGATGAGAGCCATGGTCGCGGGTAAGGGGAGAAATACGCGGTATTAAAATATTTTGCAAGTTTTATTGCGCCTCAGGACCCCCTGAACTCGACTTCTGCGGATTGGAACAAAGCTTGATGCTACGTTTGTGACACACTGTTTGACCCCGTTAACCACGCATACTTCCCCCCGAGCGGTGCCTCCTTCATCCCGATCATCTCGTATAGTGCAGTTGAACTTCCACTCTGACTGTTAATCTTTTGTGTCTGACAATGTCCTCTGCAATATTATTTTGGATTAAGTTTCAATCTCTTTCTCTTGAAAAATATATCACTGTTCGTCCCACCTTATTAAGACTAGGAATTCGTAAACAAAAACTGGTGTCTTGTCAGCGACTTGTTTCGCTTGAAACAAACACATGGGCCCAGTAATAAAGAAATACAATTTTTGAACATTTTCATACTAATCAAGGTTAGAAAACCTTCTCAGTAACATGTAAGCTTACCGTTTTTGAACATCTGTGATCAGTAAAACAGAAAAAAAAATACATTGGAGCCGCACTAAATCCGGCATACAGATTTTGGCCATATTTTACGATGTCCCACTTTGTGCATGCACCTATAATCAAACAAAAACAACCTGTAACGTATTTTGATATGACTTTCAAAAACTGTAATCGCTGCAGAAATTTAAGACGCTTCAATATTTTTTCTTCACCAGCAAGCGTTTTTTCTACGGGATTTTGCGCGTTAGAGTAAAGTAAATCGTTACCAAAAGGGGAAAGACAAGTGTAGTCTTTTTTTTTTTCCGCGGCGCCCTACCACACATGCCCGCTGTCGCACCCACCGTCTCGCTTGCAGACAGCCGGAATAGCGCAGTGGCGCAGCGAGCGCAAGTGAGAAAATATCTCGGACTCAGGGTGCGGCATGTGTGCTGAGCTAGGCGACAGGCGGCGCAGGTAGTACCATGCGCCGGTCGGAGCGCTGTTTCAGCTCATATTGTCCGCGATAGTACATATATCTTGGTGCCGCTCGCCAGCTTTTGTAGGCGTTCTTGTTCCAGTGTTGCTTGATTCATGGCCATGGTTCGTTGATTCCATCGATGAGTACGCCGGACTTAGCAGCAAAACAGAGCTGATAATTTCCGTCGCAGATGACGTGGCATAAAGCAGGGACAGCACCGGTCGCGCGGCTCCGATAAAACTGGGTCAATCTGCGTGAACAGTAGGCAAACGGTAAGCCGTACTGCCAACATGTCGCCGGTTTCACGCCGGCGACATGTTGGCAGTGCGATAATGCTTTTGAGCATTATCAGTGCGATAATGCTTTTGAGCATTATCAGTGCGATAATGCTTTTGAGCATTATCAGTGCGATAATGCTCCATAGCGATCTTCGCGCGACTGGTTCAAAACGAGCCTTTCGAAGGTTTGAATGAATCCGAGTCTTTAACATATTCCAGTGAATTTGAATCCGAGACTTTGACATATTTCAGTGAAAAGATAGCCTTGGGCAAGACCAAAAGCACTACATCGGTGCTTCGGTAGTTTTGAAGCTGACCGAAAGCCTGTCTGAAGGAACGTCTTTGTTCTTCGACCGTTACTTCACGAGCATTCCACTTCTTGAATAATTAGCTGAACAGAAAGTGAGAGGCACTGGAACTATCATGAAGTCGAGGCTGCAGAAGTCTCTGAAACATAAAAGTGACCCAAACATGCGTGCCGTAGGACGCGGCGCTCTTTCGCAGTGTGTGGGGACTTCGTGAAATATTGCGATTGCGAAGTGGTATGATAACAAGCCGATAATGTTGGCATCCTCTCATGTTGGCATACAACCCACTGATGAATGAACACGCTTCTCAAACAAAGACAGGAAACAAATCAAAGTCACGAGACTAGAAATTGTTTCTCAGTACAACACTTTCATGGGGGATGTCGACTTGTGCGACAAAATGTTGAGTTTCTATCCATCGACAAGCGGACAAGGAAATGGACTGTTCGGATCATCATCTTCATGATCGATATAGGCGTTGTCCAGTCCTGGCTCCTCTACAAAGCGGACCAAGTTGAACTCCACACTCTAAGAAAGAAGGTCATGCAACTGCTGGACTTCAAGTTTCAGCTGTCTAAATACCTCCTACCTGCAGAGAAAACGAAAGCCCTCTCTGATGACGAGTGTGTCACCTTGCAAGTTCGAAAGCCTGCAGTAGGTACCCCTGCCATCACCGGCTGTACGCTGCTTAGCTGCTTCCCACATGCCTGAACTCGTTGACCAGAAATCTGCCAGCAGGTACAGGAATCCTGGTTGTTCGCAGAGAACAAAGTTTCGTTGCTGCACCTGCCAGGTATTTCTGTGCCTGACGGTCGCTCGAAACTGTTTCAAGAACTTTCATTAAAGTAAGCTATACTACTATAATCGAGGAACCAGGATTCGTGCAATTGATGAGAGAAACATGCTAATTTATGCTTCACGGGAAAAGTTTTGAGGCAGTCTTGTTTATCATGTACCCACCTTTTTTATATCAAGTTAGTCCTGGTGTGCAATCTGTTGCACATTCAGTACCATTTGATCCAGATGTGATAAAAAGTTAAAACGCGCGTCAAAAATGTGTGGGCCATGTACTCAACAAAGTTCAATAAAAACATTTTTTGATTTCAAAACATTTTTTCTGGGGTCTCAGGAGGTTAGAGCGCAGCTCTTAGGCGCCAGTTTCCGATTTGAGCGGCGTCGGCATCGGTGTGACCTCGCGTTGCATTCTGGGACGCTTCACATAATGACGTCACACGTGACGTCACGTCTGACATTTCGGGGGTAAAATTTTTCCACTGAATTTGGCAGGGAAATATCACCCTCGTCACGTCACACGTGACGTCACGCTAAATTTAGCGGAAAATTTCCCCGCTAAAGTTAGTGGAAAAATTGACGTCACGTGATCTCAACACCAATTTAATTTTCCTGCTAAATTTAGCGGGAAAAGGTTGGTAAATTTCCCGCAAAACTTAGCGGGAACATTTTCGCTAAATTTATCGGGAAAGTTATCGAAAATGTTCCGCTAAACGAGAGGGAAGCAGGAGAGGAGGAGGGGAGTGTGCGGAGGGGAGGCCATATAGGGAAAGGCGTTATAATATAGTAGAACCTGGAGTATTGACGTTTTACACTTATATGCATTTCTGAAAATATATCGTTTACTTCTCCCATCAGTGTGATGCCTCGATAGTTGAAGCGAGATACCTGAGTCGCAAATTGTATCGCAACGTTTGTGAATTATCCTAAAATTTAATTCCGACACTGAGACACAAATAGTGTTGGACTATTCTGTTGTATAGAGATACAGGGGCAAAAAGTAATTTGGGGTCGTGTCGCTATAGCATCCAGCCCTGAAGCCTTGATTAGACAAACCAGCTGAATTGGAGCGAGGTTCGAATGACCTTCTTCTCCATAATTTATTTTTTAGATAAAATTCCCGTCACAAAGCAATGTTTTTTTTTAATGTTTTTCACCTTGACACTTAACATGCACAGCTTTGTGCGTGTCATCCCATGGGAAGAGTTTGGTGATTATTAGTAAAGCCTGATCTGCCTCGTGACGGGGCTGGTGTATATGAGGGGCATTCAGAAAGTACCGTTCGCGCAGGAGTCCCGAAAGAGTATTTACTTCCGAATATCGAATGAGCGGTTGTTTTACCTCATCCATTAAGTGTCATTATCTGGTACCATTTTATGAGACTATGAATACTTTTTTTTTTCGCTTCGTGCTTAGCAATAATCCTGTTTTATTTAATAAGCGGCTTTTTGACTCCAAAGTATGTTATGCGATAAGATTCTTCAATGCGATAAGTGTCAGAAGACGCAGACCAGGAGAGATTCGTCGGCAATTTTCGAAGATTTATCGACTAAACGGGATTAGCGAAGGAATGGTGAGGAAACGGCGGCCGTTTGACTCCAAAGGGGTTTGTAACAACATTTTTCAATGCGACAAGTGCCGCAGCATCCAGACCAGGAATGATTCATAGACAGATTCACGAGATTTATAGTCTAAACGTGATTAGCCAAGGAATGGTCTGAAATGGGGCTCGATTGTTCCATGTAAACGTAAATTTATGTCTGTATGTTTATACGGCCTGAGCTTAGTCTGCCGCAAAAAGTGACTTGTCTTTCAGCTGTAAATGAGCAAATTAGCCAGTGCAGAACTACCGCTAGCCTGGGGTTTTTAACGTGCACCACGCAGTAGTGATGCACGCCCGCACACCTGAACGATTCTCATGATCGAAACGGGCAAGGGTGGGGATTGAACCCAGGCAGGATCTACGGGTTCTGCGGCGCAAGCTTTCTCTCCAGGTGGTCCGAGCTGGTGTGCGCTAGCCCGCTCGGATCAGCAGCAGAGAACGCAGGAAAGGTATCTCGGCGGTAACGAAGCCACCGTGGCCTCGACCATGCAGTGCTGTCATGTGCCTTGCTCTTACGACCTTTCTGAGTTCTTGGGGGCCGCAGTCTCCACTGTTCGCCATGTTATCGTGAAACCATGCTTAGCGAAACGGAGTATAAACCATTTTCTCGCCAAGGTTGCCATCATAAAATATGACGTACGCAACTAGGATGGGGGACAAAAACTGAAGTAGATAGTTTGAGCACAACTTGAATAAAAAGTATAGCCAAGAAAAAAAACTTCTAGAACTATTGGCACGAACCCCTCGAACTTTAGCGCCTTCCAGTCCGCGAATAGATTAATTTTCTGTTTTTCCCAACTCTGCTACGTCAAAATTCAACACAACAGCCGTCACAAAAAGCAAAAAAAAAAAAAGAAAAAAGAAAAAAAGGTCAATAGGGGTCTGCGAACACTGCTTCGACTAGAATAACGCGGCGTCATCCACAGCTTCGACACTGAAAAGAAAGTCGGGCGGGGAGGAATTCCGTAGCACTGCGAATGCTATGGATGACGCAGTGCTATGCGGTTGGAACCGCTATTCGCGCACCACCATTGAATACACTATCGAACCTCGAAAAAGAATTAACTAATTTTTATTTAAAATGATTTTTTTTTAGTTAGAGTTGCGGGAGTAGTGGTTTAAATTAAGTTGTGGTTTATCATTCACAGTCTTCACTGTTTAAATGGTAACTACGACATCCAGCCTCTATTAGTAATTTCGGCGGTTGGAGTGACGCTCGATTCGAAGTAGTGCTTAGTACCAGTGCTGGACAAAATACTCGATAAAAGTATTTAAGTTAAGTTACTATATACCTGCTTCATAAAGTATTAAAAATACTTCTCAAGTTACTTTCACTGTAAAGTATCCTGAGTAGAGTACAAATATTTTGAAATGTAATTCGATTACTTTTGAAGATACTGCCCCATTGCGTAATTTGTGTCGACGTCAGGGACAACGACAATTATACAGCTGCGCAAATCTGGGTTATCAGAATGGTTTATTAGCACGCAACAACACAAAACGGGGGAAAAAAAGTATCGTAGGGCTGTTTTATGCAGTCCAACTATAATGTGCAGAATATTGTCACGAATGGCAAATGATGTGGCGGCGAATAACTGAAGAAATTAAACGTTTAATGGGGCGAACTTGTTCCCAAAAGAGGATAGACAAAAACTAGCGTCGCAGGCGTCGATTTCGGCGAAACAGCAGGATCGAGCGCTGGGGCGTGGCTGACTCCGGACCGTCACTTGGAGCACCTTTTGTACCCACGTGGGTTTCTGGGACATTGGGCGCAGAACGCTCGGTGCGTAGAACATTCGTACTTGATCAGACGACAAGGTCCTCGAACTTACGAGAATGTCAAGTTGAAAGAATAAATAAAAGAGGAGTCCGTGCCCTGGTATCGAACCCGGAGCCTTCGCGCGAGAGCCAAGTGTGGCAACCTTTCGGCCACGCGCTCGCTGAGCAACGCGCGTGGCAATATCACCGATACATGTTACAAAACATTTCTGGGACAACAAGGAAGAGATCGCTTTAGCTATTGGGGAGGAGGTCAAACCGTGGCGCCCCAAGCGGTTAACTTTAGAACTACATGAATGGGGACAAGAAATACAATGACTCAGCGCTCGGCTGACTTAACGGAACGCGGCGTCAGCGTTCAGCTGGAGTTCGTGTTCTCCGGTGAGGTGAAGGAGGGGCTCTTTTGTTTCCACTACGGCCCGTATAAACCATGCAGCATGCACGGTGCACAGCTCAGCACAAAAGCCCAAGCAGGTCAAGCTCACATCCTCTGACTACTGCTTTCAGGAGAGATCCGGCACTTAACGTCACTTCGCTTATTGGTAGTATTTTTACATTACAGTGCCCTGCGCTCTGTTAAAAAAGATGACATGAACATGCCCACAAGGCCTCTGGGCATGTGCACAGGCCTTGTGTTGGGTAAACACCGAGGTGTGTGGTGAACACACCGGTCAGAGCGCCTCGCCAATAGTGACATCGCTGAATATCACGTCTTGCGGCGCACCTTAGACGCATCGTTTAACTACAATTTATATCTCCTATATGGGGAGTTCACTATAAACGAACTTGGGATATGGATATGAGTGACTGGATAACAAAAAGGACCCACATAATAGCCACGGCAGTGGTCGCACCTTCTTCAAGTAGGTTGCGTTCAGAAAGGCACTCAACGTTGGGGGACACTGTGTTTGCAGAGAACAGGGCAGGAAACGAACGTAGCTCGTTTCCTGTCCTGTTCTCTGCTTATGAATGTTCGCATACAGACAATCTACGCGAGAGCAATAGGTGACGGACTGTCGACAAAAATAAAAGTAGCAAAAGAGAACCTTGATGTTTTGCCGTAGCGGGGTCAAATATGCAAAAAACAAAACAATTTTTTTTGTGCGTGTCCACTTTTTATTTTTTTATATTTTTTATTTTCTTGCACTGAAGTCTGCATTGTTGTCGTAGGTCGTTTTCCGGTCTGCGTTGCGCCTCAGAGTGGCAATCTTTACTTCCGTAAAACCACCCCCTTTTTTTGGGGGGGGGGGGGGGGAGGAGGGGGGGGGGGGACTCTAGGAAAGAAAGGCGCCTTTGGCAAGGCGAGGGGAAAAACTTCATTTTACGAACTTTGGGCTGAAATATGAGTCACAATCGGCAAAAAAGCGATGTTTTCACGGGCTAAGTCAAAGTCACCGTGGCTAATCGGAGCTAGGAACATGATTTGGCTGCTCGAAAGAATGTTCACGCTTGCTCGTGCTACGCCCACGCCACTTCATACCGAAAAACTCGGAAAAATGGCGGAATGTCAAAAATGTATTTGAGATAATGAGTACAAGATACTGAGAAATGTAATTAAAATGGAGTATCAAATACTCTCGATCAAAAGTATTTGCAAGATACCCAAGATACTTCAAAAAGTATTTAAAATGCAGTATCTCGAGTAGAGTATTTCAGATAGGCACAAGACTGGTACTTATACAACGTATTAAGGTGGTGAACAGGGCCAGTTGGTTGACGTTATACATGATCGGGAAAACAGCTCACAAAACACGGACTACGAAGAGGAACACACACGACAGGACAATGCTGTACTCGCAACTGAAGAATTTTAATAAAGGAAACAAAACCATAAAAAAAAACATACACAGCATCTTAATTGATGCTTACAAAGCACCACTCTCGCCAACCATGAAGCGTAGTGAACCAAGGCGCACCAAGGCGCACCAAGGCGCGCAGAAAACCTTTTGTCACTTGTGTTTTGTGTGTGGTAAATAATATACCTTTGTCATGTAACCGGTGCTACGTGGGGCAAAAAGGAAGATGTTTGAATGATATATTATGGGAACATTCATATTTGCTCGGGGCCACGGTTGGGGGGCTTTTGCCAATTCATTGCAGAGAGTGCAAATGTCAGCCTGACTTTGGCAGGGTCACCGGGCGCACACAAGGATAGGGTGAGGCCTTCCACATTTCGTGTCGTGGTCCATTATGTGTTAGTGAACCTTCATTGGCGCTGTCAGCAGAAAAAATATCCTTTCTGCGGGAAAAAAATAAGTCACATAGCGAACGTATAGTTTATTGACCTATTGCTAAATTACCCAAGCATCAAGGGGAATGCAGGAATTAGTGTTCCACGCGCCACACGCTCACGCTTTCCCCGTATAAAAGATTCGAAGTAAATAGCCAAAATAAAGCGCTGACGAACGCGCGTGCAAGGTGCAATATGTTTTAGGCATCTGCTTTAGAAAAGTTACTACAGCTGAGGCCAGCACGTGCGGCGCGTGGAACACCAATCCCTGCATTCCACTTGATGCTGCCACCGATTCTTTTTTTTTTTTTTATTGTCAAATTTTCACATTGTTAAATAGGCAGGCATACCGCTTAAAACATAGGAAACAGAGGAAGGCTAAACTAATCCGGTCCGAGGTGACTGGTGTCGGGTGCTAAAAATGTTTCATGGACAAAAATGCCTCAGTGCGCGGAAGCCACTCAGGCTCGCACTTTTGTGCTCTTTTGACTTCAACAAAGATACACTTTCACGAAAATATTCCCGCACCTCCCGCACATCACTGGCGGCGTTGCGTACAGCCATTCGGGACTTCCAAATACTGTGCAGACCCAACAGCATAACCAGGTCAAAGGGAAAACGTTCCTCGTTTTTAACCGAAACATAACGGAGTCCATGCACGTCTATGGGGAGGTCCTTTTCAGGGTACGTTGAGGGCGTTCCAGAACAAGACCCCATCCCAGCACTCAAGAAACACGTGTTTGACCGTCTCTGGCTTCTTGAATAAAAAACAGTGATCCCCCCAAGTGACGAAAAGACCCCTCTCGTTGAGCCACGTCTTGACCGGCAGGTTACCTGAATGCAATTTTAAAAAAATAAAGTCTTGGTGCCTGCGGGTACCACCATACTCTTCACGCGCTTCAAAACATTTTGCCCTTGGCCTGCACAACATAAGGCTCTTTATAGAGGTACAGGGAACACACTATCGCACACAGCCTTATACAATCTTTTCCGAGGAACTTCACTCAAATACTCAACTGAAAAACGAGATAACAAAAATTTACATGAGGCAACCACTTCCTTTAGATATCCATGAATGCCGCCCGATATCGAAGACGTGGAGACAATCAATTCAAGCAACCTGTTTGCAATTCTCACTTGACAAACGGTGCGAAAAAAGGGGTCTCTTATGTCCCAAAAATACATGACCCGATTAACAACTTGGCGTAAAAAACAAATGCGTCAAACCAAGGCACCCATTGCGTACACGCCTGAAAAGATTCGTCCCACTTGATCGCTTCCACGTGGAGCCCCAGATAAACACTGCGAATACCCGGCGCAATTTCTTCACATTTACCCGCGAACAATGCAAGACTTGGAGAACGTACCACAGTTTGCTGACAAAAAACAAATTGCAAACTGTGACCTGTGCAAAAATAGACAGATCATACCTCCGGCTTTTTTCTACTTTTTCGCGAAGCTCCACCACCTTCCCGCGCCAATAAGGTTCGCTGTCGCGATAATTTTTTAGAGGCGCTCCCAAATAATTTACGTTGGTGGTCACCCGCTGAATATTGGCAAACGAACATAAAGTAAAACTCCACTCTTCATGCCAAAATTCTAGGCACTCGGCCCAGTTAACAGAGCTGCCACTAACTTCACAAAAACGTGTGAACGACTTGAACAATACTCTCGCGGTTGGAACAAAACACTGCAATATCATCAGCATACGCTAACACGTTAACTTCGGTCGTATGCAGCTTAAAACCTCTGATGTAACTGTTTTTAAAGATGTTAATGCAAAGGAATTCTTTGAAAATACAAAAAAGAAGTGGAGACAAAGGACACCCTTGGCAGACGGATCGATTCACTTTTATTCTTTTTCCAACCGACTTGTTCACCATAAGTCTCGTCCAGCAACCGTTGTACGCCATGCTGACACATTCGCGGATAACAGCGCCGACGTTTACATGATCGAGAATGGTTAAAAGCAGGTCGTGAGGCACGCGGTCAAGGCCTTTTCCAAATCTACCTGGAGCATCGCAACGCACGTAAGCATTGCGTCGCAACACCCCAGAGCACTGCGTGCTTTATGGATATTGGTGAAAGTAGTCCTTCACTTTATGCCGCAAGTTTGATGGGGCCCCACTATTTCTGATATTACAGTTTTCAACCTCCTTGCTAAGATCTTCACTAAAATTTTGTAGTCGATATTAGTCAGACTGATCGGCCGATACGCTGTGACTTGCTGCAACTTTACCGCGCCTTCTGGGTTTGGCGGATTAACACTGTGTGCGACGACATAAAAGATGGAGGCAACATATTCAAATCATGTGCTTTATTGAATACTTTGGCTAGGACTGCGGCAGTCTCTTATTTCTGAGTGTTATAAAAATTAGCACTTAGGCCGTCCGGGCCTGGGGACTTTCTCGGGTTCAGGGCTTCTATTGCGAAGACCACTTCATCTACGCTGATGGTCGATTCTAGTAATTATTGCGTTTTCTCATCTATGCCCGCTCCGAGTTGAGAGCGCCGGCCTACGGATCCCCATGTGGCGGGTTCGAATCCCGAACGAGGTGCCCGCAATATGACGGAGGCTTATTGCGGAAAAGGCGCCGTGTAACCGAGCTTTCGGTTGCACGTCAAAAGATCCCCAGGTGGTCCAAATTAATCCTCAGTCCTCCGCTGGGGCGTGCCAGATGCCCATCGTTGGTTTGGCACGTAAAACCCCCAAATTTGACTTTGTTATCTATGCGCGGCATGAAATTCAAAAATTCATCTTTAAAAAGCTCGGTATCTACAAGACAGGACGCAACTAATCTACTATTATATTCGAAAAATGCGAGATCGATTTCATCTTCATCGCTCGTAACTGATCCGTTCCTCTCTACCTCCGTTATCTATTTACGCCGAGCATATCTTTTCTCGAGGCTCAGCGCACGCTTAGTTGGCGCTTCGCCTCTTAATCATCTTTCGGCTACGGCTCTAACAATCGCCCCACAATATTGTACCCCATCTAGAATCTCAAGTTTATCTTTTGCAAAAGAAATATCGTCCTTGAATGCCCTAGGCATTTTAGTCTCTTCTTTTAGCAGCAGCCGCAAATTATTACGTACTAACATTTCGTTACTTCTTTCAGCGCTTTTGAGTACGCCTAAAATAACATTTCATTGCATCACCTGATGGAAGCTGGGGCAACAAAAACCTGCACTCGCTTGAGCCGGGAAAAACAGTATCATCGCGGCCGGTGAGGGCCGTTATCGGCGCTACTTCGGAGCTCATTAGTGCCACTAAATAAGCTACGCTTCAAAGCAACGACACTTGGCCATATTGTGTCGTAAAATCATGGCCGCCAGTTATCTGAAGCTTTATCTGAAATCACAGGAAAATAAGCTAAAGAGAGGGGTTTATTAGACTCTATGATTTAAGAACTGTTTGAACTATTTTTAATTTGTAAATACAGCTGAATGGCAGCACGTTCAGCAATTGGAAAAGAGGACTACTAGGGTTAGCTGTTCCTGAAAATGTTATAAATCGTATCGCCCGTTTTTGCAAGCGAGTTACCGTATCTAAGTATGTAGCGTAAGAATTGCCCCAGGATTCAATATAATAAATCAGCTGACTGCGCATGAATGCAAAATAGAGTTTGCGCAAAATGAATAAATCAAAACATTCGCGAGCCTTTAATAATGTATCACAACCCTATGCAATTTTTGGACACATCTGTTTAATTTGGCTTTTCCAGTGCATATCAGAATCAAACAGAACACCTAAATATTTATAACAAGCAACATGTTGTAATTCCGTATTATCTAATTGTATAACTCTCTCCTCGTAATTGATCACCTTTTTCTTGGAGTGAAACACTGTATACTTAGATTTCTTTAGGTGGATTGTAAGTTGATTACTTGTAATCTATGTCAGTACCCTAGTCAATGCCTCATTGATTTTATCCTGCAATTCGCCTATTGTATCGCCAAAAAAAAATCAGTCCCGTATCGTCGGCGTACGCTTCCGAGCATTTCAAGAACCACGGAAAATCATTTACATAAAGAGAAAAAAGGATGGGCCCAAGAAATGAGCTCTGTGGTACACCAGTTTAAACCGTCTTGGGGGGGGGGGGGGGGGGGGGGGTTAGAGATAAATTATTTTATTACTACGCACTGTTTCTGGTTAGAGCGATAGCTACTAAACCGCTCCTACGTTTTCCCCCGAAAGCCATACTGATAGAGTTTATGAAGTATGATACTATGATTTACTGTGTCAAATGCTTTTTTTATATCTAAGTATACAACAACGGCACTTTTACCTTCATGGAGAGCACTGTTTAGATGTTGAGTTAGGAAAAAAACCGCTGAGGACGTGGATCTATTTGGTCTAAATCCGTGCTGATTGTGGCAAAATATCGATTATTTAGTTATAAAGTCCATTATACGTTTTTTGCATTCTATTTTTTCAAAAACTTTGTTGATTGTACTTAAAACTGAAATTTGTCTATAACTGGACGGTGCCGAAGAATCTTTCTTTAAAAATAGGTACTACTTTAGCTATCTTCACCTCATTATGATATATTCCACTCTCTAACGTGTGATTAAACGGATGTATCAGATGAATACCTAGAATACCAATATTATTTTTTAAAAGTTTAATAGGAATTGTATCCAGTCTTGCGGCTTTACCTGTTCTAAGATTCCCAACTACTGATATAATTTCAATAACTTCAATTTCTTGCATTACAAAGCTATTTGTAATCGGTGTCCATTTCTCCTAAGGATCAGGAACGTCCGGAAACTGAGCTGCTAGGAGAGACCCTATATTAGTAAAATAATCACTAAATGCGTCTGAGCTTCTTTCCCCTATCGTGTACTTACACAGCCGCAACTTTCATTTCTATGGCAATGGGCCAAATTGAACCCGAGCGACAGAGAAACACAGAGAAAATGAGAGTGAGAGTGAAAAATCAGGAAGCCAGATTCAGGTCTTTATTTTTGTATTCTAAAAGCCGCTTGAAAGGTTCAGAATCTTCTTACTTTCTATGCGCATTTTATTTTTCACTATCTTCCCAGACTCTGTCTTCGGAAAAGAATCCACGAAGAGTATGTATCTTGGAATCTTGAAATAGCTGATCTGCAAGCAACAACGAAAAAAGAGTGAATTCGTTGTCAACGTTATGGGTATCAGCTAGAAAGATTTCTTAGACGGAGGAACTAACAACACGGGAAGGACTTGTAATTTCATGGTGGACGCGTTCTGCGTAACTTGGTCGCATGTGCGCATGCGCGCGTTGTCGCGTAGCGAAAAGAACAGTGGGCAAAAAGGCGGGCGGAGAGACGCTTGGAGCGGCCGTAGACGCTAGACGCTTTCGCCTCCACCTCGCGCCTTGAATTGCATGCGGCGCTCATATGTAACGTCACCCCAAGCCGAGCAGTTGGAATCAGTCGCACATTGAATCACGCGGACATTAGTATGGGCAAGTGTAAAAGCACCTCGCGGAGCATATCTTGGAAAGAGAACCGACGCCTTCATATATGCTAAACTAGTAGCACTCATTTTCACAAATCCCCCCAAAAAAGCGATATGATAGGAATAATATATTGACAAGAAAATTCAGGAGAAAGCTGTCAGTGCTATAAAGGACACGCATGGAAACAGCGCATATGATGCATTACAGACCTTTCCTTTGCAGAAGGTTCGGACGTCTTCTTGACTTAACTTCGTCCCAGGTTTCAGCTTAATCCATGCGCACACCTCCTCTCCTAGCCTGGTGTCCGGAACTCCAACAACCTACAGAGACAAGCG
Source organism: Ixodes scapularis (assembly GCF_016920785.2). Lineage (NCBI taxonomy): Eukaryota > Metazoa > Arthropoda > Arachnida > Ixodida > Ixodidae > Ixodes > Ixodes scapularis. The sequence goes on along the minus strand of NW_024609857.1, from coordinate 57,491,662 downwards.
AATTTTGAGTCTCGAACAAACATGTAGAAAAAATATCTAGTATTTGAACCCCCTTTTTATAACTCCCAGCCTTGTAAGCATGGTTTATGGTATCTTTGAATAGTGTGTGGTACATCAAGTGGCTATATCAATTGTTACGCACCGTGCAGGAAACGTTAATTAAAATACACTCGCAGCTTTCAGAGGAAGTCGGAAGCTGTTTTCGTCGTGTAAGGTGACAGTTTCTAAGGCCAGACATCCGCGTCTGTAGTATCCAGCACTATATATTGAACTAAAGTAAACAATAATTTCTGTTCTCCGCCTGACAACCGTCTTTTGTGAGATTTGGAGAAGAGGGACGTCGTGTAGGGTTCGCTTAAAAATCCATGTTGTACATATACGGGTTGACGATTTTTAATTTGAAGAAAAGCCAACCTATGGATTGGATTAATGACGTCTTCTCAGGTGTATTTATTGGGCTCTTGGGACGCTAGATGGAAGAAAACTGATAACCGTCACAATTCGTTGGACATTAACAAAAATGAGCTGATTAACGTTTTGGAGAAATATTGCTAGCATTGCTAGACTGCGAGGCCCCAATTTGCGTCTAAAAGAATGTACAAACACTTCATACCATCGACCGTATGATCATATGAGTATTTTTAAGGATTGTTTTGGACTCAGTGTACATGAGAACCTTAACTTAGCATGTGCTGATACTGTGGTCAATACGAAAAGTTCCTTAGGAATAAGTTTTGCCAAAATATGTAAGTCTTAATTTTGCTACGTGTCTGAATCTCACCCTTTTACAATAGTAAGGAATACTACGTTTCTTCAAAATGCTTGATAGATCTTAAGATTGTTCGAGGTGGTTCATAAGACCGAATTCATGTAAACAAGCTATGTTGGACCAAGAAATGATAAAAAAATACTGTACACTGAATTTTGTTTTAGTATTTCAATACAAACCATAAATTCTGGAAAAGCTATACTTTATATTACTAGTCCAGCATATTAATTAAAATTATCATTACACTCCTGTCGTCTATAAGTCTTGGGGTGAATACTGATATTTTGGCTGATTCAGCTGAGCTCATATTCTTATATTGTTTTGCTCAAACCTCCCGAGATAGCGCGCTAGATGCGTATGTCCCAGAATGTTGGGGATGCGCACTTGGACTTCGAGCACGTCGGGGTGCTTGTAGAGGTAGTCCTCGATCTCTCGCGGGTAGATGTTCTCTCCGCCCCTGATGATCATATCCTTGATGCGGCCCCGGATCGTGATCCGACCATCCTCGCTCATGGTCGCCTCGTCCCTGGCAAGGAATAGTAAGATAATGAATGCACTGCGAGGTCCAATACCACAACGAACTACGTTTAGTTAAACCACTTCAATGCTTTTAAATATACAAGCCAAATAAAAACAAACAAACTTGCTTTTATTATTTTTGTAAACCTGAGGAGCAGAGAATGTGTTTTGAGTACATTATGGAGGCGCTACGATTCATCTTGATTTGGTTACGGAGTACTTTGGTTGGCTTCGGATGAGCTGCAGGCACGATATGCTCGTGTACTTTCTGGACTAACCCTAATAATTGAGACAAGTTTAAAGTTATTCAGGACCCGTGACGCTGTTAGGTCATGCGGGGAGTTACGCTTGGTCATTGAGATGCCAACCGCACGCGCCGACCTGCAGTCGCCTACCACCGCAAAACCCCCACAGTCATACTTAGTCTAGCTGCTTCTGTTCCCGCTTGCCTTCTTTGAATAACGAAAAAAAAAAAAAAAAAAACCAGTGGCTTTGCGCAAAGGCGTAAGGTTGCGGATAACACTGACCGCAGTTAGATTCCTGTTGCGCCGTTTTGCAAATGTCGCTGATTACGATTAAATATTGGTAATAACGACTGAGGATACTTCTATATGCTTTGGATGCTTACGCATTAGCTGCTATGGGATATGTACGCTTTATGTTCCTTTGACCTGCGCGTAACGGCCTTTCGTTATACTCGAGCACGCTTTCCGTATAAAATCATAAACCAATTTTGTGTTGAAAACAAATTGTATGCTTAATAAATAATAATAATAATAATAATTCTTTATTTCTTGAGCCCACGAACAACTTTACAGTCTTCACAGTGATGCACGCAATATACGCTAATTATTAATATACGTAATTTTGCTTGCTTCGAGGCACGAGTGCCCCGAGGTATTTTTCGACGGGCGGTTCAGCCTGAGCTGACTTGCTAGAAACAGCGCCTCAGCTGAGACTGGGTGAAAGAAAGCACTGCCAAAACCAGCGCACGAGCGGAGCGGGACTCAAACGACGCTCTGACGCCCCAGCCTTTGCGGTGCTTGATTTCACCCAGTCTCAGCTGACACGTTGTTCTAGCAAACCGGCCGGAATGTGCTGGTACCGAAATTTCTATGACCAGATCAGCCACGCGAAGAAATAATATTAAGGTGGCGATGTGGGCGAGTTGGCTCCGGACTAACGGTACCAAAACAACGTACAAAACACGAAGCCGAGTGAAGGGAGTACATACACGGTGGCTATATTCGGGTAGTGACGCGTGGGAAAGAACGTATTCACAAGTTTGTGCAAGGCCAACTTGACACTCTAAATGTCGGAATAGGCGATTTGAAAAGTGCAAGGAAAATCTAAATTGTACTCGATCAGTGATATATTATTCATTAAACACTGGAAAGTAACGACAAAAGTAACGTCGTTACTTTCGTCGTTGCCTAAAAAAAAAAGAAATAGAACTACAGTTAAATGTTACATTTTAAAAAATTAACTCGTTACAGTTACAAGTTACCAAAAAAGTAACAAAACTACAGTAACGCGTTACCAGTAACGCGTTACTGCCCAAGACATCTGAACGCTATCAAGGCCTGGATCACAATGACAATGCACGACAATGCAAAGGCTTACGCCCTCTTCGTGTGGATCGCAGAAACAATTCATGCTCACGTGTTCTTTCATTCATATACCTGTCGGTTGGACCGATAAAACACTTCACCGCAGGTCAGCGATGTGCTACTTCAGCGGCTCAGTCCACATATTTGTGACGTTGCTGCTTTTGCTACTGTTTCTTTTGTTGTTGGACGTGAAAATGAGAAATTTAGCGCGTAAATGATATTTTGTCGTAACGGGGAAACTGCTATCACAGGCAGCGAAGAAAGAAATAGAGGAAGGGAAGGGGAAAATAAATGTAAAATATTGATCGTGGCAGCAAACCAAAAGAGATCGGAATAGTTAACTGCGGGTGTTAGAGGTAGGGTGTGTTGCCTAGAACAACGCGGAGTAAAGGGTAAGCTCAAATTGTTAAAAATGTAACTACGTGCGGAAGTAAAAGTATTAAGGCACGAAGTGTCAAACCAACCGGCGCTAAGGTTGAGTGGCTTATTGTTTCACTCCTGACGTCGAATACAGACAATCAAATTGGCCGGGTATCTGTTCTCGCTTAGGCATCAATGCCCAAGGCTGAAGCGTCAAGTTGAAGCTGTCGGAGGTTAACTATACGGTATCTCAGTCGCGATGCGAGACCATTTTCGTGAAGAAACTTGAGGATCGCTCGATTGGTTTGTGAGGATGATTCATCACGCACCAGCTTTTGTTTGGGACTTTAAGCTTTAAGACTTTAAGACATGAGCTTTAAGCTATCACAATTCTTCGTGGCAAGCAATTCCAATACTCCCCTTACAATAGCGTCAGCACTCGCACCATCAATTTCTTGAAATGCATACACATACGGCTGAAATTCGCAGAGGGTCACATTTGTTACTGCAATCCGAGGGTCAAGAAGGGAGTATTGCTTTCTGATTTTGCTCATTCAATACTCGCAAAGAGAAATATTGCGTCGTCTTGCCCCCGTACGGATTTAAAAATATTCACGTTGTCATGCCACGTTTGAAAGCTTCAGTCGAGAAATAAAGAGAGTCTCGACTGCGGGGCTCTCAATGTTGTTCTTGGTAGTGGTAGGAAAGAAAATAATAATAACAAAAAAAAAAAATCGAGCTTAAAAAATTACACCATCTTCCCGAGGGGAACCATGGGGCATCGCGGATCGTTATTAACGGTGTTATTAACGGTGTTAGTAACGTTGTTGAACTTCATGGTCCCGAACCTCAGGTTCTGCTGCTCGACGTTCACGAACCAACGCGGCTTCCCGTTCTCGAAGGTCGGGTTCCGCCGCCCGCTTCGTACGTTTACGTTGAACTTCACGGTCCCGAACCTCAGGTTCTGCTGCTCGACGTTCTCGAACCGCCGCTGCTTCACGTTGTCGTAGTTCAGCATCCACCGCTTCTCGTTGCCGTAGTTCAGGGTCTGCCGCTCGCTTCAAGCGTTCGCGCTCAGCGTCGCGTGCCCTTCGCTGCGCAGCTTTGTCTTCAGTGGACGTAGCGTTGCTGTTAGTTTGTGGGGTGGTGCTGGCGCTTGCTTGCGCCAACCCACTAACTGACGGGACTGTTGCTTCCATCACACTTCATCAAAAGAACGGAGTGGAGTCAACAGCGGTGAACTGAACGCGCGCAGCGCGCTACCGCTGCTTATATTCACACTTGAAGGAGAGGAGACTAGAGGAGGAGAGTTGCGCATGCGGGCGCGGTGTGAGTAGAAGCGAACGCACGCGAAGTGCACGCAGCTGGTAGAGAGAGAGAGAGCGGAGAGAGCAACGCGCAGCTGTTGGAGAGAGGGAAGGAGGAGAGTTGCGCATGCGTAGTGTGAGTGCGGACTACGACGCCGCGGGACATAGACCCGAGCAAGAGATGCTCCGCATCTAAAAATGACATCCGGGTAATTACGCCGCAAGTTTTTACATATATCGACCGGGTTTTCTAAAACTCAAACAAGGTTGCTAAATGATTCGACATACCGATCGCGTTCACTGCCCTCCGGAAGCTGGGCCAATAGACCCTTTCCGAAAGTCCTCGACGGCGCCTGTCTGTCATTGCTTGCTGACATACCCTGAACATCTATTGCACACAAGGCCTGCGTCAGCGTTCGGCGAGGACTGGGAACCAATCACGCGCTTCGTGAGAAAGCAGTGGCGACCACCAATGTTGCCTGATGGACTTTTGAAAAGGGTCTGTTCTGTCACCGGTTTAACGGGGAAAATATCCCTAACACAGACAGCTGTGTGGTGAACAAGGAGGTTCGAAGTACTAGGAGAGGGCACGTTGCAATATTGGTGAAGCCTAGTCATAAAAAGTTTAAACGATGTTGTGGCCAACGTGACCGTAAATCTCTCTGGCAATTGGTGCGCGTGACATGCCACGTGTGAGATGGATGGTTGATTGTAGAAGGACTCCTTGCAGGCTTGCGCGCTCTACGTCCGGTAGGTTTTATCAGATCGAAAGCTAGACTGTGGTGTATTCTAGTACCCCATGGCTAGACGAAGGCTAGCTTCGGTCACGTGATCTGGTCACGTTGGCGTGGTAAGTGAGGAGAGTAAGGAGGAAAATGAGAAAGAGGAGAGGCGTCAAGGGAACATGGCTTGTGGAGGCTACGCGGCTGGCGTCATGCCCTCTCCTACCCTTCTATCCTCCTTGGTGGTGAATCACAGCCACAGATATGTGGAGAGAAGCGCCGTTAGAGTAGCGTATTCGCTCTTTCTCGAGTGAGTTGAAACGGGGAGGCGTCAGTGTGAAAATAGCCCCCGCCCCCTACTTCCGGTTCTCAACTAGACGACGGGTATCGTACTATTTGCGAAATCCAACATTCACGCTATCTTCTGGAAATGGCCACTTGTAGCACTGACAGACTCAATTCACTTTTATGATAAAAACATGATGAGAAAAAAAAGAAAGAAAGCACATATACGTGAACCGGAAGTGCGCCGGAAGTGTGACACAAGAGATGGCGCCACTGAGTTTATTGCTAAACAAAAAATAACGAATAGGGTCTTACCGACTTGCGGCAAAGTCTACACCGTTCCAAGTTGGGCTTTCTAGCCGGCGCCATTTTAACGAGTGTAGCGCCGCCTACCCTCATCCGGGCATTCGGGAGAATCTCAACCCGCCCGAATGACCGACCGCCATTACTGGATTGTTACCCTGCTCACCGAGTCACACCGATCGCAGCTGCTTCTGCCAGCACAACTGCCGTATTCGGCGTCCTCAGCTAATCGTCTTCGTACACGGAGGAAAGCACTATCCTAATTTGTATGTCAGGCATGGGGAAAAGTGCATTCTGCTTTCCTGGCATCTTTTTGGGGGTAATTTTTAGCGCGGTTCTGGGGCAGTCGTCGCTCCCAAACCAAGCTCGGCGTTTCGATCGCTAGCGAAGTTAGGGATCGCTAGTGAAATTGAGGATTGAACAAACCCAGGATGGCACGAATTACGACATGTGAATTTGCGCTAAACGCCAATTGTCGCAGCTTGGGGCGCCGGGAACATTTGAACTAACTGCGCGCTTAGCGGCTCAGACCTGCGCTGCCACGTCTGGCTTTAATTGAAATAGTAGAAACCTCAAATTTAAATATGAATCGATATATAAATACCGAGTACAGATAGCAAGTCGACGGATCCGGTTTTTTTCTGATTTGGAATCCATTGTTACAATATTGGCACATCTATGTGCCTCTCTGTAATCACCTCGCGTGAGAATTATTTGTGCGCAAACTGTGTCGCGGCATGTACTATTAAATCAGTAGACCAGGAGTCACGTAACTGTTTCCTTTTTTAATGTCTAAGCCGCCCTCCGCTTACTTTCGGTCGTAGCCCAGGCGAAGGAACGGCACGGGGTTCTCCGCAGTTCGCCGGCCGCCCAAGAAATGGTCGGAGCACACACGACTGCTCTTCGATAGCAAGAAGACTTTCCTGTTTAAATTCGCCAGCCACCGGCTTCTCCGGAGTAGTGGGGAACCGGTGCAGCATAAACATGCCGCAACCGCATTCATCCTGTTTGACAGCGTGGGTCTCGCACGCTGAACCGTCATTTTGTTTTTGGTTATTTCTACAACCGATTACAGCACAGTGCTGCCCGGTCGATTCTTTTCTTACATAGGCCATGTCACGCGCGAAAACACGCTATAATATTAAAGCGGCGCCTAACATGTTGAAACAACTTGCCTCCGTACACTGCGCACGTGCTTTCTAACAGTTCACTCCGTGAAGTAGACGAGCTTTCGAGGGAAAGGGCAAGCGGAGCGTTGGCGCAGCGCTCTGGTTCAAGAGTGTTTCTCCCTTTCTGCATCGACCTACTTGGAACGGTGTATATATCGGTCAAATCGGGAGGCCCATTAATGGAAGAATACGTTGGCGTGTATTTTATTTGCGATCCGCAACAGGCGTATGCCTTTGCATTGTCGCGATTGTCGTATCGATACCGACTTTGATAACGTTCGGGCCATTAGCAGGAGAAAATATTAAACGCCAGGAGAATAACTAAAAATCGAACACGCCTCTCAAAGTGGATATTTTGATTAGTCTAAAAAAAAATGTATATTGTAGTTTCATTTTTGCAATAAAGAAAATCGCTTTTAAATTTCTTTTAGAAAAAAAATTAGAAAATATCTGAAGGTGAGCAAGGTGAAATGCTACGTTTAGAAAGCTTGATATTTGTACACAGTTATGTCAGTTGTTATAAATCGGTAAAGACTATAAAACCCTCCCAGTAAATTATATTGTGAATGAATGACGCATGGCTCATTTGTTTTTCCTTTACACTAAACTGCTTTCACATATTTCATGTCAACAACTAAAAATGGAAAACATCACATCTTTGACGTTTTGGTATGACATATTTGTAGCCTAGTACATGCGCTATCGATTGGCATTGCTTTAGCTTAATTTATTTTCACAAAATAATTTATAGACATTTTTAAATTTTGACAAAATGCAAATTTACCCATGCTTTATAACCGCTTTATTAAAAAACATATTTTCTTTCTTATCTTTTTATTGTTTAGAATAATCTTAACTTTTTTAAAGCAAATATTCAAAGTTCCCCCTATTTTGTTTTATTTTCTGAGGAAGTGCTCAAACACAGTTACATGCACCCGAATCGGCAAAAGAATAGTGCCGAAAGTTGGCTATACTGCAAGGGGTTCTAGCCTCAAAAATACTAAGGCCAGCGGTGTCGGAAGTGCTTGAGAGGCGTAGGGGTGACGGGATGATTGATCTAAAACATGTCTTCATTCTTATATAGTCGGCAGCGTATTTGGCACCCACGTAGGTGGCCGGGGTTCGATCCCTGCCATCACCTGTTTGTTTTAGCTTTCCCTCAGCTAATAAAAGATTCTAAAATGTTTGATAACCATGTAGTTTGTTCACACAAATCTATCCGCAGCCCTCAATCCCGCTACTACGCCGCCATCGATGCCTGCGACGATGTATCTTCTTCCTTTTTGTTCTGGCACAAGTTCGTCACGTTAAACGTTTATAGTTTCTGTCTGACAGTGTGTTGCCTCATTCGTGACAATATGAGGTGATAGGCGCCAGATCTTCTTATGCAAGCCACCAGTAAATCGGGGGTGACCTTCCTATATCCTGATGAACCCTTGGGTCCGGCCCACGTACTCGTTCAGCGTTTTCGGCTTGCGATCTTTTTAAAAATGGTGGTGGAGAAGGGGGCGGGGAGAGGCTTATGTGAACGTGCCCCTATTTGGGAAGAAACGTTTGCCCCCATCCCACCGCTGTTCTGACGTTACTGGTAACGCATGCTTTTTATATTATTTATGACTAATATTTAAGATAGCACACTTGCGTTTGGGCGCATATTGTTGTGTATCTCTGTTCAGTATGTATAATATTTTTATCCCTCTTCTGCGATTTTCGGTTCGTCATGTTGTTTTCCTCCCAAAGAGTGCACTAACTCAATCCTAACGTTTGTTAAAACCAGATGATATATACAAATGGTTAACCTGGTGTTTATTTTACAATACAGTAAAATATAATACAATACAACACAATACAATACAATTTTGCCTCTTAAAATACAGTTCAAATATAAATCCCACATAACTATAAGCAAGTACTGGCTTGTACGTGCGACGCGACAGATGCCTCTGCATGTTTAATACAGAATTATGAATCTTTCCCTAAAGCGCGCCATTGCAAAATAAATGGAATTTCTATTTCCAGAAAAATATAGTAAATCTATTGTACTCATTCTTTCAACAGCAGAAATGTATATGATAGGTTGGAGCTTTGTATCCAGCTTTCTTCACTCTAACTTACTTGTATCCAATTTTAACAATGGCTGAACGTCCAAAGTTTTGGTTGAGTCTCCATACGATGGCCGACATAAAAAGATATATGAGAATGAACGTTTTACCCTTATGAAACGCCTCAATATGGATCTGTTGATGTCAAGTTTTTGTAAAAGGCTCATGAAGATGAGTCCTTGCTTTGCAATTACATCTTTGAATGAGTATTCGAACAAAGACAGAAATTAGTACAGCAAATGTAGGTACATACTGTTTGCTTTGAGTTGATATTTATTCATTTTAGACGGAGCGATAAAACGTTGTAATCTCCTTTTTTTTTTAGAAACTTCAAGTAAGTCTCCCATATAGACATTATCAAGTATATTTTGATTACGACTTTCTTCGTGCGATCCTTGATTACTTTCACGGCACGTTTCATTTCTGGAATTTGAATAAAATATCGAAGGTCGTCCTTGTGCATTACTCAGTGGCACCAACTTTCTCCGTTCGGTAAAAATGTCGCAATTCTCAAGCACCTAAATGAGTCTGCAGTTTTGTTCATTTTTACAGCAGGTATTTTGATCTCTAGGGAATCATTCGAAAATTACCGTAACACTATCAGAAGTGATAATTTGAAGCTGGCATCTCTCCAAACTGAGCAGTGACTTGGTAAAACCTTATCGCACATTCAGGCACAACTCACCACACGCGAAGCAGGAACAACAAGCTGGGATGTCTCAGCTGTTTGGTTTTGTCTAGTAGGCAGTAGCTAATTTCCTAAAAAGTTTTTAAACTAAATGCGACATTACTTTGTCTTACTTTCTTTTCAGCTCTGACTGTTAAAATGTTTGTCATACGCAGGAATCTCCATGGAGTCGTGTTTGATCCGCCGCGAGGAACACCTTCCTTAATGTCCCTGATCATTTCATGCCTGAAAACTACACTTGGGCACAAACTAGAGCTCAACTTACTGTCACAACACACAAAGTGTTTAGCCAGGCTTGCGAAACATTTCTGGGAAACGCACGTTTATATACCTTTCCACAGCAGTGCTGTGAAAACGTATATAAACGTGAACAAAGAAATCCAGATATATTAGAAAAAAAATCAATAAAATCAGATTTATTTTATTTTAATCGGGTTTATATGACTTAAATCATATTAATTTGATTAAAATCACTGTGGTTAAAAATAATGATTCTTTACCACTAGATATTTCTCAACATAGTAGGTTGATTGTTCAGTTCGTCCTGATCACTGATAACAATGCGGAATAAAATATTGCTGTAAGTGTGAAGTACGGTTTAATTAACAACTTTTTAATGTAATCCCAGCCATACTAAAACAAAAACAGCTTGACTTTTCTAGTTAATTAAAAGCTGTAAACGATATTTTTTGTTCTCAGATTTGTTGCAATAGGACATTACTTTTCTAGCTTTTGTTTCTTTTGCGTTCGGATTTTGTTGCAGTAAGATGTTACATAGCTGACGAGCAAAGCGGAAATAAAGATCAGGCTCGAATCACCGGTTTCCTTTGAAGAGCACTTCTCTTTACTTGTGTTCAGCCTTTTATAAACTTTTCTCGCCTTGATGAACTTTTTATTTAAATACAAAACAACTACGCATCGGAACGAATTCAATATTGAACGAACGGTAAAAACAAATATTTTCGTGATAATTTCTGCGATAAAGGGTTGATTCAAATCATGATACTAAAACTGGGTTGATTTAAACCATGATTTAAATCAAAATTTAAACTATACATATATTTTTTTTTTATTTTTCAGACTGCTGATTTTAGCAGATCCACGTCAACGTGCTTTTTCACGAAATAAACGAAAACGTTCATTTCGATGTCTTTTTCTTATGTCGGTCATCGTAAGGGGACTTGATCAAGTCTGTAAACGACAGTCACTGATTGAGCTAGACACATGCAACTTCGAATGCAAAATGCTCGTGAAGAGGACTGGAATGATAGCTGCAACACAAAGACTGCCGGTTGCATAACTCGTCTTTTGGTTTTAACACCGGAGAAACAGAGACGAAGTGAGAGATAAATAAATATTATATATACTAACTGAGATAAATAAAAATATCCAGCCCCGCTCAACTCTGCCCCCCCCCCTAAAAAATAAAAAAAAAACAAAAAAAAAAACACCGCAGCAAGTGGAGCGTGGAACAGCGGAGCGGTAGGGGCAAACATTTTTTTCTAATGGTGGCACTTCCACACAACTCTCTCCCCTCCCCTCTCTCCACCGCCAATTTCCGTCTCCCCTTCACCTCACAAATACTTTTGAACCCGCTGCTCTCAGCATTTTAAGGATAAAAAAAACCTTTCAGTAAAGCGAACTTTCGAAACTACCCTTTTGCTGATTCGGGTGAATGTAACTTCGTTTGAGCACTTCTACAGAAAATAAACTCAAAAAAGGGGGAACTTTGATTATGCTCAAAGAAAGTTAACATTACTAGGAGAACTAAAAAAAAAGGAAAAAAAACAACATTATATTTATTTAAGCGGTTGCAAACTACGTTTAGCTTTATTTTTTTGACAAAATTTGAAACTGCATATCAAATATTTCTAGAATATAAAGTACAATAAAGTTGTAGCAGTCGATTGAAAATCTATAGCCCTACAGGTGTGCAGTATTTAATAAGCAAAATGAATAATGAACCCTGGGATACAAGGCTCCAAATATGTCCCCAAAACGGCAAAGATGCGATGCTGGGCTTTTTTTTTATTTCTGGCATGTGCTAAGTTAGTTTAGTATAAAGGCCCGTTCACACTCTTGCGACCTCTTAAAACTGGGTTCCTTAAAACCTCTTACAACGAGAGGGTACAATGGGGCCATCTATTAGGTAGCAGTGTAAACTTGGCGGTCCGGTATAGTTTCTATTTTCTCTCGAGCATTATCCTTAATTACTTGGCTCGAAAAACTTTTGTGAACATTATAAACGGGCCTTCCTTATAGGTATTACGCACATTTGACCTCGGAAATATCGCAAAACCTTCGCTCTTGTGAAATGCAGGTCCAGGGTCACCACATAGATGGCGCCAGCGTGCCAGTGTGTTCTCTCGTCCTAAGAAATTTAAGAGGTTTTAACAATTCTCGGTCTCTCTCGGTCGTACTCGGTTGCAAGAGTGTGAACGGGCCTTAAAGTAAAACATGGCACATGCATCATATCTTTACAAGAAAGAAATACTGTGAGAGTTTTGGTCACTCTCTATTTACAACAACCGACAGAACTGGGTACAGAAATCAAGCAGCCTAAATGTTACATTTCCCCTTCCGGCACTTGATACTATTTAAAAAATAAACGTTTCTAAGAATAAATAAATAAGTAAAAAAAACATAAAAAAGGAAATGTCGCTTATTGCTGAGGTGCGGCTATAATATTTAAAGGGGCGATGCAACAATTTCTGTACTTTGCACGAATACCGCTTAGAACGGATCCCTGACATTAATGACCTATGAAACACGCGTTCGTTTTTCCTTCCACGCAATAGAAGTCCCAGAAAAAAAAAAAATTAAAGAAAAACGAGCAGCGGATCCCTGACATTAATGACCCCTCAACTCGCAGCCAGAACAAGCGGCCACGTGATCTGGAGCCGATTATATGCCGCCAATGTAGATCATAGCCACGCGCTGGGGTTGGCAAAGCACAGGGCACGGGCTGAGTTCCAGATATTGTTATGGCTCGGCTATTGTCGTCGTTGCAGCGATTGGATACGGGCCACTACCCGAATGCTTCTCGAGCTAGTAATTATCACGAGCCCAAATCGAGTGCCCACGCAATGCTCGGGTCCAATCTACGAACAGCATTCAAATATCGTCATATGGGTGTACTACGATACCCACGTTACGTCATGAAATTTTGCAAAGGAGAGATTGAATGAAAATGATCGCTTTTGTCCTTGAAATTACACCGCAACAAGGGAGTTTCTTGGCCAGCGGAGTTGCGTGCGAGTATCCTTGACTCCCACTAGTGCCAGTAAGCTCGTGTATAGTGAAAAACATTCCAACTGAATATCGTTGCACAGCTCCTTTAACTTTTTGAGGCAAATCAAGATACCTATCCCGTCACACGTGTTCGCTTTCAAATGAAACCACCCAGATGATTTTGAAATGAATGAATACGTATATAGCTGCAATATAGTCCTATATCCGTCTATCTGCGCAGGAATAAGGTAGAAACTCTTAGTGCTTGTTAAATCAGCACTCCTCTGCTCTGCGGTCTCTTCTGCTCGTGGCTTCTTTGCCTTTGTATGTGCGAGCGTGCGTGTATGTTTGTGTGTTAGTGCGTTTTTGCGGTAGTTGTTGATGCTAGGCCTCGTTTTTGAAATAAATTTCAGTTGTCAATCAGCGGTAGTCTTTCTGCATTCCTTTTCACATGTCTTGATGTTTCCGTGCGCGGTCTTGTTATCGTTAAATAAATAGCCTTTGACATATAGATATAGATAGTGAATCAGGGGCGAATCTAGAGCCTGAAGACACCTTTTCACGTGATCCAGAAAAAAACAAGACGCAGAAAAGAATAATACCGCGTAAAAATTGCCTAATGTGAAAAAAAAAGAAAGAAAGCGCTTTTACTTTGGGGAGGTTCCTTATCGACAAGGCACAGTTCAAGTATAGAGCCGAATAGAATTGGCCGACACAAAAGCGTATGATTCGAATAAATGAAAGCAGCTGAACGTGGTTTACTCTGTTCACTCTTGGTGCCTTCTAACACCTTCTTCGGCGTTCTTATTTTTCATTTTTATTGATATTGATTGACACTTTTTATTTTGACACAAGTGTCAAGGCAAATGCCGCTCACTCATTGGCTGCGGAGCTATATTACGATGCTCGGGAAACACAACTCCCCGAGCTTCGTAGGTTGTCAGTGACTAACAACAACAACAACAAATACACACAACAAACAACAGACAGCGACGGCGACCACGACGACAACGACAGCAACAACCAAAATATACCGAGCATCAAACACAGGCCTTACACATAGATACACTCAATTGCTGCAGTTTCATGACGCACGACCGTGCTCTCAGTTCTCACTCACCCCGTGTGATACCAGTTGTCTCGGATGGCCTCTCTCTTCTTGCCTTCCTCCCCGAGGTAACCCATGAAGACGTGGTAGCCTCGGGTGCACAGCTCTCCTACTTTGTTGACGGGAACGATGTCGCCCCGAGTGTCCACAATCTTCACCTGTGTCGCAGCAAGCGAGACAAGAATCTAAGACCCCCCTTCTCTCGCGGCGCTCTTCCTGTTAAAAAAGTTATTAGGGATATATGTTTTGGACAGCTCTCAGGCTCTATTTGCAGACGGTTTCTGAGTACGTCGTTAAGCTAAGCGATAATTACTGACTGGATATATATTTTATATATATCAGTCAAATCGTATTGTAATGTCTTGAGGCAGATGAAACGTTATGGTATATCAGATCAAGCAATGGCAAGTTGATCGTGTGTGTGTAAATGAGAGTTCTTGCGCATGTTACTAAGTGAAGAACGAGCTTACGGATACGATTATTTCCTTTATTTATAAGCTAGAGACAGAGCCATTTTAGGTCGTTCTTTTATATTTTGTTTAGGCCAAAAAGCTTTTTGTCAAGTGAATAGAACCGGATTCTCGCGGCTTCGGAGCTTCATCCGCCATTAATACGGTGTCATAGAGATCATAAATGATGTATTCCTTCCGATAACGAACGTTCACAAATACCAACTGTAGTCAAGTTATTTTAGAAAAAAAGACACTACGTGGCTCATCTATTGTAACAGAAGTGACAATAGCATAGGACAACTGAAAGCCTTATAACTCTATAGTGATACCTAATGTTCACGAACTCGTCGCATCACAACGTTTATCGAACACTGATAACAATAACGATAAGTAATAGTAACATTTATTATCTCTATACCACTGTTTAACCCACGCAGACAAAAATAATAACTTACATCGTGTAAATGTATTAAATTCCTTTACACGCGTTAGACCTACCCCATAATGTTTGCTGAACCTTAAATTTGGAATGACTGAACGAGCCATGGGGGGGGGGGGGGGGGGGGTACGTCTAATAAAATGGCGGAGGGTATATTCATTTCTACCTGAAGTCATATCTTCCAACGAAAAAACGGAAGTCGGAAATAGAAATAATAAATTGTGGCTCAAACGTAGAAATGGAAGAGACAGCTCAACCTCTGTGTGGTCCAAGGGCACTCCAACCGTCTCAATCCACTTTTCTATGGGTTCGTCAGGATCGATGCCGCTGATGGCGGGACTAGTCTCGGTGGCGCCGTACATCACCTGAAAAATATCGTGTCAACATCTTAAAAAAAAAAAAAAAAAGAAACGGCGCTTGATTGGTTGTTTTACGACAAAGAACATACATGGAACCGTTGGATGTTCAACCTTTTCCTTGCATTCTTCACCAGTTCAGAAGGACACGGAGACCCAGACATGATTCCTGTTGGAGAAATAGCAGACCACTGAAGACGTAGCTCATACCTGCGCTGTGGACGTTGTTGGTAAAACAGGCTCTTAGTAGACACTATTCCAGAAGTACACGCTTTGCTAGCAGGAGCTCGTGCCGTCACTCCGAGACACGAATGAACCATTCGCAAAACGTACAGCGCCACGACGGCCGGAGATTTTGGGAACCCTCGGTAAAGATCAACGCGTTTTGCCGTTGCGCCTCCGCGACCACGTGTGAGTCGCGGCAGCTACCGCCAGCAGCCATGGTTGTGATTATGAAACTAAACCAAAACGATACCTGTGGCAGCGTAAACGCATCGCCGACAGGGGAAGCTATTCACTTATTTCAATACGTTATTCGTCGTAACTTACCTTCACGTCTTGCAGTGTCACCGAATCCACTTATTTGGCGCCGCAACCGTGGCAGGGTTCGGCTAGGTTCGGCAAAGCGTTGGCGTAGCAAACGACGGAGCCGGTACAAAGGAGAGGGATGAGAAAAGGGCAGCCTCGCAAGCTAGCCAACGCGATACCCCTTTTCCCTATTTTCTGTGCGCTCGTCTATCCGACCTGGCTGCTCGAGCGTCGTTGCCTTGGTAACCTGCGCCTGCTAGCGTATATCACGTGGGAGCGGGAGGAAAGACGATGGGAGGGGCGTACAAAGGACTCCCATGATCCGTCGCGCGGCGCGCGGGCTTTCGGGGTTTTTGCGAAGGATCTATTGAGCACGCGCCCGCTAGGCCCGCTCTCCGCAGCGTTCGGTCGAAAACGGTCTGCTAAAACTCTATATGATTATCCGCATATGCACGCGAACATGATTACGATAACGCTATGGCAGTACCGTAATTTTTGAAACTATAGTCCGCGCGCGGCGGTCTGGTAAGGTAAATTTGGAGAAAAAAAAATAAGTTTTTGCTTGGATAGCTTCGCTCCAGCTGCATAGTCCGCATGCCATGCATAGTCCGCACTTAGTGCCTATTTTGAACGTAAAGCGATTATTATACGCAGCACACGTTGACAGTTGCCCACTGTACCAACTCGAAAATAATTTTTTTATCATACATTAACAAACAATAATACACTCCGTTATTCATAAAATATCACGTCTTATCGCACATAAACGACCTAGAAAAACGCACATCCTCGTATATTTTGCAGCGGGCAAAAGTAAAAATTTTGGACACGTATAGTCCGCTGACTAGAGTCCGGTAAATACAGTACGCCCTCTGCGCGCCTCCCGCACGGTGTATCATGCCGGGTGGTTCGGAAGCGTCCGCCAAACGACGAGGCGCGAAAGTTGGGCTCAAATCTCACTTGCCTTATTTATCCAAGTTCGGACGGTTCCATATCAAGAATGGGGTACCAAACATGCGAACATTATTCATATTCACTCAGAAAAAAAGAAAGTAGGGCGTAACGAGTTCTTAGCACCTTCTCATCGCTCCAGAGCCAATGGGCATTAGCCGATAAGGACGACGAGACACAAATCCTAGAAATGGAACAAAATGAGCCGCGCCCCACTCAAATGGAAAGACATAGCTCATGCACCTTTTCGGACGGACGAGAGGTCGTAGTGTCCCCGTTCCAACTGAGCCAGCATGTCAATGAACATGGTCGGTGTTCCGTAAATAAAGGTGCACCTGAAACGAAGGTCCGAGAATACGGTCATTGTCGTCGTTCTTTGTCACGCCTTAACATCCGTAAAAAAAGAAAAATGAAAGCCGTTCACAGCTGCCTCTAACACCGAATTAGAGCGCAGCTCTTGAGGAGGAGGAAGGAAGGCTACTGAGGGGAGGGTATACCCCTCGTCCCTCCTCATCCTGCCTGCTACTCCTGCCTCCGAGCGGCGTCGGCGTCGGCGTAACCCTGAGGTCACGTGACCCCCGGGACGTCGCGTGACCCTCATGACCTAAGGGGGGTCACGTGACCCTCTTGAGCTCACGTGACCCCCCTCAGGGCCACCCTCAGGGGGGGTCACGAAAACGTATTTGCACGGTGCCGAAACGTCACCATGCCGAAACGCCGGCGCGGTTACGCCGACGGTAACGGCGACGCCGCTCGAGCCGGAAAGAGGCGCCTAAGAGCTGCGCATTAAAGCATGCTCATGCATCTGCTGTGCTATTAGCCCCGAGAGCGAACACAAGCGTCGCTGCGGTCGCCGCGCCCTGATTGGGTGAGGTGTACCGTGACGTCAGGGGGAGGACTCCGCTCCGCGATCTCGCATCGGCTCGCTTCCCAGCACCGGTTTCCTGGTTTGGCGTTGTGTGCCGCAAGCTCTTCGAGGAGCTGGACTTCGTTTACCCGGTGTACAAGACGTTGAGTTAGGCCGATATTGACGTGCTTCCGTACATTTTATAAGCCTGCTCGCCCCTTTTACCTTTAAAATTGGGTTACGAATCCCGAAAGCTATCGGAGGAGGCAATTCCGCCGATGAACCTCCCCGTCCGTCCACACAACACAAGGCAATCTTGCGAGGGGTCGGTGAAGTGGTGGCGCAAGTGTTTCAGACGCTGGAATTCTGTTCCTTGACTGTTCATGATTTAGGACGATATTACATCCCGCTTTCAAGGCATTTGAAGTGGCATTTATATCATGGGCCTTTGGGTGGTCGGCAAATTAGCTCGCGACCCCGACTCTGCGCTTCCACTCTGCATGTGCTGGTTCGCAGATGTTTTAAAGGCCCTGCGTCTGATGATCTTTGAAGTGCTCGTGGAACAGGGCTGTTTTACATAAATGTAGCATCTTCGTGAATTAATTATATAGTTTATACACGTATGCAGGCATATTTCTTAGGAGATGCACAATTACTGAAAATTAGTTTGTATGGTAGCAGCAAAAACGGCCGAATTCCCCCAGTTGGCTGTATGAGATGTATTGAACTGCCCACAAGATGCACAGCAATAGTGCTGTAATTTGGAATGTTAATACTTTTTCCTGACATTCTTTATTCCAGCCTTGGGTATTAAAAAATACACGGTTTAGTCTGAATTGTCATTTCCAATTAAAACAGACTGCTACAGGTCCCCAAAAGCTTCCTCAGCCTTCAAACTCCCTACAGCTGGACACAACGGAGCAAAACAGGAGTAAAAGCAAGCATTCGAACGTCTGTCCAGCGGTAGATGCAGCACTAGTAGCAGAAAATGTGGAACCTGTGAAGGGCGACAGTCTGCGTGAGAAAAGCTTCTGGTATTTTAGCTTCAGGACACTTCGATTTAAGTAAAATCTCAATTTTAGGGCTTAAGGGACTAATAACGAGCTAGACACCTTCGCTTACGTTTGTTATACATTACTTGAGGGTTGATATAAACAAGTCCACAAATATCACCCGTGTAGTCCTTTGAAAAACTATCCGAATCCAGCAAAGGTTAAATGCGAGCAATGTATATAATAAATGTTCCTTGTTTTTTTTTTTACTTTGCTCCTGCACTTGGGCTGTCTTACTTGTGATTCTCTACCCATGGCCCAGACTGTATTTAGCATGTTGCTCGAGGAGCATGCAGCTTTTCTGCTTCGACGATCTTGTTTAAAAACAGAGATACAAAAGAAAAATAGTATACATAACCTGCCAATTCATTCAGACTATCAACAGTATTTATTGTGCGAGATGTAAATCTATAATGATGCTCGTGCAATTGGGGCCATATTTCTTTATTTTCATATACCAGCTGCGATTCATGCGTTGCCTGCCCTGTCAACATGCTTAAAATGTTGGTTGAAGTTTCGCCTGTAGCTACAGGCCATACCTAAATAAAGGCTCATATAAAAATTTACACTTCCTACGGAAAACACGCCTAAAAAAATTAAATAGAAACGAGCGCGCCGACAGCTAGCGTCTTCACAGCCTCCACAGGGTGAGCGGGGCGAGTCGGGGAAAAATTCTCTCCTCGCCGTGACGTCACCCCGGTTCGCCGTAAGGGGGTGCCACGCGAACTTCTCGGGGCTAATACCGTAAATGCAGCGGGAGTAACGCATTAGGTTTGGAGCGGGCCTTTGGGATAATATTTTAGGCTCTCGTGCGGCACAGAGCGGTGGCGGAAGCTGCGGCGCCCGACGTCGCAGCGGCGAAGTCGCAAGAAATATGGCACCGTGTGATTGAGGTTCTGGGGTAAGCACAAAATCTATGTGTTTTCGTGTTTTGCTGAGTCAGGGCAAACTCTTAACATTTTTCTGGGTAAACTTCAAGGTTTATTTGTGCGAATTCTAACATTTATGGCGGCGAAGTTCAACATTTATAAGGACAAAGTCCAGCATTTATGGGGACAAACTTCAACATCTATCGCCTCGGTCGTTGCTCCAGGGGAGCGGACTACGACACGTAGTTTGAATGACACCTTTTTATTACAGTGTACTAGAATACTTGGGTAGTGTTGGGACCAGAGGGGCTCGCCTGAAGCGCGTGGTAGAAATCCAGAAGGTGTGCGCATGCACGGCTGCACACGCGAAAATATGAATCTTTGGTGCTGCTTTGGTGGAGCGCATATAGGATTTCTGATACAGCTACGACCTGCCAGCGGTCGTACCGCGGCATCAATTACGCTACGGCACGATCGTTAGCAACACGATGCTTCAATGTATTGGACAGCACAAGCTACATTACCCTTCCTTTACACAAAAACAATTGCGACTTTAAAGAAGCGGATTGCACGTTGTTTCAGTGTAGAATTAGCTGCGGCTTTCGGTTTGTCGAATGGTGAGCATCTTAAATGGAATGCCCATTTCCTTGGTTGCAAAGGCCGAACATTAGATATTTGAAATTTGATTAGATATCTAAAACTCGGAAGCAGTTTTTTTTCCCTATCTTATTTTATAATGGAACGAAACGGCACATACTAAAGTTCGAGATTGTTTAAGTATGTTTTTAATATCCCAGGTTAACTTCTCTGTCCTCTTTTCTGCCCGTCTTCTTTTTCTTGACCTTAATAAGCGTGCTTCACTTGTCATTCATTCTTGTGTTCATTTATGTGACGAACCACCCAAGCGACGGTCGCAAAGGGGTGAAAATCTTTTAGTTCTTCGGACCACCTGACGTTCACTTGTAAGAAATGGCTTATAAGCCGTGACAATTTTTATCAGGCCTTTTAACATTGAACTTAAGTTTAAAAACTGAGACAACGTGGACTGAAGAAGTAATGCTTTATAAGATTCAAAGAAAACAAGCAACTATGTGACATCATTTCGAGCAGAAAACATGAGCACACGTAGATCAGGCAAGGAAAAAGTTGTAATAGTTTACAGCACGGCATTGAAATAATGGTTACAATGTGCATACATGGTTACAATATGCAGCGCATTATCCTCTTGAGGGTAAACCATCTGAAACCCACACGCTCATAACAATACGTTGAACCGACAGCTGCTTTCTGACAATTAGGTAAGCATCGCCTGAGCTGGGTACTCGAAGGGAAAGACCCATGGTTCCACAGGGGGAGTGTCTGGTTCACGCAGACATACAGGGTGTTTTTGTTTTATTCTTTACAGAACTTTACATATTTTACAAAATAAGGATGTGGCAGATATGTGGATGCCGTCTTTTGCTATATCTGTAGTGCTCGGTGGACAATAAATGGGTGAATAACCGTTGCAATGTTTAATAATTATCCAAAATATGTTAGTTAACTTGTTTATTAAGGCTAAATTGGCCATGGTACAATTGCAGTTTTAAAAAGAGTCATTATTAAAGGTAAACACAATTTCGACGATGCGCGAAAAGGCAACGAGGTTCGCGAAATTTATCGTAAAAGTTTGCCTTTATTCGCTTGATTCAGAAACCGCGTTATGAAAATAATACGTAGAATAGTAACTTAGTCGTCTTGATGTGTGGCGCCGGCGGCGGTATTTCGGCACTACCCTTATGCGTTCACCATCCGCAAAATCAGAACACAAGGTTCAAAGCATATTACGATCGAACACACGGAACTATGAAATCGTGGTCCCGACACGCGCACCGCTCAAAGTGAAAAAAAAAAAAAAAAGAAAAGGCGGGCTGCGCGATTTTTTTCGGATAACTCGACTACAGCGCCGCCACGAACTGTCAATACGCGCGCCCTCACGAGCTCCCGTTGCCGAGCCACTCCGGTCCCAACACTACCGAAGTATTCTAGTACACTGTAGTTTTATGCCTCCTTCACTCGGTTAGATTTTACTTACAATACGCAAATGCAACGTCGCTCGTGCTGCAAAAAAAAAAAAAGAAAAAGGCACGGTGGAGGTTACGGTGTTCGACTTTGCAGCTGCAAAATCGCCAGCAAGATCATACCACGCGAATCTAGCTTTAGTTCTAAAAGTAAGAAAAAAAGAAAAGCAAGAACCATGACGCCTATCGCATGATTAAGATGGCTTTGACGCGTCCTTAACCCATTCGGAAAACGTCCTCGGAGCCGCGTCCTTGTTGTTTCGCGACCTGCTGTCTGCCATTTGTCCGCAATGGCGCGTGTACAGTCGCAACCTATATGAAGGTGAAACACGCGATCGTCGATCGTTGTCTGCTGTGTACTGGCAGCGTCAGGCAGCAGCGGCCATGACGCGCCCTGTGTGCACGCAAGCTGCCACGGCCACCGCTTCATGACGCTGCTATCGTATGGTCTAAAAGTTTGGCCTCAAAGTATCGCAGGAAGCTACCGTCACTTTCTCAGGAGGTAATTGGAGGTGATTCAACCGCCACGCCCCTGGAGGCTAAATGGAGAACTATACAACGCGAGAAATGTGTTTGTTTCTGATACAGCGCTGATCTCACCTATCCGAAGGCCGCGTTACAATTCGACTGTGGCTCGTACGTCCAATCCATTTGAACACGAGTCCCAGCTGAACTCTGACGCAGCGATCCTGTTTAATCTGTGCCCGGCCCTCGGCAGAGAAAGACGACGCAAAGAATAGTCCTCAGGACTTGCTTTCCGTAAACACTGAGCTCCGTAGAAAACAAGCTGCACAAAGCCCCATATATAATAAACGTAAAAAAAAAAAAAAAAAAAAAAATTGGACGATCACACGCATAGTGCCCCGATTTCCTCGCCAATATATGGGTCGCGATTGTATATTACTGGTCCCAAACTGACCTGAACATTCAAATGAATTAGCTTGCTTTTCTTGCATACTGCCCTTTGCTTTTACGTTGTTTTCCGAAGATATGGGGTTGCGCGCGTGTACAGAAAGGATACAGACAAACAAACTTCGCTTGCGCCGTATCACGTTCAAAATTAATTACAGAAAATTCTAAATTCTAGATCGATCTTTGTGGCGGGGGAGTGCCAAGTGTCCTAATACAAAAGCATCATAATGATGGGCTGCTCAATAACGTCCAAATGACCTTGAGCATTTCACGGCAGGCTCCATTAGGAAGTGTATTTCGCCCTAGATATCCACTTATGTATGCTATACACCAACTAGCCCAGCTTTCAACTTTGGTACATAAACAATTTTACTGTCTGATCAACACCCCCTGGAAAATAAGAACCCCCTGTCCAGAAAAAAAAAGAGAAAATACATCAGTTGTGGATTTAATGCCTGTTCACACATGTATCGGAGAGCTAGAACCATAGCGCTGACCTCGCGCTAAGCGCGCGCTGTCGGGAGCGTTCACCAGCTTTTATCGCACCGTCAAAACTGTTGCTTATGGCAGACGATAAGTAGCTGACGGAATGCGAGCAGCGCTCCATCAGCGCTTCGTTGCATGTGAGAACCGGCCTTTATGCAGCGGCGTCTAGCTCTCTTCGACATCGCCGCCGGCGTTCACCCTTAAGCTATTCCTGTTCACACATGCAGCGGAGCGCTACAAGCATAGCGCTGACCTCGCGCTAAGCGCGTGTTCACGGTAGCGTTCACCTACTTTGTATCGCATCGTCAAAACTGTTGCTCATGGCAGACGATAAGTAGCCGACGGCACGTGAGTAGCGCTACATCAGCGCTTCGCTGCATGTGAAAACCGGCCTTGAAGCTGAGACTACAAGCTCCGCCTTCAGCATGAGCTTTCTGCCCTTGCTAACACAAGTGTGAAAGCGCAGGCACGCGCAACCAAAGCACTGCGGAAGCCAGCGAGCTCGCGCTGAAAGCGGCGCTTGCAGTCGCAGCTTAAGCGTGAATTGCTGGCGGCGATGTCGAAGAGAGCTAGACGTCGTTGCATAAAGGCCGGTTCTCACATGCAGTGAAGCGCTGATGGAGCGCTGCTCGCGTGCCGCCAGAAGGGAGAGTACGAACGGGTATATCAACAGGTGCAGATGGCATACCAGTAAAGATGATAAAACAGTTAGGACCCAAATCTAAGGAAACGTTAGGGAAAGCAGTAAGCATTATCATGAAGGGAACTGCCCCGGGACAATGGGGGCTAAGCAGAATGAGTCTAATATACAAGGAAAAAGGGGACAAAGCTGACATACGTAACTATCGACTCATAAAAATGACATCAGTAGTCTACAGGTTGGCGATTCAGATTATCAAGGAGAAATTACAGGCATGGGTAGAAAATAAGAATGTGCTAGAAAAGCTACAAAATGGGTTAAAAAAACTGGAGGAAAATGTATTTTTATTAAGACAGTGTATCAAGGAGGTAGCAGACAAGGAAGGTGACCACTCTGGTTAGCATTCCTAGACATAAAGGGTGCTTAAGACGACGTCATTCAAGGCAATTTGTGGAACATAAAGAGAAGCTCAAATAAGGACGGCAAAATATTTAAAATTTTAAGTGAAATTTACAAAGACAACATAGTAGTAATAACAGGGAAAAGAAAGAAAACAAAGCCAATAGAGATGAAATGAGGTCTTAGACAAGGATGCACATTGTCGCCGTTGTTGTTCATGTTGTGTCTCCAAGGATTAGTGAAAAAGACCGAAAAAAACAATCTTTGGTTAGACCTTTCATACGACAGGCAGGGTCAAAAGATCAAAGAGTCATTACCAGGTCCAATATATGCTGATCACATAGTGTCAATGGCCAATAGCAGCATAAAGTTTCACTCCCTAGTGAATATATATAGTGCAGAGGGCCACAGGTTAGGCTTAGAATTCAGTAGTGACAAATCAGTGGTCATTGAGTTCAATGATGACAGAATCGCAGAAATAAAGCTCCAAGTATTAGAGTTTAAGCGAGTCGATAAATGCAAGTATATAAGAGTATGGATTCACGAGGGTATAGAATACCTCAATACACGTTCAAAATGTGTGACCGGGAAGGGCAACAGAAATGCAGCTGTAATAAAAAATAGAGCACTGTGGAACTATAACAGGTACGAGGTGGCGAGGGAGATCCGAAAAGGGGTTATGGATCCGAGCCTGAATTTCGCAAATGAAGTTTTAGTGCATAAAATTGGACGTCCAGACAAGGCTCGAAATAAAGCAACGTGGAGTGGGTAGACTGGCTCTGGGAACAGATGGTAAAACACCGAACCAAGGTGTACAGGGCGATGTGGGATGGTCCTCATTTGGGGGAAGAGGAGCTAGCAGCAAGCGAGAATTTGAGGATAGGCTAAGAGAAACGAATGCAGAACGATTGGCACGAAGAGTTCTTTGGTATTTACAGATGAGAGGCGTCGACACGAAAATTGGGAAAGCGAACTAGAAAACGTATACCTAAATAATAGCAAGTAATAGCAAGGAGGCGGTTGAGAAAATAAAGGTTAAGAAAAAAGCTAAAGAAACTGAGAGGGAGGTATGGGAAGCAGAACTAAATCGGCCTTGGCAATTTACAGATCATTTAAGAAGGACATTAGTAAGGAGCCCATCTTCGACAATTCGAGGTGGAGCTCCTTCTTTTCCGAGGCGAGTACGTGAGTGTTGCGGACTAAGACTATAAAGCTAGATATCAGAAAGTAGATAAGTTGCGTGGAGCTTGTGGATAGGAGCAGGAGACGGCTGAGCACTTGATACTTTACTGTACGGGGCTTCACCTTGTAGTAGCTGAAGAGGTGGCTAATTTAACAAACGCACTGGAATTTAGGGGTGGTGAGGGACAAATAGACATGGGGAACGTGGTGATAACCAAAAAGAGACTATCTGACTGGTGGCAAAGGTCGAGGGAAGGATGAATATTTTCTTATTTCCTTCCGGGCGACCCGTAGGGCGGAAGGTGTGTGCACCCGGTTGCGTAGAGGAGCCTGCGCCGTACGGTTCGTTATAGCCTTTAAGAATAAATCTCAAGATATATTGCCACGCGCGTCTCCGAGCAAGCGCACCTGTAACCGAATGGTTATCGTTCTTGGCTCTCACGCAAAGGGCCGAGGTTCGATACCTGGGAGCGGACGTAGATTTTGTCTTTATTTATTTAAATCTCGCGTTCTGGTGAATTCGAGAACCCTGTTGCTTCTTCGAGTTCCGAATGTTCTAAGTGCCGAGCCTTCTATGCCGATTGTTCCAGAAGCCTACGCGTTCACACAAGGGACTCCGCGTGGCGAGCCAGAGTCAGTCTGGCTCGGCGCTCGATCCCGCTGTTTAGCCGTTATCGAAGCCTGCGACGCTAGCCTTATTTTTTTTTTTTTTTTGTTTTGCCACAAGTTCGCCCAATTAAACGTTTAGTTTTCTTCAGTCATCCGTCGCCTCATCAATTGTGATTCGTCACATTTTGGTGGAGGTGCGGGGTACCGCATTCTATGCCCGTGAAACGTACCCCTCAGAAGATTTCTCAGACTCGATCTTTTTCAAGTCCTGGAAAGCTGATTTCCCTCGACGAGCTCAAAACGCAAGCCAGCCGCCACACCGAAGGACAGCCCTCTGAGCTTGGCTCTTTATCCGCTAAAAGCCGAACACCAGGACGACGAAGATATCCCAGCTGAACCCGGCCGCCCCTTCCATCGCCTACCTGCCGTCGTTCCTCGCACGCCGACGCCCTTCTATGGCGAGATCCACGAGGACGTTGAGGACTGGACGTAACACTACGAGCGCGTGTTACGTCATAACGGATGGACTCCTGAGTAGCGCCTTTAGAATCTTACCTTTCCGATAGAGGGTACTCGAGGCACTGGTTCAAAAACCACGAGGCTTCGTTTGCGTCGTGGGACATCTCCGTGGCCAAGTTGAAGTGGACCTTTACGAGCCAACACCGACGGTAACGGGGGGAGGATCTACTTCAAACATGGACTCAAGCCACTAAAGAAAGCGTGATCAGCTTAGTGGATGATGTGCTACGTCTAAGTGCACGCGCCGACCCGAAAGTCACTGAAAAAAAGAAGTTGCGATTTTTAATGAGAGGCGTGAACAGTAAGATTTTCGAAGGCCTAGTCCGCAGCCCCCAACGACAGCCGACGGTTTTGTGACCAAAGCGACCAACATCGAGCGCGCACTGTCGGTAGGAGCAAGTCATCATCCACCGACTCGCTGACGCGCCTGCTGCTCCAACTTCGCATCTTCCTGACTGGACTTGAACCCCGCCGATTGCGACAGCCTTCGGGAGATTGTTCGAGATATTGTCTGGAAAGAGCTCCACAAAATATTATTCGCTGCTGAAATCGCCGAAATCGCCCGAGAAGAGGTTAACTGAGCGGGAGCCTTCCAGCCTGAGGCCCCCGTCATCGTACCAGCGCCGGAGGAGCCTGCTCTAAGCTACGCCGCAATGGTCCGACGACCACCACCACCTCGCGTCCGTGCATGGCGGCCGTCCGACGTGAACGTCCAGCGCAGCAGTATCCACGACGCCAGGAAGATCGGGTGCACGTCCACCCAGAACAAGCTGTTCTAAGAATGACCGACGTCTGGAGACATTCGCAAAACGCCCTTCGCGTTTTAACCTTTCGCGTTTCAACCCTTTCTCATTCATTCCCGTCTCATTTGAACCTATTCTCATTGGAACCCTTGTCGTTTGAACCCGTTCCCAAAATGCCCTTCGCGTTTCCACCCTTTCTCATTTGAACACGTTCTCATTTGAACACCATATTTCAACCCAATCGCCTAACAGTTTTTGCACTTTAACCTTTTCTTATTTATGCCCTTCTCGGTTGAGGCCGCTCTCAAATAAATATTTATTATTTAATTAGACTCCGTCTCAAACACGTACGTGGCGTTTCAACCTTTTTACAGTGCCCTTGGAATTTCAAACAGTCTCTCTTTTTGTGTGTTAAAAATAAATGAATAAAAATAATAGAGATATTGGCAGTGTTAATAACAGTGCCGGCTACTCCATAGCAATTGTTATTTGATAAAAAAATAACCAGATCTAAAACAAAACAATCAGACAAACAAACAAAAATCCTGCCAGAGCTGCCTTGCACATATTATTGCAATTCTAACATGTTCGTCGATCTATTTTCATGAACTACCTGAGCCAGTGTGCACCGATCCGAACACTTAATGTCATGTTCCACACCAAGGCTAACTGGCGATCGCTTACCGCCCGCACCGGCAGCATCGCAAAGCAACTGCCGCGGCAGGTCTCTCGCCCTACTCTGCACCTCGTCGCTCACAAAGCGCCGCCGCCACCACCCAAGAGCACCACCAGCAGGGAGCGGCCAACGATCCTGGCCCGCCCCAGCAAGAATCATTTTAACTCTTTTGCATAGGATACATTGCATTCGAAATATGTTAACAGAAATATTTTATTTCCCGTACCGTCACGTTAAAAACGATTCGCAAAGCATTATGCCATTCAAATCGTATGGCTAATCGTTAGGCTACTGAACGGCTTTTCTCGAGACGCATACTACAAAACGTTTTTTTTTTGCCGCAGAATCAGTCATCGCACCTCAATGCGATCCCATGCTCGGTAAAGCTTTATTGTAAAGCTTTGTTCCCACAAGATGGTAATTGGTTAAACTATCTAAGATGACCGCAGCAACAAAACACGGACCACTCGAAGGCCCAGAGAATGCCTTCGCCCTCCAAAGAAAGTCACAAAGGGAGATCCTGCCATTGGCCAGCTGGCCCTGCGGCAATTTTTTTTTTTTATTTATTTATTTTTTAATGCGCGGGTGCGATAATGCGTGGCTTAAGGGCTTTCCTACAGGGCACATATTTTTTCCTCATTTCAGTCGTGAATCGTCGGATGCAAATTGTGCTCATCTCGCATGCCCTGTGAGGATATTGAATTATTTACAACCGTGTAGGAGTGATCGTACAGATCTACTATATATATCATTGTATATTTGCCTATGTGTCGTCCGCCATGCCGTGGATTGGCATGCACTCTAGAAGCCATTCCTCAAATAGCATTTCAAGGCATAATAAAGCTTAAAGGAGCTGTGGAACGATATTCAGTTGGAATGTTTTTCACTATACACGAGCTTACTGGCACTAGTGGGACTCAAGGATACTCGCACGCAACGCCACTGGCCAAGAAACTCCTTTGTTGCGGTGAAATTTCAAGGACAAAAGCAATTATTTTTGTTCAATCTCTCCTTTGCAAAATTTGATGACGTAACGTGGGGATCGCAGTACACCCAAGTGACGATATTTGAATGCGGTTCATAGATTGGACCCGAGCCCTGCGTGGGCACTCGATTTGGACTCGTGATAATTACTAGCTCGAGAAGCATTCGGGTAGTCGCCCGCGTCCAATCGCTGGAACAACGACAATAGCCGAGCCATAACAATGTCTGGAACTCAGCGCGTGTCCTGTGCTTTGCCAACCCCAGCGCGTGGCTATGATCAACATTGGCGGCATATAATCGGCTCCAGATCGCGTGGCCGCTTGTTCTGGCTGCGAGTTGAGGGGGTGAACGCTGCTCGTTTTTCTATAATTTTTTTCTGGGACTTATATTGCGTAAAGTGAAAAACGAACGCGTGTTTCATAGGTCATTAACGTCAGGGATCCGTTCTAAGCGGTATTTGCGCAAAGTACAAAAATTGTTGCATCGCCCCTTTAAGGTGCCTGGACTTCATAATGTCATTCGTTCCTTTATCTCGGTTTCCTGTGAGTGTATGCTAAAATTATTGCGTTTCCCTAGCCTAATCATGTACAAGGTTAAAATGAGAAAAGTAGTTTTGAGAATGGTCAAAAACAAAAAGTATGTTTTAGTAAGTTTGAAATGAGAAAGTGTAAAATGAGAAGAAAAGTCTTTTTGAGATTGGTGAAAACCAGAAAGTATGTTTATAGAAAATTTGAAAGGAGAAAGGTTAAAATGAAGAAAAGTCGTTTTGAGAATGGTTAAAATGAGAAAAGTCGTTCTAAAAATGGTCAAAACGCGAAAGTTCGTTTTGAGAACGGTTAAAGTGTGAGAAAGGGAGAAAAGCGAAAGTTGTTTTGCGCAGGGTTCAAATGAGAAGGTGAAAACGAGAAGGTCGAAGTGCGAACGGGTTCAAATGAGGACGACCGATCGACGCCCATTGTGCTATCACTGCGGGGAAGCCGACCATATCTACCGCGTGGCCCCGACCGGCAAATAGGGCTACGTGGCTTTCACCCGACCGACCCACGCCCACGCTACGGTGAGCGACCGCGGGAGATTGACAAGCACCTCCGACGACTTCAGCCTCCCCCTCCTGCACCCCGCCGCGGGTCCCGGTCGCCGTCACCACGACGTCCAGACTCTCCGATGCAATTTAGATCCCGGGTTGTTGTGCCGGCTGCCTGCAGAATATGCACTAGCTTTCTTTGTAAAGCGCAGCTCTTAGGCGCCCGTTTCTGGGTTGAGCGGCGTCGGCGTAACCACGAGCGTCGCATTATTGGACGTCACAGTTTCCCCGCTAAATTTAGCGGGAAAACTGAATTGGCGTTGAGGTCACGTGAGGTCGATTTCTCCAATAAACTTAGTGAGAAACTCAACCCGCTAAATTTCTCTTTAAATTTAGCGGGAAATTTAGCGAAAATTTTTCCGCTTAATGGGGGGGGGGGGGGGGGGGGGGGAGCAGGAGAGGGTCCGGAGGGGGTAGATGGGCATACCCCGCTTCGTACCCTCCCGTCTTCCTCCTCACGAGCTGCGCTCTCATTCGGCATTACAGAGAATTGTAAACGTCTTTCATTTTTCGTACGAAGTCGTCTTTTCAGCTGGGTGTTTATTTTTTGTTTATTTGAAAGTCGTTGACTTTGTCGGAGTTCTCTGTCACAACCGATATAGAAAGGCGTTCTATGTCGTCTGATATATTTTTTTTGTTATTTTCAGCAGTTAACTGTCTGTTTATCTGCGTATACGCCTCCAGGGGGGTTATGCAAGACGGCGGGACGAAAGAACGGGGACATCGCCGCCTGCTCCGTTTGGTCAGCGCCACGCCCCTGACCAATAGCGGCAGGTGGCGATGCCCCGTCCCTCCATCTGGCAGAGCCCCCCAGAGCAGTGAAAAACATTTTTTTTTCTGGCTTCCGCCGTTTCTTGGAATGTGATAGGAAAATCGTACTTCTAGGAGATTTCAACTGTGCCTTTAAAACAATAGATAGGACGCCATGCAGACAGCGCAGCGATAGGAGCGACTCAGGGTTAGGCGAATTAATTGAAGATTTTGATCTGATAGACGTTGGAACCGGGAAGAATGAAACGTGTGAGGTTCGTTTAACGCGTTTTAAGTCGCCATCGCGCGTGCGCTTGGACAGTTCTTACGTTTCAGCCTCCGCGCAGCTATCCTAAAAAAATTATCGTGTCACCTCAGTTATTTTTTTCCTGGCCATTGCTTTATTTCAACGTTGTTGACGAAACATTTCTTCGCACGGTAGAGGAAGGTTTCAGATCGCACTTTAAAAGCGCGGTTTTGAGGCGTGTGAGACATTCAAGCAAGAAGTCAAGATGTTAGCGATCGAAAGGTCGCCTGTTCTAGCGTATCAAGCGCATTGTGAAGAACGTAACTTAAATACTGATTTACAAGCGCTGACAAGAACGGAGTGCCAGACGCCCGGGTTGGCTACTAAATATACAGAAAGAGTAAAGGAACGACTGGAAGAGGTGAATCAAGTGCGCTATCGCGGAGCCATTGTCCGCGCTCGATCGGACACGTACCAGATGGGGGAGCAGCCGACAAAACGGGCATTATCAGACGAGAAGAGATATGCTCTTCGCGACGAAATAGGCGAGATAGAGTATCAAGGAGGCGACTAGCACAAACCAAACTTTTCTGCAGAAAGCGTGCGTGACAGATTATAGGCGGCTTTTCGAGAATCAAGGTCACGGGAGGTGGGAAACCGTGTGTGGGAAACTTTTAGAGTCTTTGCCGCAACTAACGGAAGAACAGAAAAGTCTTGCTTATTCAATCACCATTCAAGAGATCGAGAAAGGCATAGATGAGTTGCGAAACCCAAAAGCTCCCGGGCCTGATGGGTTGCGTGCTGAATTTTATAAGAAGTTCAAGTGCGTTGTTTTTGAGGTTTTGTTTCAAGTCGTATGTACAGCGTACAAACGAAAATAATTGTGGCCGTCATTCGCGCGTACTTTCACTGTTCTAATCCCTAAAAGTGACGACGTTGTAAAATTACGTCAAGTCACTGGGTTCCGTCCAATAACGCTGTGCAAAGCAGATAATAAGATTTTCGCTAAAAGTTCATCACCCTACTCCATAGTGTCGCTTGTCAGCTTATTCGTGACCACCAAATTTGCGGCATACAAGGTAGATCGATTTTGACCAATGTTCATGTTGCTCGCAGCGTTCTGAAGTCAGGTGACGATGGCACGCGCCAAGTTGCTATGCTCCAAATTGACTTCGACAAGGCTATTGATTGTGTAAAGCATGATCTTATTTTTATGTTCTACAACGCACAAGTGTGGTGAAATCATTTTGGAGAGAGCCGAAATGGCCTATAAAGGCTGCACCAGGAGGCTCGCTGTCAACAAGGAACTGAGAGCCGACTCACTCACGTGCGAGCTTCCGTGGGACAGGGATGTTCCATGTCGCCTTTATTGTTTAACATACATATTGAGTTGTTTTGTTTAATCGTCATACATAGTGAGCAATGTATGAAATTGCGGCAGGAAAATGCCGAGATCAAAGTTATGAGCTATAACAGACAACGTTTCAGTGTTTTGTGGCGATAGGCGAAGTGTTAGCGCCGGAGTTTTTTTGGCGAAATATTTTTGTGAGACGGGTGCAGCCATAAGCTGGAGTAAGTGTTCAGTGTTTGTAAGGCTGTCTTGGGACTGCGTGCTCTGGGCATACCTCGGAGTGCCCCTACAATGTTACAGAGTGAACAAAACCTATTGGTCGGCAGTCGCCACCGATCTGGGCACACGCGCTTCCCGCTGGAAGCAACGCGGTCTGTCCTTATTTGCCAGAACGACTGTTTGCAATGTTTATCTAATTTCAGACCTATAATATGTTCTGCAAGTCATACACTGTGCGCGGATCAATGTGCAGAAATTTCATCGCATTTTTTGCTGTGTTCATTTGGGAATCAAATTGGGAGCGATGAGACAAGACAGCCTCTTCTATAAGGTACGTTATGGGGGTCTTGGACTCTCCCACTTGTTCGTTAAGCAACTAGTTTCCCGGTTTCTTTTTCTGTAAGAGCAAGAACACCCATTCATTCTCGCGTTCATCCAAACATATTTGGCTCCTCGCTTGACGCCATTCCTTGCTTCGTCACATGGCGGTGAGCCAAAAAGGCAAGAGGGATATCAGAAGGAGGTCGTCGACTCAGTACAATGTTTGTCTTCCCGTTTATATTTAGACTACCTGTCTGTTGTGAACAAGAAGGCGCTTACACGGTATTTGGTGATCAGTTTGTTCCCAACACCACTTTATAGAGCTGTCATCTGTCGTGGTGGCCAGGATGTGCATAAGCGAACCAAGAAAATGTTTGTCCCTCCCTCCGTTAGAACATTCTTTTTTAAGTTGAACACAAACACTTTGCCCGTCAAGGTGTCGCTCAGGGAATAGGGAATTAATGTGCCATGGTCGGTTGACCGCTTTCTATGTAAGAAACTGGAAACTATCGAATGCATTTTTATTTTTTGCTTGAAGGGAGCATTTTTTTAGACGACCTCCAGCGTACACTAAAAAAACAGTTGTGTATTAACCCCACCGGCATTCGCTTCTTGAACGTAACGAATGACGAAGGCGTTCCTTTTGATTTGAGTATGTTGCTTAATTGGGTTGTGTAGCAAATGGAGGTCACGCATGACGGTCCGCATGCCCACCGCAATGCTAAAGAGATGAGATATTACTTTTTTAACCTCATGAGGCGAGTGGAAAGTGTTATTTCAAATTATGAGTCGAAGCCCGACTGGCTAGGCCTTCGTGACCAAGTTTCTTGAGATGAGAGGCTTTTAATCTGCTCTAAAAAAGGTGCTTTAGATCATTTTTAAAGTGAATAAACTGTTTGTGTTTTGTTTTTGCAAAAAAAGAAAAAAAAAAAACGCGCGCCTGTGGTTGAATGGTTATCATTCTTGGCTTCCACGAAAATGGCCGAGGTTCGATACCTGGGAGCGGGCGCAGCTCTTTGCAATTTTTGTAAATGTCGCGTTTTGGTAAATTTGGAAACCCTGTTGCTTCTTCGAGGTCCGAATGTTCTACGCCCCGAACCTTCTTCGCCGATTGTTCCAAAAGCCCACGCGTGTCCCTAAAGGGGTATCCACACGAAGGAGAACTCCGGGGACGGATGTCGTGACGTCACGACCCGGGAAACGCCGTCCCCGGCTCCGCCGCGAGCACCTGCGGAGCTCTCATGCTAAGAGTACGAAGCCTCCGCGCCTCCGCCACGGAGGAGAACGGCGCCGTGAGGCGTCGAAAAGGGATGACGTATGTCTCACGTGATGCGCACTCCGCGGAGGAAAGGGGCGGATTTCTCCTTCGTGTGGGGATGGTGAACCGAAATTCGGATTTAAAAAAAAAACAATGCTAGAGATGTAGGCGGGACGCTAAAATCCCTACAACGCTACTAGTAAGGTGATATCTCAAATGGACGGCCGTATTTTTGGAAAAAGAAGTCGAGATTGAACCAGGCCGACGAGGCGCGTGACCGGCAAGATACCTAGTTTCCTCCTCTCTTCGCTTCGTCCACTCAAGGCCGCG
Source organism: Ixodes scapularis (assembly GCF_016920785.2). Taxonomy (NCBI): domain Eukaryota; kingdom Metazoa; phylum Arthropoda; class Arachnida; order Ixodida; family Ixodidae; genus Ixodes; species Ixodes scapularis. The sequence continues at coordinate 57,457,225 of NW_024609857.1, read as the reverse complement.
AGGCGGAGAAGACGCGAGGCCGTTCCCTCTCATTCTCGGAGGAACATGACGTCAACATTCCTGCCAAATGCGCCTCTTTCTTGAAAAATACGGTCATCCGTTCGAGATATCGCTGTATGAGTGATGTTTTGGTGTTTGTAGTATCCCGTTGCACGCTTTTGCGGCGTGTTCTGGGGAATCCAGATTTCGGTTCAGCATCCCTTTAAGGGGCTCCGCGTGGCTATCCAGGGTCAGTCTCGCCCCAGCGCTCGATCCTGCTGCTTCGCCGACATCAACGGCTGCGACGCTAGCCTTCTTGTATTTTGTCTTGGGCACAAGTTCGCCCCACTAAACGTTTAGTTTCCTTCACTCATTCGTCGCTTCATCCATTGTCCTTTGTGACAATAAAACTCTATGTTAAATAAATGTTAAAAAAAGAACACTGGCTAGGTGGCGCAACCCGCCGCCCAATTTAAAGGGTTCAGCCTAATCCATCCGGTGGAATCCGTGAAATTTTGAAACGGCTATTTTTATCTGTATTGGTATGGTGCTCGTAGAATAAGCACGACTGACTGCAAGCCTGCCAAAGATACCTTCGCTTGCATGCGGCACATGTTTAAGGCTTGTCGGTGTCGGTGAATTATTTCTGTTTGTCGCTGTAGTGGGTCTCGTGCATTACGACGATCATTTCGTCCATTGTCTGCCTGTCGCCCTTGTTGTCTGTAAAATACGCAGCAGCGCCCATAAAAGACTGATACAGAAGCAGACATTACCTGTGTTTAGTGATGGCTTCCAGAGCTGCCTCTGCTTTGAAGCTGGGTGCCGGCATCACCGTGGTTGAGCCGAACATCGCAGCAGTCAAGGTGCCTACCACGATGCCGTAACAGTGAATCATCGGGGCGTTGAGACAGATCAGTTCGCTCTGAAGAAGACGGCATTCCTTTCGTATGGTGCCATGCTCCCAATTTCAAAGAGCCCCCAACACTCGCTTTCCTAATTATACACCGCCTGTTTTTTTTTTTTTGCCAAACTGAAGCACGCTATTAATACCATATAGTCACTCGGCAGCAGTCTGAACCGCAGTTAAGCGTGACTGAGGTCAGATTTGACTGCGGTTAATGGTGCCCGCGTAACTAGGTTACAATGCGATTGTTGCAGCGACTCATATATCAATTCTCCCGCACTCTGAAGCGTTAATTACTTCCAACATCTATAGGCGTGCAGTGCGCGACGCTGTGAACGCAGACAAAAAATAGCCAGATTTTGTTTATAATTTCAAGGGCCTCTTGTTAAAAATACACAATTGGGTTAAAAAGTGATGGTTCAGGTTGCTGACTTCATGGTTAAAATTGGACGCTGCCAACACCCTTTTGAAGTAAAATGCTAAAAAGCGCCGAAGTCGTGGTTCGCGCGAACAGCGTCACGCAGCCTATAGAATCGTCGAGGTTCATATAATATTCCGCGGGTGAATAGCTACAGGGCAAACTACAGTAATATAGCGAGCGAGCTAGTTATGGTTGACGGCAAATAATCAAAACTAAAGTAACCGACGGACAGACACAGAATGTTTTCGTCACCCGGGTATACCCGCCAAGAATTAAGCCGTGGTCACACCATAGCCAATACCCGAACCATACAATCGTCTGCGGATACTAGAGAGTTTTAGGGAACAGTTTTTGCACGTCCAATACGGTACGGTCTGCCTTCCGGTACGAATTCCGCATGCGCTACCACAAGAGACTCCCATATGTGCAGTTCATACCAAAGGGCCCATCGCACTGTATCTGATGTGCAAAAACGTTTCCCTAAAACTGCCTGAGGTGTGTTTCTTCGTTGCCCCTAGCTATCGCGTTGATCATACAAAAGAACTGTCTGCGGACGTGTTCGAACATGTTTGGGGCGTGTACACAGACAATGTTGTCATCGTGTCTGCCGTAAACACCATGTCTTTTCTACGAAGTATAAGCGGAGCTACAGCGGCTTGAGGCCGACATAGCTGGCGGAACGGCACGGCGTACTAACAAGCACATTCGCACAGTGGCGTTTGACTATGTTCGAGCGTATGTTCAACTGAGAGTTAGCATGTAAACTTATAGCGTTACGTTGCTCGGTGCCGTTGTAACTGGCACTGGTATCTCAATGTATGTGTACGCCACTGCAACGTGGAACAAACGTAGTAAAACGCCACTGTGTGCTACTTTCTCAACGGGTTAATGTACCCGAGAAGCAGCATAATCGGTCATGGTGGATTTCCGCGTATTTTTATTTCGTCGCCAGTACAGTATGTTGGCATTTCTCTTTAGGCAGCGGTCGTTTTCATCGATAGATGTCCGTGGTCTGCCACCTGCGGCATATCCGCGACTGAATGGCGCCCCGGCTGGTTAAAACAGATGATCGTTTCCTCGCGTGCCGGAAACTGTCATGATAGTCGTAGACCCGAGGTTTCCTGAAACCTCGATGTATATGCGAGTACACCGTGCAAGAAAAAAAACGACTTCCACCTGAAATGGAGCGTAGCCGTCAAAGCGACTGGTGGCCGCGGAAAACAATCCGCCTGGTCGGGGATCTGATTCCGGCACCTCTCCCAAACTAGCAGAACGCCGAAGCGCTCTATCAACTGAGCAAATCAGGAGCTGGCAGAGAGTAGAGCAAACGAATGTTAACAGCTGCCACCAGTCTTGATCGTGGACACCAAAAGGGTGGGATCAGACCTTAATAATTAGATTAAAATAATGGCCTCCTAGAGAAGAAGTATCCCGAGTTACCCAATTCTTAGTGGTGAGCTTTGCAACAGCTGTAGACGTGGCTCTTGTGAACCCCGTGAGCCCATTTTTTTACCATTTAATGAGTTCAAAAATTCCCTCAACCATCGATCATTGCTTTATTAAATTATTTGGCAGATTAATTAACTTTTTTCATAAAGCCAGTCATTGTGATGTTCTGACGCTCGCCGAGACTGATAATTTTATCCCGAAAGGATCGTTTCTGAATGTCACGAGCTCAATTTTTTTAGAAACTTTTCACTCTGAAACGACGCCGTTTATAGCCGTAATTTTAAGATATGCCTATGCGTTGACCAGAGACATTAGGCAGTCATGTTTATGAATGCTTGTTCTTAAGCTTGACTAAACGCAGTGGTTACATACTGTGCTCTGAGATGGGTGGCCACTGCGCTGCCTATTTCCTATAGCTATAGGATGTGTGATAAAAAAAGTTCCGGGATTGATTTTTTAGCGTAAACTGCGCTCAACGAGTTTGTTTGACCACATGCGCGAGCATAAGGGCGATCTTTCCATGGGCTGCAAACCAAAACAAGAGCGAGAATCAATTTTACGTCAAACTCGTCAAATATAAAACAGAGACCTCTGAAATTAATTAGGCGGCTTATGTCAAAAATCAGTGAGGTGTGCGAGGTGTTTTAAGTGACACTCGCGCCTCAAGAATGGCAGAATGTTTCTGAAGTCAAGGAAAGGTCGGAAATGTCGCCCTACCTCTCGTCGTCTTCCAGCGATGTTTTGCCGTTCCCGAAGCGCGAGTGCCACTTAAAACACATCGCAAAATGCACAGCTTTTGACACAAGCGTTCTAAATCCTTTTAAAGGTCTCTGTTTTATATTTGCCAAGTTTGACGCAAAATTAATGTTCGATCTCTCTCTGGTTTGCAGTCTATGGTAAAATCAACATTGTGCCCGTGCACGTGGTCACAGAAACTCGTGTAGCGCAGCTTTATATGTTCACAGAGCGACGCTCTTTGGTATAACATGACACGATGGTCCCTTTCTTGAACTACTCCGCGAGCATCATTGTGCTGCCCTCTCTTTTTACTCTACAAAATCAGTCCCGGAACTTTTTGATCTCACCTCGTATTTTATTTCACCTTAAAGGGATACTACAACGAAATTTCGGTGCTCATTTTTTGGTCTATATGTGTTCAAAAGAGCAGTATCACATGAAACATACCAATATCTTGTTAAAAAAAGCCTCGAAAAGGAATTTTAAAACGAATTAAATGATTAGCAAAGAGCACCTGGTGAATGTCGCTAACGCCTCGTTTGTAATGATCGTCTAGGAGCCTTGACAGCTAGTGACGGAGGTTGTCTCGTCTCCGGCCACGACGAGAGAAGGGAGGGAAGGAGGAACTCCCCTCTTCCCGAGAATACCTTTTGTGTGTCGCAGAAGTCGCTATTGTCCCCCTAGAAGATTATAGAAGATTAACCCGTCACTCAAAATTCGTACGAAAGCAGCCGCTTCGGTGGCTGGAACGACTAGGCCATCCTCTCGACGTCAGCCTCGCCGTAGCTTTGCTCGTCCTGAGACAACCTACGTCACGATTGCGTTGGATGTCACGTGCTCTAAGCTGGGCCTTCTCCGAGCGCTTGCCAGAGTGGGCCGTTTATAACGAAAAATACAGCCACCAGGATCAAAATACAAACGTGCGATTGTCATTTACGGATATTGTGGATCATATTCAACCTATTTTTGAACACGACGGGAATATTTCAAATTTCGTTGAAGTATCTCTTTAAGTCCGGTCGTATCCGACGCTCTACGAGTAGATTGAACCAACCAAACAGTTTCAAAAGCGCAAATCCTTAGGCCTCCCCTGTATGTACATGCTTTGTTCAGCGGTAATAAAACACGACATAAACAGTGCAGTCACCATGTTGGGGCACTTTTTGACGCTGCATAAAGTATCCCGTGGGCTCGTTGGCTACATGAGTCCGGACTTTAGGTGAAGCAAAGTGTAGGCGAACGCGCATGGGCTGAATAAGAAGTGCCATTCTTGCTTTTTAAAACTCTTTCTTGATGTTGTACTTCTCTCTGGTATAAACAAGAATAATAAAAAAAGTTATATCTTATCTGAATCTGCAAGACAAAAACGGTTCACCTGCTCGTGGAGCCCAAACCCTCGACCGATCATGTTGGCGTTGTTCACGACGTTGAAGTGAGACAGCATGGCTGCCTTCGGTCGTCCAGTTGTTCCCTGCGTTTAACGAAGGCGTCAACAATCTTTTTACGCTTTCGTACTTTTTATTTTAACGTAAGTCTGAACTTTGTTTTGAACTCGAAATGCTACAAGCTATCAGGCGACCATGCACCAACACGCTCCCAAAGGTTGTGTCAAAATAACGAAAAAGGTTTTCTGATCTAGGCCTGTTCAAACTAGAAATATGTCCTAATAAACCAAATAAAGGGTCAGATTAATAGGGGAATTCGCATTATGTCAGGGGAACCTCAGACTGCCCCTGCCTCTTCCCATTAACTCATCTGAAATGTTTTCACACTACCGAACCAGATAGCTCTCGGAGTGTTGAAACTTTAACAAGCTTGTCTCAACCGTTAGATCTGCATCCGGGGGACAACTGAGCTTTCAGCAATGTTCCGTTACTTTGTTTTTTATACATATTAAAAACACGGTTTATTTATCTACAGGTATCCCACCCTGTAACATAGTTTTGTTAACTGGTTATGCTTGGGCCCCAAAAGCAAGTTTTGATAACAAGGTGCATCTGACGTGTTTGCGAGTGTTGTTTGCTGTCTGTTTGCCTGGTGGCATAGAGCCCTTCGCGTTTCTATGAAATTGACCCAGTCACAAACAGAGTAAGAAGGGCAGAAAGTCTCCTTTAGATTCCCAGCCTCCAGCATGCTCTCGTCGCCTTTCGTCGTGCTTTGACGGCGCGTGCAGGCTCACGAGACGCCAACTTGTTATCGAAAGTAGGAAAGTCGCGTTTGAGGCGGAACAACTGAATGATATATCTTTGCCGTTCTATTTCTTTAAGAGACTTTAGGATTTTGATGCATCTTCAGAGGCGTTCCTGGAACCTGCAATGCATATTGTCTCTTTAAAGTTTGGTGACGACTTACAGACGTGAACTGTATGTTGACTGCCTCGTCGAACTGAAGCTTGGAGTAAATGGCGTTCATGGCGGCGTAGTCCTCAGCGGTGGCAGATTTCATGAGTTCGTCGAAAGTCACCGTGCCACTGCGTGAGATGCACTTGTCGATGAAGTGATAATTACGTCGATATAAGAAAGGAAAAAAAGTCACCCACGCGATAGGGCACCAACGAACTAATACGCATTCTCGAACTATTTGGTTACAAAAGAGGAAAAATATATGCGTGGTTTTATCTACAGTTTATCTCTATCTGTTGTGCGTTCAGATTTTTGTATGTGGCTTTACGTTTACATAGTCACTCATGACTATAAAAAAAAAAAAAAAAAACGCAATTGCGGCCCATGAACGGCTTTATCGAATTCCCCTAAACCTGTATTCATAGTAATGCTGACATTAAAAATGCAAAGTGATTCGCGCTTGTTATTCATGTTTCATTCATATCGCAACCGATAGCTTCGAATGACCTACGTGGTACCTAAATTGCTTGCCGGGAGTACACTGATAATTAACTTTCAGCGGCATTTAAACTATCCTTCAACCAACCATCAATATTTTTTTTTTCTCTTGTTCTCTCCCTTTCTTTTCCATCTTCTTCCCCAATGCGCATGCAACTCTCTTGTCCCAGAGTCAACAAAACGCCCAGTCGCCATATCGGACAATTCGTGGACTTTTAGCAAACCGTTACTATGTTCCGCGTACTGCACTACCGGAGCTCGTTACGAAGCCTTTGAAGCACGCTTTTAAGCGCGCTCCCGGGTGATACCGTGATTGCGGGGCACGCGCTTGAAGGCATGCTTCAAAGGCTCCGGTAGTGTTGTACGCGGAACACGATAACAGTTTGCTGAAAGCCCTAAATAACGTCTGGCATTTGAGCAGCAAGGGGGGGGGGAATTTGACCATATGCAATCTGACTGTGCTAAAGGCTGAACTCCATGCCGCAAAAAATGAGGCGAAGACTTGCAGAACATCGCTCGGCGGCACATTCGCTCTGCGCGCGGCGTAACAGCCAATGTTCCGACGCCACGCGCAGAATGACAGTCATTAAGCGAAATTCGTCGTACTCGCTTCATTGCTTTCGGCCTTAACCTGTGATATTCATCGCCCGCAACGCACCAAAGATCACAAAGTGTTACTTGTTCTATACCAGTGGCAGTGGCATGCCCACTTTATATTAAGTGGGGGAGGGGGGGGCAACCCCCCCCCCCCCCCCCTCCAAGGGCCGGGGATGGTGCCTTTGGTATCCCTTCGGCGCCGGCGGCCAGTGTTTACTCTGCCCAGTGGCGGCTGTATCAGGGGTGGGGGGCAAAACACATGCCTTGCTCTCCCCGTCTAAGAACGCACGGGCTTTTTTTAGAGTACAGATAAACATTTCTTTCCGTGAAGCTTGGATTTTGGTCCTTCAAGAACAGCTCCCATGCGGGGTTTTTTGGTTTTCCCCGAATTGGATAAAACGGGTTGGGGGGTTAATTTTCGAAGTTCATCGGTAGCTACCAAAACACAAAATTATAGTTCTAGATTATGAAAAACATTTTATTGCACTTTGGATATCTTTTTTGTATGTACCAAAGTATTATTTACGGCCTTTGAAACTGCAGTAAAATAAATACTTGCGGGCTTGCAGTTTTTTTTTTCTTTCACTAACACCAATTGGAGACCACGTATGGGTTGTGGCGAAATAATCACAAGTTAACTTGAAAAACTCTCGTAAGCATAAGTCAGTAAAAACAGACATCCTGCAGTCGGGCCTTGCGTTACCACACAATTGCACATATCCAAAATATCAGATCACTCACCGCATGGGGGAGTCGTTGATCATAATAACGTGCTTCAGCACCGGCAGCCTGAATCATTAAAAAAATAACATAAAGCATGCAACACATAAGAAAGATTTGCGTTGTGTTTAAACCCGATTACTCGATATTGTCGAATTTCCTCATCACCTGGCGCTCTTGAGTTCCCCAGGAGAAACTCGATCTAGCTCCGGCGCAATTTGAAGGAGCATTTCGTAGTAGCTTTGTCTGCAAAACTTTCCTGCCACAATGAGAGCTGCACATTTTGTCTGCGTAAGAGAAGCAAAGAGAAGCATACATAGTTGTTTTTTATACAAAAAGGAACGAACCTATACACCGAAAACACAACCCAGTGACTTGCGCTTACGACACCCCATAATTGGTCTATTATTTCGAAGTGTCGGCTGCGTCGGGACTTAACCTGAAGCAGTTTGTTTTCGCGACGGGGTCTGTTAACCCTTCCTTGCAAAAGAGGTGAACTGTGGGTTTTAAAAACAGTCGCTGGAAGAGGGGGAAAGGGGGGGGGGGGGCAAGCCGCCATTCAATTGGAAGGTTCAGGCGTATGAATTCTACCATCCACCAATCCAAATACTCATGCCGAGCCAGATAAATCACTGTGCACCACCGAAACCAGCGTATACCAGTGTACGAAGTGTCCTTATGGAGATCATTGAGAATGGTGTACGGCCGTCAGATTATATCACAAAAAGCCGACCGTGTTTTTAGTTTTACTTCTTGACAGGTTCTATTCTTGAAAGCGTGATGTTAAAACAGTAACGTAACAAAATCAACGCTTTAACCGACGGCGACGCGACCATTTCCCCCTGTCGAGTTTCGAAACACTCTCCTCGTACATCACTCCAAACAAAAGTTGATATTCGACCTACATTTCTGATGACCATCTCTAGTAAATAAATTATATACCTCTTACTAATGCACGGTGGTTCGTATTTTAGAACTATCTTCGTCTTTAAGTACTATCTCTTCTCAGTTCTCAGTAGACAAACTCTGAAAAGTAAACGATGGCCAAGACTCACATGATTCAAACAAAGTTCGAGTTCGGGTGCCTGGTACGCCGTGTTTATGTTCACCTAAAAGAAAAGAGAGTGTTGCTGTCTGATACTATATTTCGTTTCATCAAAAGTCAGAGAGCAGTGAAAGATTAGGAAACATACAAACACATACACACAGTCATACACATAATAAAAACGCAAGGTCGTAGTGCATTCGCTGTGCCCGATTGGTTCTGCCGATAATAACGCACGAACAGAAAGATTGCGAACGCCATGACTTCACATTTTTCAGGCCGCTGTGTTGACCCTGTCGGGTAGTAGGATAGTCTGCCGTGTAGCTTTAGGGGACACAAAATATAGTTAAGAACGTGCCATAAACTCATCCCCACACCCTTCGCTGTTCCCTCCGCGGCGCGTAAATATACCAAAACCGAGACTATTGCGCATCGATGAAGGAGATCTTGAAAACCTCACGCTGACGTCGCCTAACTCATCTTGGCTACTTATTACCTTTGTGGTTGGTCCGCGGAGGGATTTGATGCCGTATCAGGTATGTTATAACGTTTCTTTAACGCATTCTTAACTTCTACCTTAGTGCAGTAGCCTGCGCGCTGGGGTTGGCAAGCAGAACACCACCAACGGTTAACTAGTATATATCAAACAATGCTCACCAACACCAGTCCAGCCTTGGCGACAGCAAACTTAACCACCATCCATTCGTAAATGTTGGGCGCGAGCATGCCTATCTTGGAACCAAGCGGAAGCTTGAGCGACACCAAACTCGCCGCAAATTGATTGACCTGCAGCAAATATGAACGGTTGGAGGTCACAAAGAGAAACCGTAGAACAAGCTATAGGACACTTTCCCGCCATCTACTCGCATTATCTTTATACGGTGCAGATCTCTTTAGACATCAAAATTAAATTTGTTCTGTGGCAGAACGCAATGCAAGCATGACGCTTTGCATTGCGTAATGCCACAGAACAGAGGTCTGAACGGATTTCCGCCTCATCATTCGCTCAGCTGATTTCGTAGATTGCAGGGATTGGTTCTTCAAGTTGATTGCGGGTAAGTAGACGCGCAGGCAATCTTTGAGTGAAGACCATCGCAAGTTTAAGACCAACACCCGAGACTGGCTGAAGAAGACGTCGCATGTATTTTATGGACATGCCCCTTACTTGAAGACTATCGCAAATTTAAGACAAATTGCCGAGACTGGGGAAAAGACGAAGGACAACACACCACACACTCATCAATTATGCTAAACCTTCATCAGTTCGTTTGCGCCCTAACTTGTTTTATCGCAAGTTAGTGACCGAGACCATTATGAAAACCGCTACGTCCTGCCGCAATACTGCGTTTTGTCTGATTTCTACGTATTCACGTGTTATAAAAAAAGTTCTGCACCCTAAATGTAAATTTTTTGCCGTCCCTTATCTCCTCTTCCTGTATGGTTCTCCTGCAGAACGCTACAGCTGTCCCCTAGAAGTGGTAGGAAAACGTGTCCTTTTGTACCTTCCTTTTGCGTTTAGTGTAATATATATTAAAAGAGAAACAACATCTCCCGATGGTGAATGATGTTGATTGGGGCGAAGCTCAGGTGGTGCTGATGATACTGATTTTATTGTTCAAAGGTAGTGCTGATGGTGCTGATTTTTTTTTTTTATTGCTCATAGGTAGTGCTGAGTTCCGGGTTGCGTTTGGTAACCCCAGCTCTTGAGTTACTACCACATCTCAAGGCCCCCTTGACGAACGCTATGTCATATATCAAGCTGCGCTTGATATATGACATAGCGTTCGTCGGGAACGGCTGCTGAAATGTCGTGAACCGAAACTCGGGGATGCTCGCCGTGAGCCTCCAACACAGACCTTATCAAAAGGTTCCTAATAGCGCACTGAAAGATAGAAGCTTCGTCCCTATATCCCTATTCAATTCCCACTAAGAAATCCTGACCGGGGCCGGTTTCGGTTATTCAAATCCTCATTACGCCCACAATACAGTGAAGAGAAAATCTCGCAATACTTAACACCTGCGTCTCACACCACAACCGAACCAACTTGTCAATAAGTTTTTTTAGCTAAAGATATTTTTAGCAGAGGTTTTTAGTTGTCCCAAAAAGTACGCAAATAGTATACGTATCTTGCACATGACGTCGTATGACACCGTACCAGCCGCCATTCCTCCATACCATGGCGTTGTTCCCGTACCTTCTGCAGCATATATTTCGTGCCATCGAATGTGTTGTCCTCGGCAGTCTCTGCTGACAAGAACAAATTCGATTGTGCCAAATGTATGCTGCAGAAAGTATGGGCACAGAAGCATGGTACGGAGCAATGGTGTCTGATGTCTCGTCAATGCAAGCCAAGTATACCATATGCTGCGCATGAAACTCCTATCGAACTATAGAGCGTCGCATAATCATACTTTTAAGTCACAAATATTCGTGAAACTTGTGTTGTAGGATTTGTAGAATATACCTATAGCCATATACAGAACCTCTGCGTGTATGACAGACTGTCTTCGTAAGCTTTGAGCGTGCACATGATCGGCGGTTGCATTGGATACAATGTCTTTATGATAAAAAAATGTTACGTGATGAGCAAAGATTTTCAAACTTGACATTCACCGGAGCCCACCTAGGATCACTTCCCACCGTCTCAGATCTATTCGCGTGCCCCATTTTTCTACAGTCGCGATACATCGCTTCACAGTACAATATACCGCAACGAATGCCGAGCCATTTTGCTGAATTTGTTTCTACATGCGTGCCACGTGACTTCACGCTCTGCGGGTCGCTTCGCCCAACGGAAAGGCCCCGAGCAGGGTGTAAGATAGACAGGTGGGGAAACGAGAGCCAAACGAGCGACCGGATTGTGTCCCCCTCGGGTTTCTCTTTTTCTGTGGCGCCATCTATGTGGAGCACCGCGAACTCTCACTCCGGGTGGGCGACCGGTGGCAACCGGCTAAGCTGACGGAGATGATTTCTCGTGGATTTTCAATAAATGAATGTTGTGCTCTCGGTTTATTTTGCGCACGCTCCCATAAAGTTCCATGCAAATTCGATTCCGACTTTTTTTCCTTTCGCCGCAGCGCCATCTGTCGCAAATCGGGGGTACACGCAAGCAGACGAGTACACAATCCGGTCACGGCGCTGCGGGAGGCTTCTATGGGCCGTTTCGCCACCTGTCTATCTTACACCCTGGCCCCGAGGCACACTCGCAGTTATGGACTGCCTCCGGTGGCTCCGTTGCGGTTCGTCGTACGATGAACCGGAGTGCTGACCCGCAGGACCACCAATTCGCAGGTCCGAGATAAAGAAGCTGGTACGGACGGGACAGCCTTCAAGTAGAAGTATGCGCAAGAGTTGGGAGAGTTCTACGGGACCCTATAGCCATATCTGAGTATAAACTAATGGCGGATGTATCATCGTAGTAAGGAAACTGCTCTCACATATTTATTTCCTCCTATAATTTTGTTTAAGTTTAAGGCTGTGAAATTAATAAATTACCTTACCGGTTAATCGCAGCATGCATTAATCCTTGGTTAATGTTGGATAAAAAAGTGAACGAGTGAGGTTGTCGCGGGCAGTAGCTACATCGCTGCCATAGTCCACACCGAGAATTTGCTCACCGAGGGGACTTCTTTTACAGGATTCCATTCTCCTAAAGTACAACCGTGAATTTATTCTTGTCTTGTAATAAAAGAATATGAGGATAAGCATGTCTAAAAGTATATATATATGTTGCGTAAAAATTATTGGCCTTATGTTTTGTTTTTGATGTCCCCTTTGCATACTAGAAGGAATTTTTAATCCGTAAAAACCTCGCTCAGCGTTTGTTTTCTTGATGGCACCATTTTAAGTGTCAGCCAAATAAATATTGTTAGGTAAACAAAACATATCTCACATTTTTCAGTAAATATTGCAGTACTTCGTAATCAGAAATTTAACGTCAATAAAAAAAGGCATACATTTCTTTCCGTCCCATCATCTACTTCCGCGAGCAATGCATGGCCTACACATTTATTTGAGAACACAATTAATGAAATTAAATTTTCTCTAAGACGTACTAAATGTGCATTGCTTTGCAAATTCAGACAATACTGTTCTCATATATATAGAATTATAATTTTGCAAGCGAAGGCCAATTCTGTCAACATTTGCATTAGATCAACTAACAGATTAAAGTATAACTTATGAATTGATGTGCAGCCTTTATAGGAGATGTGCATCTCCTTTATTTTTAAAGAGGAAAATGAGGCACAGTCATGCCTGTTATCCTCGTTAAACTTGGTATATGGATATCTCAAAACAGAAGTTCTTCACCCTCGTTTGACTTATAATTCTCTTTCAGTCGAACGATCCATTACACGCAGAGTGACACAAATCAAACTGCCGTTTTCTAAAGGTAACCTCATGGCCCTCGTGTGACGCAGGTATAGGAACGTCTCCTGCTGAGTGCACAGTCCACGTTCTGCACAGGTTTCCCTCTGAATCGTGGCAACTGTTTCCTCGTGCAGTTTGGCCTGAACTGAATAAAAACCTTGGTTTCTGCATTGGCTGCAAATGCGGGGAAGGTATGGGAAGGACGATTTCTTCACTGGTTAGATATTATTTCATGACGAGACAGTTAGAGCTGGTTTTTTGTGTCTGCATGAGACTCCATGACTTAGTGGTACCCAGCATCATATATTTCACGTTGTGCCGCCACCGTCGTTATTCTTTTAATAATAAATACAATTAAAAAAAATAAACTCAAGAGTGCTTTATTGCAAGAATACGGCGCTCCACGCGAAAGAAATAATCACAAACAAAGACGAAATCGCTTTATTACGGCTGCTTCCAACATTTGCATTTGAGTTAGACCGACTGCGTTGGATCTGCTGGAGACTGCTTAAAGGCCGACTACCAGACTGGAGATTCTGCAAGGCAGAAGATCCTCCTAACCAAGGCGGAGGAGAAAACGGGCAGTGGTGGGCAGGGTAGAAAGGGGAGAGGACGAAACGGGACAAAAGTGGAAAGCGCGAAGTGTACGTCGGCCTTTAAGACGAGACAAAACTGACGCCATCTATCGGGCAGTCTTGGAGAATTATTTCCATCTGCGTATATTTCTTAATTTTTACTCTTCATTCTTTCACCGCGGACTCGAAATAATTCCGACGATGCTAGAAGCTATCATTTATCATTAATACTGCGTATATTTGACCTCGCAAATACCGCAGAGCACCTTTCTCCTGTCTCGCTGTACGCAAGTTTGGAAGAGTTCCAGGGCTGCCCGGTCCGTTTCTCCAGTGTTTCTGGTCGTTAGCATTGACAAGCGGTTTCAACGCTGTCGGTCACACTCAAGCGTAAATGTGTGAACCGGCCTTTGGGATTATGTATACCATGCCGACGTTTTCAACAAGTTAAAGTGTTGCGTACCCGTAGCAGCTATTTAATTAATAAAAAAGAAACGCACATAATGACCGGCAACTGGCTAACGGCAACCTATTCGTTATTCCAGAGGAGACGATGCCACCTAGAGCAAAGACATGACTATAAGAAATGGGTGGGTTGCAGCCATCGAAAGGAGTAGGAAAGCCTCTGCGGCCTGGCGGCTAAATTGTAAAACAGGGGAACGGGGGATTGAGTGCACATAGGTGGAGTCGAGCAAACTACTAACTTCATCTCTCAGTTCCGTGAATGTCTTTGCGATGCCCTGGTGGCACGATACGATTGCAATGTTGTCTCCCTTGGCGTCGGCCGTCCTGTCCACGACCTCTCCCATGGTCCAGGGGAGGAAAGGATTTTTTCCGGGCTTGTGAAAGTAGCTGAGACTTGTAAGGGTCCTTATTGAAGAAACATATTATGCTCTGATTAGAAAAGGGCACGAACACATTCTATCTAATTTTATTAAGACGATTTTTTTTAAAAAATAATTTTAAAAGCATAAAATGCTTTTTAAACAAAACCCTAAGATAAAAAAAAAAATAATTGCCCAGTTATCTGTGCATTTCCCCGTTACATTTAGCGGAAAAAAATATTGTCCTATGTTCTGGCTCACGAGAACTATAGACCAATTACTTCCCTCCGCTAAATTGATCGGGGCGGGAAAATTGACATTTTTTGACGTCATGTGACCTGTGAACCGTCAGCTTCCCGCTAAATTTAGCGGAAAACTTTACGCCATGTTACCTACACACAAATTCAATCTATCCGCTAAATTAAGCGAAGAAATTTTTGTCATGTGATCCATACACCGATTCGGGTTCCCCGTTATATATAGCGGGGAAATTAATAAGATGTGAACACGCGGTTATATTTAGCGAGGAGATTAATAAAATGTGAGAGTGAAGTTTGGCAAGTGCAGCCGTAGTAATATTATGAACAAAGAGGGGAGAAAGTTATTATTGAATTTATTGCATGAAAGTTAGACAAAGGAAAATAGAAAGAGAACTGTCGAATAATTGGGTCGGGAATGGTGATCGAACCCGCAACCTTCGCCTATCTGGACGACGCCTTAAAGGGATTCTGAACCGACCATTTCGAGCACATAAAAGAATGCTGGAGCGATAAGCGATACGTTGCAGAACCAAAAAACACCCCTTTTACAGCGATATCTATAAAATAGGGCCATATTTTTGGAAAAGAAATGCGCGACTGAACACGGCCGACGAGGTCGACGAGACATATGTGACGTCATGATTCTCATTCCCCATCTTCCTCGCTTCGTCCCGTCGAGCACGTCGAGCTGGTGAACCGAAGCGCGGAGGAGAGAAGCGAGGCCGGCCTCCTCTCATTCTTAACCATTCTAGGAGGATCGTGACGTCACATTCCTCGCTTGATCGCGCCCTTCTTTTCCAGAAATACGGCCATCCGTTTGAGATATCGATGAATGAGGGAGGTTTGGGAGTTCGTAGCGCCCCGTTGAACGCTTCTGCGGCCTTATTTTTTGAAATCCGAATTTCGGTTTAGTATCTCTTCAAACACAGTAACATTGTGGACGAAAAGTGGAGAAAGTAATTATTGAATTTATTGCATTAAAGTTAGAAAGAGAGAAAGGGAAATAGAGCTGGCGAAAAATTGGACCAGGTGCGGTTTTTCTAGTTTTAATGCAATAAATTCAAGAATCCCTTCCTACCCTTTCAGAGAACGCAGTCCAAATCGCTCCTGCGAAAACTACTCATCGCAACGAAAAAAGGCTTGTGGCGTTTTGGTCCTGGGTCAGGCCCCATTTAGGAAAATTATTTAAAGTCCGGGATAATTAGGTTGTTAATTATTTTTGCGTAATTAACTTTTTTTTTAATATTGTGTTTAAGGGCATGGTTTAAATTAGAAAATTGCTCAGCATCATCGAAAAACACTAAATCAACAAATTGCAGACCGATAGAAGGCACGCGAAGCATTTTACGACTTTCTTGAAAACCGCACAAAATCGACGGGTTTTTAAGTTTTGGTTTGCTATCGAAGCCTATCTCGCGACGCAGCAGAGGTTGGTTGCACAATCTCTCCACGGGGCGCGGTGCCGCCGGGGCTGACATGCGCTCCGATAGCAAACCGAAACTTAAGAACCCGTCGAATTTGTGCGGTTTTTCAGAAAGCCGTAAATTGCTTTGCGTGCCTTCTATCGTCCTGCAATTTGTTGATTTACTGTTTTTTGATGATAATGAGCAATTTTTTTAATTTAAACCATGGCCTTAAACACAATATTAAAAAGTTAATTAAGCAAAAATAATTAACAAATTAATTAACCTGGACTTCTATAATTTTCCTAAATGGGCTTCTGGCCCAGGACCAAAACGCCACAAGCCTTTTTTCGTTGCGATGAGTAGTTTTCGCAGGAGCGATTTGGAAAAGGACGGTTGCATTGTGCCGTAAGACAAAAAATTAAAGGAACCATGAAATGAAATTGAGGTTGGGATAAATAATTTTAGATTTTAATCGCACTTCGCGTATTGGGCACAAGAAAAAAAATCTAGTACGCTAGGGTGAAAAGCCAAAAACCTGCTTTTTGGTACAAAAAAAAAAAAAAAAAGATATAGCGCACTATTTCTTACTTTTTTTCCTTCGAAAGCTTTCTGCCTTTCACTGTGATGCATGGGCGGTGCCCAAGCACGTCAGCCGAACCCAGCTAACGCATTGGACACTAGCACTTCGTCACTCGGACGTATGCGCTCGTCAACAATCAGTCCATCGACGAATTCTTGAATTCGCGTTTGTGGTCAACGAGTGCCGTGACGGCACTTATCAACCCTTGAGAAAAACAATTGTTTCATGGAGTTCCTAAAGGGACCATGAAATGATTTTTCAACTTCTTTCTCCTTAGCTTTAATCCTCTACTCAAAAACGAAATTAGGAATCACGTGGCCGTGACGTGCTTGGCATACATGGGTAAATTACTTTCAAGATGTAGTTTAGTTACAATTACAATTACTTTGATCCAAAAGTAGTTTAACTACAATTGCAATTAATACTAAGGGAAGTAATTGATTATAATTAGAAACTACGTTTAATTGTTTGCTTATTTGCTTATTGCTTACTTCTGGGGGCGACCCGATTGGGTCATATAACTTAAAACGAGTTGTATAGAATGCAAAACATTGGTCCGTCCCTTGACCAATGTTTGAGGAGGCATGAGCATCGCATGATAAATGCCACTTATTGTACATTCCTTTTATGAATTTTGTTGAATTTATGATAGAGCTTCACAGTTTTGGACAATGAAGTACTATATGTTCTTATATTTTTAAGAAAAAATAATAAAATAGTTCATATGCTGGAAGACGCCAGATCGCTAAAGAAAGAATTATGTTGACAGACGTTTGTTATCCAGGCATATGAAAATGAGACAATTATTCATACATTAAAATTTTACAAGTGTTAATATAAAACTAAAAACCACGCGCGCTAATACGACCACATTCACATACAAACATCATGTTATTCTAAATAATTTATATTGAGTTGAAATTATAATGGATCAGAAATGCATAAGAACAAGGAAAAGAAGAAGAAGCCTCGGAACAGCCTGTCGCAGTTTTGTGGCTCTCAGCTTATTTTTCCCAAATTGGCCATTCTTAAATCATTTTCAATTGTTATTCAAGTCGCAAGGATTGTATATTTAACTTGGCATCCGCACCGGCAAGTCTGAACACCAAGAAACGGGCGTCGACGGCCGGCAAATTGCCATTGCCGTCGCAACCCGATGCCATTCCATTGATAAAGCCACCCGCCACCATGGAACAAATACCACCCTCCCAGGAACAAGGTAAATCACCTTCACCCAATGAAAATCCACCCTCCCAAGAGCTGCCACCGACGCCCCCAACTACCCACTCAGATGTGCAGGCGGAAGCCGTCATTCCCATCAAACGGCAGCGCGTTGAAGGTGCATGCAGACTCGACCCGCAGAGGTCAGATCCTCCATCGGAAGCGGCGACTTCGACTTACACGTTACAGGAAAGCATGGATGACAACGACGATGACGCGGGTTTTACCATCGTCTCTTACAAGAAAAACCGACCAGCAGGTATCCCAATACTCTTTCATCCGACGTCCAAGGAGACTTCCTTCTGGAAGGTGAACCCGAATGTCCTGGCACGAGAGGTATTGGGAATAGCACAGGAGAAAATACTCTCACACAGAATCGCCAAGGATGGCAGCCTATCGGTCAGTGTAGCGTCCCTCCCTGCGGCAAATAAACTGCTTGCGCAAACATCCCTCGCGGGAATCGAGGTAAGGGCAACCACTCCAAGGTCCTACTCCGAAAACATGGGCAAAATCAAAGGAGTTCCTCTCCAATACTCCGATAGTGATCTATTGGAGTACTTAAAAGACAGTGGTGTACTAACTGTCCAAAGACAGGTTGCATACCAAAGACAAGAAGATGGCTCTTCAGTGGCCCGTCCCAAAGATAGCGTCATACTTCGCTTCACGCAGGACCACCCGATGCCTCCCAGGGTATACTTGGGGTTCACCAGCCACCCAGTGGAAGAGTACTTCGGTTCTCCCCTTCAATGCTACCAATGTCAACGATTTGGACATATTGCCAAGAACTGCCGCGGTGCCCGCCGTTGCAAAATATGTGCAGGTCCACATCACCATCAAGAGTGCAGCTCACGAGCTGAACCTAAATGCGCCAACTGCGGCCAAGGCCACGCGGCAACGTTTTCCGGCTGCTCCAGTAAAAAAGCGGCAGCAGTTGTAAGAAAAACCGAAATTATAAATGGCAGAACACCTACTCGACGATCTCCACCATCAAATCCAGAGATGGTGCGAATACCTGAAGCTCCAAACGACACAAAATCGTCGACATCCAAGCCTACGTATTCAGACGTGCTACATCGACAACCAAGTAAGAAAAACACTGCTTCAAAAAATGAAAATGGTTCCATGACGTCAGCGCCGCTTACTCAAGCCGAAAAGCGCGAGTCAGGACCTCCAATGCCTACCGCGTCTGGTGCCCGAAGGGCTCCACGACCCACTGCATCACAAACGACACACTCAATGGAGACGCCGTCTGCTACATACCGTGCAGATTCCCCGGTCAACGCAGACAGCCAAGCAACTGATCAACGATTTCTCATGCGGCTACTGTTTTTGGCAGTGAAAGCGATCATTAGATCGCTACCAGACGCCGTCAACATCCCAGAGGTAAAGGCGATCCTTAATATGGAACCCCTTATTCTGGGGACAAGGGTCCCTGAGATGTAATGAATAGTGTGTACAGTGAAACCACTGTATTCCAATGGAATGCGAATTCCCTCCGAACTAAAATAGGAGACTTCAGGAAGCTCGTTGCGCAATACCAGTTCCCTGTTCTGGCAATATCTGAA
Source organism: Ixodes scapularis (assembly GCF_016920785.2). NCBI lineage: Eukaryota > Metazoa > Arthropoda > Arachnida > Ixodida > Ixodidae > Ixodes > Ixodes scapularis. The sequence continues at coordinate 57,437,732 of NW_024609857.1, read as the reverse complement.
GCTCATACAGATGCAAAAACTAAGATAGCTGGCTACCTCACGTATTGCTCGTCCCGTCGGGATGGTCCCAGTCGAGCAATGCTCTGTGTGAGGAAAGACATACCATCAGTTATTATGTGCACATCATCGTCTGAAGCGCCAGAATACGTCGCGTGCAAGATCACGTTTGGCACGACCGCAATGATTATAGCCTGCGTATATATAGAGCCAGTAACATCAGTGACGGAGGAAGCTCTAACATCAATATTCTCAAAATTTAGTGATCCATACATTTTATGTGGGGATTTTAACTCGCACCATACATTGTGGGGAAGCACACAAAATGATAGGAGAGGGAAGCTGATTGCCAATGTAATAGAGAAATATAATCTATGCGTGCTAAATGATGGCTCTCAGACATTTCTTCGTGGATGTACTTATTCAAGTGTTCTGGATTTGACAATATGTTCTCAAGACATTTTCCCGGATTTATCATGGCATGTTGATACAGAAACCCATGGAAGCGACCACTTGCCCATACTCGTCCAGCACAGAAAGGTAGCGAGACCGCGCAATGGACAACGGAAAGTTAAAATTACAAATTGGCGTATGTTTCGATCTTTGAATACGCTAAGCTGTAAAAACGTTGATACGTTGGACGATTTTATTTCGATTGTGAAAGAAAATTTTGACCACGCAACAAGATGGGTATCCATTCCATCCGATTATAGAGGTGTTGATGCTTCGTATGAAAAACTTAGAGCAATACGACGCAGAGCCGAACGAAGATACCGCCGCTCAGGATGGATAGAGGACTATAAGGAGGCTCAGCGTGTTCACGGCCTTATACAGCGTAAACTTAGACAACTTGCCAAACATCGATGGCGACAGCTTTGTGCTAAGCTATCGTCTGTAAGTGACCTCACGAGGATGTGGATTATTATTAGAGCTCTCCAAGCGCCGACTATTCAAAGGTTCCCGTTGCGAGCAATGGCCCTATCCAGAGGCGTATCAGAACTGACAATAGCAGACGAGTTTTGCAAATTATTGGTTCGACCAAGCGCGGCATCTCTGACACTTAAATACTTTGCCTCGTGTGTCAATGCCAAACAAACAATTGATAACGAGTTTACGTCCTGTCATTTGGAGCTAGATTGTGTTTTCACAATGAGGGAACTTCAAAACGCACTGAGAGTGATACGTCGGGGCAGGTCGCCTGGCCCAGACCTGATCACATGGGATGAATTGACCAACATCGGTCCACGTGCGCTGAACTTCATTTTGAGCACGTTCAACTCTCTCTGGGTCAAGGAAGAAATACCAGCCCAATGGAAAGTCGCTAAGGTCATACCGCTTTTGAAAGCGGGAAAAACACCCATGGACCTAGCCTACTTTCGACCAATCAGCCTTACAAGCTGCTTAGGTAAGCTTTTCGAAAAGCTAATTAATCAACGACTACAATGGTGGCTAGAAACGAGTGAAGTGTTACCGGAAGAACTAGCAGGGTTCCGTCCCAAACGCTGCACGATGGATTGCGTTTTAGATTTGGTAACGTACATAGAACATGAACGTACGCTCGGAAAAATCACAATAGCTGTATTTTTAGATATCAAGCGCGCATACGATACAGTAAGTCAAATCCACATTCTATATAGTCTTATACATCTTGGAATTCGAGGACGAGTCGTACGGTGGATAAAAAACTTCCTTTCAAAACGGACAATGTTTGTAAAGACCGCAGATGGAGATAGCACGAGTCAAACTCTCCGACACGGCGTACCTCAAGGGAGCGTACTAAGCCCTACTCTATTTAATACGGTCATGGCTTTGCTTCCAGGTCGCCTCCCTTCACCACTCCATGTGACGATATATGCAGATGACATTTGCATCTGGGCCTCAGGCACTTGTCTAAAGACTTTACAGGATCAGCTTCAAGCGGGACTGAAGCTCTTAAACGAGTTCTTAAGTGAACGGGGTATGGATATTGCGCCTTCAAAATCAGTAATGCTTCCGTTCACGAGGAAGCACCTTCGTGGATTCGAGCTAAAAATACAGGGTCAAACTTTAGAACGCGTCTCGCATCATCGCTTTCTTGGAGTGATTCTAGATCAAAACCTCACTTGGGTAAAACACATCGATATGCTGGAGGCAAAAGTAAACAAAACAATCAACATTCTACGTTATTTTACTGGAGTTCGTTGGGGAGCCTCAACGAAATCCATGATAATGCTGCATTCTGCGATTGTTCGGCAACTTATTACATATTCACTCCCAGCACTCCATGGATTATCTGCAACACAAGAAAACAGACTGCATTACATGATCGCCCGTAGTCTTCGGATCTGCTTGGGCGTCCCGCGTCCAACTCGCGGAACACTGGTTTTAGCAGAAACAAAACAGCTACCTCTTCAAACTTTACGCGAACATGAGACCTTACGTCATTTCCTACGCTTGTCCATTCAGAACTGTCACCCACTTGCGGAGAATTTGATAACTAGGACGGGCTCACATATTTCCTCGACACTTATATCGTCGAGCGTAATCGTGCCGGATTACACACCGTGGGTTCCGACTATAGATCGACCACCCTGGATGTTTCGCGTCGCAGATATTAACACGGAATTACCCAACCTTAAGAAAAGCCTGAGCACATCTCATTTTGTGATTGCTCAGTCGGCGTTGGCATACTTGCATGATCACTACAGAGACCACATTCATGTATACACAGATGGCTCTACGACAAATGATGGCTCAACCTCAGCTTTCGTAATTCCATCAATGCAAGTGAAGAAACGTATTCGTTTGTCCCACAGAACGTCCTCTACTGCTGCAGAGCTTTATGCAATTTTTGCGTCAGTGGAGTATATAAAGGACGTAGAGCCGAAAAACCAGTGGGTTATCTGCACGGACTCCAAGGCAGCCCTCGGTGCTCTTTCGTCAATAAACTCTAGAAGTCCGGCATATGCATTGGTCTACCAGGTAGCTGATATGATCGATCGGGCCATAAGTAATGGTCATTCATTAAAGCTGCAGTGGATTCCAGGCCATAGCGGAATCTCAGGAAACATGGAGGCAGACAAACTAGCAACAAGTGCACACGCTTTAGAAAGAATTCGAGGAATTCCTTTTTCGAAAACAGACATAAAGTATTTAATTGCACACCACTCCAAAGAAATGGCAGTCGACATATGGTTTAATGAGGCAGGACGGCAGTCTACTCTCTTCGTGGTGGATCCAGAATTACGGTTTTATATCCCAAGCGATATACCGAGAAAATTTGAAACCATGCTTCACCGCCTGCGACTGAACGTGGCTTTCACGAGAGAATTTCGCTACAAAATTAATGAAATTGAGGACCCGAAATGTTCTTGCGGTCAGGATGTGGAAACTATTGAACACCTATTTTTTAACTGCCCTCGCTTCGATCGCAATCGGTCACAACTAAAAGTACGGTTTGATATCCTGGATAAAAGGCCTTTCACCATAAATAAATTACTGGGGCCATGGCCCAATCAAATCATGCAGAAACAGGCTCTCCAGGCAATAAAAATGTTTCTGGAAGACAGTGATATCATCGACAAATACTAGCTTTTGAGTTGATAATATTGAACCTTGTTGTAAAATGCATGAATATAGCAATGTGTGTGTATGTGTGAACAATCTGGTGACAATTGGTAAGACTCGAGGTGACACTTCATACCAAGAACATAAGTGCGGTTCATTAACTGTTCTCATCGTATGTGTCTATGTATGCGTGTACGTGTTGGTGTGTAGAACTAGTGCGTGTTATTATTTAAGGATCATTGTCAGTGTGAAGGTGGAGTCGCACCCGCGGGCCTTGCGGGGCGCGGCCCCCGGGTGACGCTTGGGACGCTCTGACTCTCTGCACGACGGTCCAGTCGCGTCGCTCAAGCGGAGTATGCTTCCGGAGGTTATGTGACTTATATCTTGTATGGGTAGACTGGCGGGCCGTCGCGCCCGCCCCGGGCGATGCTTGGGCGGTGTCTGCGGGCTGATTGCTGTGGGGTCTGTGGGCGGTGTGGCTTCAGCTTTAGACGGTTTTTTATTATGTTCCGTTATAGGTAGGGGAAAGGTGTGTGTGTGTGTGTGGGGGGGGGGGGGGGGGGAGACATTGAGGTGTATAGCTGCATCTATATGTTTGAAGTGTTTAATTTCTATGTCGGAAATATTCTCTTCAATGGTAATGGAGTAGCCGGTCACGCTTTAGAATGACTAACGTCTCCATTTATTATTTTTAACACATATTGAAGAAGAAGAAGAAGAAGCATAAGAACAAAATCGGGGCTCCCGAATCATTAGTGACCAAATTCAAAGGTGCGAGGTCTGTCTCCGAAATGCGTAGGCAAATAATATCCGAAGTAAAACCACCAGGAAATATATTTCAAAATAATACAAAGACACGAATAGGGGGCAGTCTGGAAGAGGGATGTAAAAAACTGGCAAAAGGAAAAGACAAATAACTTCATAGACAATTAAAATTCCCAACCTCGGCTAAAAGCTAAAGCTAAATTTTTTTTTTCAAAATTTTTCGTCTTTGTTATTGTTTTCCGCTTGCACCGCCGACAGCACCAAACGGCGCCGTCAAGGTAGGCTCTAGAGAGGATTGTCTCTCAACACGCAGTGTAAGCAAAAAACAAGACAAAAAAAAAAAACCGCGAAGTTTTTTTTTTTATGTGTTGGCGTGTGCATGCGTGGCTCTGTGTGCGAGTGTGTCACAGAGCGCAAGGCCGCTTGTGCGAGCGGTGAGGCTTGGTGCCGCAAGGTCTTGCAAAAGGAAGTGTAATTGTGCCTGAAATTTTTAAATTACTGGCGCTAGAAAGTAAATAAATTACAATTACAATTCTTTTAGTGAAAAGTAAATAATTACAATTACAAATTAAAAGAAGCAATTAAATTACTGTAATAGAATTACTACCCAAGTATGGTGCTTGGGCATTGTAGGCGATGACTCTAAGCTTCCACCGTGGTTTTTAAGCACGCTATGGAACTTGTTACACTCATGTGAATAATCAATTAATTAATTAATTTATTTATTTATTTTCCGTGCTCATAAACGGCAAGTAGCCTAAGTAATGATGCACATAGTCAGAAGGAGTACACACAAGAAATATACGGCACTTGCAACAAATAATATCTATTATGGGGGAACAGCAAATGGGGAACAGGTCATTAAATATCAATCATCGAACGCCTAAACGCTTGAACACTTGAGTTGGAAATTAAGATGATGCGTGCCTTCACGGCACTCATTGCCCACGAGCGCGAGTTAAGATATTTATCGACGGATTGATTGTTGACGAACGAACACGTCTGAGTGACGCAGTGCTTGTGTCCAATGCGTGAACTATATAGGTTCCGCTGAGATGTTTGGGGCACCGTGGATGCATCACAGTTCACTCTGTCAAAGTTCACTCTATCACATTTCACTCTATTACAGTGAAAAGCCGGAGAACTTTCGAAGGAAAGGAGGTACGGAATAGACCGCTACATTTTCGAATTTTCGTACTGAAAAATGTTTATAGGATTTGTACGCTCGTGCACTAGTTTTATTTTGGCGCACTAAACGATGTGCTGTTAATAAAATTCCAATTTATCCCAGCAGAAAATGCATTTAATGTTCCTTTTCAAATTCACGGTTGGAGCTTGGAGTCATTGCATGAGGTAAATTACTACGTCACGGCTACGTGATTTCTCATTTCTCATTTCATTGGACGAGGAAAGCAAAAGAGGGAGAAGTTAAAGAAATATTTCTTAATCCTTTTAGAGGGGGAGGAGGTAGGAAGAGGTCACGATATAAGTACGCGATGACCGCAAATATTACGTGAGCAAGAATTTCGAGGGCTTTGCTCGATCTACACACGTTGGTAAAATCAAACTTTCGTGGAGGCCCGCTAAAGTGTCACACAGTACTTACGACATGCCCCAAAGAAAATTATTTATATACATATGTCTGCACCAATTTTGGCTGATGGCTATGAAGTTATAGTCGTTCTCACCGGTTTGAGGACCGCATTCTCCCCGATGTACTTGCCACGTGGCGCAGAGCGGCGTAAAACACACGGTGGCTAAACCTTGACATAGCTGTTCCTGAATTTAGAACAAACAAATGACACAAACACGAACACTACCAGAATCTGAAGTAAACTGTTGTATAGCGTCACTGTTTGCCGGTCAGCAGTGTAAATTTTCGGCAAGCACACGCTATGCACAAAGAACTTCTGTTGTTCCCCTGTTTGTAAGGGTTTCCTGTGACGTCGAGCGGAAACCCCTCGTACATGCATTAAAAAAGAATCATAAAAGGCGGCGGAACTTGCAGCTGTTGCGAACAGTGAGAGGCTCAACATTTTCTTTTTAGCAAATTGGAAATAGAAAGCAAAAAACGTTAAAAAAAACCCATTAGAGTAAGAGTACTGATTGATAGTTGAACACTCACATTCGGTTTGGCTTTTTGACACAACTGCAGTTAACAGACGCTGTATTATCTCTAGATGTTTCATCCAGATGAAAGAATGAGACCTAAACTTCGCGTTCCAGACCTAATATGAACCGAAATACTTTCAACAAAAGCAGGTATGCGAAAGGGACGTGGAAAGTTGTTGAAGGTCAGATTATCCGCGGATACTTGTACCCATATATCCGGAGCACAGGAGCGGAAGCACGATTTCTAGAACGGGCATTATGCTGGTGTGTGTGCGTGAGTTTTGCGCCATGAACGTTTAAACATCCCAGGTTAGCCGTAGTAGTACTGCAATGGCTATAAATTTGTCTTTTTCAGTGATGAACCGGTACCGCCAATCTCAAGAACAAATCAAACTCTCGTTGTAACTTGTAGGAACATTCGCAACCTCCATTTTTTGTGCCTGTGTGTGTTCGTTTTAATTTCGCGGGAGGTTCAGCTGGCGCTGGCTGTTCCGTACCACGTAACAAAATAATTGCGCGTGTTGAATAGGATGTCTATCTATATTTTTTTTCTTCGTCTACTTGGCATTTAAAAGCAAAGTAAAAAGTTATTACCACTAACCTTATTCACTTATCTAATATTGGCTTTAAGTCTGCAGAGTTAAGGCAGGAACAGAGAGGGCTAACTTAATTTTTTTTTTGTCTGTTTCCTATTCCCACCAATTCAAAGTCTGTCGAATGCGTTCATACAGCGAATAGAGACAAAGGCAGTGAGCCATTGCGTCCACCCACGAATCATTCCAACCAGAGCTCGGTGCTCCGACGTGTCGGGTGCGCTCTCATCTCATCCTCCCCCTCAGTTTCACGTGCAGCCAGACATGTGCTCGATACTTGAATAATGTAATGGATTACAATTACAAATTACCGAGACTCAAATGTAATGAATTACCGTTACAAATTACTTTCGCTGAAAAGTAAAGGATTACTTTACGCATTACGTTACAAATTACTTTCGCGTTACTTTTTCGTACACCTATCAAAAAAGAATAGAAACAATTTTTATATTGTTCAAAAATGTTCTGCAACACTACTTTTCATTTCTCATACGCCCGTATTATGGTAGTCCCTGTATAAAATAAAATATTATATTTAAGAGAAAGACTGTAGCTGCATTCCGTTCTCCTGCAAGCTGACAAGGCACCGAAAGCTGCAACCACACCCGCCATTCCGCTAGCTTACTGCCACAGCTCACTTTGGTCCGGAAATGATCCCTGGAATTGTGCAGACAAAGCTAGCGGTGCGCATGCTCAGTAGCAAGGTCTACCTTTGCTACGAGATTCGTAGCTAAAGAAGTGATCTCCAAAAGTTCCCTTATGACTTGGGTGTTTCGCTTGTTATTCACAAGAAAAGAAAAAACCTGGTTCTAACGTTACAGTGCATATAGCCAATGCAGAATACAGGTATCCCAGCTTACCTTGATGGGCTTTCGTAGATTAGAGTTTGTTCTTGCTGATGGCAATGTGTGTGTGTGTATGTGTGTGTGTGTGTGTGTGTGTGTGTGTGTGTGTGTGTGTGTGTGTGTGTGTGTGTGTGTGTGTGTGTGTGTGTGTGTGTGTGTGTGTGTGTGTGTGTGTGTGTGTGTGTGTGTGTGTGTGTGTGTGTGTGTGTGTGTGTGTGTGTGTGTGTGTGTGTGTGTGTGTGTGTGTGTGTGTGTGTGTGTGTGTGTGTGTGTGTGTGTGTGTGTGTGTGTGTGTGTGTGTGTGTGTGTGTGTGTGTGTGTGTGTGTGTGTGTGTGTGTGTGTGTGTGTGTGTGTGTGTGTGTGTGTGTGTGTGTGTGTGTGTGTGTGTGTGTGTGTGTGTGTGTGTGTGTGTGTGTGTGTGTGTGTGTGTGTGTGTGTGTGTGTGTGTGTGTGTGTGTGTGTGTGTGTGTGTGTGTGTGTGTGTGTGTGTGTGTGTGTGTGTGTGTGTGTGTGTGTGTGTGTGTGTGTGTGTGTGTGTGTGTGTGTGTGTGTGTGTGTGTGTGTGTGTGTGTGTGTGTGTGTGTGTGTGTGTGTGTGTGTGTGTGTGTGTGTGTGTGTGTGTGTGTGTGTGTGTGTGTGTGTGTGTGTGTGTGTGTGTGTGTGTGTGTGTGTGTGTGTGTGTGTGTGTGTGTGTGTGTGTGTGTGTGTGTGTGTGTGTGTGTGTGTGTGTGTGTGTGTGTGTGTGTGTGTGTGTGTGTGTGTGTGTGTGTGTGTGTGTGTGTGTGTGTGTGTGTGTGTGTGTGTGTGTGTGTGTGTGTGTGTGTGTGTGTGTGTGTGTTTTTCTGGCAAGCAAAGCATGCACTGAAACAATTTCGAACATCTCAATAAAAGATGGCCACGAAGAGGACGGACACTCCATGACCGAAAACTCGACCAGTCAGAGAAAAAGTGGTGGTTATGGGTTATCGATCGTTCATCGGTTCTCACTTCTATACAAGTATTCTTGGAGGCTAGGGGAGGGCATTCGTGGAGGGCCTAGAGAGCGAGAGAAGCGGTGGTCGTCGGTTTCACAAAACAATAGAGGAACACACCACTTTTATGCGTTCTCTAACTCAGCACTCCTTAGATAACCTACCCCCCCTCTTTATGTTGACAGTTGACTGTAAAGTGAGGAGTGGACTCGACCACCATGCCCAAACAAAAAAACCAAGAGAAGTATTGTCCGTACCCTCGAAGACGATGTTCTTAGCAAACATTCTTTAAACTAATACAGGAAACTCAACCAAAAGTGCATAGGATTGGCGGGAGACACAGAAATGGTGCCATATCTTGGCGAGGAGCGGTCAACTCGGTGCCGAAAATTAAATTGATATCAGTCATGTGCTCCAATGTGTTCCCCCCTTACACTATCGGTAGAAAATACCTAGCTACTGATTATAATAGACCGATCTCCCCAGCCAGTTCGACTACGGCCCGATCCAGTGACTTTAGACTACGCCACCGCTGCTGCAATGCATCGAGGGAGCTTTAGTCTTTCTGCACGTGTGACAACCTCGCTGGAGCTCTGCGCGTGTGGAGCATGAGGCGGCACGAGCCGTCTTGTGCACTGCTGCCTGCCTCCTGCAAACTAAAGTTATGGCGGCGTCACGCATGCGCCGAACGCTTGGTGAGATTGGTCTATTGAGAAACACTTCGTTATGGCACTTTCGTATTAATTGTGTTCCAAAAAGTTCATATGCAAATAAGTAAATTTTGTTTTCATGTGGGCCCTGTGTAGTACTTAACTGTCTATTTCAGGCTATTAGTCATGATTTCTTGTTATTTGACTATTTATTTGTTAGGGCAAATTCAAGTCGTAATTATTAGCTCAAATTTAACTATATTGGGATATTCATGTTCTTAAAGGGTGAGATTGGATTCAAGTGGCTTATATTGGTTTTTGGTAACTTAGGCACTATTATTCATACTTCTGAGGCATTGATGTTTCAGGTGTGGGATTAACTTCAAGTAAATATCATTGGCTATTAGAATGTGTTCTTAGTCGCATTGGCTTGAAATGGCTATACATGTCTATCAGCAACTATTATTGGCAATTTACGCAATTGGAGCGTGTACGGATTTGATTGAATTGAAATGGCTATTATTGGCGATGGGCATCTATTCTTGACTTAGTTGGATTGTATTTTTTTATCATTGACTCCTGACCTGGTTGGCTTTAATTAGCTACAAATGGCCATAAGTGATTAGCGTTGATAATTATTAGTTATTTCTGTGTCTACAAACAGGAATGGCTTCATGTTGCTCTTTTTGGCTATTGGCATCTATTTTTTTACCCAATTGGCTTCAAACGGCTACGAATGGCTATTCGTGAATATAGTTGACAATTATGTTCTATTTCGGTGTTTATGGATGAAAATGACTTCAAATGGCTATTATTGGCAATAAGCATCTATTTTTATTACGTTGGCTTGAAATGGCTATACATAGCTATCAGCAACAATTATTTGTATTTTATGTAGTTGGGGCATGTATAGATTTGAATGGCTTTAGCTGGATTATTTTGGCTATAGGCATCTATTCATGACTTGGTTGTCTTGGATTGGCTATTATTGGCCAAGAGCATCTGTTCCTGACCTGGTTGGCTTGAATTGGCTACAAATGGCTATAAGTGACTAGTGTCAATAATTAGCAGATATTTCTTTGTCTACTAACTTGAATGGCTTCATGTGGCTATTTTGGCTATTATCATCTACTTTTACCAGATTGGCTTCAAATGGCTACGAATGTCTTTTCTTTTCGTTTCAGTGTTTATAGATGAAAATGACTTCAGGTGGCTTTTATTGACTATATATATATATATAAGCATCCATTTTTAATTCGATTGGCTTAACCTGGCTATAAATGGCTATTAAGAGCTAGTAATGATAATTATGTTCTGTTTCTATGTTTACAAACTGGAATGATTTCCAGTGGCTAGTAGCATGTAACAGTCAATATGTCCAACGTCGCCACCAACAAAGACGTCGACGCAACTCATTGGCACAGGCGCGACGGCACATGAATTAAACAGAACGTTTTTGCATAAGCTCGGAGTCGGTCGCACCATTTTCCCATACTAGAAAAAGAATGCGCTACATAGCATATATATTTTACACCAGATTGGGTTTAATTGGTTATCAATGGCTATTTGTGAGTATAATTGACAATTTTGCACTTTTTTAGTGTTTATGAATGAGTATGGCTTTAAATGACTTTTTTTTGGCTTGAACAATTCTGGATCTTTGCATCTATTCTTAATGAATTCGGCTGAAATTGATTCTAAATGGCTATTAGTGACTAATACTGACAATGATATGCTATATGAACCTTTTTAAATACAATTGAAGTGGCTATTATTGATGTGTCACTGCTGCTCCTTGCTAGATTGGCTTGAAATGACTATATCTGCCTTTATTGTGATTAATATGGACTTTTTGCAGATGGTTTGCTTACAGATTTCATTGACTTCAACTGGCTATGATTGGTCATAAGCATATATTCCTGACCTGGCTATCTTTAATTGGCTACAAAACACTGTTGGTGCTTATTAGCCGCAACGTTCTGCTATTTTATACTTATGGCAGAGAATGGCATCTATTATGAACAAAATCAGCCTAAAATGTTTCAGAATGAATATTAGTGGCTATCGTTGACAATACTGGCTACCAGTGCCTAGCAATCGCAATTGCTAGCCATTTGAAATTAATGTCATAAAAATTAGGTGCTAATAGCCAACAATAGCCACTTGAAGTCATTCCCATTTGTAAACAGTGAAATTGCATATATTTATCAATAATATTCACTAATAGCCATATGATGTCATTTCAAACCGATTTAATTAAAAATAGATGCTCATAGCCAATATTAGCAGCTAGAGGCCACTGTCATGCATAAACATTAATATAGCACATATCTAACTATACCTACCAGTAGCGATTGGTAGCCATTTGAAGCCAATCTAAGTAAAAAACGAGATGTTAATGGCCAATAATATCCAATTGAAGCTAGTCCATTTCAGAAACAGAGAAATAGCTCATAATGATCAATACTTGCTACTAATAGCCATTTCTAGCATTTCAGTTTCCAATCTAAGAAAAAACATGATTATAGCCAATAATATCCACTTGAAGACATGCTCATACAACACTGAAATAGCACAAAATTGTCAATTGTATTCACTAATAGCCATCGCTAGCCATTTAAAGCCATTCCAGTTTTTAAACACAAAAATAGTCCATAACTATCAACACTAGTCACTAATGGCCATTTGTAGCGATTTCAAGCCAATCTAGTAAAGAATAAATGGCTATTCCCAATAATAGCCACTTGTAGGCAGTTCTATTCATAAACACTGAAATAGCACAAAATTGTCAATTACACTCGCTAATAGCCATTGCTAGCCATTTCAAGCCAATCTGGTCAGAAATAGATGCTAATAGCCAACAATAGCCACTAAAAGCCATTGCAGTTACTAAACACAGAAATCGGACATACTTTTTACACTAGTCACTAAAGGCCATTTGTAGCCATTTCAAGCCAATCTAATGAAGAATAAATGCTTATAGCATATAATAGGCCCACTCGTTGCCTGTTTTATCTATAGACACTGAAATTGCACAGAATTGTTTACACACACTAATAGCCATTTCTAGCTATGTGAAGCCAAACTGGCCAGAAACAGATGCTAATAGCCAACAATAGCCACTTAAAACCATTTCACTTAGTGAACACAAAATCACTCATAACTATCAACACCAGTCACTAATAGCCATATGTAGCCATATCAAGCCATTGCAATAAAAATAAATGCTTATAGCCAGTAATATCCACTTGTTGCCATTTTCATCCATAAATACTGAAATAGCACATAATTGTTAATTATACTCTCTATTAGCCATTGCTAGCCATTTGAAGCCAATCTGGCCAGAAATAGACGCTAATAGCCCAGAATAGCCACTTAAAGTCATTCCAGTTAGTAATACAAAAATCACCCATAACTGTCAACACCGTCACGAATAGCCATTTGTAGCCATTTCAATTAAATCTATCTAAAATTTGATGCATAAGCCAAAAATAGCCGCTTGAAGCCATACTCATTTTAAGCACCGAAATAGCACATAATTGTTTAATGGTCTCATCAATATCCATCAGTAGCCATTTCAAGCCAGTCTGGTCAAAAATAAATACTAATAGCCAACTTTATCTGCTTGAAGCCATTCCATTTCGTAAATAAAAATTAGCTCAATCAAGTTAGCTAGTAATAGCCATTTGTAGCCATTTGAAGCCGATCTAATCAAAAATAGGTGCTTATAGCCAATAATAGCTGCTTGAAGCCATTCTCATTCATAAACAATCAAACAGCAGATAATTGCTATTATACCGACTCATAGCCATTAGTAGCCATTGAGCCAATCTGGTGAGAAATTTATTCTAACAGCCAACAATAACCACCTGAAGTCATTCTAGTTTATGAACAAAATAGCTCAAAGTTTTCATTACTCATTATTAATATAGCCATATCTTGCAAATATATGGAAGTGGATGCCCAATAATAGCCAGTTGAAGCCATATGCATTCGCCAACACTGAAATAGATAATTGTCAATTACCTCATCAATAGCCATTGACAGCCATTTAGGTCAGTCTGGTCAAAGAAGATGCTATAGTCGGTTGCAAGCTAAGAAAAAACCGGAAATGCCTCTCAGAGGAAAATGTAATCCTACGCCGAGAAACGCCAGCCAATCGTTTTCATGACATCACGATTCCGTGGACCAATCGCGATCCTTTTGAAAAAAAAAAAGCTCAACATGGCTGCTGGCCTTAGCAACGCGACGCTAGTTCCTCGTGACAATTATTCTGCTATTTTGCACCGTGTTTTACGTGCCCGAGGTTACGCCACGAAATCTTAATGGTATCGGCTTGCGTTTGCAGCAGTTTTTGCGCGACAACGTGAGAATCCAGCGACGCTATCGCCAACGAAAATTTCGAAGCGGGCGCGAGGCTTAGCACTGCTGAGAGGTATGTTAGACGGTATGTTAGACAGTATCTTGGACAGAAAATGAATTGGGAAGACGGTACATTGGACATGACTTTCTTTCTTTACTAAACAGCTATTTCGTTGACAAAAACGTATTCTAACTTATTTAAATGTCCTGAATGAATTAAATAAATATTGTAGTAGTTTAAGACACGTTTCCTGGAGGAAGAAAAAGCAACGTTGCTAGTGAACTACTTTCTCGACGGCGGAGGCACTTCAGATGGGCGCAATGCGCTTGTGGGTGGAGCTAAAAGATTGTTCTCAGGTTGCATCCGACTATAGTAGCCAACAAAAGCTACTTGAGGGCGTTCATACCTGTAAATAAACAAAAAAATCAGATAATTATCAATAATAGTCAAGTCATTTACAGCCATTTGAAGTCGATCTCGTAAAAATTTATAATTATTGTCAATTATGGTCACTTGGTGGACCCACTGACATCTAATACGACATATTTCGTTAGGAATAAAACAAATAAATCAACAAGCTCAGAAAAGGTTATTAATTTATTTAGATTTTACAAAATCGCTATAGACGCTTTACACACGCGCCAGATTACAGCCGCCATTGCTGACCTTCTTTTGTCTTATGGAGAGACCGAGCCACTGAAACTGGTGTTGACGAGCCTCCAGAAAGGCCAATGCTGGGTAGAAGGACGCAATAAAATTTAAGATGGCCATAACCTGGCCTGCTATGGTAATGATGAAGTGAAGAAAATTCAATAAGAGGAAACAAAAACTGAAGGTCAGTTATGGCGGCGCCCATGCACAGCTGCTGCAAAGCGTCTATACAAATCCTGACTGGTCTATAGACCAGTGTCCGCGCCCATTCCAGGGCGCCGCCATGTTTATCTACGCTCGCGCCACCACGCGGAGAGAACTGGCAGGCAGGAGGGGGGGGGGGGGGGGGGGCTGCGTTGGCGGCGTTGCTTTGGGGAGCTGGATGCGGCAGGCTGTCCGAATGCACCGGCACATCGTGAAAGACATCTTCACCAGAAGCCTCCGCGGCCCGTTCTTCAACAGATAAGATGTCGTGAACATTCGAGAACCCATCTCGATCAAGAAAACAAGAGGAAACCTTTCTTGTCTTAAATGTTCTCGGTGTCTGCTGACCCTTGACATCCGCGTTTCAGTCCGGGTTTATTGCGCAGTAAATATTTCGCTACCGCTTCCTTGTAGCTTTCAAATGCTTGATTGTTGGCTTCTTGTATACGACATTACATTCGTGGCACGTTTGAGACCGATTTTCGCGATCTGCTTGCCTTTCTGCGGCTCCGCGGCTCTGCCGAGCCGAAATAAGTGGGAGGCGTTCACTTGATCGAACGCCGTTTTAGCGAATGAATACGAGACCACGACGTTTCATCGAATGACTAGCGAATGGGTCTAGTTACATAGACAGCTCGGATTAGCTTTCTTTTTTAATGTGCCGCCTTGTCTGCCGCCGCGAAGCGTAAGCGAGGGCTCCGAGTATGTTAGCACGCGTCCCCCCCCCCCCCCCCCCCCCCACACACACACACACTCTGCGAGCGTCTGGGTTCGAAACTATTAATTGCCAGTTCTAAAGGATGGTACTTACTTGAAGTGGAAGCTGGAATTCTACGAGGTGCCAGGAGACACTTACTATCGGGCAACGAAGCAGGGTGCCTGTGGGGGCGGAGTCTAGGAACGCTACTGATTAATATTGTGACAGGCGATCAGTTATGATAGCAGACGAAACTTCGACTCGTTTGTTCAGAAGTTGGCGGTGATATTTTATTAGCCCTCGTTACAGCACACCAAGGATCTTAGGTAGTGAAATTCACATCACGCAGGTTCGTCCGTCGTAGTCAAATGAGCGCAGTCGACGACGAGGTGTAATGAGCTACTAAGCTTCACAAGGAAAATGCGCGTGAGAAAAAGTTTCGAGGCAGTCCAAAACACCGATCCAGCAAACGCACATACACTGTTAGCAAGTCCCGTGTATTTGGCGAATATTTGGGGTGAAAAACACGCTATTTACACAAATTACCATAAATTTACACGATGGGTAACGGATAATTCGTTCAGAAATCATGCGAGGTTGTAAAAAACGTGTTTTGGTTCGGTCATACACGCATAACCGTGTAGCCGACCTCGATAACACGCATCGCCCCCGCCGACGACCGCGGCATTGCCGGCTATCGAAGCACCGGAATGCTTGGGGACACACTTAGAAAGGACCGTCGAGACAAATGCCGCGGAAAGAAACATGTCTCGGAGACAGATATGCACCAAAAGCAATTGCGCCATGTCGCAGGACGTTGGCGAAACCCGCGCTTACCGTGCTCGCCGCCATCTTCTGGTCGATGGCAATGCGGCTTCCCTCATGTCGCCCATGTTTGTATTTAGTTTAGGGGTCCTGATAACAGTTTCTTTTTAGACACCATAAATAAAGTCATGGGTCTAATTATTCGTTCCAAACAGTTATAATGGATATAAAAAGCGTGTCCTCGATGTGAAAACGTGACATTGCAGTTGGTTTCGTTTTTGCTTCAACCTTCAACTGCAAGCGATCTGGCCACGGCGCAAGCGCAACGCCGATGTACGCTGGAAGCAAGCGCCGGTTGGCTTTCGTTGTTTTTGTTTGACCGGAGAAAATCTGGCAAGTACGCATGGCGCCGCTACTGTTTTGGTTTGACGGGACGCGAGAAGCTTCGCATAGAGCTTCGGGGTTTGCGAGCATATAGTGAAGACGTGACCGGAGAAGTGCCCCTGTGATGTTCCTGGAGGACGGAAAGTAGCATTCGTAATCGTCGTGTGTGCTTTGAAAGCGAAGGGAGTCACAGGGTCCACGAGTTCGCAACCACAAGCTAAGGTTCACGACAGCGCGGCGTTGACTTCGGCGATCTCGTTCTGTTTGGTGCAACCCGGCGATGCGAAAAAAAGCTGAAACATTCGTCGTGTATGGTGCGGTGCTTTGTATTCCGGGTCTGTTTGAACCACGCTTTTAACACGGAGCGCAAATTGTTTGTTGCGTGGTGGAGGTTCAACGGGTACAGTCCCGTCGTCGTCAGCTGATCCGGTCCAGCTGGTCCGGGAGGACGCAGCGAGCGTTTTTAAAAGTAAATCTTCCTTCGTTCCGTTTCAAACTGTGGAAGTATCCCGACATATACCGTGAGTAAGAAGCAGCGGGCGTTTTCAACAAAATTACGTTGTTTTAATCGAATAATGGACTCCGGATTGTTGTCTTAAATCTGCCGTTTTTTATGCTTCGTGTTGGACTGCGTTTGCATAGCGACGCACACCGCTCGAGTAGATGATTCGGTCCTGCAACGAGTTTGTTGCGCCAATCATGCGGCGTGAATAAATTAGGGCAAGGTTTCCTACCTGCCCACAGATGCATGTACTGAGACCATTTTTTATGTTGTGAACGTAGTGCTCTTTCTTTATTTTGGAAGACGCGTTGGTGCATTTATTATGGTACAATCACTTGAGAGTTGAGAAATTGGAGAGCGAGCAAGCTTTCCCAACTTTGTCTCTTTCTCTCTGGCACTGCCCTGTTTCAGTTTTAGTAGGTATATCTACTAGCAGGTACAAACTGCTCTAAAGCAGGTAAAAAACGGGAAGCTTAGGACGGTGCGGCCTCCGTGTTTCGCGCTTTTCGCAAGGTGACAGGGTAAATGCTTTTGTGAGATATGCGGAATATGCAAGCGATTTTGTTATGCCCGTCGTTTGCGTCTCTCCAGCAAAACGAATAAGATGATCTACTACAAAGGCGCAATCACAAGCCAAGATTTAAGATCGCAGTCGCTTGCTTCGGTGATCCGTGTAGCTGTATTTTACCCTGCTCTCTGCAACACCGTGTCATAACGAAGAGATGGAACGGTCACGGTTTGTGCTGGCCTCCCGGTTAACAGAAACCCGCGTCGCCCGCATCGGCACCGAGTGCGCTTGGGCTGTTGATGCTCAAGCCTTTCATCCGCGGCTTGTCGCCAGCTCATCCTGCTGCTCAACGGTGAGGAAGCGGCGAGAGTAACCTCGGAAGTGAATGTAAATCCTCGTTCATTCAGTTATCCGGTGTCAAAGTGTGGAAGATGTCCAACGTGTACTGAGGGCGGGAACTACGAGCGTTTTGCCTTGCTTTTATAACCGAAACCAGACCAACGTGATAACTGCCTTGCGTACTCTAAAATGACGGAAGCAATAAGTTTCAACAGGTCGAGTACGTCACCGGGGATGTAGGCGAGACGGTGCACACTGTTTAAACGCTTGCAGTACCCACGAGTGGTACCAGGAAAGCGACGTCAACAGAGAAGGAGCTCGCGATTCAGCATAATGCACTGCTACGGGCCCGTGTATCTTCAAAGTTCGGGGTGGTGGCAGTATAAAAAAAAGACGCATCAGCGCCCCACACCAGTGTTCACGAATAACACCGGGCACAAACTCCCAAGCCCCACCGCTCTTCTCGACACCGACACGACATACGACAACAAACTGCATCAAAACGCCCCAAAAGTGAAGGCGTCTGCTCCCGTACTGCAACTGCTGCAACTAGCGGAAGTGAAGTGTTGGGCGGATGTCCGGATGTCCTTCACAAAAATATATAAAAAATGCTTTGCGCAAGGATCATTTTCATTTAATATTGTATACGTAATGACAAAATCCCAATAATTTGTTTTCCTATCTGATTCAAGCTAGTCGGACTGGTCATAACACTGGTCAAGCAAGAAAATAACACAAAATTGAACTTTTTCATGATCGGTTTAAGATTTATTGTTAACATATCGTTATTTATTGCAACGGACTAACATTATAGATTTTGCCTCTATACTTTTTAAATGCAAACAGTTCTAACACACGTCTGTCCATTGCGCCGTGTTTTGTGTATTCTTCTATAAATCTGTAATAGTCAGCGACCAAAGGGCTCACCCGCACATGTCAAGCTTATATGCGCCGCGGGGAGAGATGGATATCGAGTAGGAAGTGTCGGGCGTAGTGTCGGTTGTTGTGTTTGTGTACATGTCGGTGCTGTGTAGCTGTGTGCTGTGTTGCCTGCGTTGTATGTAGGGTTGCTGTGTTGTCGTGGTCGTTCGCGTAATAACAGACTCGTCTTTTTTTTTTTAAAACAGGCTGCTAGAAATATCGATAGGTGGCGCAAGTTACCGTCCGATTCTAAATAGTTTGCTCAAGTTATTTATCTATGTGAGTTCGGCATTCGTTTTTTTTTTTTTTTGTCTAGCGGCTTGTTGAAGCTACCGACGCCGCCGACCGCCGACAACGCACGTACGTACCTTTGCAAGTAGCTACGTCCGCCGCTTGGACACTTTACTGTGTATAAAAGACATCGAACGAGAACTAACGCGCCCGAAAGCTTGCGCTGGGAACCTCCTGGGTTCGATCCCCGCCGCCCCCGCCCGTTTCGATCTGGATGAGTTTCGTACCGGCACGCGTTCGAGTGATCACTACTGTGTGATGCACGTTAAAAATCCCAGGTTAGCGGTTGTACCGCACTGGCTAAATTTATCATCAACAGCTAAGAGACCGATTACCCGTTGAGGCGCATCTCCATCAAGGCTGTATAAACATAAAGAGCAAGCCAATTTTTTACTAACGCGCCCTGTGTGCTTTCAATTCGGCTGAAAGGCGCGCGGCTCGCTGGGCTCGTCTCTCGCCTGTTCTCGGCCGCTGGCCGCCATGTTTCATAAGGAACACGCTCGAAACGGTTTTGCGGAAGGCAGACACGGTGTAGCGTGTTAAGTTTACACAGCACCTCATGTGTAGACGAAAAACACAGATGACCTCGTGTAAAACGAACACGTTTCGACGTGTCCGCTATGGGACAACGGTTTACACGTCTGGGCGTGTTATTTTTGCTACCAGTGTACGTACGTTTACTGCGGACTCCACGAACCCGACGGCGCAAGATCAAAGCGATCAAAGAGCACCGCCGCCATCGCCACCCGGTTTTCTCTGCACTTTGCGCGACAACGGCACTGCAACGGAGGGCACTCGTCTCGGCGTTAACAATCCGCGAAATAGGTTAATTTCCCACTCTTGAAGCCATCCCAAATGATAAATGAAAATACCTCGGCGTTGTAGAACACCTGACGACACACCTGAGCGGAGTGCTTGCTCGGCATCGTTGTTGCTCGTGAAGGCCTGCTTATTTGTAGTTGAGACGATCACTCCACATCTTTCGTGCCACTCCTGATGCTTGCAATAACTTCGAAAGGCAGGGGAATCTTCTCACGAGGACGTTGAAGACACTTAACACCGGAGCCACCAAAGCAATCGCACAAACCGTCGCCATGTTTGCTTCTCCTTCGTCACTCGCGGCGCGGTCAGCTCGTTGCGAGATGTTTTCTGGCTCGGCTAGATGGAAACCAACAGCGGCAAAGTGGCGTATGGACACACGGCTCTCACATTACGGGCACTATACTCACATACCGCGGTAAACAGGACCGATGCCGGCGAAACGGCAGTCGGCTCACCAGCGAAGAAGCCCTCAACGGGAAGCGGCGGCGCAGGCCGACGCAGCCCCCCCTCCCCGTGAGCGTCTGGGTTCGAGATTATTGTTCGCTTTTGCTCCTTGCGGTCGAGGCTAAAAAGAGCACTTCCGGACACTGGTCTATACAGCACACTGCATTTTGACATCAAAATACCAAGAGGACCAATGTCACGAGCTTATGCTCACTATGCTCCATAAAAGAATATTTTATAGACTATCAAAATTTCTATTGAGTCAGACCCACTGAATTCATTTCCGGGGAAGGTGGCGAGTTGTCCACTCCTTACCGCCAGGATCGCTTTCTACTTCCGTCTCCCATTTACCCCGTAGTTTCCTGTATTAGTCTCAATGGTATTTGCTCTTAGCAGCATCGAGCCGGGGGCTTTTCAGCCGTGCCTCAAGAGCGCGCTAGAATACAGTAAGTAGCGCACATCAAAGACTAAAAGAATTCGACTGCCTCGCGCGAGGCTACATTGTCTGCTACGCGAGTTGTGAACCAGCGAATCGAGGGGGTACAGACCCGCGTTAGATGTTTGTGCAGGTGGCGGGAGACGTCTGAGAAGTTGGAGAGGGTGAAACGGTGTAAAAGACAAAAAACAAATAAACACGAAGAGCTTTCTCTTGCGCGGGAGAAGAAGAAAAACACGATGGAAGGCGACGGAGAGCCTACTCGGCGTTGCATTAATTGATCTTTTTTCTTTTGTATATTTGTACAAGCCTTGACCGTTTTTCTAGTAATTCTTAACCGGTCATACAAAAAAATTGTGTTTTCTTTTCGGCTATCACATCAGGAAAAAATTGTGTTTTCTACTTTGATGAACGTGATCTCTTTATGCTGCTGAATGTTGTGCTAGTATTGCGCCAGTTACTGTATTATGTTCATATTTTTAAGAAAGTAATAAGTAATTAAAGTAATCCGTTACAAACATTTTGTAACGAAATTACATTACAAATTACTTCCGAAAAAAATAACGTGGCAATTACAAAATTACTTGAAAAGTAACGGTTTACTAGTAATCCGTTACTTGTAACGAATTACTTCCCAAGTCTGCGTGCAGCAAATAGTTTCGGTTATTTTTGTACTTTGTGCTTCATGGTGTTTGCATAGCTTTAATTCTCGTGAGCACGCAGTCCCCAAGGGTTTTGCCAGACGGATGAAGCACTCAATTTTTGGAATCCACGAACTGGGAGAGCAGCTATCATCATCGTCGTTCCCGTAGTGTAGGGTGACTAACTTTATTTTATTTTAAACAAGTATGTTTTATATATGTTATCATTTATAATAAAAATAGAGCTATATTGAAGCTATGAATGAACTAAACAATTGCCGATGAAAAGTACGTTGTTGTTTTTTCAGTTTCTCCTTTCCCTGAACTACGACGACTACGGGCCAGTGGGCAAGCCCACTGTTATTTTCTCTCGTACTGATGATCTGCCTTTTTCCCCCTGATGTTTAACATAAGCAACGAATGAACCCAAGTCAACCACCGCAAGATTCTCCAGTAAGTATATGGCACGATCATTGTTAAATTGATCAACGGCTCCGATATCTGCAAGCTCAGCTCCAGCGAAGTCGACGCCGCCATTACCACCGCAGCAAGGCTCACCACCTTGGAATATAGTGACCTTTATATCAAGATTCGCCCAACTCAAAACTTATTTGTAGTAGACACGTACAAAGCCACAGCGCAACCCAAGCTCCGGAACCTCCAAGCTCTTCTTCAGGGGCTCTCATCATCCGACCCAAACCTACCTAGCTACAAGCAACAGCAGCTTTCGAAGAGTCGTTCATGGCATGGCCTGTCGAAGGTATATCTGAAGAGATCATCCTTCACAGCCTCCAATCGGAAGACCCGAAGATCACGCGCGCTCACCGTTTGGGCAAGACAAATTCAGTACTCGCCCCCTTCGAGGGAACCCAGCTACCAGGATATGTCTTCTACGGACAGGTGGCGATCCAAGTTCAACCTTATCGGTCTAGAAGACTTTTGTGCCGTCACTGCTTCTCAATCGGCCACATCGGCCACAAAGGCGAGGTATACCACCGAAAGAATATTAGCGTGACCTACGCTTCTTGCAGCGCGAAACTCCCCCTCAACACTGGCGCCGACACCCCACTTCAATGCGAACCGCGCTGCAAAGAATTCTGGAGGTGACCACCCGCCTACCGATCCTAAGTTTCCCGTACGCATCCAAGCTAACCAAACACATAGCGTTAGAATGTAATGTCGGTCGTATCTGCAAAACATTAATGAGGCAGTTCAGATTGACAGCTTATACCGACTCAATTTACAGATTCTGCCTAAACTGTAAAAGTGCAATCAGATGAACGTCGGTGATTTCCCTCCTGGGCAAGTCTGTGAAGACAGCGACTTCCCAACCAAGCCTGCGAAAACAGCGACTCCACTCAGCCAAGCTCACCTGGTTGCACAAGACGGTACCACGCTGATCATCATAGAAGATTTGTGTGAGTCACTGTACCAACAACCTATATAATAAAATAAGCGAAAAAGAAGAACTATGGCATGAAACGAAGAGCGAAACAACGAACGGAACGGGGAAAGGCGGGTGGGGGGGGAGGGGAGGGGGGAAGGGGGGGGGGGGGGAAGGGGGGAAGGGGGGGGGGGAGGGGGGTTTAAAAGATATACACCAACTCATGTTTACAAACAAACCGGAGCGCCCCTAGCGGAAGCCACCGGCGCCGCGCATGCGCGGTGGGTGGTGGGCAAGAAGCCCGCCGTCGCCCATAAACAAACCATTGAATTGCGTTGTTGTCGGCGTCGGTGGTAGTCCCCGTGCTCTTTTTGGCGTTGGAATTGTTGATGCTACGTCCTCTTAACAATGTCTGACTACTTGAGCGGCTTCAGCAAAACGAACGAGGCAAAACTTTGCGTGAATAATGTGACTTGCGGCGATTCATTTCACGTGGACGCCGCAGAATGGGCGCTAAAGCCTGACTCCCACGATGAGATTGTGCTCGCTGTTTTCAGACGCGACGTTGCTCGAACTGCAAAAGCGTGGACCGTAGCTCAGATGGTGGACGTCGATACTGAAAACCGCAAGTAGAATCGGGCATTACAAGTCGGGGATGGCCACCGGTAACAATAATGATAAACATCTTCTTGTATCTTTTTACACTTAGCCTACTTACCCC
Organism: Ixodes scapularis; assembly: GCF_016920785.2. NCBI lineage: Eukaryota > Metazoa > Arthropoda > Arachnida > Ixodida > Ixodidae > Ixodes > Ixodes scapularis. The sequence continues at coordinate 57,414,179 of NW_024609857.1, read as the reverse complement.
AACCAACCTTCAAAAGTGTTTTGAGGCCTGCACTTAGTTCTTATCGCAATTACCGAGTCAACGTTTGGTTTACGGGCCGCTGTCGTTTGAACGAGCTGACGACAAAAAGCAGCCAAGTTTGAAAGAGCAGACGACAGTTCGAACGCATGCGCAATGGGGTACGAGCAAGAAGCACCGAGTCCCGCGTCAACAAACCATTGGAATGTCACGTTGTCGGCGTCTGTGTGAGTCTGCATACTCTTTTTCGCGTTGGAATTGTCGATTCTACGTCCTCATCGCAATGTCTTACCACTTTAATCGCCTAAGAGAAATTATCAAGGCTCGTTACGCCGCTAAACTTTCCGTAAATAATTTGACGTGCGGCGATTCATTCCCATGAACGCCGCAGAATGGACGCCAAAACCATGATGAGATTCTTCCAGCTATTTTCGGTAGCGACGTCACTCGTGTTGCAAAAATGTAGAAGGTAGCGGCGATGATCGACGTCGATACTGAAAATCGGAAGCGGGAACAGACCAAGCGTAACAAGTCGGTGATGGCCACCGGTACCAATGATCAACATCTTGTGTCTACTGTTTATACCGAACCTACTTAAGTCTTTTGAGGCCTGCAATTACTTCTTATCGCAATCACCGGGTCAAAGTTTGGTCTACGGGCCGCTTTTGTTTGAACAAGCAGACGACAAAAAGCAGACGTTTGAAAGAGCAGACGAAAGTTCGAACGATCAGAACGATCAGGCGGCCGTGTGAATTTGAAGACGCACTGAACCCGTGGGTGGTTCGGACAACTTGGCGGTTTTCTCTTGTTTATGTTTGAACAAAGCAAATACATCTGGCGACCACAAAGTGGTGCCCGCGCACGCAATCATAGTTCGACAGCGTCTGGTTTGCCCTTTTCACGGCTACTATCCACGATCTCGGACGAACGGAGGGGGCAAAAACACATGAAAACTGATCTTCAAACCTTTCCAGACTCTCTTGGTACAGCCCACATCGCAGCATTTTGACGAGAAGGCAGGTGTTTTGTCTCGTTTCTTTCAAGGGAACACAGGAATGCATGTCTGGCACGGCGACTTCTGCCCACCGCCCCAGACCGGAAGTGCGTCCGGCGCGCCACCACCGCGGCGTGACGTAGGAGAGTTGAGTTCGTGTATAATTCAATGTGGCGGCGCCTCACCTACCGAACCCGTCGCAGGCCCAAACAAGGTTGCTCCGCCCGTGGGCCGCCTTCTTGGTTTCAGTATGCCACCAAACGGTGGGGGATTCAATTGGCGCTGCAGACGCCCATTTCGCAACCTATGGGCGGTATAAAAAAATGCACTCCTCTGGTGTTACTGCAGCTTAGGCGAGAATTCTTTCTCAGGAACTGGTGCCTTCCCCTCCTAACTTCCCCTCTCAATCGGAGAGAAAAAAATTAACTGATTGATTGATTTATTGAACTAAAGCCACTAAATCAGTTACCTTTTGAACCTCGGCACTCCGTTCCCCGATTTACTTCTTGACGCCGCCATCTTGGGGCTTAGTACCGACTGGTCGTAATTGGTCATTTACAAACGTTCGCGCCATCTACTGGCTGCTTCTCACGTTAACCGAGTCCGCCATTGTTTGGGCACACGTTAGGCTCGTTCGATTTGCCTGCACCTCCTGCACCGGTGCAGAAAAGTGAGGGTAGGTTATATCGGGGATGTATTGAGAAACGAACGGAAGTACACCACCCTACACTTTTGTGTAACGGCTACCGACGGGGCAATAACCCGTCGGTGGAATATCTGGTCGGTGCAAGAACCCGTCGTGTGGTCTCACAACCTGTTATTGACCTTTTAGACACCACAGTGATATTGTCTCCAACGCATTTCTTCTTACATTTTCTTTTGTTATTCACAATAGTGGCTGGACATCTCGGCGAGGCAGAAAAATGGTCAGTTACAGCGGTTCTAGTTCGGCAGGGAAGAAGGGTTTACGTCTCTATGCACAGGAGAAGCCCCGCCCCTAAAAAAAAAGAAAAAACAACAAAGGGCTGCTGTGTCAGTGGCCCATTTTCGACAATATACCGCTCAGTGAGTGAGTGAGTGAGTGAGTGAAGAAACGTTATTGACACTCAAAACATACTTAGTTCAGGATGTTTCAGTATGTGTCTCTGCACAAAAACGCCGGCAGTTGTTGGGCAGAGACTCGTTCCGAAAATAATAACGGTTCGGTTACCGTTACAATTATAAAATAGGATTCGTTTTGGTTTTTGGGACTTCGTCAAATATAAAGTTCGGCATGGCCTTTATCCTACGACCATTGCTTTTTTCATTACCTATCTTGATGACATTGCGAACATCTCATGAGATGTTCGCAATGTCATAAAGATAGATAACCTTGATGAGAAAATAATCATTTTAGTCCTGTTCGCTGATGACACGAGTTTTTTTTTTCTAGCTCAATTATTGAAGAGAGTGAAGGAAAAGGTAATATATTTATTTTTTTATATATAACCACTCGTTAGGTACAAGAAAAAAATAATACTAAACGCTAAAAACACAAACAACGTAATTTACATAAACAAAAATATTCCTGACAGCTATTATCAACATGTCTTTCGAAGACGCCATAATGGAGGATTTCTTTCATCTTCCACTTATGAACACTGCCCACAATGTCCAGTACGCCAAGAGGCAGACAGAAACCGGAGAGAAGGAATGGAAATCCGAAGCTGGCGCCAACCAAATATACCTCAACGAGTAGATGTAACACACCCAGGAAGTAGGCAGAACACTCGGAGCAAACCACAGCACAGCCACGACAGGAGCACCTCAAGCACCGAATGGCCCAGGCTTCCGACACGCAACAGCTTCGCAATGCTAGTGGACACCGAAAGATCAAGAAGGAGGAGCAAAAACCCACAAGAACAAAACAACAACCACCGAGACAAACAAGCGAAAGACCAGAACGAAAGGCCACTGCAACCCCTCAGGGAAACTCCACCGGCCCTACAAAAGACGACGGCATCACCCCCTTGGACAGACGGAGCTGGAGGGTGAGTGAATCATCTCCTTCCCCATCCGGAAATGAATCCATCATCCAGCTTTCGTCAATCCCCGCAGAAGACCCTAAGAAACAGTTATACGCGGTCGTGCTATCCGCAGTTGAAGAAACGCCGTCACAAATCAACATCGTTAAAGCAATGAAAACAGGCCTCAACCTGGTCACACCCGTGACTGAAACAAATAAAACACAAAATGAAACCGTAATGGAAATATTTAGAATGCTAGACCCCCTTCGAAGGAAACTACAACAGAGAAACGAACTCTTTCAAAAGGAATTCCAAAAAAAAGAGACACAATCGTATAGAATATGCAACAAGAACTCCAGAAAAGAGATACCCTTTTTGCTGAACAATTTGTCAGCCTTGAAATCGGACAAAGGCAGCTTGAAAGCTCGCTCATTAAATTAGAATCCGTACTTCATTCCTTGAGAAAAAGACCCCAAACGCCGAGCCTTGACGTCGAAAGTAGCTTATACAAGGTAGTTATCACAGAGAATACCAACCAGGGCACTGAGACAACTAAGAACCATGAATAAGATCAAACAACCGTACCCAAACTCCCCAAATGGCGAAATAATAATTTGGCAATGGAATAGCCGCGGCTTGCGTAAAAAGGTCAATTTGTTAAACAATGCATACAGCAATGAAAAGAACGGCCAGACATTATACTGGTACAAGAAAGTAACGGAGTCTTCAACATACCGGGCTATGACCTTCACGCCCAACCGAGTATCACAATGAACCTCCCAAAAAAGAACCGTGATAACCCCACTCCCCCCGAGGAACGACAATAACATACACCCATAAATCCATTATGGCTTTACAAATAGACACTAATCACCTCGATTCTCAAGAACAAGAGCACGTAGCAATTAAAATTCAAACCATAGAAACAAATATAATAATCCTAAACGCACATTGGACACCGAAAAAAGAGTTGAAACATTGTAAAGAACTATATCGATTTATACAACAAAACAATGTATATCCAATACTAATTGCAGGTGACTTTAACAGCGGACATCTAGGATGGAATTACAGCTATTCTTCACCGAACGGTAGAAAACTCGAAAGCATCATGACTAACATACAGTTAACTCTCATGAATGACACCACAGTACCCACCAGGACAGGCAGATATGAGTCTACGTGCAAAGGGACACCAACCCGGACCTAACCTGGTACAAAGGCAAAACAACGTGAGATTGGGAAAACCAGCTAGAAAACTTAGGTAGTGATCACTATATTATCAACATTACTATAAGAACACGCAGGAAAAGTAAGAAAACACCAGCGGTAACAGAAAGCATAATCACGAAGTGGGACGAAATAAGAAGAGAACTTAAAGAAACCCTGGAAAATAAACCTGACCTGACGTGGGCGCAGGGACTAGATAAAATACAGGGCAGCTTCAAAAATAACACTAAATGGATAGCAAACAGTGAACAAGCGCCGCACGTAGACTCACATCTTCTTAGCTTATGGGAAAAGCGCAACAGGACTGTTAAAATTTGGAAAAAGAATAAATCCAAAAAAGATCTCAAGAAAGCCATCCAAAGAATCACAGAGGAAGCATACAATTACGCAAATGAGTTAGCGCAAGAAAATTGGCTCTAAACTTGCGATCAACTAAACGGCCTACTACACACCCCGAGAGTATGGCGAATTCTTTGAACTTTATTAGGACAACCTAACACAAAACACACTGCAAATAGACTATGCCTTTATTACCAAACAGGACATAAAGAAATAGCAGAAAAATTACTGTATGAATTCTACCCTAACAAGGACAGAATAACTTTCCCTGGCGCAGGAACAGAATAGAATATTGAGTACGCGGAAGGAATCAACAGCCCATTCTGTGAAGGGGAGTTAAGAAGCACACTTAGTGAATTCAAACGAAATACTGCCCCCGGAGAGGACGGCATAACATACGAAATGCTACGAAATCTCCCAGACGAATATATAACACTTCTACTTAAATAAATTAACGGAGTATGGGACGTAGGTAATTTACCAACCCAGTGGAAGGAGGCAATCATTATACCAACCCCAAAACCAGGGAAACAACGAGACTCCATCGAAAACTATCGACCAATTTCCTTAACATCCTGTGTGGGAAAGGTAATGGAAAAATGGTTTTAACGAGGCTATAATGGCTCATGGAAAGTCAAGAATCACTACCGGAGACAATGATAGGGTTCAGAAAACATGTAAGCACGCAAGACATGATAATCAGGATCAAACAACAAATATTCGATCACCCGAGTACGGTTAAACTTCGCATAGTCGCGGGAATCAACATGAGCAAGGCGTTCGAAAAAATATCACACGCGACTATATTGAAGAACCTGAAAGAAATGAACCCCGGACACAAGATGTACAACCACAGGAAAAATTTGCTCTCTGACCCAACAATTAAAATAAGACTGGACGACTACGCCTGTGACAGCCACCCGATAGAAAGAGGGACACCCCAGGGATCCATTCTATCACCATCCCTCTTCAACATAACAATGAAAAACCTACCGAAACAGCTTAACGTTATAGATGACCTCGAACTTAGCATATACGCAGACGACATCACCCTTTGGCCGACTAAAGGATCTGCAGGAGAACAAGAAGCAGCAATGCAAAGGGGTATAGACATAGGGCAAAGGTACGCGGCCTCCATCGGACTTACATGCTCTGCAGAGAAATCTGAATATATAGTTATAATTCGATCCCCCGCAAATAGAACCTCAGAATATAGAGAAATGATAAGCTTAACTCTGAAAAACGAACCATTGCCAAGAAAAAAGCATAAAAATGCTAGGATACTACCTACCAGAAGACGGTAAACATATGTAAACTTATGTAAACTCATAGCACAAATAGAAGAAATTGTTGGCATGATCCCCAGGATCACTAGTCGGAAGAGAGGTATGAAAGAGCATGAACTAAGGAAAGTCATAGAAGCACTAATATACTCTTCCGGCTGTATTAAACATACAACACTTCGCTTTTGCTTTTGCGCCGAGGAACGCGAGGAGCACGAGCGGACATTCCATCGCTCGGAAGAAGTATATTTCGGCGTCTCGCCGCAGCGGGGCGCCCGCTATATGACTCTCCCCTCATCCCAGGTCTGCCGCTCTACCTTTTCACTTTCGGTGGCCGCGTCTCGGGGCGATCTGCCAGGCTTTGTCAATATAGAGGAGGTTACGGTGCATGTTTATACAGCCTGCAGATAGTATGCATCAACGGGCGACTTGTCTCTCAGCTGTTGATGAGCAATTTAGCCAGTGCGGTACACGAGGCGTCTTTGGCGTCTTTGGCGTGCACCACGCAGTGGTGATACACCACCGCAAGCCGGTACGATGCTCATTTAGATTGAAAAGGGCAGGGGTGGAGATTGAACTCAGGATTTCTGGGTTCTGCAGCGCGAGCTTTCACTCCACGCGCTCCGAGCTGGTGTGTGGTGCCTACTCGGCCACTGATCCCTCTTCTGGCGCACTCAATGCGTGATTTATGCGGTAAAATGGCGTCGAAGCATTATCCAAGGCTACGCGCTGGAGCTGAGTCAGACCAAATTGCGTGCACTTCAAGTCAAGAAAACGCTTTGGTGGAAAAATGGCTGAGATGTCATCACTCAAGCGACAGCGCGTGTGTATGAAGGCGCTCTGTGTATTGTCTATTGCACTCGGTTCAACGCCCGGTAGATTATGCAACGTCTGACGCGTGCCCCACTTCCACCGTATCACATAAATACAGCAAATGTAATAATCTGTGAGGGATAAACTAAAAGAGATACAAAGGGACGAAGACAAGGGAAAACATCGTATTTTCTTGTTTGTTGTACTATATTACTTTTTTTCCCTGTAACTTACCAGCACACTCCAATTTGTAGAGTTAATAATCTGTATAGCTTGATATTTTCCTCTGCATGTAGTTTCTGGACCGCCGTAACAAAGTGCAAAAGTCCTGTAAGGTAGAATCTTCGTACGAACTTAACACAGGTTCAAATTGAAAAAAAGAACCACCATTTAATCATGTGCCGTTAATCAGCTGGCGCCTCAATAGGGCGGGTACAATGTTTTATTTTTATATATATTTTTTAATAATGCCTGAAGTGAAGGGAAGTATATTCGTTCTTCACAAATTCAAAATCTTCTTGCTTTCCTCCCGCAACTTGTGTTTCTGTATCTTTCCGGACACCGTCTTCGGGAAAAATTCCGCAAAGAGCACATATCTCGGTATCTTGAAATAACTGATCTGTAAAAAAGAGAAAGAAAGAAATGAAAAAAAAAAAAACGTTTACAATTCTCTGTAATGCCGAATTAGAGCGCAGCTCTTGAGGGGGAGGAGGGGAGGGTACGGAGAGAAGGGTATATGCGCGTCCTCCCCCTTTTCTGCTCCCCTGCGATTTAGCGGGAAATTTTTGCTAAATGTCGCGCTAAACTTAGCGGAATTTTTTCAGCTAAAAGATTTTTCCGCTAAATTTGTCGGGGAATGTTTTCTGCTAGGTTTAGCGGAACAGTTTTTCCACTAAATCTAGCATAAAAATTGTTTCGCTTAATTTAGTGGGGAAATAGGGAGTTTTTGTAGATCGTTCCCGCCGTCCCGCAACGGCTCTCCGTAACCCGCTACGAGGTCCGGGTTTCTTCAGTCAATGCCGCCGGCGCGCAGGCGCAGTAGCGGCTTCTGCGTTGCGGAGGGCTTACCGGAGGGAGAAACGCGGTCTACGAAAACTCCCTAATGTTTTGGCTAAATTTTGCGGGTAAATATTTCCTGTAAGCTTAGCCGGAAATTTTTTCCGCTAAATTTAGCGGATAATTAGGGAGTTTTCGTAGATCGTTATCGCCGTCGCGCAACGCTCCCCGCAACCCGCTACGATACCCGGAACTCTACAGTCAAGGCCATCGGCGCGCAGGCACCGCAGCGACTTCTTCGTTGCGGAGGGCTTAGCGGAGGGGGAAACGCGGTCTACAAAATCTTTTTATTTTGTCCGCTAAATTTAGCGGGAAATTTCTTCGCTCAATTTAGCGGGTAAATTTTTTCGCTAAACTGAGCGGGAAAAAGTTTTCGCTAAACTGAGCGGGAAAAATTTTCTGCTAAATTTAGCTGGGAAACTTTTCCGCTATATTTAGCGGAAAATTTTCCCCGCTAAATTTAGCAGAGAAATTTCACCGCTAAATTCAGCGGGAAAATTTCTCTGGCAAATTTAGCGGGGAAATATTCCCGCTAAATTTAGCGTCATTATTGGAACGTCCCGTAACGCAACGCGCGGTTACGCCGACGGCGAAGGACGGCGACGTCGCTTCAGCCGGAAGCAAGCGCCTAAGAGCTGCGCTCTAAAAAAAAAAAGAAGTTTGGGATGCGTGATGTTGCGCCTAAATATAATGTGCGCTAAACAAACCACACTGCAATGAACACGTTTTGTTTATCACCATATCTACCCAATAATCATTCATTTTAATGTGGTCTCAATAACACTTTTAAGAACACAAATGGCATAAACTTAAATAGTGCATAGTATTCTCCTATCTCAGGAGCTGGGAATGTGTCTATAATTCACACTCTAGTCACCGAAAGGATGAGAACGGCAGGGCATCTTTTTCGGAGGCCGGAGTTTCTGCACGCTCCCGGAGTCTTACGACGTGCTTTGGATGCGCGTGCACGCTCACGAAACACCGAAGCATTGCTGAAGGTACGAAGCTCGCCCCCGAGGCGGGACAACTGAAACCCCTTCCCACCGTTTTCATGCTGTCAGAGGCCCTTTCATCTTTGGCACTAGAAATTGTAAAAGCCTGTTCATACACTTACGCTTGCTTATGACCGATTCCTTGCGAGAACACATTGAGACACTGGCGCCATCTATGAGCTGACCTCGGAACCGCATTTCACTAGAGCGAAGTATTTGCAGCATTTGAGAGATCAAAGGTATACGTACTATCTATGAAAAGTTGTCGTTGATAACATCGTTATAAGTTGAAAGAAAAAAAAAAAAACGCCATTGCAAGTGTTTCATGGCTACCCGTTAGATAACGTCATTTTGTTCGCTCGTCGTACGAGATGCCAAGAGATTTTAAGGTACTCAGTTCTAATCTGAAGCGGTTTTAAATATAGGAAAAAAACACCCGAGTATTGTGAGCAAGGCCTCAGCCATCACGAATATTATATTCGTTTGGTTATTTTCTGCGCGAATTTAACCGGAAAAGCGCCTTCAAAGTAGTGCTGAAGCGATGCCCCACAGAGGCAGAGGGGAAGGGGAGAGAGGAGGAAGCCCGTCAGCCGACGTCACGAAGGACCGGCTGGGGGAACCCGCGGCGGCTGGCCGAGCTTCCACCCTGCTGCTCCTAGCGAGCCGTCGTCGTTCTGCAGCTGCATAGCGCTTGTTTTTATCCGTGGACCTCAATCGCCCGACATGTTGATTTTTTTTTTTGTTTTTTTTTGTTCACGTGTTTTGGAATTTTTGAGGCACCGAAGCAGCAAACTTGCGCCGTTGCACGACGCCGTACTCCCGTGTGGCTGTCGACTTGTACGAACAGCGTTCATCGCAATTGCTCTTCCCGCTTTCCGTCTTTTTCACGCCGATACCAAGGTGTGAAGAGGGTGGGTTCCTGCTATGCAAACGGACGAGTTCGAGCCCAACAAGTACACTGCCTTTTGTTCAGAACGTATTCCGGAGGCGAATAGGAATACCACGTACGTATGGGTTTGAGTGTGAAGAAGTCGAGCCTGAACCCGACGCTCCGCCGGCCATGTTTGAGGTAAGAAGTCAATTGAACGGCGTTCAAAGGTACACGCAAGGACGAGACGAAACCAGTCGGAATTACAGGTCGATTGTCCTAGAATAACATCACGTTATTAGTTGCGTGCAATGTACTGGAAAAGCAGAGATCACGAAGCCAAATAGCGAGCTTCCACCGGCTCTATAGTTTTGACCGTCTTATACCAGTGTTTTCCTTTTGGTTTCTTTTTATATCTTTGAAGTGACCATATTACCCTGACCGACTCCCCTGCCCCAGACGGTTTTCGTTTTTAATAGTCAGCTACCCAGTTATTTGGCGAGTGGAGGGCCTGTTTTGTAATAACTTGGCATGCGATTCATAATGCGACTTTCACGTTGCACCTTGTTTTAGCATCAACATTTTTCTTTTCTATAGTTGGTGACACTAATTAAGGGCAAAGGTTTTTCATTAAGGCCACGGTCCCACTGAATGTGGCAGTTTAGGTACTTTTTGGCAGGTCATTACTCATCTCCTTTTAAATACTCTTTTGTAGCATTGATGTCACTCGAAAGGCAATGCAACCCTCTTTCATTTTATATTATGGATGTGTTGGTTTTTACTATTCATGCGCGTTTGTAGCGTTGCGAATATGATGGCGCGGACCCTCACTTGCTCCGCTAGTTCATGTTTCATGAACGATCTATTAAAGATAGCACGGTTCCAATATAGCAGTTTTGTTAAGATGATGTCGGAGCAGAATGTAACGATACACTTTTTTGGTGTTTGCACTAGTTTGTTTTTTTCATCCCTCCAAATATTGCCCTAAAATTGGCATTTTCAGCACAAATATGTTTTTAACGACAAGCGCTAAGGCAATGAAATTAGCTACAGATGTAGTGCTTATAATTGGTAATATACAAAAAAAACTTCAATGTTGTGTAAACATTTTTTGTGTAGATATTTTATATCAAACTTAGCACTTTTTTGTGCTTCAAGTCATGGTACTTCAAATGCCGCTGAGGAAATAATTAAACTATGATAAAATATTTTATAACATTTAGAGCTACAATGGTTGCCCAAGAGGTGGACGATGGCTTTTTTTCATTTTCAAAGTCATAACGCTCCAGGATCCCTTCAAACTTACCTGTTTTTGACGCATACCTTTTTCGGACATCAAACAGATTTATTGGCATCTAATAACATTCATTGTTTGGAATAGATATAAATTGCGATGTATTAAATTTTCACAATGATCTTGCTTTGGTTTCTTAATAGGTGTAGAGCTTAGCTAATTTTAAAAACAATTAAAAACTGTTTGGGTGTTTTGTTGCGCTACCTGGCGGATGGCAGACAAACTGCTGATTTCTAGTGTTCAAAAAATTTCCGAGGGCGGCGTTGGCGTCTGTATCATCATCAATCTCCGTGTCTTTTTACCTCCACATTTAAAAAATCTATTGGAAGATTTACTATCGATAACTGAATGGTTTAAGTACTGGGTCAGGTTAATAAATCTAAGACAAATAATTACACACGCGTAGCGTGATATAATGTGTTCATTATTCGATATGATTGAAATCAATAAACAATAAAGACGAAGAGGAAAATAATACACCCCAGTTCACTTGAAGAAAAGGACGACGACGACGAGAGAATAAGCCACGGCTAGTTTTTGCTCTCCCGATTCTTTTGTTTTTTTAGTCCTGTATACATACATAAGCGACTGGCATCTGAGGAATCACCCGTTACCAGGAATCGGCCGCAGCTAATCGCTGTACGGGTTACTTCCGGTGGTGGTAACCCAAGACACGACATGACATCTCAACCCAGTACGCCCGTACTGGCATCAGCGACAGAGCCTTCATGCTCGCAGCAGAGACCTGCTGACAAAGACCACAACTATCATGTCACTCAAGATACCCAGTCTGGCCGCTCCGGTCTGGGAAAACGACCGAACGACGTGGGCGGCGATTCCGCTGAATCGTCCTCGACACCTGCCAAGATACTGGCAGCAGAAAATGACAAAATGGAGGAGGGGTTCACAGAGGGAGACCTGGAAGGTTTCATTCTTGTAGAACACCGTCGACATCGAACAACGGGAGTCCCGGTGCTTTTGACCCGGACTAGCGAGACACAGCGCCTCCAGCAGCAAAACCCGTTGATGTTAAGCGCCGAGGTCAATGCCGCAGCGGGTGGCCCCATTATACGCCATCGCTTTACAGCTAGGGGCGGTCTCCTGCTTGAGGTTGCAGAAGTCGCTTCGGTGAATAAACTCTTGCAAGTTCGTACCCTTGGAAATATTCCAATACAAGTCACCATACCAAGTGCGTACCTCCAGAATTTTGGAATGATTAAGGGAGTCCCCCTGTGGCATACGGACACTGAATTAGCAGAATTCCTGCAGCCGGAAGGTGTTATCGCGGCCCGCCGCCTCTACCGCCGACGTGGAAAACCTGGTGACGCCGCAAAAGCGTCAGACCGAGTGATTCTGACGTTTCGTCTAAACACGGAACGCCCGTCGCAAGTCAACCTCGGGTTCACCCGGCATGACGTCGCCGAGTACATTGAGGCTCCACCCAGGTGCTTCGCGAAATTTTGCAAGGGAAGCACGAAATGCAAAAAATGCGGTGAACCCCATTCAACAAAGGACTGCAAGGGCGAGGCACCAGTAAAGTGCGCAAATTGCAGTGGAGAGCACCCAGCGGACTACTCAAACTGCAAAGTCCGCCTGGCGGCTCTGAAAAAGACCAAGACCTTTGTACGAGGACCACCGCCGCCCCCTCCGATCAGGGATGACCCTCCCTCCCAGGAATCCTATCCACCTCTTCCACAACGAGATCAAGCAAACCCGACGCCTCTCCAGCAACAGCTGCGGATGAGAAAGAACAAGACAAAGCACACTTCTTCGACCAAGCACGTGGCGTCACAAAATACGCCTCCTAGTGAGCCACCGCCTGCCTCACAGACGCAAAGTAGTTCTGAGACACCTCGATCCAAATCTGGCAAGCGCACATATAGCGACGCAGCCACTCGTGCTTCCCCCGTTCAGGAGTCGTCATTGCCTGCCTTCGGCACAATGACGGTCAGTGACATAATAAGTCTAGTTTTTTCTGTCGTGCGAAACTTCATTTCACAACTGCCATCGTGCACTTTTAAGAGCATAGTTGAGGGAGTTTTGGTTTTTGAGCCTGCAATCGTAGCACTGATTGGGAGCTCGCGTCAGTCTAATGGCTGATGTTCTCTCTTTCGAGAATTATGTAAAACAAGCTACAGTCTTCCAGTGGAATGCTAGAGGGCTACGTTCTCGTCTTTCTGACTTCAGGCAGTTTATTTTCAAATATAAGTTCCCAATTTTAGCAGTTAGCGAGTCACGTGTTCCGCCAGATTTTAGACTTTCTGAATATCAAGTTTTTCAATCAAATCGAGACTCTGGCACTAGTCGGGTATTTATTGCTGTACGAAAAGGTCTAACATACGTGTCGCATAACATTTCATCACATCCGAGCAATGAGTATGTCAGCGTCACTGTTAGTAATGGGAAACATTCACTCACTGTAATCGCCGCATACGTTGCTCCGTCATGTTCTTTTGATGTTGACAGATTGAGTTCTATCATCAGACAGTGTCCTCCCCCAATTTTAGTGACGGGTGACTTTAATGCTCATCATGCAGCTTGGAATAGTGCGAGAACAACTCGCCGTGGAAGGGAATTACTAGAATTAGTGGATGATTACGAACTTTGCGTACTAAATGACGGGACACCGACATTTGTTCGTGGCACACGTTCCAGTAGCTGTCTAGACGTCTCATTTATGTCTTGTGACCTCGTGTCCCGGACGTCCTGGTTTACGGACGTTGAGACCCACGGTAGCGACCACACACCTACCTACATCACAGTACCCGGTATACAGCCCGTAATCAACCGCAACTGTGTTTCGTACGTTGACTGGACGTGCTTTAAGGATAACGTGGAGTCTAAGTTACAAACCAATGGGACATATGATGCGTTCATTTCCACCATTCAGCAGTCAGTAACTGAGTCCAAGCGGTCCGTCCATCTTCCTTCTTCGCGTACATTCATAGATCCGGAGTATGAACGCCTCCGTGCAATCCGGCGGCGTGCAGAACGGCGAGCAAGGCGCACTAAGCTACCTGAAGATAATCGGGTTGATAGACGAACTCAAAAACATATCCGCCGTCACTTGGACAAGCTAAGTCGAAAAAAGTGGAGAGGCCTTTGTGCTTCTTTCGATCCTCGTGCTCCTCTGACGCGATTATGGCACATCGCGCGTGGCCTGCGATTTCCACCGCAACAAAGAACACCATTCAATGCCCTCGCAATCTTTTTGCGCAGGTCAATTCTAGAAATTGCAGAAGACTTCTGCGCTTCTTTAATAAGTTTGCCTGCAGTGACCAGCGTCAGTCCGGCAAACGCAAACCTTGCAAATTCACCTGACCGATATCCAAGCGAGATGGATTATACCTTTACCGCCCAGGAACTGGAGCAAGTTCTGGCGTCACTAAACAGCTCTTCTTCACCTGGACCAGATGGAATGACCAATGGCACGCTTGCACACTTTGGACATAAAGGCTGTCAGTACCTTTTAGAAATATTCAATGCTTCCTGGTCCACGGGCAAAGTTCCAGAAGAGTGGAAAACTGCCTGCATAGTGCCTACACTCAAGATTGGCAAGTCTCCCATTGATATGAAATCCTATAGACCCATTGCACTGACGAGTTGCATCGGAAAATGCATGGAGCGCATGATTCTTTCACGCCTAGAATGGTTTCTAGAGTCAAAGTCATTATACCCAAATACAATGACCGGCTTCAGACAAGGACGGAGTTCCATCGACAATGTAATGGATCTAGTTACTAGCGTCGAGGATCAAAAACTTCGTGGTAAAATAACAATAGCCGTGTTTCTCGATGTCCGTGGTGCATTCGACAACATAACTCATACAGCAGTTTTGGAAGGACTTAGAACGATTGGTATCAGGGGTCGTCTTTATCGCTGGATAGCTCATTACCTTCATAATAGAACAATATTTATGCGGACGAGAGAAGGGGAGACTACACGACATTTTTTGACGAAAGGAGTACCACAGGGTGGGGTTTTGAGTCCTGTGCTTTTCAACGTGGCTCTTATTGGTATTTCCGAGGTTATCTGTAAGTCTATTCACATCACGCTTTACGCAGATGATATATGTCTTTGGGCATCTGCTATTTCACTTAAAAGCATACAGACTCGATTACTTAGCGCACTCACTAGCGTATCTCGTTTTTTGAGGACACGTGGGCTTGAAATATCACCTGAAAAGTCCGCCGCTATTTCTTTCACACGGATGAAAATGGATCGATACCCGCTAAAAGTAAATGGTACTAGGATTCCTTATGTTTCGTCTCACAAATTTCTTGGAATATTTATTGACCGCGGTCTAACTTGGAACCCCCAGTTAGCCCATCTGAGGGTCAAGTTATCCTCATTTACTAGCCTTGGCAGGTTTATAAGCGGAACAACGTGGGGAACTTCGACAGGCGCCCTTCTTCGCGTGTACAGTAGCTTATTCGTTGGCATTCTTCGATACTGCCTCCCTGTAATGCATGGGCTTAGTCCAACCAACATGAAAAAGCTTCAATCACTACAAGCACAAGCCCTAAGAGTTTGTCTAGGCGTCCCCAAGTGCACATCCACACTAGATACTATAGCAGAGTCCCACCAGCTTTCCATAGCAGCTCTTCGTACCCAGGAGACCCTTCGGAATCATTTGCGACATCTTACACGACATCATGTCCATCACCTTGCAGGTATCCCGGAGCGGTGCTTCTACAGCCGTATTGCGCAAGAGATCCTTGATCACACGCACATTATACCGACATCTTATCAACGTCACAATCTTCTTTCTACACCTCCATGGTCATTACCACCTATCAAAATATATAATACTATCCCGGGAATTACCAAGAAATCGATGCTACCCAATGTTGCCCTTCGACAGCTATCTTTGTCTTACATCCATTTTGAACACTGCTCTTCATGTCACATATACACTGATGCCTCCACAACACACAACCAGTCATCCATTGGTATAGTAGTTCCCGCGCACTCCATAAAAGTTGGTCACAACCTCTCTCACAGGATGTCGTCGACAGCAGCCGAGCTTGTAGCTATACGTGAAGCCCTAAGATACATCCTCACAATACCTGCTCGTTCTTGGACAATAATCACTGACTCAAAAACATCCCTACAATCGTTCCAGCGCCCATATAAGAAAAGTCCAAATGGTCAACTATTATTAGACATCCTTAAGCTACATTGGGACGCAGTTTGTGCAGGTCACTCATTATGCATCCAGTGGGTCCCCAGTCATTGCGGCGTTCCAGGCAACGAAATGGCCGACGCTGTGGCAACAAATACTCAAAACTCCATTCACGAGATACAAGCCCCATTTACTAGATCAGACAGAAAAAGAATAGTAAACATGCTGGGGAAGGCTACAGCCACACGCCTCTGGGATGACGCCTCTGATCAATGCACACACTTACGAGCTATCGACCCTCACCTAATGTTTTGTGTACCTCGCGGTCTCACTCGACGACGCCAAGCTGTGCTCCATCGAATACGTCTAAAGGTGGCATACACTAACCAATACTTATACCGCATAAGAAGAATTAATTCACCAGAATGCTCTAACTGCAGAATTACGGAAGATTTAGGACACGTCTTGCTGGTCTGTCCTCAGTATGAAGATGAACGGAAACAACTGAAAGAGGAGATCCAGCTGCCTCTCGGAGAAGAACTTGGCCTGCGCAAACTGCTGGGTCCATGGGAAAATGAAGCGTCCGCCACAGCGGCTACAACCGCTCTCCTGCGATACCTGTCAACTACAGGTCTCTACAAGAAACTCTAATACTGATACATGTTCTTTTTAATGCAAATTTATTTTTTTATTTAGTCTCCTTTTATTTTTGTGTGCCTTCAGCTCTTCTTTTCTCTATTTAACCTCATTCCCCATCCTCACCAGAGTAGCCAGTCAGGAGATACCTCCCGGCTAATCTCTCTGGCTTCATTATCTACATCAATAAAAAAAAAAAAAAAAGTTCACTTGATGCCTAGAGTCACTAAATGAGCTTATAATTGTATCGGCACTCCGTTTCCCAAAATTGTTTTGGGCGCCGCCATTTTGGGTCTTGTTCAGAGCAAACGCAACTGCCGATCGTCATGATCCAAAAGTACGACTTCCTCAGCAATAGATGCGGTGCTAGGAAGCTGATGCAATATTGCAATGCTCTGTCGCGGGTTGTATAAACATTTGTGGGGGACGGAAAAGCGTTTCTCGTGATTTTAGATAAAGCTTCAGGTAACTGGCAACCATGATTTTAAGCCACAATATGGCCAAGTGCCGTTACTTTGAACCGTAGCTAATTTACTGGCACAAGCGGGAACAATGAGGAAGTGGCAGGTGTCAAAAGTAGTGGCTTGTGGAATCTACGGGGCTTACGTCATGGCCCCTCAAAGTATTACAAGCCTATTGAACAAGAGCATGAATAGTGTCATTAAATAACCTACGCGTCAGAGTAGCGACAATTGGCCATATTGTGGCTTAAAATAATGGTTGCCAGTTATTTGAAGCTTTATCTGAAATCACAAGAAACGCTTTACCGTCCTCCATTTTAAACAGTGTGCGACAAAGCAAAGCAACATTACATGAGCTTCCTAACACCGAATCTAATGCTGAGGATGTCGCACTTTTGAATCATGACGATCGGCAGTTGCGCCTGCTCTGCACAAGCACCAGGATGGCGGCGTTCACAACACTGTCGGGGAAGAGAGTGCCGATACTCCAGGCGCAGCTAATTTATTTGCTCTAGTGCCCGCGAAACTCCATTTCCCTGACTGAAACTGAAAGTAAATATGAATAATACACCATTATTTTAGCTTATTTAGTTATAACCAACTGCACATAATGAGAGGACGAAGCGGCTTGTAGGAGAAACGCGGGTTTTATATGCGACCGTTCTAACCGTCTCAAAAGAGAGAACGCGCGAGCTGTCGCTGGTTTAAAAGAAAAAAAGGCATCCAAAGAAAAGAGGCGGCACGCTGTGCTCTTTGTTATTATGCGTCTAATTGCAAATTGTTGTGTGTATGTTTATACAGCCGGAAGTTAGTCCGCCTTAGTGGGCGCCTGACTCTCAGCTGTAGATGAGCAATTTAGCCATGGAGTGCGGTACAACCGCAAACCTGGGGTCTTTAACGTGCACCACGCAGTAGTGATACACGACCGCAAGCCGGTACGATGCTCTTCCAGATCGAAACGGGCAGGGGCGGGGTGGGTTCTGCAGCGCGAGCTTTCGCTCCAAGTGCTCCGAGCTGGTGTGCGCTAGACCATGCACCCAGCCACCGACCCCCCCCCCCCCCCCCCTTTCCTTGTGCGTCTAATTTATATACAGGTGTAACTATTTGAAGATCGACGATGGACGTCGATCGTCTCGAGGTAATGTAACGTAATAACATTATATAAAGAATAAACTTGTTGAAGGACTGAACGACTTAATTTTTCAATTCTTGGATTGTAATATGGCGGTAGCCTATTGTACTTACTGTTGATGAAGAGCAATATGAGGGGACCAGGTAATGATTAAATGATGAGGCTCTATAAGGACGACGACATTAGTGGGTGTCAAACCACAACGTACAGTGCCAGACTTGTTTCAAGTATCGTGTACCCAAAGACTTTCTTTACCCGCAGCAGAATATGGTAGAATCAATGCGGATGCTGCTTTACTACTGTACGTGGAACAAGAAAACTGCACTGTGCAGAAGTGCGGCTTATTCGTTAATAGGAGGGACGGATTTCTAGCAGCATTCCCTGATTGACGATTACGTGTTAACACATCCATCGAGCCAGTACATCCACCGAGCCATTACATCCGTCGATGGATGTAATGGCACGGTGGATATACTAGCTCGTTGGATGTGTTGACATGTGTATGGATGTAGCTGCTCAATGGATGTAGTTACTCGTTGGATATAGTTGCTCGATGGACGTAGTTTCTCGATGGATGTAATAGCTCATCTTTCCTGTTACGACGCCGAGCGTGCCATTACATCCACCGTGCTAGTACGTCCATAGAAGCCATGATGGCCGCCATTAGGCTTTTTGCGTTATTAACATTCTTATGCGGAGAGCAAGTTCGTCTGCTTCTTTTGCAAGGATTGTGGTGACGTCAAGACACCGAGCTCTGACTGTTCCTGAATGAAGGGTAGTGTGCAGACCTCAAGCCAGCTTACCTTGAGGTCTACCCACTATCTTTCAGTAAGAGCCAATCAAAGCTCGGCGTCTTTCTGACGTCACCGCAACCCCTGCGTAAGAAGCAGGCGACTTGATCTCCGCACTGCTTTGGGACCCAAAGGAAAAAAAAACGGTAAACCCCAAAACGTTAGTGTGTAACAATTAAATTCTCTAAGACATTCAGATTTTTTTTCGCAAGCCTTATAAAAGGTGTGGTTCTGTGTACCGTCCCAATTCTATAATCATGGTAATATTTAAATAATTTTCGGGGTGAAAAAAGCAGTAACCAAAGTGTGATAAATCTGGAAACCACAAACAACAAGCCGACGATGCGTGTTCGACTTTGCAGACGCCGAGGGCCGCAGAAAGTGCATGACGCACAGAGTGTCCTTTTACTCGCTCTAGTACATTCAATTTAGCGTATGACTTCAAAATAATGTGAACTATTATACAGCATAGTAAAACGAAGAAATAAACCAGCGTGATTGATGGATGTAATGGCAACTTTTTGGACGAAGCTGATTGATGAATGTAATGACACGGATGTGATGGGACGATGGATGTAGCGGCAAGATGGATGTAATCACAGGCTTTTGGACGAAGTTGCTCGATGGATGTGATGACACGGTGGATGAACTGGCCCAAAATGAATGTAATGGCACGATGGATGTACTGGCGCTATGGATGTACGGGGACGATGGATGTAATGACTCTAAATTGGACGTAATTGCAAGGTGGATGTAATGGCACGATGGATGTGTTGGCCCCAAGCCCTGATTGACTGCTTGGAACAAATGGCCTCGTTGACCTAAAGTGTCCCCGTTCCAAAAGATTCTTGTAGCATACTTAAACCGCAAAGGAGTATGAGGCGAAAAATAAGAAAAAGGAGCCTGGTGTGAAAGGTCCAAATCACCACTATAGCTTCTACTATCAAACACAAGGGCAGTTACACAATACACAAAGAGTTTTGTGATTTAGTTACATTTACACTCAAGGGCATTGATATCCAACGTATTCAGAGAGATGACACCTTCTGGTCAACCAACATAGAGCCTTTTCTACTCAAGTTTTACATGGAAGGCCCGACTTCCGCTGAAATTCCTTACGTAGACGAGTTGTCCGACCGAATAAACTGCAATTACTCCCGATCTGGGAATCTCTCGATCTTCATTCGTAAGCCATAGTATCATGGGATCGAGGGGTGTGGCTCCTCGTCCGCCGAGTATTGCTTCGGCGGGTGTTTTTACCGTGTAAGATGAGACCGTCGCGTGCTGCTGGAACAACAACCTGGCGATTCTTCACTGAACTGCTTCTTCCGTAAGCTTCAAAAGAACTTTTTTTTTTGTTTCGCACACCATCTGTTTTGCATGCCCGTTAGTTGCAGGACAATATGGTGCACTAATGTGATGTCTGATGCCGGTTTTTTTTCTTCAAAAACTTGTTTATTTTGTTTGAAGCAAGATTTGGCGCGTTATCAGAGAAAACTGTTTTCGGTAGGGAAAAAGTAGGAAAAAGAGACCGTAGAACGTCAATGACGTGTTTGGACGTCGTGGCAGGCACCGTGTAAACTTCCAGCCGCTTAGAGTACGCATCGCCCATGACTCCGCAGATGCGGATACGTTTCGCCACCCACCGATTGAATAGTGGATCGTTTTCAGTTACTGTTCATGATGGCGTTGGACTCAAGGAAGACTTCGAGTCTTTCCAAAAAGTTAGCCCAGGTGCCAGGACTTTTGTCGAAAGCGGTAAGTGTTCGAAACGTCGACAACGTCGGTAGCCACGTGTTGTGCTTGACACTGGATACTTACCATTCGCTGAGAAGAAACTTGCTTGTTCGTCTGCCACGAGTCGTCCGATATCAGGTTATCACCTCAACACCATCTCCCGACAAAAACGCATGTCCATATTTAGCAATCACGTGAACTTATAAATTCCCGAACGCTCATAACTTGCCGTCGCTAAACGCCGTTCATTCATAGCGTCATCATTGCAAGTAAACGTCTTCCTATTTCTTCTGATGGTTTTCGTCATATTCCTCCTAAGCTGTACTTACAACATTATGTGTGTCGGTACTTCCGAAAATATTGCAACGGCGTTTGTTTTCTGGGAGCCCCCCTCTGTAATGTAACAACCTTTACAACATCTTCCGGACCGCGTGAAACGCAATATTTCGTGACGTTATTTTAGTCGTCACTAAAATGGTGAGGTAAGTACCGTAAATCGCGAAGCAGTTTACTTGACGTCCGCTTCCACTGGTGCCTTGGAAGATTGAGTCTACTGAGCGTGCATTCGTGCAGAAGAAATTTTTATTGATAGAATATTGACACGTCAATCAACATTTGATTCCTTCTTGGTAAGATTTATTGAGAAAGCCCGTTACAACCGCCGAACCGCATCTCCCTATATCAGAGAACAATTTATATCCAGCCTGACATTCTCGCATACATCCGTTTGCTGGGCCACGCTACTTGAGCTAGCTGAGCACAGCTGGTAGCGGCGCGAGCAAGGCCACGAGGGGAACGTGATGGTGCTCGAGCCATCCCACTGTGAACCAATGTTTCGGCCACCCCACGGGTGCGTGTCGCCATCTGTTGGTTGAACTAACGCCTTGTTCAAGATGGCTGCCGTGGGACCGCAGCCTTAAAGGTAAACATATATTTCGTTATATTGCCACGCGCGTCTACGACCAAGCGCGCCCATGGCCTAATGGTTATCGTTTTTGGCTCCTACGCAAAGGGCTTGAGGTTCCATGCCTGGGAGCTGAAGCGCCTTTTTGTTATTTTTGTAAATGTCACGCTCCGGTCAATTCGAGCAGATTGTTGTTCATACAAGGTTTGAATGTTTCACTCGCAGAACCTTCTACGCCGACTGTTCCTGAGGCCCGCGCGTGTACAAAACGGGCTCCGCGTGGCGAGCCGCGGTCAGTCTCGGCCCAGCGCTCAATCCTGCTGTTTCGCCGACATCGACGCCTGTGACGCTAACCTTCTATTTTGTTTTGGGCGCAAGTTTGCCCTATTAAACGTTTAGTTTCTCTAGTTAATTCGCCGCCTCATCATTTGTCGTTCGTGACAATATCTTCCGTCCATAGGCACACATTTTGCTCAGGAGCGCTTTTTAAAAATACAGAGCATGTGACATTCTGTTGTAAATTAAGTTTCTTTTTTTACACTTTCCGCAGTGTTTTTCGTATTCCGTTTACCCAGAGTCGTACAAGTTTTGTTTGATAACTTTAAAATTTTCCAGTTCGCGGAATTTCCTGCGAAAGTGCTAGTTTATCATATAATAGTTATTTGTGCCATAGAAATGCTATCGGACGGACGATAATGCACGGTGGTGGTCTAATGCAACCAACAAATCTCAAGATAAGTGTGTGAATGCCAGTTTTGGGTAAAGTACGTCTAAAAGGTACTTCAAGTAAGGTACAAACTAAATGAGAGATGATCTACTTTAAGTAAAGTAGCAAGTACACTGGGCGCAATGTACTTGAAGTAAAGCACTATAAATACTATGTCCTTTCAAAGCAAAGTACAAGTATTTTAACACAATCTTTGATGATGTCCTTTAATTCCCCTATGCAGTGATTTTTAACTGGTATGCATTTCCCAGGGGTAATCAGGGTGCATGACCTATTTTCAAAAACAGCAGCGAATATTTGATAAAGTCAACTGGGCTACAGAGTAGTTATTTTCAGGAATGGAGCCAAATTCAGAAGTCCCTCTTCTGAATTTGGCGCAGCTTGTACTAGAAGCAAGCATGACGTCAGCCCCGCAGCTTCCGGAAGCAATCCTCTCAGAGAGAAGTGTCCTGTGTTTAATGAAAAAACAAAAAAGCAACAACAACAACAACAACAACAACAACAGCAGTGAGTGTGAAAGTGAGCTGGTGATAATAAATCATAATGTGACACCTGAGATTGCGGAGCAAAAAAATTAAGGAACTTTCAAGTCGAAGGAAAAGAAAAAAAAGAGTGTCTCAAAACATTGTGACGTTCTCCCCTTTTGTCTTGTTCTTCGACTTGAAAGTTTAATAGTTCCGCACGACAGTTTCAGGTGCTAGATTATGATTAATTTTGGTCTCCTAATATTGTAAACCTCCTCGCTTGCGCTGACCGACGGAGAAGTAGCTAGAGTTCAAAAAGCTAAGGGGAAGCCGCCCCCAGAACAAGCGGAGCGATGCATTGTCTGCTCACGTCTCTGGTGAGAGTGGAATATCTCTCCCAGTATTTCTTCAGAGTTCACAAAGCATCATTTCGTGATACAAATTTAACAAAACCAAATTTGGAAAATGTATTTTGAGGCAGAAAATTGTACTTTCCTCGGAAAGTGCCAGAGAAAATACTTTAAGTAAAGTACAAGTACATACTTAGATAATGTACTTCAAGTAAAGTACAAGTACATATTCAGATAATGTACTTCAAGTAAGTACAAGTTTCCTGAACCTACTTGAAGTAGTACTTTTAGTGCAATGTACATGAAGTACTTCCCAACACTGGTGAATGCAGATTTTCAGGAAGCTTTTACTTATTCGGCAGCAAATCGAGGGCTATTGGGCACACATCCTTAGTTTTTTCTTAATCTGTAATTGCGTAATATATGACGGCAAAAAAAAAAAAGAGAAAACGCAGCAGAGGTAGCATTTTAACAAGGATGGCCCTTCTGCGCAGTTGTTCGCGTAGTCTAAGTTCCTGGGGGAAAGGGGCCATGCAACATATTGTCAGAACATTAACACCGGCTAAATTTGATGTCCGAGTCCTGTCGCATATATAAGTAGACACGCTATTTGTGCTCGTGAAATATGCACACCGTTTTGGCCATCTTCTGTTGTATATTATTTTCGACCACGAAGCGCTTTGTCGATTGGCACGGCTGACCGGGCGTCGCCTTCAAAACCGATCGCACAATGAAACAAACATTCCAGTCGTATTTCTTCTGTCACGCGTGTACCCCCAAAAAATTTTAATTTCCTTTTTGTTCTTTTTTTCGAAAGCATTAGCTTTTTTTATGGAGCGAACCGACGTCATCAGGTTTTGAAGACGCGCCAAACGGCCCCTTCCCCTGTCCAACTGTCGTCTGTAGCAGAAATTTGATGGATAGGCTCCCCATTGGCTGGCGCCCGGAACCAAAGAATGAGGCTCCCATTGGCTTTCGTGCGGCGTAGTTCCACAAGAACGTCACAAGAGAAGCCCTCTCCATGGCGGTGCATGCGCCGCCATGGAGAGGGCTTCTCTTGTGACTTTTTTTTTGCCATTACCGGCGGCTGGGCCTCGGCGTGCGCTGCAGCGCACGCCGCGGCCCAGTCGCCGGTAATGGCCGATTCACACGACGGACTGATCCGCGGACGGATTGATCACGTGACGACATGTCCGCGGTTCGTCCGTCTCCCAAGCGCATCCACACGAGGCAGACGACGAACTAGCCACCGCTCGTGAGTACTTGCTAAGAATTCAAAGTAATATGACATGTTTTGCCCATCTCCCAATTAAGCAACTCGTGAGCAAGAGAAGTAGGTAGTTCGATAAGTAGAGGTTGATTTCGATATTAAAAGTCATTTCTCGGCTCTATCCAAGAAGAACGCTTCGGAGAGGTCATCCTAAAACAGCTAAAGGAAGGCAAGATGGATTTACAAGGTTGTGAATCCCTTTTCTACGACTATGCTTCTGTGATCGCTGGACAGCAAAATAGTGACAAGAAAGAAAAAAAAAAGGGTAGCTAAAAATGAGAAAGTTTGTCAGTGTTTGTAAATCGTGAAAATCACTCGCTCACCATTGTGGGAGTGAAGGCTGCAAATGAAAACATAATGGTAGTTACGTTTTTTTCGAATCACTTAAGCACTTTACGTATTAATTTTTTGTTTTTTCGTTTCCGTACACGCAATGGCGGGGAAAAATATCTAAAAGACGCAGTCAGAAAAAGGTGGAGTGCTGGTAGGGGCGGATTGATGGGTCAAGTATGGAGAGAAAAGGGGGGGGGGGGTGAAACAAGATTTTACGTTATGAGCAAATTTAACGCAACAGTCGGATGCGACGTCACCGACGATTTTATTGCTATTTTACCACGAACAAGGTATCATTGAATAAAAAAACAAATTTATCTCTTTTGTGTTAAAAAAAAAATTAGACGTCGCAGTTGGAGGGGGAGTGAAAGGGACCGACAACCGCTTTCGCGACTCAGTGTAGGCACGGAAGCCGTGTAACCTGTAAGCCAGCACCTGAAAAGGTACCAGTGCTACCTCATGTTTTTCAGAGAATGATAATTAATTAAAATATAACCTGCGAAGCCACAAGTGACGCGGGACTTGTTGAGCCGGGTGCTGATGTTTCCGATTTTTGTCGACTTTTTGGACAAGGTATTTATTCGCATAGATCGAGTTCAAAAACGGCTGCAGGATCCAAAAAATAGCTACCACGGTTCTGGCTTTGACGAAAGCGCTCTTATGGTATGTTTATAAATTTATAATGAAAGAGAAGCGCTGGTAGCAAATCAATGGATGAAGGGCTTCATCCCTGCGAAGAGCGAGACATCCAACCTGAAAATCGTCCGAAAGGATACAATGTATAAAAAATTATCAAAGTGTTTTTTTGCGGTTTATGAAACTGTTATTCATGCCCATTTTGTTTTTACTTTTTCGGGGCTTAATGTTTAATCAAAGCTAGTTGCGCCACTCCCGCCATGGAGTTAGGAAGCATCTGGAGACGACATGACGCCACCGCAGGTAAAATCGAGGTAGACTTCCGGCTTGGAGGGACACACCCACAACGATGACAAAAAACCATTCAAAACAGAAAGACGCTATTGGACGAATTTAGGCACTTCTGGGGGTTTCATTTAAAGAGGCAGTGAGCAGACGTCAAGGAGGTGGGAATAAGAGGAGGCGCCATACCGGCTCCAACCAACCAAACGAGAACATTCCAACTGAAGCCGGAAGTTGAGGTCGCGCTCGATGGGAACACCCCCAGGAGTGTTGGTTTTAAATGTGATTTTTGGTTTTTCTTGCTGACATCATGGCGCCAATATGATCAACTACGTGAGCCAGGAAGTTCGATTGGTTCGACACTTACCGCCTATAGCGGGTTCTGTGAAATGCTGCATTCTGCGAACACTCGATTTATTGACGCTGTCTCTTGTAGTTTTGAAGGCTGCTGTAGCGCTTTTTGGACCCAGCATTGTTTTTATTCAACTATAGACATTTCCTTTACCTGTTACGACATATCAATATTAGAAGCACACGATAAAACAGTGGCGTCACCATGCGGTTCCCAACACAAGCATTTCGCAAAGACACCGCCGCGTGTAGCAGCAGAACTTTAATTTTTGATCAGTGTCATTGCGCCTAACCACAACACTATACAAATCGTTCAGGGCATAATGGACATTTTGACTTCCAATATCAAATAGCACATAGGTTCCGTGATTTAGGTAAATACAGACAAACCCCGCAAATAAACCCGCGAATCCGTTTTCGCAAAATCTGGGAAAATAAAATAAAATGAACGGATTGGAGCTGTCCTTCAATAAGAAAAACCCAAACTGCACGGTTAGAAATCTTTATCTACAAGTTTATTTTTTGTCGGCCCAGAATACGATTTCCATTGAACTGCCCGCGATTCTGCGTCTTCGGGACACCACCCATTGTTTCGTCTTCTTATTTCAATAGTACCGGAACGTTTTTCTGTTATTTAGGTCACACACGTGTTCTCCCGAGTCTTGAGAATCGCACGCCCATATCCCGTTTTATTCAACATAAACCTGCCAAGAATCGGAGTTTTGTCCAACACCGAAAAGGAAAAACGAGAAACACCGAATTGAGGGCCAAAAATAAACCCCGAGAAAACACCCCCGGATCCGAATAAAGATTAAGTCCGAAAACAGAGAACCCTAACGTAACGTAGCCCGCGAAACGAAACTTCCGGTGCGTTTGCGCGACCCTGTTGTGCTGGAGGTTTTATGGAACAATGTTATCAGGACTATCAGTTGACAAGCTTCATGTAAGATTTATGTTCGAACACGGCCCTTCTCTTTTGTCTGCAGCAGGTTTGGGGGAAGGGGGGGGGAGGGGGCGGGGGGCGGGGGGGGTTAGCGTTCCCAGCGCCACCAGTGGTAATGTCCATTCGGACGACGAAGAAAAATTGTTATCGTACCACGCTGTTTATGCGCATTGCATAAGCATTATGTTTACCATAAAGGCCACAATAGAATCACTTTCGACCGCAGGCAATGTGCGTCCAGCGTTCCATCGTTGTTAGTTTGTGTCGGTCTACAGGGCTGGCAGGCAGCGTAGCGAGCGCCACCGAGCAGACGCGCCACGAAAAGGCTCCAGGCGTCCTAGAAAGTTTATCAACTAACTTTGATTTTGTAACGTTGGTCTGGACGCTATAAATAGGCCCTAGGCTTGCTTGAGTGATCCATGAACCTCGGGGACAAAACCAGGTAGCCAGATGTGTTTTTTAAAAAAATAACACCAGAGTTACCGGTGAGGATGCGGGTGAGGAGAGACCGCACGAACACAGATGCGACAATGCGCCGCTGTGTTGAACTCATGCGGCACAAAGCCACCTTTACGTAGCCTTCATTCAGTAGCACTTGCCAATGAGACCTATAAGAAAAGGCCTGCACATTACGTTATCGTTATTGAATCTCCAAACCGCCAAAGCGAAAGACACGCTGCAATTCGGCGAGAGCACGCGGTAAAGCGCACCCGGGTGAGCTTGTGAGAAGTGCTTGCAATGTCGTGGACCTGTGCTAACAATTAATGTCATTTTCGTTTTGCAGATGTGCTTCCGAAACAAGTGTATAAGGCATTGTAACCCATTCAAGAAAAGTCCACCGTCCAAATCGCTTGCAGCAGCAGAAACACAAATACCGAACCCATGACAACAGCATATAAGACAATAATTAGGGTGGAGCATGTATCCTTATACCACTGCAGCAGGAGGCTGCACTCCATTCACCACTAAGGTGACAGTATACGCTCACGCCAGACCATCAGCCGCCTCCTTTTCGTCACCACATTTAGCCCCCGTTTATAATTTTGTATAAAAATAAAGCATTTAATTGTTTTTGAGTTTTGGCTTCTCTCTATCATTCTGCTCAGAACGTTTTTTTTTTTCTGGATTAGTGGCATTTGGGCAAAAACAGAAAAAGTAATGCTTATGCAATTCTGAAAGTTATTTTGCACCACTTGCAAGAGCCTCTACACCACGTACTCTGCACAGACGGGGGAACGACGGACTGATGGACGAATGGATACAGCTGGATAAATTGAATCGGGTGGCGGCTTGCACCACCTATGCTGTACTTTCAGTTTGAAAACACCTTGTTTCTAGACTCACGTTAACGTTTGTGGAAGTTGGTATTTCATGGTTCAACAATTAAAAACGGTGCAAAGACATGGAATACAACGAGATTGTAGACGAACAACAGTACTGACTTACAACTGAAGTTTATTCGTGCTTTCATCGAGGAAAAATAATAATAATAATGGTGTATATTATCCGTCAAAACGTGTGACGAAAAGAGACCGAGGAAAAATGCTGCGACATGTGTCTTAACGGAATCCCGGACAAAAGCTCACCGGACAAAAGCTCACCGGACAGAAGCTCACCGGACAAAAGCTCACCGGACAAAAGCTCACCCATTTTTTCACCGACCCGGACAAAAGCTCACCCATATTTTCACAGACCCGGACAAAAGCTCACCACGAGAAAATTTCATGTTGGTCTTCACACGAGTGCGGACAACTTAGGTGCATGCGTGCGACACAAAAAGGCAACGATAAATTTAATCTGACAGACGCATGGTTTGTTGATTTTAGTAGAAACAAGTTTATTTATCGATTGGTTAGAAGCGAACGCAGTCCCCCACTAGCTCCAGCAGTCTTGGTAGATCTCGATGTACATGCAAGCCCTCGCAAATATTTCTAAGACGATCCTGCAGGTGCAGAGTAATTTTTCGCACCCGCTTTACGGCGGGCTCACCTCTCCGGGCTTTTGTCAATGCCGTGGCAAAGAGCGCCTGATTTTGCTGTAGGCATTCAATCAGCCTCAAGACGCTTGGATGAGCGTGGCCGACGAGCTTCTGGAACCCGGTACTCTATCTTTCGCAGGTGTCGCTCATCCGGTCTTTATCTTGAAGAGTGGTGTCGTACATATTCCACCGTACCGGGGGAAACTCCGGTCGCCGTCGGCGCAGAGTCAGGCGAAGAGAAGAATTCGCTCTGGGGGCCGCCGCAGATGGAACAGAAGCATAACGGAAGCGGCCGTTGAAATACGTGCGATCAAAATAGTCCAGCAGGTAGCGATGTCAACGGTAGACTTTTCCCTGGTGGTTAGTTCTTGTGGAACAAGCTGTGGTGGAAGGAACCCGAGCCTATCTAAAATCCCGCGCAATTTTTTAAAAATTCCTCATCCGTCTTGTACTTTTCCAAAAGGCCGAACTCCCGTTCTTTCAAAGTATTTTTTAAAAAA
Source organism: Ixodes scapularis (assembly GCF_016920785.2). Classification (NCBI taxonomy): domain Eukaryota; kingdom Metazoa; phylum Arthropoda; class Arachnida; order Ixodida; family Ixodidae; genus Ixodes; species Ixodes scapularis. The sequence goes on along the minus strand of NW_024609857.1, from coordinate 57,384,687 downwards.
AATTCGCAACTCAATGGTGGATGAGGTACAAGTTCTCCTAAAAATGGTCCAATGTCGATTGCGTCCGCACTTTATTTCAGCCCGTGTTTCGCCCGGGTAGGAAAAAAAAAAAGAGAAATCGAGGTGAGCTTTTGCCCGGGTCTGTCAAAAAACGGGTGAGCTTTTGTCCGGTGAGCTTTTGTCCGGTGAGCTTTTGTCCGGTGAGCTTTTGTCCGGTTACCGCCTTAACGAGTCCTGCCCCCCCCCCCCCCCCCCCCCCCGCCCCTTTACAATTCGAGCAGTGTCAAAAGGACAAACAAATTAATAATTGAACATCAATATGAGGTCAGCAATGAAACTGCGTACTGAGACTATATAAAAAGTTATAAACATTAAAAAATAAAACTACTGCAACGCAAAACGGAGAAAAAACAAGCAAAAGAAAAAGCTAAAAGAGGACGCCACGTGCTCTTTCAACCACTGTCACGCATTCCTCTAGTGCATCTAAAAAGCAGTATTCCTTTTCACCACTTCTTGCATCCGGACAAAATGTCACTACTTTAGAAATTCACCTGAACAAAGGTTCAATGGAAGAAACGTTGTAGCTTATTACCGATTTTAATATTAGGATAAATGTTTTGTTTCTGTGGATCGAAAAGTCCGATCAAAAATATCTTGAGTTTTCACCTTTCTTTGGTAGTTTGTAAAAACATAAGTGGAAAGCGAAATCAGTGGTTGACTTCAAGGGGGTCACCTTAAGAGCGGAAACAACGACACCTGCGCGGTTTTCCCTTAAAATTAGTCAGCTCATAAACAAGAAACCGTAATTATATTGACCGGTACTATATGTTCAACTTCCGCAATCCACGAGCATAATGCAAATTTTATTCTGGGGACTTGGCAAAGGCAACGGGACAAGCTCAGCGGCGCACGAAAATAGCGGTGCATCAAAAGGGCTGTTACCGAAACGACCAAGTACGGAAAAGACCAGCGGCCGAAGCGACCGCCATAACTATCACTAATCAACCATTCAAGAAAATAAATAATTTCTAAATTCTATTCAAGGTTCATTTCATATCCATTGGATCTTTCGTCTCGCTGGATATTCAGACTCGTTGGACATTCCATCTGGTTAGGCATTTAGGCTCGTTGGACATTTTGTATCGATTGGATCTTTTGTTTCGTTAGACGTTGAGGCTTCATAGACATTCCGTCTCGATTGAATCTTTTGTCTCGTTGTACAATCCGTCACGCCTGTCACGTGACCAGTTATATATTCAGGCTCGTTGGACGTTCAATCTCGTTGGGCATTCAAGTAATAAGCGCTTACCCGGATCCTTGGTTGCGTGGCCCAGACGTCGCGCTTCTCCCCCTAAAAGATTAGCCCTTTACTCAAAATTCGTACAAAACCGGCTTTTGTCTCCTTCCGACTCGCTGATTTTCTGATGTGACTACCGCCGTCGCCATTTGCAAAGCTACGGTGAAGTGATTATCGCTTTAGCCACAAGTGTTTCCTCCCCTGCTCGGTACGTCCTGCTTGAGTTTCGCAATGCCTCCCAAACTCATATCCAAAACAAATAATAGCGACGGGAGCTCAGATGGTCCCGGCATGCAGGCTGAGCCACCCCAGAAGGTGGCCGTTCTGTGTGACGCCTTCACGTATCGTCTCGCCATGCCGCATGCACCTAAGCAACAGCTGCGTCCACAGCTGCTGCTGTCCGTCTGCAGCGGCTACAACTACGCCGAATCAGTCGTTGACGTTCTAGGTTCACCCTACGTCTACAAAGGCGCCTCCAGGTGCCTCGGCATCCCACGTAGTCAACGTTAGGCTTCTATCAGAGTGTGTGCGCGTAATGCGCTGCAAAAATCTGCTTGAATCTTATGGCAGGTGCTGGAGAATAGCGAGGAAAGTAATTCGTGTCTCTATAGCTTGTGACGTCTACGTGCCGAGTCTAGTAGAATGAAACGCATGTATCGAATGTAACGTGTTAATGTTAAAGTCACGGAATTAATGGAATTGAATTGAATATACTTTATTCAGACAACCCTGACCAGGGCCCGTCCCCTTGTACAGTCCAGCAGCAAAATGTACAGAAGAAAACGAATCAAAACAATTATATAATTGCACAAGGACACAATGATATATACAAATTGTGGTATAACAAAACAGAAACACATAAAATACCAACACAGATTATGTTGGACCTAGAAGAAAACTTTTTATGGTGTTTCCAAATGTGTGTATTGTATTAGAGCTATTAATCGTGGACAGTATTTCAGGGTGGTTATTTAATAATTGTGCCACCTGATTAAGTATTTTTTACTACCATAACTGGTGCGTATTCTCGACTGTAGGTAGTGGGTATGACGGAAGGTGTATGTGGATGCCCTGTTGGTGTAATCCTCTGGCACAAACTCAGGGTAGAGTTGAATTTTGTGGAACATGTATATTGCCAATTTCTGAGTGAGTGATTGTCCTACTGTAAGAAGGGAGTGTTTGATGAAATATGGCGGGGGTGTTCACGATATAAGACATCGGCGATTGAGCGCACTGCTCTTTTATGCAAACAAGTAACTGAGATACACAGGTCTTTGAGCATGTACCCCATGCTAAAATGCAATAACTTAAACGAGAATTAACAAGAGTATAATAGAGCTGGCGCTTTAAACAAACCGGAAGAATATATTTTAGCCTACTTACAATTCCCACTGCTCGTGATATGTCGGGTCGAATCCAATCAATATGGTGAGACCAATTTAAATTTCCTTGAAAAAATACTCCTAAAAACTTGTGGGTTTTACGTAACCGATTTCAGTGTTCTTAAATCGAAGGCTTAGATTTCGACTAATATTTCTATTTCTTGCTCTAAATATCATATATTTCGTTTTTTCAACGTTTAATTCTAATTCATTGCACGCCAACCACGTACTTAACTCTATCATCCAGTTGTTCGCTAATGTTTCCAGCCGATCTATGTTCGTACCCGAAGAAAATACATTTGTGTCATCTGCATAAAGTACAATATCAGGAGTATGTGATATGTTAACAATATCATTAATGTACATTAGAAATAGAAGTAGTTCGAGGATTGATCCTTGGGGAACATGTACATTACTGGTTTCTGATTTTTCGCAGTCGAGTGGTGTATTGGACACGTTCTGATAAATAACTTTGAATGAGTTGTAGGGCAAGACCTCTTATACCATAATTATAAAGCTTTTTTAGAAATATTTCATGCTTGATCAAATCAAAGGCTTTTTTGAAATTTAAAAATACCCCTAATGTATAAAGCTTGATTTCAAAATTAGTTAAAAATTTATTCTTAATATTCAGTAAACCTTCTTCAGTAGATTTCCCTTTCTGAAGACCATATTGCTGTTTTACAAGGAGATTAAGTCTGCTAAAATGATCCGTCAGTCTGGAATATATTATCGTCTCTATTACTTTTGAGAATATTGATAATTCGGATATGGGGCTGTAGTTGTTTAAAGTGTTAATTGGTCCACCTTTGTGTATCATTGATACTCGGGCGATCTTTAGTTTCGGACGAAATACCCCTGTGCCTAATATTTTATCACAGATTGCAGAGCAAGGAAGACTAATTATATTAGCAATTGCTTTTATAGGTTTAACTTTTAATTCATCATCGCCACATGCGCCGCTGTTTTTTAATGAATTTATAACGTTAAAAACTTCGGTCTCCGTGGTTGGTGATAAAAATATAGATTCTGGTGGCGGTCGACAAATAAAATTCAAAGATTTTTTCGTGGAATGACGATGACGTTGGATCGCCTGAATGTAAAAAAATGGGCATTAAACAAATTTGCAAGTGTTTCACTTGAATAATCAACGAAACATAAATCAATCAAAGAAACATAAGTATGCAGTGGAACACATTTACTTGCGAATGTAGCATGCTGCGTTGTTGTGCCTCTGTTATCAGCTTTCAGATGATACATAGGTGACATTCAAACACAAGCACGAAGCCTAAGACCGCTCTCGTTCCCTGGGACAAGCGAGCGATCTCTACATCTTTCCTTTTTAGCCCACCATGACTGGGCGGACACCAGGAATGAAGATCGTGTACGCGTGTGGCTACATACAACTACAACGTAAAGTAGTAATCATCAACATCCTCATTTACTAAACCTTGAAGGCCCTTACGGACGTTACACAAGTTGGGGATTCATGCTGGAGGACAAAGGAATAGAGAAAGTAAACACTAAAATACTTTTAGGAAAAACTAGCTAAGCTGCAAAAATACACAAATACAACATTTCTGCAAACAAGAATCGAATTTACTATTAGTGAAACCGCAAATGTCTGGTTAGTTGGGATATAGTTGTGTTAGGATTTTTCTGGGTCATGCAACTGTTACGCACGTTATTCCAGTATTTTATTCTTAATGGAAAGGTGGAGTAAAGATACAAGACCGATGAAGCGAAAGTCGGATGGACTTTACAGACGCTATCAATGCGAGCAAATATGCGAGTGGGTGGGAATAACAATGAAGTTCATCATGGTTATCGTAGTAAATAACATAAAAAAGAGGCTGGCGCAATAATATTATTTTAGGCGAGAGCATATTGTCCTAAATGACAGACGGAGACGGAAGAACACGGAATGAACTAAATATTTCATGGGGGTGAACTTGTGCTAGAAACCAAAATTCAGGGAGCCATTCCACTCTGTGCAGGTGGATGACAAGCGGAGTTGTTTAGCACACGACACAGACGTTACATCGAATTTTTAACGAAGGTAAGAACACATCTATTGTCTTGATCGGTAGTCATCGTGACGAAAGGTTCGCACACACGCGTGCTACCAGCCGCCGCCCCTGACATTCTCGTTTCCGTTCCCGCCTTTGCTCTTCGTAGGCGCGTTGCTCTTCGGGAGCCCGGAATATACGCGGCCTCCCCACTACGACGAAAGAAGTGAAATTGAAAATGGAGAACGACAACCGAAGCTTCAAGGAGAATGCAGGGAATGGTGATCCACGCGCCGCACGCGCACGCCTTCCCCGTATAAACGATTCGAAGTAAATAACCAAAATAAAGCGTTGACGAACACGCGTGCAAGATGCCATTTGTTTTAGCCTTTTGCTATAGAACACTTACTGCTGCAGACGCCGGCACGTGCGACGCGTTGGTGCGGTGAGAGCCTAGAGTTTTTGGTCACGCACACGAAAAATCCAAGGAACCCTAGCCATCACTGTTCGCCATTGTAGTAGGCTGGATCGCGGAGTGCGGCCTTGGCAGCTGGTGCCGAGTGTCGCCACCGGCGGCCATTGATTGACACCAGACAATGCATGGGACTCTATGGGAAGTACGAGAAAAAGTGCCGTTTCCCCCGTTTCTAAGCTGTTGTCGGCACTGACACTTTTTGGCTGCTTTTCGATAAGCCCATCGAATAGCTTGCGTACAAACATTAAAACTGACAGCCCTCGCAGTTTTTTTAAATAAATATTTTGTGGTCGAAAGTGACTCCGCTATAGTGGAGCTCAATGAGGCGAGAGTTACTTAGAGTTACCGCGGAGTCGGTGGCGGTTTCGTTGAGTCGGGTTTAGCAGACGACAAGCTCGAGGGTTTTGCTGCGCGGAATTCGCTCACTCCCGGAAAGCCGCTGTCGAGATGAAACTTTTGTCATTCACCAACTTCTGGGCTTCCCCGAGGACGCTCTCATTGACGGCAAGTTCCTTTGTTCGCTTCACTACGAGAGCAAGCTTGTCAGGTCAGCCGTAGGTGCTCCGGTACGTTTAATTTTTTTAATCGGCGTTAAAACGTTTGAAAATTATCGATTTGATTTCCAAACACTCGACATAAAGATCGCAGCACACAATAAAATACTCGCCTCCAAGCACAGCGTACTTGCTTCAATATTCTTACTTATGTGCGTTTCTCCCATAGACTTGCATGTATGGCCTGGTGTCAAGCAATGGCCGCCGGTGGCGACACCGACAGGCTCCCGATCCGCGATCCAGCCTACTACAATAGAGATCAGTGCTAGCCATACACAGCTTCGCTGTAAAAGATCACACGTCAAGAAAGTAGAAGTGAGCGTCGACGGTCGCAGCAGCAGGTCACGGTACGTCGACGTAACAGCTGGCTATCGCGAGAGAGAATCAGTGAATGAATCGGAAATACGGCGCTCGGCTCTGTATCTACTATGCTCGTCATAGTGAACCACCTCGGGTCGTTGTCGGCGTAGTGATGCTGTTCGCATTCCGTCGGGCACGTCCTCGACGTTGAGCTCCCCGAAGCGTCGAAGTACCTTGTACGGTTGGAAGTACCGTTTCAACAGTTTTGCGATGAGGCCGTGGCGACGAATTGGTGTCCACATGGTGGTTATTTTCCGACCATGTACCAGCTGTAAAAACTTAAATCCAGTGGTCTTTTAAACTGCCATGTTTCAGGCAAACGTGAGGTAAGTTCTTCACCGAGGCCTCGTCCCAAGTCATGTGCTTCATGTCGACGTACATCGTCTATCATGACAGAAATGATCCCTGGAAAAGGGGAACAAGAGGGACAAAAAACAAACACAAATCTCCAAACACAGCTAGGTGACTGTTGCGCGACCGAAAAAATCCGCCTGGTCCGGGTATCGAACCCGGGACCTCTCCATTACAGGTGGAGCGCTCTACCAACTGAGCTAACCAGGGGTTAGACGTCAGTAGAGCAAACGGGTTTAATCAGCTGCCACCAGTCTAACACCAACAAGGGTGAAGCTTGCAATTTAAGGTTATGATCATAATGCAACTAATGCAAAAGTTCGCTTGCACCTTTGCCTCGGACTGTATGAGTACTTCGGTGGCACCGTGCTTGAGGATGTTGCCTTCTTCCACAGCGGTTCCCGACGAGAGTGCTTTTGTCTCGAAGTACCTTGTGAGATAATCGGTCGCGACGGCGAACGGTCCAAGCAAGTCCATTCCGATCTGCTGAAACGGTGTTGTCGGGAAAGTGAAGGGCTGTAGAAGGCCTGCCGGCTGCGTCGGAGGTTTCTTGCGTTGTTGGCATTCGCGGCACGATCAAATGTAGAGGTGGACAGTCTTTGGGAGCTTGGGCAAGTAGTATTTTTCTCGAATCCGCGCAAGTGTTCTGCTCTAGCCCAGGTGCCCCACCGTCGGATCATAATGGCACGCTTGGAAGACTCGCAGGGAAAACCAACAGCCACGGCGAGTTGGTGCCGCCGATGTTTTCTTCGTATAGTACACTTTCTCGAACAGCGAAGGTTGTCAGGGATCTTGCGAATACACGTGGAACTGCACACCCTCGTCTCTCCAGATGCTCGATGAGTGCACGCAGATCAGGATCGTCTCGTTGAAATGCTGCCATGTTGTTCACGGTCAATGCGCCGACAAAAACGTCGTTGTCATCGCTGTTGTCGGTGCGCTCAGCCGCCAACTCGACTGGTGCCCTCGACAAGCAATCGGCGTCGCTGTGCCTGCGGCCGTATACATGTAGAGCACACTCACGTCGAATTATTCAAGTCGAAGACTCCACCGTGCTAGGCGTCCTGAGGGATCCTTCAGGTTTCTGAGCCAACAAAGCGAGTGATTGTTTGTGACCAATTGAAACGGGCTTTCCCACAGGTACGGGCGGAATTTCGTGATGGCCCAGACGACTGCACGAAATTCCTTCTCGGTCGTCGAGTAATTTTGTCCCTCGTTTGACAACGTACGACTAGCGTAGGCGATAACGCACTCTATACCCTCTTGTCGTTCAACCAGTACTGCGCAAAGTCCTGTATTGCTGGCCTCCGCGTTAACTTCTATTTTACTAGTGCGAAAGCATTAACTGTCGCATGCAGCGAAGCCGGCGTTGTCTGCAGCGGTCTGAAGCAGAAAAACGGCATCTAAATTCCCACTGGCTGCGACGCGTCATGTAGCTCGATAGCAACGGCCTCATCATTCCCAAGGGGCCAACTGAACTGCTGGTGGTGCAGCGGAAAAGGGGGGGGGGGGGGGGGGGGGACGCGGGTATGCGCTGGTCTGATGATAGGCCTGGCGTTAGCCTATCGTTACTCTTTGAAGCCCAACGCCGTCAACCGGCACCCGCGACTAGGGCGATGATGATGGTGAGAGGACACGTGATTTTAGCAGGCGCCGCGCCGACGTACGCACTCCTGGCACCGTGCCGAGCTTCGCACTCCCGCCGCTTTCTTACCCAGCGGCGCAGCAATCACCAACGAGCCAGGGCGGTCTGCGCGGCGCACCGCCGCACTTCCTGCCGGCGCTGCGGCCGCTTCTGCCCCTCTCGGCGCCAAGAATGCTTTTGCATTCACAACTCATAAGTGCTTAGGTGTCCTCGGAACGTTTTGGCTGATTGGTCGAAGTGGCCGAGAATTGATGGCGACTGGAGTGGTCGCTTTCGCTCGTTGAACGCCTGTTATTCTTCTCCGCCCCATTTGAAGTTCACGGCGTCTTTCGTGAGGTGTGTACGTGAGCGGCGCAGAAAGCTTGGCGAAATCCCGAACGAACCGCATGTAGTACGAGCAAAGCCTTGCAAATCTTCGGACGGCCTTCTTGTCGGTGGGCGGTGGAAACGCCGCTACGATGCGAGTCTTCTCGGGGTGTGGACGAACATTTCCTTTGCACACAGCGTGACATGGGAACTTCAGTTCGCCATAGGCGAACCGGCACTCCGTCGGCTTGAGTGTCAGTCCGGCGGTCTTGACTGCTTGAAGAAGGGCCTGAAGGCGTGGCAAGGACTCCTCGAAGTCAACGGAGAGTACCACGACGTCATCAAGGTTAACAAGACAGCTCTGCGGTTTGGGGCCTGCCAGTACGATGTCCATGACACGCTGGAAAGTTTCCGGCGCCGTGCACAGTCCGAAGGCCAGCACCTTAAACTCGTACAGTCCGTCGGGCGTGACAAAGCCAGTCTTCGTTCGGTCCCGTTCGTCGACTTCGATCTGCCAGTAGTCACTCTTCAGATCCATCGACGAAAAATATCGGCGGTGGCGCAGCCGATTCAGTGTGCAGTCGATGCGGGGGAGCGAATACACGTCTTTTTTTGTCACCGCGTTGAGCCGCCGGTAGTCAGAATCGAAGCGTTCCGTCTTTCTTTTTCACCAGCACGACTGGAGAGGTCCACGGGCTGCTTGACGGCTGGATGATGTCGTCTTTGAACATTTCTTGGACCTGTTCGCGAATGGCCTCTCGTCCCTTTGGGGTGACCTGGTACGGCGGCCAATGCACAGGGAGCACATCGTTGTTTGTAACGATACGATATTTCGCAACTGTTGTTTGGCGCACTTTCGACGTCGTCGTAAAGCAGTCACTGAATTTGGCGAAGAGGTCTCTGAGCTGTCGTCGTTCCCTGGCACTGAGCTTGGGGTTAACGCCAATCTGCGACGGCGGTGCACTGTACGGCTGAGGTGGTGAAGGCTCATCGGAGATCGCGGTGATTTGCGCGGCGTTCCGGAGTTCCTTGACGGGGCTACAGCGGCACCTCTCGTGAGGTACTGCGCCTTTTCTTGAAAGGTAAATGCTAAATCTAAAAACAGTGCTCAAGCAAATTTATTGCTATCGAGACTGTATTTTAAGTAGTCTGAAAAATATTCCAGCAGTACTTCAGTAATCCTGGCTTTAAGAAAAGCAAATTGAACGCTTCGTAGAGAATTAAATTTTTCGCAGTAGAAGGTTCTTGTATTCACCCCACATTTCTTGATAATTGGCGATATAATCCGTAATGTTGAAATTTGTCTGTAATTCCTACTTCTTTTTTTTTTAATCCCAGACGTGCGTTTCTGCCGGTAGTATATTTTAGCGAAGTTTTATTCCTTTTTTAACCACACTGCTTTAGGTATTTTTCAGTCGTCGCTAAACACCCGGTATACGAATATAATAAAACTGACGCAGGCGACGCAGTCTATTGAAGTCAGACGTAAAAGCACACATCGTCGCACAAGCGCACAATATAACGTATCGTTATCATATACAAGATACCAATATCGCCATATACTTTAAAATTACTTCTCCATCTGGAAAAACTCAACATTTACGCACTTTTAGTATGTTGTTTATGGTAAAGGTTCGTTGCCCCATGTGCCGTTTCCAGATGGCATGTTCCTACACATTGCAGACTGCATCCACACTCTTCCTGTTGACGTCGTAACCATACAAACAGACTTAGAGGCGCGAAAATTAAACACAAACGCTTTAAATTTTATTTTTTTCCGGAACGTCCTACGCACGCACCTGCTGTTTAATTACGGAAAGGCGGTGCAATAAATGCGTTTCATTCTCTGGTATATATAAACAATTAGTGAATCGACGATGTTCAGACAGAAGATATTTTAAAAATATGTTTGCGATATTTCAGTGCACGTTCTTCGCGTGGCTGCTTTTGCACTTTGCAGATTGTGGTAAGAGTTTGTTGGAATAATCGTGATGCAGCTCTCACCCCTTGCGTTCACGCAACGACTAATAAGTAACTTAAGTTCCCTCAGTGCTTTGTCTATTGTTGTTTTCGTCGCAGTACACAGCACATACTCTCGTGAATTTTAATAGGAAATGCCACGAATAGTGAGAACCTTATAGCGAATTTGTTTTAAGCGCCTTGTTCGCAAGATGCCCTCCTTGTCCCACGTTGTAAGTTAGAATTCGCCATATTATTCCGGTAGCCCAAACTGGCACCTCATGAAAAGGCTGATTCTGGGCAATTACCATGTCGTCCTCCTGTTTGTCCTGGTGTTTCTTAATTACACCTTGCTATATCAATGTTACGAAATAGTCCCTGACGGCTCAAGGATCGCAGGACGGGGCCTCTCATGAATTGCGCCATCTGATTCGTCGTTCGTTCTTCGGCGTGGTTATCGGCTCATGCAGCAATCTCATTTGCTGCGGAGCGCTAATGAGATGCTCGGGAATTGACACGCCCCGCGCTCCTTAAGTTGATACTTGTAATCTTACTTCCCTTCTTTTTGCGTTAAATTATGCTTCGAAGAAGACAATATTTATACCCATCGCAGAAGGGTGTTCTGCTGGACAATATTTACGATACCGCTATATCTGTGTTTTCCTTTCGACGGAGTTTGTAAATGTTAAACTTTTAGGCCTTCCGCATTGTCACTTCGTAGTTTTTTTTAAAATTAAATCTCGGAACAGAGTCGTGTCTATCGAGGAATTTGCCGGTCGGCGGTCCTGTTTTTGTCAACGTGAAAGGAATGACAAAATGCGCCTACATGTGGTGTTATATGCGTCGCGTTTTACGTTATGTGGTAAGATAAATAATATATATCTCTTTAGAGATATCGGTATTTCCCCTGCGTCACCACATGGAAATCAGGCAATATTATTCTTTAGACATACTTATTTTTTTATGTAAAACGAATGTATTTTCAAGCGAAGGTAAGTCAATTACAACACACGCGACACGTACAACGACGCCGATACAACGTTGACAATTAAATAGGACCTGATCTTTAACTGAAGTTAATAGAAGCTAATACATGTTATATAAACACACAATTACGCGCATGACACTACGCTAGAATAACATGCACACACAAAGAACCGCATCCGAAGTATTAATAAATTGTTTGATTTGAATTAGGAAGACATGAACAAATTTCAAGGAAAAGTAACATAAAAGCGCACTTTAACTGTCTCTTCACGCTTTATGAGCAACAAAGTAAGCAAGAATCAGACGTCACTTTATTTTTATAATTTTGCATACTCTAGAGTTTCGAAGAGCGAGTTTCAGCCTTTAGGTGTGTTCCCCACGTAAATACATTTCACTACATTATAGGTTTTGATGACGGGATATTATCTGTGGATGAATACTAAAAAAAAAACAGCGAACTCTTGATTTTCTTTTGTTTTTTGCCTGTATTATATATATATATATATATATATATACATACACTGCAGATCAAAGATCATTTGTCTAGTCTGTTATAGGCTTGGATTTTTCATTTATTTCGTAAAAAAGAAGTATCACATTGATTCGGCATATGTTACTGAGCAGGACTTGATTTAGAGAGTGTCAGACATTAAACACCTAGATATCAACTTACATTCGAATACATTTTTTTTAAATCATAAAATAGCGATAAGTTTGAATAAGCTGAATTGGTTCTTAGCTTAGTCATCCGGGACCTTCGTACCGCTCTTACTATTTTTAAACGGGACAGATTGTCGACTGGTGAGAAGCAGGCCGAGTTATACGTCTGATATTGTCTTTGCATACGCCAGCGCGTGTCCGTGTTGTCCTGCAAGTTCGAGACGCGTGTGCGTCAAAACCGTCCGATCCGACGTATGCACCGTCGGAAGGATAGCCGGATCCGGTAGGTTTGGTCGTCTCAGAACCTTGGACTGGGTCTCCTGCCGTGTGAGGCCGAACTGCAAGATATTAGGCGCGTGAATGGAAACCTAAGTCAGTGGAAACCCAGATGGCGCGCACGTCATGCTGACGTCACGCACATGCTCTTCGTGATTTGTGTGGGCGGCAAGTCAAAGCGAGCACCTTTCTGGAGTAACGACGGTTTGAACGAACGTCTGCTTTGCGCCGCCGTCTTGCACATTTAAAAACAAATAAAAAAAACAATTTCCGAGACGCGAATCTTAATTTCAGCTGGTGTTCAAAGGCCACAGTTCTATCGCCGTTGGAATGTAGCTAATGTTTATTCTGTTGCCCCTTAATTTTGGGTGCTCCGGGTCGTCTATATTTATCCTGCAGTGTCACGAAGAACCAATTGCTGCACTGGCATTATGCGTAGAAAGCCGGCAAAAAAAGGGCTCCGCTAGAAACATTTCATATGATAAATACAATACAAGCAGATTTTCCGCGATAAAGCGAAGAGGCAATGGAGGCGTGTTTGTTCATTCTAACAAATTAAGTAAAAAGCATAGAATAGACAAGGACGGAGGTACATAGTAGACCTGAAGAAGACTGAACTTCAACAAAAAGTTATTGAAACTGCGCCCAGCAAAGAAAGCAGCGACATTAAAATCACGCCAGCACGTGCGTGAAAGGCACTCTTTGTGTGTAAGTAAAACGAAGATTGGCATACGCATTGATTCTCCCCCCTACCATCTTATCTTGTGCGCTTCCACATTACTACGTGAATATTTGGGTTATGGTCGTTTAGAAGCGAGATGTGTAACGGTCACCCGGGCCAGAGCGATCCCGCTATTCAGCTTCTGGTGCTTTATATCTTCATATGTCAAAAACATCACCCCCACGTGCTCTTCAAGTGAGGGTGAGAGTGTGTGCTTTAAAGACGCGCAGGTTGAGAGTACACTTGCCAAAAGGCAAACCCACCTGAAAATTGGCCTTATGTCCACTAGAGTATCGGCTTTATGTTCGCTTACCATCTTTAACGCTCATCATAAAATGATGATTGCACAATCACACAATAAGATTCTCATTTTGACTAGGCCGGGTAGGGTCTAGAATCTAACCAAGGAATTATTTTATGTTCGGACTGGCGTAAAAAATCAGTAAATGTGGAGAGTTCGTAATAATTAAACACGGTTGATGAAAATCGGCTTCAGAAAACGGTGACCAACAAAAGAACAAACATGACAGGACGAGGCTGAACTCGCAACAAAATTTGTTACATAAAACGACACACAAGAAAAAAATATATACAATTCACATCTTCATCATATAATATTCTTACACATACACAACCACACACTCATCATCCTGGCTGCTCATTATCAGGCAAACATGACTTCACGTTACGCCAATGTTATCCGGACACTTCATTGAGGACGCCAGGAACGTCCGCTTTTTGTGGGACAATGCAAAATATAGTTAGCTCACAAACCTGGCCCCCAGACATAAAATGTAAAAAGCCTCGAGAATCTTTCTCGTGGCCATCTCCATGTGCCCTCCCAGGAATCTCGCGTCAGAGAAGGCGAGCTGGCACAAAGTTCCTACAATTTAAAGAAGGCCACCTACCGCTGCTGTGAGCAAATGCGCATGCTCTCGCAGCCTGTCGTCCAGACACCTCCCTGTCTGCCTAACATAGAACTTTCCACACGATAGGCGATTCGATACACAACACACAAAACGCATGACACAAACGGGTTTGCATGTTTTTTGGAACACCTGACATTCGCACGCTTTTCAGCTCTTGCACCTACTCCAGCACAAATTTGGCTCATTTTTTGAGTAGGTGACAAACACACAGGCACTCCAAACCGACTGATTTTTTTTCAGGTTTTAAAACCATCTGTTGGGCTAGTTGGCTATATATCTTGGTAAAATTAGCGCAAAGACAAGGGAGGAGAAGCGTAGAGACAGGATACAGCGCTCTATCCTGTCTCTACGTTCTTCCTCCATTCTCTTTGTGCTAATATTGCAAAAGAACATATATATTTTTCAGGCTGTGGGAAATTAGGTGGATGTACGGGACCACCACGATTTTCTTTGTCAAAATCGAGACTCCTCTAAATACGCTTAGCCTTTTTGAGTAGAGCTCCCCACGCCCGTCAACAATGCTTGAGGAAAACAAGATGCCCTGAGTTTCTTAACAGGAGGCAAGAAACTGTTGCTCATCATGTGTGGGCATGACTTCCCCAGGGACGAGCCAAGACACGAAACCGCCCCCGATGCTCCTCCTAATCACTTTCGAAAGGGCTGACATAAAATCCAGGATTGCTTCCTTCGGCCGGGGACTAAAAGACCAACATACGTGTTCATCTCCCAGGCACAAAGACAGATCCAAGAACTGCAGAATCACTTCTTATTGTTCCTCAAATGTAAAACTAAGGTCACCTCAACACTTATTAAAAACATCCAAGATCAAAGCACCACGCTGTATCTCCTTCCGCTATTTTATGAACTACTAAAAAATCCACCACGTACCGAAACACCTTTTTTTCACAATGGAAACTCCCAAAGGGCTCTCAATAGTACTGCCTACTTTTACCAGGAAAATATCACTAAGGGTTACGACCACGCAGGACCCAATAGACACACCCGTTCTTTGCACAAAGCATTTACCGCATCCCGAGAAAGCCGTCAAGGTTGACGCCTCTAGAATTTTCAAACACCAGTTCCCATCAGACTCAATGCACGACCTCACCAAAGAGAGTATCTCATCGTCGAGGCAGGGAATAAAATATATCTCCGACATCTACGCTAAATTCCGACCAAGTTCTAGACACTTCACTCTTCAGAAAGTGCACCACCGAGTCACAGTTAAAAATTCGATACGGGTCTGCGATGCACAACTGATTCTGAAGGTACGTGGCCACCTGACTGTGCCCAGCGCCTCTCTCAGAAGCAATAGCCCTAGAAGGACAAACTGCATTTGCGTCTTTGCATTAAAAACACTTCCAGATGCATACCCGCCGACTTCTTGACCTTATTTCTCAACTGATTCAGGCTAAGCCCTGACACAGCTCTAAAGCCCGACCTCTAACCTCCTTCACCACGACATTCATTCGCTAAAGTTCTTGCTTATGGCGGCTTCAGCTCTTTCACCAAACAGGCCTTCAGGTAACAAGACAAACGAACATTCTTTGTCCGACAACACTCGAACACCATTGTGCCCCAAATAATTGACCAGTGGCTTCAGTAGATTCACCCCTTTCCCATATCGCCTCAGGAGTTCAAGGGAATCCACAGATTCCGAGACACAGGGCGGGCTATCCGTCACAGTGGCCCTACATGCCCGCATCCTTGCCATCACCAACTGCGAGAATCACAAGGCGTCCTCCACGCAGAACTTGGGGCCAAGTTCCAAGGGCTTGAATAGATCCGGCGGTACGCTCATCTCGACAAGGGCGGAGAAACTACCAGCCGCCAGGGTCACTTTTTCTTTCCTGTGACGCTGTGTCGGCAGCACCCTCATCCGCAGAAAGTCTGCGACGTTCACAATCATCTTGCACATTTCCTAGTGCTTTTTCTCTACATGCGCCGAACTGTGATGCACTAACACCGTAGTATAATATTGCTATTTTTATTATAATTACTAAACGTTCCTCATATTCTCAAAGTGATGCTCTGCCTCCTACTCGGCTACGATTGTATTCATGGGCCTGCAGTGACAAACTGCACTAGATTTAGGTCTGACCTTAAGTAACATATTTGATTGGCCTAACTAGCGGCGCCGAAAATTCATTATTTCAGGGAAGTAATAAAGATACTATCAGCTTCAAATAATGTGAAAACAGCTGAGCGCTTGACTGTTGATATTTGCTGCGCCCTCTGGGGGCCTCTGGAAACTGGTAAAACTACGGGATGGAGAGTAGGGCACTGCGAGAGTTGCATCCTACTCCAATGTGTTTGACCCTGGCCCAGCGCAACCCAAGCTTCGACGGTGCGCCGGTAGTGTACTGGGAGTTCCGTTAAAATCACTTTCGATTGCTAAACACTATACGAGGAAGCTCACCGATAGCAGCTGAAGGAAACTGCTGCACGCGCGCCTCGCGCGCGCGTCCGTGGAGCATGATCGCAGCGTCACTATACAGTGTACTAGAATACTTGTAGCATCACGCTTCTTCCTAGCTTGCACATTTTTTTTTATCACGCATCTTTCAATACGCAATATTTTGCAGGAGCCACGCTCTCTCGGTCCTTCGAGAGGACATCTGCGTGGTTGTGATAGCTGACGTCAGTTAAGCTTTACATAATTTCCCTGTACGAGCAAACGGCCGTTAACTTATATTTCACGCGTCTGACACACGTGATGATTATTTAATGTGCTGTCTGAACAAGATCCTGACTGCCTGCAAAATGTGGCTTGTCGAGAGGGACTTTTAGCAAACCGGTACCGTGTTTCGCGTACTGCACTACCGGAGCCTTCGAAGCATGATTTTATGTGCGAGCCCGGGTGGCACCGTGACCGCGGGGTACGCGCTTAAAAAGTATGCATCAAAGGCTCCGCAAGTGCGGTACGCGGAACACGGTAACGGTTTACTAAAGGTCTCCAAATATACTGTATTTAGTTAAAACGTTTGGTGAACGCTGGAGCTGGGAGAAGCAGCATTTTTGCGATCCCAGCGACACACACGAGACACAAGTACTGGAGGGGAAACAGGACGAGCACTATAAACTGATATATAAAAGTCTGTCGAGTAATTGAGTTCATTAGGCGTCAGCAGCCGTCTTGGGTCCCGCTTTTTCTTCTGTCTCGAATATCGCACAGTTTCTGTTATACTGTTCGCAAAAAGCAAATCATAACGCGTATGAAAAAAAAAAAAAGAAAAAGAAACGGCGCAAGCTAAGAGAGACTATGGCGCTGCACTCATGCCTCATGGACGCGCGCGCAGGCAGCATGGTCCTGCATGCGCTCGGCGAGTTTTCTCGCGTGGCTTGTCTCGATCCAACGAAACTGGTTGTAACGCCGACGGAACTTCCAGCGCATCACCGCCACGGCGTCGAAGCTTGGGTTGTGCTGGGCGAGGGTCGAACACGTCGGAGTAGGACGCACACCCTCGCAGCGCCCTACTCTCCACTCTGCAGTTTTTCAGTTTTTCCGAAGTCCTCCATGACGCGCAGCATGTGTCGACGGCCACGCGGTCTGCCGCTCGCATTTCATTCGAACCCGATAGTGCAAATATACATTTAAAATACTCTATCGCTACTTCTATAAAGATGTAACGGTAAAGTGATGAGGGTATCATTATGCACATGTACACCACTTGAGACTTCAATATCTTTGTGTCGTCCTGTAGTAATATACCATTCTCGGTCAAGGTTACTACGTATATCCAACTCCGATTGCTATACAACTTATATCTAAACAAGAGCATATTCCACTGTATTATTCGGGGTGGCAAAGAGAAAAGAGGGATTTATTTTCGTACTTTAAGGTTAGATGTTTAACCGAAAACATGTGCAACAAATTGCTGAGTGTTAGACCTTCTAAGATGGCACAATATGACTTGTATGAAGAGAAGTGCCGAGAAACACAGCGTATAGTAAGAACTGGTGTTGCACCGATGGCACCCGTGCGTAGCCCTTTGAAATTTAAGCCCCTTCGACGAACCGATTGAATTCAATTCACAAGGTGCGCTCGCGCCATATCATTCCCCAAATGTTCTAGTTCAAAACGGCTTGGTGTTCTGCCGAAGGAAGCTTACACATATTAGGGTTACAGAGAATTCGTTCTGTGATTTTCCTGTTTGGGGATTTGGTGCATGAAAAAAAAAAAAAGAAAAAAAAAGAAAGATTTGCCGAAGCACAGTGTTACATAATAGGTGATTATTCCACACTAAACAATTAAAATGATGAAGCAAGATTTTTTTTTTTTCAATTTGCGATAGTTATTTAACATCATTTTTGCTGGAAAGTGGTCAGATCAAAAATCGGTCATACGTGTAACAGAATCTAATCGAATATGTGTGTATTTAAAAGATACATGCTTCTATACTTTTAAGCCACCTTTTTATTACAAGTTGATCCCACGACACTTCTATTTAACCTAATACTAAACAAAGTTTTCGTGCATTATAATATAATTTATTTATTCTGAAGGTGTAGTGAACTTTTTGTACTTGTTAATGAGCCGTAATAAACCCACATATAGTTTTATTTAACTCCAATTTATTTCCTCAGAAAGAACATATACAGTCCAATTTGGCACACAAAAGAATAAGTTTTGTACATCATTCGCGAATCAAATATATAGGAAATAGGTGAAAATATTTGAAAGAATTATATTAGTCTTACGTTTATGTTCCCATAGATCGGTCATTTTGTCATTTGAAGTTTGAAAGGCCCAAACAATATAAAATAGATATTCAACTGCATATAACAGTAACAGTTAATAAATAGCAAGGTCCGTTTTCTGCATTACCTGGGAATTTCAGCAACCTTGATTTTAAAACAAAAGAAATCAGATTATTACAAAACTACTGGCAGAATACCTGACGATAAGGAAATGCAACTCTATTCCAGACGCAGCTCGTTCGACAGGCAACGTCGTCTATCCAAGGCTTCTCGAAGCAAGAGGACTGGACGCTGACAAGATTCTGTACATTCAAGATGACGTCGTACTCAGGCTGCAAAAGAGCTCAGTGCTCTCAGAAAGTCTCGTGTTTAGCGAGAATATTAATGGAAGAAGAGTTAACAAACTTGTAAGTTTTCAATACGACGAATGCACACAGTAAACATAAATATTTCTTTAAAAATATTATGTTTTAAAAGTTCAATGATATCAAATGATGTGCGTTTTATAGTTGCTGACAAGATGAGAACGCGCGCCATCCAGCATGCATGCCATGCCTTCCGCCGTGCTTTATTTTCGCGCGGGCGCTCGAGGCGCACGAGACGCCGAAACGTTGTCGTAGGTACGAACCTCGCGGTGGACAACGAACAACAGAAGCTCCTCCCTGGCGTTCTCATACTGTCAGTGAATATAATTGCATCATTCTTGGTGACGCTAGAGTAGCCCCCTAAATAACCTTAAAAATACAACTCATAACACAACGAGGTATTTGTTCTATGATTACCGCATTTCTCAGTATTCCCAGGAGATTTCTCGAAGTTCACCTGAAAGGGTGTTGCTAAATCCATCAACATATTATGGGGCGCGTTTATCATATTACGTGGTGTCCAAAGAGGAAATATTCGAAAATATGCGATTGAATGAACCGCACTTAATCGAATGAAACAAGGTTACTAAGCCGTCGCCAAAGATTGTGTATTTGGGCGGCTTCGTAATTATTCTTCCCCTCGATCATGCACGGTTCATTCAACTGGATATTTTTAAATATATTTATAAACACCTAGACTTAAGAAAACGAGAAACCTGAGAAACAGCTGGTTAAGGAACAGTCACTCCTGGCTTCCCTCGCTCCCTTTTAACTTGGTTACGTGCTTTCCCGGAAAACAACTGCGAATATTTTAGAAGTAGTAAGCCGCCCGCACGTCTTCGGTAATAGTAATGCTAGCATCCATAAAACGCATTTTTTGGTATCGGTGAAACACCGACAAAGTTTTGATTCAAAGAAACTTTCAAATATTTGGACTCCCCGCAGCCCGCGGAGTCTCATCGGTTCTCCGCCCTCGTTCACTGGATTTGGTTTTCTATTTTAACCCAGAACGTGTTTATTAGCTGCATTTTGTGCAAAAAGCTTCGCGCTCCAGTGTAACCTAAAAGCGTTGCATGTAGGCCGAGGCAACATAAAATACACACCGCTCGTAGCATTCATAGAAAAGAAATAGTGCGTAATTCGTAATTATACATAGAAAGCATTCATCGTAAACCGGGAGACGTATCAAGTGGGCGAGTAGGAAGGAATCCAAGCTCCGACGCTATAATCCGCAGCCCAACACTTTTGCCCGTCGCTAAGAGGAGTTGGTAAAAGTGAGCGCCTGCGATATCCTAGGTGACCGTCGGCGAGTGCAGCTGACTCCCCAACGATGAAGCGAAGCTCGTCACGTAATTATTCATTTTTTTATTTATTTGTCGTTATTGCCGGCATTTTTATATAAACGCTAAGGCAGAGAGTGGATAGAACAAAATGGTCAAAAACAAGACATACCATCGCAATACAGGCCAACTAATTAACATAGACATGTTTGAGAAGCGCATCGCTAAAAATACTCAGTGATTTTCAATTGAGAACACTTTTAAGATTATTCAATTGGCATATTGTATTAGAAAAGAAGGACGATTTAAACAATGTGGTTTCACGCTATGGTTTGATGATTGTTTGTTTGTGATTATTTATTGAAGACCTATAGCTTCGTTAATTGCTGAATAATTGTTCAAACATAGTCGCAAAATTACCATGAACAATATTATAAAGAAACTTAAGCCGATCTATTCTTCGTCGTGTCACTAAATCACGCACTCCTGACAAGACATACAATTCGGATATCGAAAACATAAAACGGTACCGATTTTACGCAAACCATAATACCTTTTTTGTACAGTCTCGAGCATATCAGAAGACAAATTTGTGCGAGGACTCCATATAACATCAGCACATTCTAGCATAGTTCTAATTAAATATCAATGAGCCAACCACTTTGTCTTTCTCGTACAGTGACAAAGGTTGCGTTTTAAAAACCACAGATTCTGCGAAGCTTTCTGTGCGATAAAATTTATATGAGGGTTCCAGGTTAGGTCAGAAGTAATTAGAACACCAAGATACTGAAATTGAATAAGAGACAAAAGTGCTTCGGCATTACTGGAGTACGTAAAAGACAATGGTGAGCATCTTCCCCCCACAGACATTTGAACACATTTCTTGCAATTCAATACCGTATTTCATTTTAACCACCATGAATGAATTGAAGCAAGACAGCCATTTAGCTCTACCTGGTCTGACCATGTGTTTACACTAGAGTATAAGACACAATCTTCAACAAAAAAGCGACTTTGCACAGACGGATTTTCTTTCTTCAAATCATTTATGAAGATAAAAAACAAGAACGGTACCAGGACGGATCTTTGAGAAGCGCCCGAGAATAAAGATGACTCACGGGGAAAACACCATCGACAGTCACATACTGCCATCGATAGGAGGCTAGCCAAAGTAATATATTCACATTACTGACAACACAACTCAACTTATGTAACAATGTTTCATAAAATATGCGATAAAAACCTTTCGCGAAATATAGAAATGTCACGTTCGTCGGACCTCCCGCATCAATAATGGCCGTAAATGCATCTACCATGTGTACTAGTTGTGTCACAGATGTCATACCACGTCTACACCCATGCTGTTCATTCTGAAAAATAAAATTACTATTCTCCAAGAACAAATCAAATGCTTGAAAATGAAGTGCTCTACCAATTTACTCGCCGTACACAAAAGGGAAATGGGTTCGCATTTTTCGGCACGGTGGTTGTCGCATGATTTAAATATTAGTAATACTACTGCGGCTTTCCAGTCGTTTGGCACATCACGCCTATGACAGTAAATCAAGTGCAAAATATAACCCACCTTTCCGCGTTCTTAAATAAATAAACTTTCGGAATATTGTCGGGATTGAAGCTCTTCCTAATGTCTAGATTAAAGAGGGCCCCGTTGCACAGTTCTATGTCAGCAAAAGTTACTTTATTTTGTTTCAGAAACCTCCACAACTTTAGGGGGTTGCTACGCAAATTGCCATGCAAGTAACATTAAAAAAGTGCATTTTGCGCGTGTCACTGAAGTATTGAACTGCCTGCGCAGAATTCGTATGAAAGAAGTGTTCGCCTTACAACATTTTTGAGCTCGACGTAGTTTGCGTTTCAGGTGATGGATGTCACGGGTAATCCATAGATTATGTTGTAGTTTTCACTTTCTTCACTTGCATCGGTATGAAGCTCTGGATGCAGTCTCAAACAATGCCAGCTAAAAGTCACGACCAAAAGTCATGTGTGGTACTGCTAGCGGTTTCAAACGTATCGTAAAATTCGAGAAAGCTCTCGCCCAAAGTATGGAGGATATCAACCTTATTAGCACAATTAAAGTCATGGAACTTGTTTAAGTCAACGGTATCCAATGGCTGACAAGCAAGCGAGAGAGTGAAAACAACAAGAGAGTTGTCGGAAACACGATCGACAATATCGCAGCTGGAACCTTGTCGCACGATCTTAGGTAAAACAACACAATGTCAAGAAGGCTTCAGTTGCGTTAGTAACGCGTATGAAGCTTGAGACAGATTACATAAAAAAGCGATGTCAATCAACAAATGCGATTGCTGACACTCCCGCACCGCCTGCATATGATCCCAGTCATTGTGTGGGAAATTAAACTCACCCACTAGTACCACGTGCCTGTAGCGCTTCGAAAGTGCGCAAAGAGGTTCATGTAGGCCCCACAAAGGGGAAACATTGCAGTTAGGTGGATGGTAAAACGCACCTACTATAATTGACAGCTGTGAAAAACTAAGCTTTGCCTAGATCATTTTAGCGTCATTAATGCAGCTTACACGAGAGCTTGTTGTGTTGCCTTTTACTGCAATTGCAACAACGTCGCCTCTCGAAGATCGATCCTTACGAAAGCTTTTCTAGCCGACAGGAAAAACATCGTCACTCGACAAGTGCTTGTTGAGCCAAATTTCAGTGAGAACTGCCACGTCTGGTCGTACGTCAGAAAAGCCGCTTCCACTGCCGTCACCTTATTTAGCAAAATACGAGCATGCAAATTTAAGAGTCTAGAGGAGAGGCTCGAGCAGATCGGCTCAGACACTGTACTCTCCGATTGAGACGCATGACTGTTTGGCTTTAAGCGCAGACTGCATGGCGCGTTTTTGCTCGCGATTCAGACGCGTCGGCGTCAAACTGACGTCATTTCCTGCGCGCGGGCGCGCGTTTTCGCGGGAGCGTTGGTTTCTGGCCGACCCAGAACAAGACGCGCGCGCCGAGGCGTCGAAGCGGCTCTCGCCCAATGAGGGTCGGTCAACTATCACGTGATCCTGCACCAGTATTCTGTTTCGTATTCAACACATTTAAAAGTGTTCAAAAGCTTTTTTTATTCATATAAAATATGAAAAGGTGTTTCTTTTGACACACAGACCCGTTTTAGTTACATATTTGTTCATTTAATTATCATTTTTTAGTATTTGCGTCAACATTTACATCGCCTGTTGAGAATGCTGTTATCTGGCAACGCTGATAACGCGCGGCCGGCGGTGCTTGGCTTCGTCTGCATGCGGGTGCCCCCGCGTCAGCTTCCGCGCGAGCGTTCATAGCGCGTCGCGTTTTCGCGTACAGAAAAACGCGCCATGCGGTCTGCGCTTTATACATACTGCCAAAAAACTGTCTGAACAATACGCCTGCGGGCCACAGTTCTGCGTCTACAAGCTTTTCGAAGTCATTTTCGTTCACTGACACATCAAATGAAGAATAGCTGTCATGCTTCGTGGCCAACTTCTTACAGAAACATGACTGCAGGCCTATCACGCAGCTAACAGTGTCAGAAACATCTTCACGTGCAGTCGACGGAGTCAAACGACATACAAAGAGCGCTCTAAGCCTAGGAGGCATAGGGGCGGCGGATAGCTTACTGTGTCGAGCCCGTTCCCACAGAAGGCTGGAACTTGCGCCGAGGTGAGTCACAGGGTGTGCATCGGGGTTTATGACCCGAGCTGTCTGGCCTGGGGTCGCGCTCTGCACCCTCACCTCGGAGCCGCGGTTATGACCGGGTGGAGGTTCCGATGGTAGACTCCATCCTTTCTAGGCGGTTGGCGGCGCCCCCATTGCTGTCTCTTACGTCCCGCGGCGAACGGAGGAACTCTCACCACTCGAGCGGTTGCTTTAAGCTGTACAAACCTCATGTCGGGCGGGGAAACCAGAGGCCTCCGAGATGGTTGACCAGCCTGTGGTCACCTGTTGGACGGTGGCGCCAGGCTGTAGTTGTACTTCACGGAAAGGAAGCGGTTGACCGCTCCGGTGAACGGCGCCAGGAGCCTCAGCAGCAAGGCATTGGCGAAGAAGCTCGCTGTTCTGTGCGAGGTGCATATGCAATGACTCGTTGTCAAGCTCTAAAGATCGTACTTCATCAGCCAGACCGTCAATTTTGCCGCAGAGCGCGAGCACCACTTCACGAAGGTCGGAATTTTCCGGCGGTGCTTCTTCCGGTATACTGTCGGAGTTCGCAGCCAAAGATGGCTTCTCGATTGTCACGTGCGAAGTCTCCGAACTGTTGCGTTTTGTACATGGGGCGCACTTAAAAGTACTAACACTTTTCTTGACGAGTAAATCGACGTCAGCGTTACCTACCTTGACGCATTCGCAGTAAAAGCTGCGAACGCACCTGCCCGAACAAACGATTGAGTCGCTGCCACACACGCCTTTCTCCGACGCCGTATCGAAGCGATATGCGACGTTACGGAGCAGATCATAACGCGCCAATGAATAGTGCGGCAGACCTATGTCCTTACGACTTCGCAAAACAGCCATGAGATAGCGTTGCGGGCACGACAAACCTTATTTCCATTGCGATGGCTTTAGTCGCCACAAGGCGCTTTTCGCAAGCCAATAGCACTAAGACTTAAAGGGCTTCACGGTCCCTTAGAAGAAGGAAAACAGATGAGAATTTCTCCATAGACCTCTTTTGAAGCTCACGTGCCGATTATTAGAAGGTCGGAACCACTGCGCAATGTCGGTACTGCTAACATTGTTGAAACTGCAAGTCATTTCATAAGATAGCGAACGTCGGAGCGCGGCCAACAAGAGGATCCGACGAGCCATTCAAATGGCGTCGGAAGAGCAGCATCACTCCACTCAATACTTTTTTCTGTGGCCGTGTTATTGCCTTCTAATCCATCCAAACGCATGAAGTGTGCCGTGACGTTGCAGTTTTATTTCACCATTGTACAAGGATTCTACAGCTGCCAACAGATGGCAGTTTTTCTGTAGGGGTCAATGAAGCCTAGCTACTGCTCACATTCTCTTTTTTCAAATGAATTTAAACTTGTCTTGATAAACCCCACAAACTCGAGGACCATATAAATATGAGATCTGTGCAACGTATGCAAAAACAGCCGAAGCTCCGCTCGATCAAGCAAAACGAACCATTACGCTCGCATAATGCAGGCATGACATAGTTCGTGCTCCCCAAGTTGAGCAGGTTGATCAAGGAAATATTTAATTATTAATGCGAAAGCATTAACTATCCCTGAAGAGAATCGCCATTATCAGCTTTTGAAGCCGCGTCAAACGGCACCTAAACTTTCCTGTCCGATGGAGCACAGCCTGTAGTCTGTAGCAGCGAATTGATGGATAGACTATCATTGCCTGGTGCGCGGCATAGTCCTAAGGAATTTTACCCCACTGCCATGGCGCAGCAGCCCGGCCTCCGGTAAGAGGGAGAGGGTGGCCGGGCTCTGCCAACACCACGTACAATAATGAAAGCCTCCGCACGGCCTCCTCTCCCTTCATAAAACGTCACCAGAGTCGCATCGCGCTAACTCGGCTATTGGGCCCGAGCCCGACCTTCGACACGCTGATTGGACACGAGCCCCGGCCGAACACTGACGCAGGACTCGTGCCCAATCTCAGGCCTCGAGTGATCTGACTGTGATGACGGTGCCGAGGCGGTACGGAGGCCTTCTGCCCAGGTGGTGTTGAATCTGCAGAGTGGCTGGCCATAGAGTCCGCCCGGACAGCATCCGCATAGGTCGCCCGGACTTGTTCAGCGCGGCGCGCAGCTTGGAGGAATATGCCACGTATACGAATGCTTTCGGATTCCGACACGTTAGCAGTCTTAAGTTTCTTTGTAGTTTTATTTTTCGCAACAAATACGCGACTTTGTAGCAGCATCATCTTCGTGACAGTCTTGACGCTGTAACCTATTCGCAACTCGAGAGCAGGACTCGCCGCCAAGAGGATAAAAGTGAGTTTAGAAACGCGGAATGCCCGGTGGTCGCCAATACTTAACGTTATTCAAATGTTGTCACGACGTCAGTACAGAAATGCAAGTTCATGCGGATGCTTTATTTATTTACCTTCACCACTAATATGTGCGTGAGTTGGCGGCCATAACGGGTGACGATGTTGATTTCATTAGAAAGTGTGGCTTGTTTGTATGACGTCCTGTGCTTGTGACGTGGTGGGTCATCCGGGTTTGATAATCTATTTGTAATTTACCATCTTTCAGTTCTCAGTTTGTAAGGAAATGAATAAAATTCTAGTTGTCACTAAGTGCTGTGTATGTGCCTTAGTCCTGATCCCGCACTCTAAGAAATGCCTGCGCGTCTACTTACCCGCAAAACACTCGACGGGCCAATCTCTGCGATCCAGGAAATCAGCTCAGCGAATGATTAGGCGGAGCATTAGTTTACACCTCAAAATGAGGTCTGTGCTGTGGCATTACGCAATGCAAGCATGACGCTTTGCATTGCGTAATGCTACAGCGCAAACTTCATTTTTAGGTCCAAACGAATGTTCCGCCCCATCTTCGCTGAGCTGATTTCCTAGATCACAGAGATTGGCACGTCGAGTGTTTTGCTGGTAGGTAGACGCGCAGGCATATTCTTAAAATGCGTGTTTTTTCCACTGCAATCATGCCCAAACTACATATAGCTCAACTTCCTGCCCTGTTAACGCCAAGGTAGGCTTACTGTTCGGCACGTAGATTATATAACATATTTTTAGAAATCTGCCCATTGCAGAACGGCGATTGCAGAGAGAGTGACAGGTGATACATGCAGCTTACACACTATTGTCTCATTGCCCATTTTTCACCAATCTCTCTAACATCAGAAAGCCAAACATTTTAAAAGGAAATATATTCAATTCAATTCAAGTTTATTGACTCCAATTTGAAGAAGGAGACAGAAAAAAAAAATATACATTGCGTAGCTTGACAGGTCCCTGCCTCCCATACAGACTTAAGCAAATTAGTCGGAACTTGCAAAAAAAAAAATACATACAAAACATTATACAGCTTTTGATATGATGAACAGTACAGAACTTGTAAAATATTATTTGTTGTTAAAATACAATTGTCTAATTTGCTTATTTGACATATTTTCTGTGTGAATGTTGTTTTTAATGAGTTCATTAATGGTAGATGGTACAGTATATTGGAGCATTTGAAATCCGTAATTGGTTCTGGGATGCGGCACTCTCCAGTGCTCTGGACTACGCGTATGATAAAAGGAAAAGCTTTTTTTCAGCGAAGCTAAGTGAAGGAATGATTTGTTATTACAATAAATACTATCTTTATATTTCTGGATTAATGTCTGTGTATATAAGGCAAAAACACGTGTTACTTTAAATTTTGAGAATACAATATCGGCATGACTATTATATGGTACATTGCTTTATAAAATTCAGTGCGTTATATTACATATTTTTGTTCATCAGATGAACGGAAAGGAGCTCGAAGCAGACATGTATTACGACAGAAATCGAATGGCGTCGGTGAACATAGAAGATAAGAATGGCGGAGTAGAAGTGGTATGTAAAGCACTGTTCCTTCTATGCACGTCATCTCAAAGACTGGCCAGGTTAAATCCGTATGGCCTTCAAATGACACAAGACGCCAGCTGATGCATTTAATATAAAGTCACGTCCTCAAAAAACACCATTTTAAATGCAAGCGAATTGCAATATGAAAAGACGATAACCGAAGTAAGTGTGGTCCCTTTTTAAACAAAACAAAAGTTGGTCATCACGCAGATAATTATGAATAAAACACACTTCCGATAGCATATGTTTCAGTCTTTCCGTTTGAAAGTTGTAGTTACTAAAGATATGTTTTGCCACTGTGTGATACTGCTCCAGCGAAGTATAAACCGGCATAGGCGCACCTTATTAATAATTTAATATGGTAATATACATTACTTTATAGTAATGTAAACATCGTACATAATCAAGAGGTTGGATGGATATATAAAGTCTGAGGGGGAGTGGACACTGCTTAATTCAAGTTATTTCCAGGCTAAAACAAATCACTGATAATGAGTAAAATAATTCCGAAAAATTAATTTTTCCTAAACGGTGTAACAGTTTGGTATAAATAAACAAAACACACACCTGTCGAACTCATTTGTATGTTATGTCATTTCTTAAATATCTATATTAATATTATGCACCGATCTGGCGACACTGTTGCAGCATAATACTAAGCATGTGTGCTCAAGATATATCTCGAAGATAACACGGGAATGGATGTCGAGAAACAATAAAATATATAAAATCAATATCATCAACTGACAAAACACTTCCTTCACATTATACTGAAGAACTTTTGCTAATAATTTAGAAAGCCTTCACATACATAAAATCAACTTTCCTCCCCTTATCTAACATAATCTCTCTGCTCAGTTTTATTTAATCTTTATTTCGACGTTCACGCATAGAATCATTGGCATGCCATGCTCTTCTTGGACATAGTATACACTGTTAAGTATAGGTTTGCAGATTTGACTTAAAAAATCATGAAAGTCACACTAACGCGGTCTGTGCAATGGAGTTATAAGGCGAGGGGAACATACTATAGAAAAAAATCGTCACGATAAGTCAAATAATTAGCTACAACTTGTAAAGTAACTTTTCCTTAATTCATGAAAAAATATCAGGTTCCACTTAGAAATTTGCTCAGGAGCATCGAAAACCACTATATCAATAATATTTAGAAAGACTTTGAGCGCGTGGTAAAATCAGTAGTGTGCTAAAGTTCCCACTGGTGCAACAGGCACAAGGCTAGCAGTGAGAAAACGCCGATGATAAGAGACGCAAAAACTGCTCCGGCGCGTTATGGCGCCGGTAGCCTTGCGCCTGCTGACGAGTCGTAAATTTAGCGGGCCATCGTGCTTTCCACGTGCTCCAAGTCTACAAAATGAACTGGTTTAGTGGTTTTCAATGACGCCCAGCAAGCTTTAATTGGAATTATAGGTTTTTTTTAATGTAAAAGGTAGATTTACATATTATAGTTAATTAGCCGGTTTATTAAGACGATTATCCGCTTATAATCAGGGCCTTTTGTTTTCGGGTAAGACCCGATATATCCCGTATTTACTCCCCGAACATATTTTTGAATAATCTGGTCACCCCGTTTTTTTCCCGGGCTCAGAAATCGAATTTCGCGATTTTTCAAATTCTGCTACTACGAATACATTTTCTAAGAAACGAAAGGACGGTCGAAACAAGCGCGCCAGCCCGAGACTTCGGAAATGAACCTATTCCCTTGGCTTCAGCGAAACTTCAGTGACATAATTCGAACCTCAGAATGTCGCTTTTACGCCCATTGTGAAGTATCGTTTGCCTTTTCTTCTTTCTCAGTTTGAACCAGCACAAATAAAATTTAAAGAAATAAAAGAGAAGGACGAGACTCTTCTTTCAAAGCATATATTTTGTTGCCTTCGAAGTGAAGTGATACTGTTGTGCATCGCAAATGTATAAGTAAGCTGTGATGGCGAGAGAACGTTTTCTTAATTCAGATATCTCTAAAGACCGCGTTAATCTAGGAGCAAGACAGAGACAGAAAAATAAAACATGCAGACAATTATGTCAGCAAAAAGGATTAAAAAATAAAAATAAAACAGCCCAAATTAGTACCATGGTCTAACGTCCTCTTATATACCTTGACTACTGTAAAAATACTTGTTTTTTTACAGCAAATACTTTAATTACTGGATAGTAAAAAAAAGTGCGTGTATTGAAATAAATCAAGACCATGTATCCCTAGTTCTACTTATAAATTTGCAACATACCCTGGAAACCCCGAATTTCAAGATATTTTATTCAAGAACCAGACTTCTCTCCGATTACCAGCTTCAAACAAAGCCCCTGAACCCCCCCGGCCTGATTTTTTGAAGAGATAGAAACCGAAAACGAAGGACCCTAGTTGTAGTCTGCCCCCAAGCTGTATAACTCACCTGCATAGACCGCATGGTACGTCCTACTGGTTTTTTTAAAACAAACTTTAAGGCCATAAAAAACACCATGTTTTTTCCCCTAAATACCAATATTTTTTTTTATTATTTTGTTCGAAAACTTTGAGAATACAAAAATCAGGGTGCATGTATTGAACACCTGAAATACCCATATTGAATATTTGTAATCCCTTCCTACTCATAAGTCAGTCAAAGATAGTGATCTGAATAAACCATTAATTACCCATTTTTTGCTTTAACTTGAGAGTACGACTTGTATTTTTATTGAAATAATTTTGAAAATAAACCTGGAACCTTATTATTATGTAATTATCTTCTAT
This sequence comes from Ixodes scapularis, assembly GCF_016920785.2. NCBI lineage: Eukaryota > Metazoa > Arthropoda > Arachnida > Ixodida > Ixodidae > Ixodes > Ixodes scapularis. Next base: position 57,354,136 of record NW_024609857.1, on the reverse strand, counting down.
TTTACGAAACAAAAATTATCTTCAACTGTGTTTAGAAATGTTTTCTTGACCCGAGTGTGACGGGGACGGCTTCGTGTTCTAGTCGAAGTATAACAATTGAAGCTGCAGGGTAAGAATCCTCAGACAGGGTCAATTAAAACAATTTGTTCTCACCCGTCACAGTATTCCGGCCAATATCGCCGGCCTATTTTCTCTAGTTTCATCTATCGCCTTTCCACTTCGTCCGTTTAAATTCTCGACATCCAATGGTGTACGGCTGCTCTGATTGCAAACCATGTATTGAGTACTGTATTGTAAGTGACACCTAATTTTTGCATTACGATGCACTAAAACTTGGTCTGCTGCCCACATTTTGGTGCAGAAAGGAATTCTAGGTCATAGGCTTAGAATTGCACCTTTGGATATCAGTGCTCGAACTGGAGACGGTCCTATTCCGCACGAGATATTTGAGGTGGAGCAGCGTGCTGTCATTCCCGGCAACCACTCAGGTAGTACTTTTACAATGAATTGTATCGAATAAAAGCATTTTTAGATGAGTCAAAATTTTCGAAGGCACCATTTGAAACTTCTAATGCTTGCCGCATGTCCTTTCACTTTCTGGAACACCTTTATGAGTAATCGCGTTAAAGTACTGAGTCAGTGCCGAAACTTGGTTTGCAAATAAATGACGTGTGCATCTTTTACCAGGTTTCGGGAGTTGTGAAAAAGGTCTTCAGCTAGCTAAAATGTAGCAATAGGGGAGCTGGAAACACCACTCCCACGAGTGTCAGGTCATGCAGGCTACTGTCCCTCTCTCTCTTGGTTACTAATATACGCAGCATCCTGCCAAAACGGGACGCCCTCCTATCATTAATCGATAAAGTAAATCCCAAATAATAGTTCTGACTGAGACTTTGCCTCGCCCTGATATACTAAACTCTGAAATATTCCTTGCATCTGCAAGGCTTAAAATTTGCTGGCGTGACAGGGTGAGTCGGAGGGGAGGTGGTGTTATCATAGCCATTGATAAATATATACATAGTCATAACGTCTCAATCGTAACTACCTTGGAAATGGTTTGGGTGTGTGTGGACACCGATTACCGCAAGACGCTGCTGGGCGTTTGCTATAAACCTCCGGATTGTTCTGCATCATTTAACAATGAATTAGCGACGCTCTGTCCCAAAATATTAGACTTTTTCCAAATGTTTTCTAGTTGGTAGATTTTAACTTTCCGACCATTGACTGGCCCACACTGGCGACGGCCTCCGGAGAAGCCTCAGAATTTGTGGAAACGTGTTTAGACCTTACCCAGGTCGTTGACCTGTCCATACGGAATGACCACATTCTTGACTTAATACTATGCTCAGACCCCACTACACTAAATTAGATCTCTTACAAGAATGGCCTCAGTGATCACAGGCTTAATCAAACGGAAATCAATTTGCCTGTATCGACTAACAAATTTTCTTTCAAAACCATCCGTGACTATAATAGAGCGAATTATTTCGTCATAACCGAAAGTCTTGATGATTTTCTTCCCTCCTTCAAGAGAGACTTCCTCAGCAACTCGACTGAGCTTAACTGGAACGTATTCAAAAATAAACTAAAGGACTTGACAAAAATATTTGTGGCAACTGTGCGAATTCGGACGGAGAGTGACCGCCCGTGGTTCGACAAAGCCCTAAAGCGTCTACAAAATAAACAAAGAAACAATTGTATGTGAGTGCCAAGCGATCAGGTAGTGCTTCTGCTCGGGAGAAGTATGAGGCCTGTGCCACTCTATACGCCAACAACATAAAACAAGCTAAAACCAAATTCTTTACGCACGACTTAACGGCTATGCTGTGAAATAACTCCAAGGACTTCTGGCGATTAATGTCCCCAAACGAGTCCTCGGGCAACGTCATTCTTTCGGATAAAAACGACGATGCAGTGCCTGACGACCTCACTGCTACTTTTCTTAACGACTATTTTGCATAGTCTTTACGAGTGAGGTCCTGTCAGACATCCCGGTGGTCGGTGAAACCGGCTACTCCCGTATGGATCCAATCGAAATCTCGCCAAATGGCATTTCAAATCTGATTGAAACCACTAAGGTGTCAACATCAGCCGGTCACTACGATATTAAGATGAAGATTCTAAAAAAAACAAAAAAACCCTGAGTCGACTTGCAGTCCGATACAGAGCTTAATATTTCACCAATGATTATCCACATGTCAAATTCCGGACGACTGGACGATTGGAAAGATAATTCCAGTACACAAAGATGGTGATCGTATATCTGTCTCTAACTACAAACCCATTTCACTTACCAGTGTCTTATGTAAGCTTCTGGAACATGTAATATATTCCCACGTCATGTCACATTTGTTGGTCAACAACTTCTTTTTTAAACACCAAGACGGTTCTCGTAAGGGACACTCCTGTGATATGCAACTACTCGAATTCACCCACGACATTCACACCCATATGGACAACCACACCAAAACTGATGCTGTCATCTTGGACTTTTCGAAAGCTTTTGATCGGGTCCCGCACGGTCGACTTTTGACAGAACTTTCGTCCTTAAATCTTGATTCTCAGGTCCTCTCCTGGATTCGCGTGTTTTTATTCCATCGGCAGCAGTATACTGTTAACGGTAATTCTAGTTCATCTGTGATTGATATTGGGTCGGGTGTTTCACAGGGTAGCGTACTTGGACCACTTGTGTTCTTGATATATATTAATGATCTTCTTAACTGTGTCAGATCACAGATTCGTTTATTTGCAGACGATTGTGTAATATACAGACAAATCAAGTCAAACGACGACCACCTTGTTCTGCAACAGGACCTGCAGAGTATTGACGCCTGGTGTGGAGAGTGGCTCATGCTCCTCAACGTCTCCAAATGTAAAAGAGTCACCTTTACTCGTAAAAGGATTGTATCCTCATTCCCATACTCATTGAACAATGAACTCTTGACACAATCACCCCACTACAAATACCTCGGAGTTTGTCTTGCTGCGGACCTTTCCTGGTCTACTCATATCAGCGCAATTACGGCGAATGCATCACTACGCTAGAATTCATAAAACAAAATTTAAAACTTGCACCTCCCAGGAGGCGGAAGCTGGCATACGAGACTTACGTCAGACATAAATTAGATTACGCGTCGTCAGTGTGGAGCCCCTATCAGAGATACTTGACGGACCAGATAGAAAGGGTACAAAATCGAGCGTCCAGGTTTATTGAGTCATCTTATTCGTGGTACGATAGCGCATCCTTAATAACAAAACAATATTGGTCTGCCTCCATTAGCTTCTCGAAGTCAGATCTCCCTCTTGTACTTGTTTCACAAAAAATTCTACAGCCAGGGAGTACACGAACTCCCTTTTATCCAACCGCCTCACAGGGCGTCCTCTCGCACAAACAACAGCCGGTCAGTTCGCCGAATATCGGGGTCCGCACTTTCCTTTAATAATTCAGCCATACCTAGAGCCATTAGAGCCTGGAATTCCCTGCCCGAGGACATTGTTGCCATCGTAGATCCTGGGGTGTTCCAGGATTGTTTGTCAAATCTTGTGGAATAAAGTTTTGCTTTTGCCGTATCCAGGCAGTGATCCTGGTAATTTTGAAGAGAGTTTGCAGTTTTGGCGTCCTCGTTTGTTGTCCCGTATTAATATAGGTTTGTGAACATTCAGGCATGTCTATTTGTCGTTCCTGTGTCGTACTTCATTCAAGATTTTCACTGACGTGACCCTGTCACGTTTTGTGTTCTTGTGTTTACTGTGATTTCTGTTATTAACGGAAGTTTCCCTGTTGTCCATATAATGATTCTTTCATCCATCCATCTATCACAGCATTATCTTCTATGTATCCTTTGTGGTTTTACTTGAACAGTCTCTCCTTATGTAATGACCAGCAATGGGCCTTTAAGGTACTTGAATAAATAAATAAATAAACAAGCGCATAGAAAAAGTGAAAAAAGTATTTTTATGTTTATATAACTCGCACACAAAATTTCTATCTTATGCCAAAAAGATAACGCTGCCGTTCATAATTTAAAGTTGGCTTTCCGCTTTGTTTATCTTCGTGGTGAACTTTCGCAAACCATATCACATAAAACAAATGGGACGTTATTCTCATGCTATTTGCGTTACTACATTACAATAAGTAATTTTTAAAATACTATTTTTTTATTTTTCCATTTGAAACTAGCACCGGGCACTTTACACTAATGGTATGCGATGTCTCTCTTCACAGTCGGTCAAGAGGAAAAAAACAATGGAAATACATTTTATGCAGAACTGAGAATTGTGGCTGATGGAAGTCACCGAGATGCCTTCAAAAGCGATCACGAATTAGTGCAGTATTTAGCACTTTCTATTAAATTGGTAATAAAAAGTCTTCCCGAACGGGACCTACTCACTCGATAAATTTGGACTAGGGGGTTTCTAATTTTTTAATATTAGTAAACTTCCTAATCATTATAATAAGTTATTTGAACTATATAAAATGTTTAATCACTCTAATTATTTTTAATTGATATATGAGTTATTATGCATTATTTCTCAATGTAATTATAAATATTCAATAACATGTCATTAGGTTTATTAAATTCTCATCATTTTTTTAATAATATAATGATAATCGCCTTTAATAGTACTTACAAAATTCAAATCAGCAAATATTTGTTTGGAATCTTGTTTCGCTGTTTCGCATTAATATTTTATTCATTTATCGTAATGGGCACGAATTTCCAATCATTTCATCGCAAGCTCTAAAAAATAGACCGTCCACGTCAAATAATAAAGCCTTTAAATTGGAAATTTAATGCATTTAAATTAAACTTTTTTTTGTAATTTACAATTGTATATCCGGTCTTCAATTTGTCACAGAACAGTTTTTTTCACAAAAATATACTACCAACTGTTTTATATAAAAAAGGAACCGTTGTCTTTGGTCCGTGCAAATGAACGACACATCGCAGGAAGCTGAAACTCCTTGAGAATGTGATGGTAGATGTTGGGATATAATGCGAAGGTATAACGTTACCGGGATCAAACAGACATAATTTTGCTGTGATTCGAAGTCCAGTTAAGCGTGATATTGTAAATAAAAGGACTTAGGTTGTAAGGGCTTTTAGGGCTTATTTCTGTAAAAAAAAGAACAAAATTGCCACCAGGAAAGAAAACAATATTCTCATTCTTGCTGCAAAGTGTTTCTGAATGACAACGATTTCACACGTCGAAAACGTCATTTCTTGCTTTCGATGGTATTAGGCATAGGTGGACGTCAGCTTGTTGGAGAAGTGTCTTTCTCTTTTATCTTTTGTTCAAGGTGTGGCGGTAAGCTTCCTGTGATGCGTAGTTCATTTATGCAGGTTGAAAAACAGAGATTTGTGCATTGCATGCATTATTGCGTAGATGCCTTCCATGTGTTGGAATTACAAGTAGAAAAATATCGACAGATTTTTTTTTTTTTCAGATGTTATTTTGAGTAACTTTCGTTCCGCTCGGAAAGGCGGGTGGGGAGGAGGGGATAAATAACAAGGTTTCAGTTACTGATTCATAGTTTTTGAACCGTGAAAAAAAAAAAGAAAAAGCTGAAATGTTGGTGTTGTGTCTCTCTTTTTTTAAGCACGTTTGGGGAAAACATTAGTGCTGGAGTACTCGTGAAATCGGACATTGTGATCCATTGACAGCATTCAGTTTCAGCTGACCTTGTTTTCCCGATAAACCCAAAGCACAATTTTGTTCGGACAGAATATTAATAGCCACTCTTCTAAAGATCGCTTCGAAATTATTTTTGTAGGTAAATATTCGTTATGAAGACACTTCAAATCCAAGAGTTCAGTTCCTACTGACTACAGTTGAAGTAGCGGTACGTTTTGTTTGCTGTAAATTTTGTCTGCAATTTTAGAACTCGACTGACTAAGGTGTACTGAAAATTTATTTCCTAGGAGAATAATTTTACAGAAGTATTTTATGCCCCTGACGTGGACTGCCCAGGTCGGTCTGTGAAAATATACATGGATCCAGTTTTGATGATTAATAAAACTGCAAAGATTTATGGAAATAGTGATGAGGATATTACCGTTTTTGTGACATCGTAAGTACCTTCTATCCCTAGCATCCTGTGCTTCACGAGACAAACAAAACTTCTCATCTAGACTAATTTCTCAAATCTAAATTATGCAGGTTAAACACATTTTAAAATAATCTCGTGGGCTAGTTGGTGGAACATCGTAGCATATAAATAGAGCGGAGAGACCAGGACGATTAGGAGGGGTACACAGGACAGGTGCTAAGTTTTAACTGGCTTTTTAATGCTACTATGAAGGAAGACAAAAATGAACTGGGAAGCGAATTTGAGGTAAAAAAAAGATAAAAAGAAAGAAATACTAAAATATCACACCCCCTGAGGTGGGTTTCTCGGAGGTAGCTATTAGACTAGAAATAAAACTAAAAACTAAATTAAAAATAAATACACATATATATAAGGAACCCAAAAGTTTCGAAATTAATCATAACAGAAGAAAATGTCGAAAAAGGGTAACAACATGATAGTATTCGCGAATTTAACCACCTGCTTCTGAACCTACTTCTTGGATTCGTCTTTAAAACACCGGGATTTGTTACAATCTGATTCGCTCGAAAAAGCGGGTGAGCGAATCTTCCGCTAAGGCTTTCAATTTTAGTGGCTAGGTGTCGTCGATTTCGCTGGAATCGCCAATAGTTGTATCACGAGCTTCAGGGATAATTATAAAGATAGTGGAGTTTTTTTTTCGACAAAGACACTGAGTTGGCTCTGAAGCAAGTGTCACCCTTGGTCAGAATAACTTGCGTCTCGAAAAGTTCTTTACTTGTCTTGTCACTGTACCGCTTCAGGACGTTGGTGTGATTTAAAAATGACTTGCACGGGGAGTCCCTTACATGTACCGAAAGATATCCCGTTGGTGATGACTTGACCGCAAGGGCATGAGTGCACCCTTATTCTGTCATTGACGCATCGACCGGTTTTTCTCGAGTGCACTTTTTCACAACAAAATGGTATTTCGTATACCGCCCAGCTGTGGCAGTCGACATACTTGATTTTGTGTTTTACTCCACATTCCAATGCTTTGTCCTTCTGGCTGTTAATTTGGGGACATGACCTCTTCAGTTTATAATGAGCTGATAGTGCTACATCAAGGTCATATTTGGATGCTATCCTCTTTATTCTGTGGGAAACACCGTGAATACGAGGGATTACGGCAGGCCAGCGTCTCTTGCATTTTTCTTTCTCCTCATTTGCGGGATATTATTAGACAAACTGCGACATCGAATATGATCGAATAGACTTTTGCAAAACAGAAGCGATCCTAACGACGTAATGCCGCGCAAATCATCGTGGGTACCTTTTGGCCACAGTTTCGGTTTCGATTTGCCAACCTCAATTCACGATATCTCGCCACGACCAAGTACAGTGCACGCGTTTTCGAATATGTGATTTTTCTTAAATATATGGTACTGCCGACCATTACGGATGTAATGCTGGGGCACGTTATTGCGGGGCTCCCGACATACCGGAGTTGGTGTGCAGGTATACAAAGAAAAAAGAATTGTACTGGGCCGATCATCTTGTTCCATCGTCTCAATGTCCTAGGTTTCTTAAATAATTTGTGACTTGGGAGCTTCATGCCGTACTCTGGAGTGCATCATGAAGCTGCACGCTGGAGTGGTAGCCAGGCCACCATAAAGGTACTAAGGCGGCAGGCCGTACATATACTCCTCGCGAAGTCTAGGCAGACCCCTACGGCTGTTGGTGGTCCGTGTTTCAACGGGGGCTTTCACAAAAACGAACGGCTGCACTGCAAGCGAGCGCTCACTTTATTTTCATGCAGTGTTGAGATGCACTACTTTGTCAACGGGGCAATTGAAACTGAAAACATGCCACCTCTCTGCGGCCAAACAGGTCCCCTAATGAATAGCGCGCAGTGTTGCATACAGAAATTTCTAGAAGCACCCTATTGGAACATCCAGAGGCTTTGAGTCTCAATAGATGAGAATTCAATTTCTCGCCGACTGAATAGTCAGAGGATTTTTAACACCCGCACTCATGCAGCTAGTGACAATTCCTTTCTTTATGAGTTTTAAATAGCCCCAGTCGTTTTATGATTAATTTCCCAACTTTTGGATTGCTTATTCTTATTTGTGTTTATTATTATTTCTATCTTTAATGTTTCCTTTTTTCCTAGTAGCTACCTCCCAAAACGAAAACCACCTCAGTGTAAACACATTTCGATTTCCCTTTCTTCTCCTTTCTCTTTTACCTCTAACAAATTCCATTTTTTTCTTCCTTTAAGTCGCACTAAAACGCCAGTTGTAAGTTAGCGCCCGTCCTGTGTCCCTCCGCTCCTTGTCTTTGTATTTACTTTATATTTACGTGTTACAACATTTTTACCTGCATGTGTAATAAGCAGGCTGTGCTAACGTTTGATATGGAATCATAAAAAGAAGTATATCGCCTTGATTTTACTTTTCTTTCAATACATAGTCATATGATTGCCGTAAAATAGACATTGCTTAACATCACGGTTTGGTACAAGGAAACAATCGTCGGCGAGTGGAATCATTACATCGTGCGATGTCTACTGTGGTATAACGTTAATGTGCAGATCTTTGTTTCCTTAAAAGACCGTTTTAATGTGAGTCGTGAACAATAAGGAGACATAAAATGCATGTATATACCCATTACATCTTCAACAATGTTGCGTATATAGGGGGTATTCATATTAACGGGATAGATATTAATGATTTGTATAATTAGCAACGTTGCATTTGTTCTTTGTACTTCCATTACAAACCCAAGAAGCGGCACAGTCGATTCCAGCAAATCACGATGCTATTCAAATGAACTTTGTAGATAACCATCACTGCATATTAACGCAGGACTGGTTGTCATTGTCTAAGGTATCGCAGATCAACAAAAAATTAAAATTTACCTCGTAAACATTGCAACTGGATGTGTTTTTAAATAATTTACCCATAATCAACCGAGTTCAAAAATATATATCGAGTTTTATGTGAGTTAAATACAAGGATCCGATCGTCGTGCGGATGCTCAAGACCATCCCAACTTACAATGACGAAACGTATCTATTTGCTGAAATGACCCTTCAAACATTTTTGAGAGGTTTGTGATGTCCGTCGATGTTGTCTGAGGGGCCTGATGTACCCTTCAAGAACTTCTAAAAGGCGTAAGAGACCGGTCGTAGTTTTTTAAAGCTTTGTGCGGTCTGCCCCAGTTTTTTCCGTGAAAGCATGGCACTCACCCAAATCGTTTTAACTAGTCTATGGGAGAGATCACGTGACACTTCGAGATGTCTGCGTCTAGGGAGCCGCTTGAACTTTTTGTGTCGGACGGCCGCAACGAGCAGACGTTCCGTGTCGGCTTCCCGTTCCATGCCTGTGATTTATGTTTTATAGCAGTTCAGTGTAGAGATCAAGGTCTCTCACTGCCCTGTTGCTTGCGCCTCCTCGTCCGTCTGGCTTCAGAATTGCCTTCACTGATCAAAAAAGACGCCAGAGACGCCACCGCGACGGCACCAGTGACAACACCGTGATCCTGCTAACGATTTCTTAGCGGCGGCGGATGTTGGTTTCGCGTTAGGAGGCTTCGATAAAAGTGCTACTGAGAGTTCGTCTGTGTGCTTGTTGTGCACCTGCTCGGTTTTATTAGTTTAATAACCGTGAATCTAAGGAATTTGACCAGCGGCATCGTAAATACTGCGAAAAATATTGTAGCGACAAAAAACTCGGTCATCCCTATTCTGTTTGATTCGTTTTGTCTATACCTTCTTGAGCCCTGGTTTGGGTGCACGCACGTTGGTCTCTATTTTCTTTTTGAGTTACAACATTCACGTAAAATTCAGTGTCTGAAACAAACTTCCAACAGCGTTTTGCATCTTTGGTTTATAGTAAACAGCCATTTGTGCGTCCAGAGCGTTGAAGGACTGAGGCAGTCTGAAAGGCTGAACAGTCTGAAGGGTTTTGAATGGTTGAGGGGTTTGATGGGCTGAAGGGGTTTGAAGGGCTAAGAGGGTCACATATCATCAGGGCTGAAGTGCTATTTTCAATAGGGTTAGTGGAGTCCTTGGCCCAGCTAGCTGATGGGCTCAACACTTTCTGCTTTGGCATAACTCATGGAACTGTCCAGGGATGTTCTTTGCCTGTCTGAACAAGAAAAAGACAATTAAACAGCATTTGTGTGCTTGAGAGTCGCATTAGTGCATATACACCTTTGCTTCATGTTCCATGCAAAACGCACAAGCCAGCCGCTTTTGATGTGAATAATAAAATTTCCTTCCCCTTCTGCAAATTGTTTAAAGCTATTACAAGAGCAAACCGTACTTATCTCCACGATTGTTTGAATTTAACATTATTTATGGATCTTTTGCTAAGCCTTGAAATGTTTTGGCCCGCATTTCCGTTATCTAAAGTATTCCTGGTGTCTGTTAACTGTAAGTAATCGTATCAAATGTCTCGCAGGCCTTCCGCGGTATTCGACCAACGTAGCCCAGTCTACTCACTTAGTTTTGATCGTTCTCAAATTTCAAACATCCTTGTTTTAATAGTAATCAAACTTGTGATGATCAAAGTTAATGATAATCAAACTTAGAATACCAAAACTCTCCAATACCTCATAAGTAAACTACGATATTTATAAACATTTGGACGTAAAACCGCCAAATGGCTTGAGTGCAGCCTTTCCCTGAACAAATACAAATTTTTTTTTTTGTCTTCCCGCAGTCGCTGTGCGGGCATCCGATGTCACATGTTATATCCCAGTTTAAAAAAAATAATTATTCACTTTTCGAGATACCTAATCTCTTTCATTCAAATCTTTCACTTGTTTACAAATATGGTCTACACAAGTGCACAGGCTATTTACAGAATATTATTATATAAAAACGCTTGAGATTATGCATCACTCAAACTCCACGCGACGTAGTATAGAAAAATAATTCCGAAAATTGTAAACACGTTTCTTAAAAGTTAGTTAATTTAAATGCACGCCGTTCGTATTGTGGGAGAAACAAAAAGATAGTTTTTTGGTGCATTATCAAGCGTAATGTCAAACAAGACGCGGCATTTTTTTAAGTATGTCTTAGTAGGTATTGAAGCTCTACCTCGATCATCGACAAAATGTTTGGTCATGTTGAGAATTGCGTGCTCAAATAGCACTCAAACACCATTATAACTACAATTGATTTGTATACCTAGAAGATTGCTTTATTTTTGCAAGTGTTTTGTGCCAAAAGCTTTGTGCACTTTTTATTTTTGAAGCGCGCACCTTTACCTTCAGGGTGGACCTTGCAGACAATTTTGATGGCACTGCTTACAATCATGTTATGGGTGAGTGCGCTGTATCTGGTATTTTGACGTGTCGCATTTTATACTGTTACATGTTTAGGAGCCCGGGTTGACCCGTATAATTGCATATTCTTGTACCGTGTCCGTACTTGCAATCAACAGAAGCTTTAATTGCATATAGTGAAGGGGTTGAAGAAATATTGTTTAATATTGAGAAAGATTGAGTGGAGGAAGGGATAGATACGTAAAATGTATTTAGTTACAAATTATCCAGATTGTTTGCTTAAAGGGGCACTGAGGAAGTGAACTATTCTGTGATGCCTCCAGGTCACATTTGCAATACAGTAATGAACAATTTAATTGCCTAAAAATTACTAATTCACTTTCCAACCGCCTACATCAACCGAAACATCTTAGAATGTATTTAAAAATGAACGCCGTTTATAACTCCCTGTAACGCCAAATTAGAGCACAGCTCTTGGGGAGGAGGGGGGAAGGGTACTGAGGGGAGGGTGTACCCCTCCTCCTCTCCTGCTGATTTCCCATTTAGAGAAAATTTTCTGTTAAATTTAGCGGAAACAATTTTCCGCTAAATTTAGTGGGGAAATCTTCCCTCTAGATTTAGCGGGAAAATTTGCCACTAAATTTGGCGGGGACATTTGTCCGCTAGATTTAACGGGGAATATTTTCCGCGAAATTTAGCGGGAAAATCTTTCCGCTAAGGTTAGCGATGAAAAACTTTCCGCTAAATTTAGCGGGGAAAATTTTTCGATATATTTAGAGGGGAAAATTTTCCGCTAGATTTAGCGGGGAAATTTTTCCGCTAGATATAGCAGGGAAAGTTTTCCGCTCAATTTAACGGTGAAACTTTTTTGCTAAATTCAGCGGAGAAATTTACCCATCATGCACCGCGCGGTTACGCCGACGCCGACGGCGATGGCGACGGCGACGCCGACCCTGCTCAAGCCGGAAACGGGCGCCGAAGAGCTGCACTCTAAAAATGGGAGTTGCTTACAACAGCACCCAGTAAGACCGAATTAGAGTGCAGCTCTTGAGGAGGAAGGAAGGGCACTGAGGGGAGGGTCTACCCCTCCTCCTCACCTCCTCATCCTGCGTGCTACTCCTCCCTCCGAGCGGCGTCGGCGTAACCGTGAGCTCACGTGACGTCATCGTGATAACGTCATCGGCATCGTCAGTGATGAGGGCACACGTGACAATGACGTTATCTGTGACATCATCGTGATGATGACGATGACGATTAGGATGGCATCATCGTGATGAGGTCATCACGATGACGTCACTGCTTACGTCATCAGTTAAGTGATTGTGATGATGACGATGACGACGAGGATAACGTCACCGGTGACGTGATCGTGAGGATGACGGTGACGATGAAGATGACATCATCGCAATGACGTCATCAGTGACGCCATCGTGATAATGACAATGACGATGATGATGACGTAATCACGATGGCGTCACTGATGACGTTATCCGTGACGCCACCAGTGACGTCACGCGTCCCATAATGCACCGCGCGGTTAGGCCGACGTCGACGCCGACACCGCTCAAGCCGGAAACGGGCGCCTAAGAGCTGCGCTCTAAAATTGATAACCAGTCGTCAAAACTGCCCGTAGTTTTTAGATTTCACAAATAAATTTTTACGTTTTGCGTCAGTTAGCGTGGAATTCAGAGTGTCGTGGCTAAGCATGCACGTGATGAACTAAGCATACACATGATAAATAAAAAAAAAACATATTAGCCGCTGGAATTACCTATTTTTTCCTCGTCTGCAGCTATGAACCCACACTCTATAAAACGGCTTCTCTTTTTTCTTTCCCTTCCATCCCAAAATGAGCGAAAAGCCCTTAGGACATATGACGCACGTCTGAGACGCTTGTCTGCGAACACGGGACCAACATATATTTCCGCATGACTGGCTCTGACGCGATTTGGGGATCGGGTTTTCTGCGCGCTTTCCTCTTCTGTTTCTTGGCAAAGTTAGTTTTTGGGATTCTAAATTCGCCAATGATAGCACGAACCAAGACATGGCTTTCTGATATCTAGAAAGTGTCGTGGCCTGTTTTGGCCCGGCCTGAAGCTGAGCTTGTTGGTTCATGATGCTTACACCTCTAAGATTTCACATGTAAATTGTGCCTTGTTTTTGCTAGGATGCTCACGTCGTTGAAACTTGCAGAACATTAACAAGCACAACAATGCGTAGGTAAATGTCAACCTGATGACAGGTTTTTTACCGAGGTAGGTGCTCTCTTGTGTGATAATTAATACGTCGCCGCGGTTCGCCCACTATACCCTCGGCCACAAGTTACCTGAATGTGGTACGCCATGTATTTCTCGCACGGGGCGTAGTTTTACTTGTGACCTGTGCCACAACAGTTTGCGTTGTTGCTTATTCGCTCCTGGTTTAAATTATGGTGCATGGAACAAGGTTTGTTCGGTACAGAGCATACCACTTTTACGCCTTGCCGCCCGGCAACTTTTTTCAATCTTTGATTCCTCCCTTGAACATAGGACACAACCACCATAGGCCTTCTTATTTTTAGAGCGCAGCTCTTAGGGGCCCGTTCCCGGCTTGAGCGGCGTCGGCGTCGGCGTAACCAAGGTCATCCCAAGGTCACTTGACCCCCAAGGTCATCCCCAGCTCACGTGACCCCAAGGTCACCCCAAGGTCATGTGACCCCTTCCCAAGGGTCATCGTGGGTCACGTGACTCCCCAAGGTCCCCCCAAGGTCACGTGACCCCTTCCCCAGGGTCACGTGACCCCCAAGGTCACGTGACACCCAAAGTCACGTGGCTCCCCAAGTCACGTGACCCCCGGGGTCACGTGACCCCCGATGACGTCATCAGTGACGTCACTGATAACGTCACCGGCATCCACATCGTCATCATCACTGATGACGTCACCGGCATCCACATCGTCATTGTCATCATCACTGATGACGTCATCAGTGACGTCACTGATGACGTCACCGGCATCCGCATCGTCATCGTCATCATCACTGATGACGTCACCGGTATCCGCATCGTCATCGTCATCATAGCTGATGACGTCATCAGTGACGTCACTGATGATGTCACCGGCATCCGCATCGTCATCGTCATCATCGCTGATGACGTCATCAGTGACGTCACTGATGACGTCACCGGCATCCGCATCGTCATCGTCATCATCGCTGATGACATCATCAGTCACGTCACTGATGACGTCACCGGCATCCGCATCGTCATCGTCATCATCACTGATGACGTCACCGGCATTCGCATCGTCATCATCACTGATGACGTCATCGGTATCCGCATTGTCATCGTTACTGATGACGTCATCGGCATCGTCATCGTCACGTGACCCCCCTAGGTCACGTGACCCCCACCCAAGGTCACTTGACTCCCCCCCCCCCCCCCAGTACCCTTCCCTCCTCCTCCTCAAGAGCTGCGCTCTAATTCGGCGTTACGGGGAGTTGTAAACGGCTTTCACTTTTTTCTTTGTGCCTCCATCATTGGTCTCAGAACCCTGCTTGATGGTTGTGCATATGTTTTCACATATAGCTACCAGGAGCATATTCGGATCTCCAGATCCTGATATTTTCGAGCTTTGAGTTTTAAACCTTCGCTCGACTTGGTGTTCGCATCTCTTCTTCGGGGCGAAGGTAAGTGCTGTGGTGGCAACCCCTTTTTCACATCTTGGAATGTCCAGAGACGAAAGGAAGGAAGCCTTTGCATGGTTTGGGTTGGTATCTCCGGCATGAATGAATAGCTTTAAATTCCATTACAAAGCCCAGGAACTTAATGGAATTGTCTACCGGAAGTTCATGGTGAACATTAGTCCCAAGCATCCCTGTCCAAAGAATCGCATAATTGTTCCTCGGCAGCCGTCTTTTCCGTCATCCACCTTGATATTGCATAGAATAAGGAAATCTTCAACGTACCTGAATATGGTTACAATCCTTGCATATTTCAAGATTTGCTGTATGCCTGTATGCCGTTCGTATATTTTAACCTCCGTTACCCGCAGACTCTAAACCTCTTAATTGCCATCCTCATCCGCTGAGAAACGTTTCTCTTAGGATGCATCAAAAAAACAAAATCGTGGATGATATACGGCATTGCTTTGTGATATTTAAATCATCACAAAGGCATGCCCAGCGGTTCCTCAAGATTTTCAAGTCAAATTCATGGCGCCAAGTGCGCCTACTCACTGACATCCTGAGAGTCAACTCTCCCAGCTACAGCAGATTCCTCACAAGGAGCATGACGGGTGATATTTTGAAAGAATGTTTACTTCCAATACGAAAAGACCACATGACACGAAAAGACAAGCCTTGACATGAAATGTCCATCCTCCAGGTCATCGGGGATGACAATCTGTCAGCGCACGCAGAACATATACTTGAAAAAGGACCGAAGTTTGCAATACCCCCAAGGTTTGAAGTCGTTGGCAGGGCAGCGCTAGTACGGTGCATTACGTCCAAGGCTGCGGAACAGAAATCAGCACAGATCATTAATCAAGGACTTGATTGCCTTCCTAGCATCAGGAACCAGGTGCATCAATGTACGAGTTTCTGTTCTGCGATTTATGCATTGCAGACCAAAGGCCTCAGGCTTCGTATACCTGATAAAGAAAGAAGGGTTCGTGGTACTTGATTCAATGGAGCATGGAGAAAAATCTTGCCAAGCCGAGGCCAAACCTTTCATTCCAGTGATCGCAAAAACAACTACATAAGCTAGAAAGCCGTCCTGAAGATATCGCAGGACACCTACAATGGAAATCTGGTATCGCAAATCAGAGGAACAAAGGAGAGCCATCTATTTGTCCGTGTCTTTTTCGGCTGAGACCCAAAAAAGGGGGTTCCGTTTCGTGCTATAGTTTCGGAAAAAGACACATGGCAAGCACAAGTGTCGACATATCTAGCCAAGCATTTGTCCCAAATTAAGGTAAACGATTTTTTTAAGATACGGCTCTTCGAAAGTGTAATCACCTTTCTTAGGGACATGGGGCATGACATCGTGTCTCGATTTTCCGTCGACATTCAAGACCTCAACTACATCATACAACAAGCAAACCTATCAATTCACTGAACATGGTTAAAATCGCGCACAAAGAGACGAGGACAAACGAGGAAGGAACACAGAACACAGACAGGCGCACACTCACAACTCTAGTATATTAAGTGAAGAAGAGAAAGATGAAGCACTATTTTTACAGGAGACAACGTCACCAGGGGGAAGCAGATCATCCGCAGTCAAATGATCGCAAAAAGGCAACTTCTTTTTCGCTCAAAGCAACCGACGGCTGGCTAACGCAGCGATCGCTCAGGCTCAAGATGGTGAACGCCTCGAGCACCTCGCGCGTTTGTTTTTCTTTGAAGCGGCCAATGATTGATGTTTTTTCTAAAGATGGTGTGCACATACAGGTTTTACAGTGCACCGAAAGGTGACCACCTACATTAGATGTTAAAGAAAGTTTATGCTCTCGTAGCCGGTCATTCAGACACCGCCCCGTCTGACCAACATAGCATCTTCCACATGAAAGAGGGATGCTATAAACAACGCCCGATGAACAGGGAACAAATGGCCGCACATGTTTCTTGTGGCACGTGTTTTTGGATAATTTTTCCGCCTTTTCACGAACCTTAGAACAAATTTGTCGCAGTTTCTTAGGGGCTGATAGTACAACGGGCACACCATACGTGCTGGCCACTTGTTTTAGGTTATGCGAAATTTTGTGCAGGTATGGCATAACCACCACCCGGTTTTTTTCTACGGGGCGCCTAGTTTTTTCACCCCCTTTTACATTCTTTACCAGCGTTCCTATCACTTCGATTAAGACCTGATTCGGGAACCCTGAAGATTTTAGTCTATCGATCTGGCCCAAGAAACTCCGATGAATGGCATGGAAACATGACTTTTTTAGGGCTGAGGTGAGGTGTTCTAAGGTTCGTGAAAAGGCGGAAAAATTATCCAAAAACACGTGCCACAAGAAACATCTGCGGCCATTTGTTCCCTGTTCATCGGGCGTTGTTTATAGTATCCCTCTTTCATGTGGAAGATGCTATGTTGGTCAGACGGGGCGGTGTCTGAATGAGCGGCTACGAGAGCATAAACTTTCTTTAACATCTAATGTAGGAGGTCACCTTTCGGTGCACTGTAAAACCTGTATGTGCTCACCATCTTTAGAAAAAAACATCAATCATTGGCCGCTTCAAAGAAAAACAAACGCGCGAGGTGCTCGAGGCGTTCACCATCTTGAGCCTGAGCGATCGCTGCGTTAGCCAACCGTCGGTTGCTTTGAGCGAAAAAGAAGTTGCCTTCTTGCGATCATTTGACTGCGGATGATCTGTTTCCCCCTGGTGATGTTGTCCCCTGTAAAAAATAGTGCTTCATCTTTCTCTTCTTCACTTAATATACTAGAGTTGTGAGTGCGCGCCTGTCTGTGTTCTGTGTTCCTTCCTCGTTTGTCCTCGTCTCTTTGTGCGCGATTTTAACCATGTTCAACGTTTACCAACTCGCCCAACTTACTACTCTTCTATCAATTCTCCGAACGACCATTGAAGAGCAAGACCTTCTTGCATTTCAAAACGCAGCCAGCATCACCCTAGACAGTTTTTTTTTAGAATTACTACGTATCTACTTCACGACGACTCTAGTCTCCCAGCAGGACCAGTCATTTGGGAAAGTAAGAGGTGTGTGTGTTGGGTTACCTACTCATACCCCAACGATATTTTCTTCAAGGACTGCGAACAGCTATTCAGGAAACCTTGAAACATCCAAGAATTGTAACCATCTTCAGGTACGCTGACGATTTCCTTATTCTGTGCAACTCCAAAGTGGGGGACAGAAAATACTCGAACCGAGGAACAGTTATGCGATGCTTCGAACAAGGCTTCTTAGGAATTACATTCACTCATGAACTTCCGGTAGACAATTCCATTAAGTTCCTGGACCTTGCACTGGAATTTAAAGCTAGAGCTACGTATGCTGGCGATAGCAACCCAGGTCATGCGAACGCATTCTTCCTTCCGACTCCAGACTTTCCAAAAATGCAAAAAGAGGGGCTGCCACCAGAGGACTTACATCCGCCCTAAAGCAGACATAATAATTCGTTTGCTTCCATTCCATTGATGGTGGAGGTCGAGAGAAAAAGCTGTAAAATACAGCAGTACAAGGCCCTCGACCCCCTACATAGGCACAACAGCAGAAGTACAGGAAGAAATGCTACTTAACGTAAGAGTACAAAACGGGTGGATAATATACGAGCCCAACACACAAATTAAGGAAGATTGAATAATCCTGGAAATATTAAACAAAGTGCCAGATTACTGGTGTTTTACCTATCTAGGTCTAAAAAATATTCTCTAATTTGCTCAAATGACATCCTAATCAAATTCAACTCACTAGCATTAAACTGCTTGTGCAATTTAGGCAGCCTATATCTAATCACCTGAGAGCCGTAATTTCTCCTCCGCGTTACCATCTCCCAATGTTCTTCGTAAGGAGTGGGGTAAACCGGTTTCTCCACAGATGAATGCGCCAAATTTTTAAGAAAACGCATGTTTCTGTTGCTTTCCAATTTTAATGTATTGCTAAGTTTATAGTTGTGTAAATTGTGTATATTAATAATGCGGAGAGTCGTAAATAGACCAGCTGTATGAGAGTCAAACAAAACACCACCGATAGACCTCAGCACCCTTTTTTGTAATAAAAATATTTTCTCAAGATTGAATAATGTAGCTGAGCCCCAGACAAGTTGGCAGTAATTTAAGTGGGAATAAAAGAGTGAACTATAGATTAGAAACTTCACATTCTTTGGCAAGATTGATCGATTACGGTGTATCAATCCAGCTATTCGTGACAGTTTAGGGATTATAAAATTAATGTGATTGTCCCGGGGGACATATTTTCAGAAACAATTACCCCCAGTGCCTTGAAATGTCCCAGAATTTCAATTGGAGTAGACTTTATAGTAATATCTTGGGTTCGTTTGACCGATTTATTTTTGGCGTGAAAAAGTACAGCTTTCGTTTGGATTATGTTTATTTGAAATGAGTTCTCCCGACTCCAAATTTCAAGTTTGGACAACGTCGGATTTACCGTGTCCACTAGCACATCGCAGTCCTCTCCCGAAATAAGTATTGTTGTATCGTCGGCATAGTTTACAAATTTGACATTTGGGTTAATGTTTACGACGTCATTTACATGTAAGTTAAAGAAAAAAGGGGAGGGGACCTAATATACTGCCCTCGGGAACACCACAAAATATTGGTTTTACTAAGGAAGAATTCCCATGTAGACAAACATTCTGAACTCGATGCTCCAAGTAAGAATTAAAAATTTGTAACGCGTGTCCCCGATCGCCAGAAATGTCAAGCTTTTTTACTAAAACTTTGTGAACAAGGCAATCAAATGCTTTCGTAAAATCCCCAAAGAATCCGAAACTCCAAGTCGAGAAAAGGTTTAAAACTCAAATCTCGAGACTACAGAGAACTGGATATCCAACGCGCTCCTGGTAACGATATGTGAAAAGCTCTGCACAACCGTCAAGCCTGGTTCTGAGACCAATGATGAAGGCACGAAGCTGAAGACTAGAAAGCCTATGGTGGTTGTGCCCTGGGTTCACGGGATGACCCATAAATTGAAAAAGGTAGTGGGTTGGCAAGGCGTGTAAGTGGTGTTTTCATACCGAAGAAAGCTTATTCCATGGCGCCGTAAGGGGAACCAGGAGCGAATAAGCAACAACACAAACGATTGTGGCACAGCTCACAAGTCAAACTACGGCCCTTGCAAAAAAGACATGGAGTACCACATTAGGGAGTTTTGGAATAATGTACGCAATTTTAGCGCACGCTAGCGCAACATTTAGCGCTTGCGTTAGCACATGCTGCGCAAGGGTGTTTTAGAATTGCGTTTCCCTGCCGCGACGGTAAAGCTCAAGCATCTCCCGCTTGTAACGCCACAAACATAAAGTAGCACTTTTTATTTCACGCGCGAAATGCTGTAACTTGAGAAAAAAAAAAACAATTTTATTGCTTCACCAGTAAGATTCGTTAAACTATGAGAATCCGATGAGAGCGATCGACCGGTCGGGTCCGCTTGCGCCGCCTCGGCAAGAAAGGTCTTGTGTCCTGACCTTTGTACACCGCACTACCTTCGCCGAGAAACGCTCGGGCGTCGCAGGCAGCAAGTTGCCGGCGTGCGTTCCCCACCTTGCTGGGTCTTCCAAAACGCTTCTAACGTGCACCTCCCGCAGGAGTGCAATGTCGTCCTGTGTTGAAGATCGCAGTGGAAAGGATGCCACCGACGTCGCGCTCACGACTCCTGCCGCAGCCACCATTTTGTAACTGTGCTCGTCTTGGCTTTAGCCAAATTCTCACCACGAATCCGCCTTGGAGGAGCGCAACGATTCTTTGCGTACGCACGCAATTTCTGAAAAATACGTACGCTAGAATTGCGGACGCAAAGCGCAAAACGTGGTTTGCGTTTGGTGGATGCGCAGTGGCGACGACGCTATTCTTAGCGTACGCAAAGCTTTAGCGCACGCTATTCTAAAACTCCCTATTCAGTTAACTTGCGGCCGAGGGTATATTAGGCAAACTGGGCGATGCATAATTGATCGGGCAAAAGAGCACCTGCCTCAGTAAAAAAAAACTGTCAGCAGGTAGACATTTACCTACCCATTGTCCTGCTTTCAAATGCTCTGCAAGGTTCTACGACGTGAACATAAGTCCTAGCAAAGACAAGGCACAATGTACACGTAAAATCCTTGAGTCGCTTGCCATTGAAGAGAAATGCAACAAATCTTCTCTCCGGGGGTAAACTTCTGCGCGATATGAGAAGAAAAAAAGAGAAACCCCTACACAAACTGTGGGCTCATAGTAACAGAGGAGGATAAAAAAAAAAAGAGTTGGTTGTCCAGCGGCGTATATCTATCTTGTTTCCTCGTGTGTTTGCCTGAATAAATAAATAATAATCTCTATTTTTATGTGCCCAAAAACAACCCGGAGGTCTTCACTTTGGCGCACAAGTCAATGATAAAATCGAACAGTAACAAAATAACACAATAAAAGCAAAGTAAAGCACAGGTCAAACGTGTGTTGGAAGCGCTTCCAATTTTTTGCGAAAAACAGATAGATCACTGAATATATCAATATTTGTATCATTAAGGCGATTATAAAACGATTGTATACGTGACAGGCGCGAGGTTCTACACGTGGTATTGACGTAAAAAGCAGTATGGTTCCTAGCTAACCGGGAAGGGACATCAATGTTAATTTTGGATAAAAGCATATCGCTGTCTATCATTTCATTTACTACATTATGTAGAAAAATTAAGTCACGTTCGGCCCTTCTTTCGGACAATGGGCTCAGAGAAATCTTATCAACGGGAAAGTAATAATCATCATAAAAGCGACGTTGAAAAAGCGGTCATAAACAGTACGTACGAAACGCTTTTGCACAGTTCAATTTTCGCTGACTGCGTTCCAGATATTGAGTTCCATGCTACAGATGCGAATGCAAGCCGTGATCTTACTAGGGAGTAAAATAAACGAATAATAGAGGCTGGGTTTTTAAACTGCTGTGTGATGCGAGATATCAGTCCCAGCATCTTAGTTGTTCTGCCAACAATATATGACACATGTGGAATAAACATCAATCCACTATCTATACACACGCCAAGGTCTGTTGCAGAACAAGCACGGTCGATAGGAATCCCTTCTGATGAATAACTATTATATATTACATTATAACGTTTGCACAAAGTTAATATCTTTTTTTTTAGAGGGTTCAGTGACAAGCCATTCAATTTTCACCACTGAACTATTCGCGACACGTCATGCTGTAAAGTAGCACAGTCAGCGAGAGTACGAACATTCATAAAAATTGTGGTTAACCGGGGGCCACTGCCTTTGGGAGTACCACGTTCGCGGCGAGACGCTCTACCGCGAAGCGGGTTCGTACTCGCGTGCCATGCTGCTCGTTGAGCGCAAACAGACACCAGTCACGTTGGTAACGGTGATAAACTCTGTTTATTTACAATGAAACAAATAACAAGAACACAGCGGCTATGAGCTGGTGAACGCCGTCGGTGTGGAGATCGCCCACGGCCGAACGGTCGTTCACAAAGGTACCAAGGACGGGGTAAACGCTCACCGGTGCACCGGACGGTGCCCTGTTGTCGCCGCCGCCGAATCCAAGGAAGAAGAGAGCAGCGATACTGCTGTCCGCTGGTTTTAAGATAACGGCGGGGGCGAAGTGGGCAATCAAGGAGCGACACGTCGATCTCCTTTGTGCGGCGGTTCGTTACGGAAATCGCCCCAAAGGGGGAGAGGAGGAAGCCACTCACAGTGGTAAGCAGCGCCACCTCTCGCTACGTCGGCGCGGCCGCCACAGCGTGCCAAAACGCTGACGCGACAGAATGTTGAGGGATCACGACCCCACAAAATCTTAATGTCATCTGCAAACAACTACACCTCAGCATTTTTCACATTGGACGATAGATCGCTTACAAAAATGAGAAACAAAAGGGCACCAAGAATAGACGTTTGGGAAACACCCGAATTGGAAAGGAGAGTTTTTGGGCGACTTTTATCTATGCGAACGCTGTTGGGACGACATGATAGGCAACTTTCGAACCATTTTCACACATGTGCGCAACAACCATATAAAGACAACTTACGTAATGCCAACTCGTATTTCACTTTATCAAATGGTTTTGACATGTCAAAATAAGTACAATCAATTTGACCTTTGTTCGTAACAACAGGGACAGAATAGTTCAAAAATGAGGACAGGTAAGTTTCAACCGACCGTCCAGTGAGAAAACCATGCTTACAAACATCTAATTTCCGGTGGAAGTAAAAAAAAATTCTTGTGTGTATAACGCGTTAGAACACTTCGGAAAACCCCGAAAATAAAGATATGGGTCGATAGTTACTAGAAATAGATGGATCACCACTTTTAAAAATTGGGACAACACCCGCAGATTTCCATAACGATGGAAAAACTCTAGAACTAAGAGAAAGGTTAAAAATGTGCTCTAAGATGGGTATGAACAGTTCACCACACCCCTTGATGATAAATGATGGGATAAAGTCGGCCCCTGAAGATAACTTTGGTTTTGATGGTTTACGGCTTCAGCGATTTCTTCCAGGTCTCCTCCAATACAAGACAAAAAGTCATGGCAGTCAATCTTAGTATCCATGGACCGGACAACTTGTTGCCCGGTACACATCAGCAGTTGCTAAAGTAATCGGCAAAAACATTTGCAACATCATTAGGGGAGGAAACATAGCTGTCGTTATCTGAGTGGTTGCGTAGGCAAATCTCCTGGTTGGTATCACGTGTGTGCTGTTTTTCGATCCGCCAAAAATCTTTTGGGCACCGCCTCAAGCTGCGCTCTACTCGGTCAAGGTACATGTGCTTATCTCTAGTGTACAACTTCTTAGTTAGAGCCCGATATATGTTAAACTGGGCGTACAATAAATCTGATCCAGTTCATTTAAGAAGTCTATGAAAATTTTCTTTTCTACGCAGATAGGTCTTGAAATACTTAGAAAACCAATCAGGATAAACTGAAGGCTTGGAAATGCGCTGTAACACAAACATATCACTAGCGATTTTAACAATGGAAGAAAAATTCTCGGACGCCAACTCAGTATCAGTGATGGCAAGAACCGCGCTCCAGTCAAAGTTTTGGAAGTATCTATACATGCTCAAATAATCACCCTTGGCGTAACGGTAGGTTGAGTGACCACAAGATACTGGCTTCTTATGTGGAAGGCGGAATACAACTACGAACGGTGGGTGAAACACATCTATTTGCACCAAGGGGTTTATAACAGGGGTCACATATTGAACTGAGATGTTGTGTAGAACGAGGTCAAGGACATTTCCAGCGTTAATCTCGATTGTGTTCAGTTGATCGAGGCCAGTAGTCCATGAACGAAAACAAACAGGATGCCTTATTTGTCGTTATAAGGTTCTTGCCACTAACAAATCTCAGCGACCAATTTACTCCAGGAAGTTTAAAATCTCCATAAGCCTTAATGAGCAGAACGTAAGGGCGCAAGTGAGCTGGTGTATATTAAACACTTTAGTGAAAAACCCGCGAGTGCGGTAATGACACAGGACGACAAGGAACAGAAGGAGAACGTCTCAAATGAGACGTTCGCCTTCTCTTCCTTGTCGTCCTCTGTCATTACCCCAGTCTCGGGTTTTTCACTAAAATCCATAAGCCTGTACTTCGTACTTCGCAAAATATATTGGTTCACTAATCTTATCAAAATGTTCTATAAAAAGGACTTGGTCATAAAGTGGCGGAAAACAATAGTTACCGACTAGGTAGTTAAAGTCATCGCCTACCTTTATCTCTAGCCAAACACACTCGGAATATGATTCCAGGTCGGGGCGACGGTGCGACGAAAGAGATGACTCACAGGCAATTAAAACGCCACCGTCATACTTTTGTCCAGTGGTCTGGTAATCTCTGTCCCGGCGATACACTCTGTAGCTAGGTGTAAAGTAGTGCAAGTCCGGTATCCCAACACAGAGCCAAGTTTCCGTGAGGCAAACAACATCATACTTGGTTGTAGCTAGGTTCGGCATAAACTCGTCGTCCTTCGTACGTAGGCCCCTCACGTTTTGGTAGAAGACACTAAGCGTTGCCGCCATTTTCGGGTGTTATTGTTTCCTCGTTTTTAACACGTGTACTATCAAGGCGACCGAAAGACTGGTTAAAATACTGCCCTCCGGCCAATCCCCAGGTACGTTTAGCACTGCAAACGCTG
This sequence comes from Ixodes scapularis, assembly GCF_016920785.2. Taxonomy (NCBI): domain Eukaryota; kingdom Metazoa; phylum Arthropoda; class Arachnida; order Ixodida; family Ixodidae; genus Ixodes; species Ixodes scapularis. The sequence goes on along the minus strand of NW_024609857.1, from coordinate 57,329,015 downwards.
CTTCGTTACAAACCAGGTGGAACGACGAGTACAAAGGAAATCTAGTTATCATCTTCGAACAGACAACCGTCCTTGCTTCCAGGAAAGGTTCAACGAGGTCCGCAATGTCTGACGGAGGTGTGTTTGGGTCGAGCCTAGACACAAACAAAGCGAAGCGGCGTACGGTCGGAAAAACAGCATTCAGCTTGTTCGGTTTAGCAGTGCCAGACGATGGCTTGGCTCGTTGCCGGCGCTTGACTGGAATGAAACTGTCGTCCCCCATGCTCGCCGAATTCGGGCCGTTGTCACCGCGTAATAGAGAACTCCGCGGCGGAAAATCATTTTCGTCAGCACTCACTGTGTCCGAACTTGCTGACGAACGGCCGGGCTGGTTCTCATGAGCAACCGTTGACGATGGTCGAGGCTGCACAATCAGCGGGAGCCGCGTTGACGCAGGAGAGGCGTGAAGCCCAGGTGTGTGGGTAGCCGGGGTCCCTGCGGCGATACTTGCATAACGCGGCTGCGACGGCGGTATGTGTGGGATTCTGTCCAGGACGGTCTTGCGGAGCTGCAGTACATCGGAGCGAAGGCCTCGGTTTTCCACTCTGAGGTACTTGAATTCCGCCGTCAGAATTTCCAGCTTGTTCTTCAAGTTTTCGATGAGAATTGCACAACGCCCGCGTGAATGAACGGGCTTTCTTGCGCTGCGGCTAACTCATCCTCCGGGTCGATGAAATCGTCATTGGCGGTTGAGGCTTTAGCACCAGTGACTTTCGGAAATAGGCTATGTCGCCGAGTGCAGCCAGAACACTTAAACGTGTTTGTTCTCGTTTCCATGTACATGTCGTACTCATCGAGACCGACGTTGAGGCACTTACAGTGGAATTTACGTCCGCAGCCGGCTGAACAAACAAGATATTGTTCTTCTAGTAGAAACGCGCGGCACACGAACCACACACATCTTTCAGCGGAGCACTGCAAGACACGTCATTCTTCGCCAGCACCATCGCATCGAATGATCAGAATGAGCCTCTTTTTAGTAGTGTGGGGGCTTATTTCTGCTTAGCTGGCCATTTCCGTGACCTGTTTTGGCGACAATCTAAAATATCTGGTAAAAATGTTCCAATTAGACGAATATTTTTTTTAAATTTTAATTGGTTAATTTTAGGCAGAGAGCTCAATGGCTGTCACACGCCTGTTCAGAAGGCATTATTTCTTTCTTTCACAAGGCTCAATTTATTTGTTTCAACATCGCTTAAAACAAAATCGGAAACTTTTTTTTTTTTTTGCTGGCAATTACTAGTACGGCTAGATGAGTTAAGTTTCATGCTTGGGCTAGTTTCCCCAGTTTCGTCTCCGGTACCAAACAAATATCGACACAAAACTACACAAAACTCTAGACAGCTACCGCCACCTATGAGCGACGGCGGCAACCAGGCAAGCAATCTGGTTGCCGCCGTTGCTCATAGTTGGCGGCAACCTTTCCAGCCTTTCCGTCAAGTTACGCGATGGTCGGGTGGTCGCCGTCATGTACGCCCCCCCCCCCCCTTCCTTCTCCCCCCCCCCGGTGACGGCCGAGAGAGACATTGAAGCATTTATGATGGACGTCTTCGTCTGGGTCATGCTCGGCGACGACTCGTCTGCCGTAGTGACGGGTGACTTAATAGTTGACATTGCGCTCCATGAGGGAAAGTGGGTCACTTCGTTTATGCTCGAGCGCTTCAGGCTTGCCTGTGTGAACAAACCTATTGTGCCCACGAGTAGGCATCGGACGTGTACAGACCTCGTCTTCACGAACAACGTGCATGCCTGCCGTCAGCGTACACCCTATGGCGGTGTACCACCGCGATCACAAGTCCAGGGTCACTATGGTTACAAAATAAATTACCCCTGATTGTTATATATATATATATATATATATATATATATATATGTCTGATTCTTTAATCGTTCAAATAACGAATTATCCAATCACACCTCAATCCTTACATTTATAAATACTTCATTGCCACCATAGCACAGCTTCGCTAGTCTTCCTTCTTCACAAGAGTGGAACGGCTGGCTGTTTTTTTTTTATCTTCCTCCTTCTTCTTCTTTGTTCTTTTTTTTTGTCTTTGAAATACCTCACTTCTCTTCGTCTTCGTCTATGGCTTAAATAAAACGCCAGTTGTCAGTTAGCGCTCTTTCCTGTCTTCTCGTTTTATTTTTCGTCGTCCTTGCGCTATTTTTAGTGATACCAAACTAGCCCATCAGACTATTTTAATGCAGCAACCGTAGGTGACACAGATAACAAATGACGATAAAACAAACATATCATCTGAATCACATTTGATACGATGTACCTCAAATTACAGATAACTTTGACTAATTTTCAATCTAGAGTTAAATTTCAAAATAAAGCTTCAGGATATTTTTTCTGGGTCAAGTAGCAGCTCAGCAATATTTTCCCAAACGTCGCGAACACGACTGACCCTTTTGAAGCTAACTTCCTCGTGATCTCTGATCACTTTAAATTCCCAAGTCAGCAGTCCTACTCAATAACCTATGCAGGCATGCCACTCACGGCGCTGTGTACTGTGTACCACGCTCAACCTTGCACAGAAAACGCTTTTCAATCATTTACAAGCTTAACATATGACTGGAGGTCGGCAGTAGTCTAGGTAACAGCGTTGTGCACCAAGTTTTCTTTTATTGCAGCGAAATATCATAGTGTGTGCTACCTCACGCCAGCAACTGTCATAGTTAAACCCGTCAGCCAACACATGAACGAGAGTATTATGCTTAGTATAATATATCGTTACCTCAACAAATTGAGAGCCTCAGCTGGTGTTTTAAAATCGGGATGATGTGTCAGCAGGCACTGGACGCAGGGAACAATTTACTCGTTATTCGTTTTAAATGGGCCATCCTTTCACAGTAACTCATGAGGCGACCAGTGCACCCTCTGCAGTTTTTATAAACACTTCTTATGTTCTAATTAGGGAACGGCACATTTTCGGTCAAATTAAGTATTCCTGATGAATTTAAAATACTAATGCAATTTTTCTATAGTAGTATAAAATTAGAAAAATTTAGAAAGCTTTATTTCATTGCCTGTTTGTAACGGCGCCACACCAACACATGTACGTATATGTACAAGGAGGCAGGAAACTAATCAAACAAAAAGAATGTAATATGAACCAATGTTTATTGAGTTTTGGCTGTCTAGTAGAGAGTTCTAGGTCCCGTGAACTTATTCACCATTTCGAACGAAATAGTCATAGGATATCTAAGATACATCTGACCGTAGCCTCAGTCACATCGGTGGCTCCGATGCAAAGCGCCGGCCTCCGGACTCCCCGGTAGAGAGTTGGAATACTAGCCGCGGTATCTGCGTTATGACTGAAGCCTATTGTGGAGGAGCCCTGTGACCTAGATTTTGGTTGCACGTCAAGCGATTCCCAGGTGGTTGGAATTAATCATCAATCCATCTCTGGGGCACGCCAGGTGCCCTTCGCTAGTCTAGCACGTTAACCACACCTGGGAAGTAACATCGAAGCACGATGTCCGTCGTTAGGTTCCCTAAATATAAGGCTAACAGTACTGCACATTGTTCTTGAAAGCAAATTAAGTTTAGCGATGTACAACACTTCGTGTGTCGTGATGTCCACATTAAAAAGGGAGTTTCAATTTAAATAACATGCAAAAAAACTTAAAGCTCATGGGCAACACTCTTTGTCGGGCTTACCGAAGAGTGTTCGGATTATTGACAAAAGTAAACTTTTTTTACAGTCTGACAGGGTTCGGAGTTGTAACTATTCCTCCGTGCTGATTAGCCTGATAGCACAACAGGTGTAAATTTCCGTCTTTTTATGATCTCGAACCTTCCTCAAGTGCCCTTGCAGAGTAAAGAAGCACGTTACACTCAAATTGGAAAGAAAGACTTGGAAGTGTATCCAACTTCTAAAATTAAACTGTGCGACTAAATTTGATGAATACGGCGGATAAGCTGCGAACAAGTGACTAATTTGGCAGGCCGTGTTCGCTTTGTGTTAAGTAGCAGAACAGTGGTTATTGCACCGCGCGGGCAAAGTGAACGACGTACCGCTGGTCTAAATTAGTTGACTGATCGGCGCACATTCGCCCAATTCAGTATAGCCCTAATAGTACTACTTATTTTTTTACAGGACAGGCAAAACTTGGAGGTCTCTGCAGTAAGGGAAGGCGAGTTGCAATCGTGGAGGACGTACCACCCACCTACTCTTTGATTCAAATTATAGCACATGAACTTGCCCATACGTAAGCACAATATAATATTATAACTACCTAATAAATAAATATTTGATCAAGTGTAGCTTTAAACGAATATGTCAAGTTGTAAGAAGTGGAAACTTGAAGGCGAGCTGGTTCGCAAACGACAGACTTATAAAGAGGGTTTGCAAGTATGTCAACTTAACACATTAAATTCGCAATTCATTACGTGGTTAACGTGACGGTTCGTTGAAACTCGCCTTTGTTTGTACATTTTTTAGGTTTTCTACTTTCACTAATGAAATATTAATGAAAAAATGAAAGCCGTTTACAAATCCCTGTAATGCCGAATTGGAGCGCAGCTCTTGAGGAGGAGTAGGGAAGGGCACTGAAAAGGGTCACGTCACCTGCGGGTAGTCACGTGACCCCGGGGGGTCACGTGATCTCGGGGGAGGGGGTCACGTGACCTCGGGGGGGGGGGGGGGGGTCACGTGACCTCGGGGGTCACGTGACCCCCCCCCCCCCCCCGATTACGCCGACGCCGACGCCGACGCCGCTCAGGCTGGAAACGGGCCCCTAAGAGCTGCGCTCTAAAAATATTTCCTGTACTAACTGCGTATTTTTGAAACTCGTAGACTTGGAGTTTCGCATGATGGCGATGAACCTCTTAAGAGTATTGCTGATAAGTTAAATAGCAGCTGCAATGGTTTCAGCGGGCACCTGATGGCGCCCTCAGCTCACGGAAAAAACAACGGGCACTTTTCTAATTGCTCTATTGAACAAATGAGGGCATTTGTCAGGTAAGGAGCACATGTGAGCATACATTTAACGTGCTTATTAGTGGCATTAGCAGCACAATGGTACCAAAAGCCCCCCCCCCCCCCCCCCCCCCTTCTCCCGGTTTATATGGGCTGCAACATCCGATCCGACTTTAGTGTCAAGCAGGTCAGAAAATGAGAACTACACTTCGTGTTTGAGCCCCCCCTCCCTGATTTCGACCCAACACTACATTACTTCGCGAAAAGCTGCAGCTTCTGATCTGAGGGGTAACGAAATTAATTTTTGCTCCGAGAGACTAGAGTGAGCATGTATGGCATATGATAAATTACAAATGTTTCCGAAGATGTTTTCCGCTCATGGAGATACATATTTCAAATAAACATGGCAAACATGGAGATTAAACTAAATATACATTTGTAAAAATTTTTATTTAGGAAAATCAAATCATGCTACTCGTAAATATTGAATGGCTTAAAACAGCGCAAAAAGATGAAGGACCAGTAAAAGGAAACACACAGACACAGCGCTGACATCAGTCAGCGCTGCGTCTTTACTGGTCCTTCGTCTTTTTTGCGCTGTTTTTTTAACCCATTCAATTTGACCATCAACCAACTCGCCCAACGTTACACCTTGTTGCTATATGGAAACTTGTGCTTATTTATACAGGGTGCTTCTTTTACTTATAGGGTAATAAAAGAAGAGTGGGAGAGCCTTACATGGGTGCTGTTATAACCGTGTATTTAACGGGCTCGGCGAACGTTAGCCAAAGCAATATTCATCATAATTCAACAGCTAATTAACTGAAATTGCCTAAGAGTCTTTTATGTACTTATTTAAATAATGTTTCAATTTGCGAAAAGGCATTTGTATTTGAGGTATTAATACATACGTTTTTGAATATTTATCGCCAGTTCCAAAAATGCAGGTATAGGAGCGCTTTTGATTATTTAGTGTGGCGTCCTAAATAATGCGAAAAAGAGTTAATGGCGCTCTGTCAATGTCTGGGCAGCGTTTGGTCGACGCTTTCACCAACCACGCGCCGCCGAAATAAACAGGAGGTGAAAGTCACGTGTACGCCACTCTGGTACCTTTATGATGAGGCACGCTTCGTGCGCGCACTTTCAGAGCGCAGCTCTTAAGCGCCCGTTTCCGGCTTGAGCGGCGTCGGCGTAACCTCGCGTTGCATTATGGGACGTTTCATATAATGACGTCACACGTGACGTCACGAGAGTTGCTCTCATGAGGGTTACGAGGGTTACCCACACGAGGGCCACGAAAGTTACTCACACGAGGGTTACCCTCCCGAGGTCAGGAGGGTTACCCTCACGACGTCACACGTGATGTCACGTGTGACATCATTACAGGAAGCATGTGACGTATGACGTTACGTGTGACGTAGCGTGACGTCACACGCATTGTCCTAAGTCCCACTAAACTCCGCTATATTTGGCGGAAAAAAAAATTCCCACTAAATTTACTCTAATGACTTCACATATGAAGTCACGAAAGTAAAAGTTTTCCGCTAAATTTCGCAGAAAAGATTCCCCGCTACATTTAGCGGGGAAGGAAGAGGGGCATACCCTTCCCTTTGTACCATCCCCTCCTCCTCCTCAAGATCTGCGCTCTAATTGGGCGTTACATAAAACTGTAAATGTTTTTAATTTTTTGAGTCGATGAGAAACTTTCGAAAACGTATTGCTAAATATCTCAAAACCACAGCCTCTTGCACATTGGTCTAACGATTATTAGTGATTGATTTTAAAATTGCAATTAGAACATGACTCATAAAACAATTCTTAAAAAGTTTATTAGGAAATTTTAGTTAATTAGAGGACGGATCGTGATAATTAGTGAGTTTTAGTATTGATTGTACGAGCGAACGCAAGCCCTGTGCGTTTGCGTTAGCGTTGCGTGTTCCACACTGCGGCCTTGGATTGGCGCACGGTGACTTGACGCATGCGCAGCGTGCAGAATGGAAAGCTAACGCAAACGCACAGCGCTTGGGTTTGCTCGTAAACGCAATAGTAAAACTAACTAATACTGCCCCGTCTAACGTCCACCAAGCCCGTTAAATTCACAGTGAAAACCGCATCCATGTAAGGGTCAACCCTTTTCTTTAATTTAGTAGATGTAAAAAGAAACACCTTGCATATGAGTGGGTAGCCTGTGTAAAGGAGTGCTTTCCTAATCCTAACAAATACTTATATGAGCAGTTCTGCCTTCATTGTATTTTCCAGTCTAAAACTATATTTTTGGTGTTTTTTCTGTTTCGGCTTATGTGTTTTGGACGTGAAAAAATATGTTATAGCCCAGGTAAAACGAAAAAAAAAAACATAAAAGAACTTGGCATTTTAGTTGGAGTATGGTTCTGACATGTGGCAACCCTATCACCAGTATTCACCAGGTGCGAGTAGCGGCTGTTGACAGACTAGCGGCGTCATCGACTAAAATGATCACGTGACGAGCGATAGTCGCCGCTAAGTGAGCGCATGGTATTCACCGGTCGTGTTTAGGGCCTAGTCGCCCCACGCGACAGAGAAGTCGGCTATCAAATCTTAGACATGGGGTAGGGCTAGTTTAGCCGGTGTTTAGCGGGTGAGTAGCGGCTGAGCGCCATGGCTGACTCGTATCACCCCTGGCCGTCAGCGCTAACGAAGCACTATTACTGTCTCGGAACTCTGGGGGACACATCTAGAAAGAATTGGAGGAGAAATATTGTATAAATAGCCATGTTCAACGGTCAGAGATACCGCTAAAAAGGTCTCAGCAGGGCGCTGGTCAACGAGAAAAAAAACGCGTTTACGGGCGTTTCCATATATGTGTTTATGTCGCTGGCAATGCGGCCTCCTTGTTTCTCCCTTGCGTTTTTTTCTTTTTTTTTTGCAAAAATCTGTATTGGAAAATTAGTCCTACATTGTAGCTTTTTTTCTGATAAGTATTTAAATATTCAATTTTATACAATAACGTACCCATTCACGCAGTGGTGTTAAAGTACGCGTATGTGTGACCTATATTTTTATGTCACTTCCTCTTGTTAGTTCTGACTAGGTAGTCACTCGCTCGCTTCGCGCTCGTGAGTACCGCATAACTAGTCGACTCTTAGTCGCTGATTTTTTCTCTAAGAATACCGCGCATCTGCCCATTCCCCATTAAGTGCCCATCCCCAAACTTGTAAGATCTGAGGAAATATCCACAGTACATTTATATGTAAAATTAATGACTGGACAAGCGCCCATCCCCCATTTTCTCGCGATTATCTCTAAATTTTAAGTGGGCGCTTGCTCGTTATTTTACGGTTTTTGGCGACTACTTAGACGCGACACTAACTTGAAAACAGAGCTAGTTAGTCACGACTGGTGAATACGGTTGTACAAATATTTTAATTACAATACTTTTCTTAAGGGGTCACCAAAGCAGGTTGTAAGATTTTAGGTTGCTTCGGCACAAGGGAAGATTTGACAAATCCAGTTACAACTATTTTTTTTCCACCTGTTTCAAACAGGAAACAAATCAGCGCTCGTCCTGTGTACTCCTTTTCCTCCCGTCCTTGTCGTTTGCGCGCTGTTTCCATTATTTCTAAGCATGAACCAACTCGCCCACATCGCTACTCTGATTCAAACAGGAGTTCTATAGACGAGCCTACGGTTTATTAGAGTACCCGCAGTTACTGAGCCCGCGCAGTTACTGAGCCCGCGTGCTTCCTGATTGTGTGTGGGAGAAGATACCTCGTTTGCTGAATGTCCACATTAAAATAACTTGGAATCCGGCGTGCCTGGATCAGTGGTTAAGACAAACTGATGCGTCTTGCACTCCCTGGGCAAAAAAGAAATATAGAACAACCCCCCAGAGACATGTGAATATAAACGAACAACCTTAGCTCCCTTGTCTTGGTGGGAGGAACTCTATTGTATATTCCATCAATTTAATTCATTTTTGTTTTGTTTTCAACGTTTTTTTTTATTAATACACAAAAATGTATTGACCCCACATCCTTCAGGCTAGTGTGGAGTTCAAATAAAAATGAATTTAACATTATAACAGGCAAGCAGATAAAACAACGAACAAAACAAAATATTACAAGCCTACTAAATTGTTGAAGTAGATCGCACAAATCATATTCTAAATCAAACATATTTCTTTTAAAAAGGCAAAAAGTTGGATTTTTGTTTCACACCGGAGGGCACTGAATTCCAAAAAAATGCGCCTCTATATTCTATTAGTTTTTGACCATACGCATTTCCACATGAAGGCAAATTGAAGATAAAATCGACAGCAGCTCTCGTTTGCCCTCTCGAAGAGTTAAACAAGGTTCATGAGAATAGATCATTTTAAACTAATTTTATGAACAGTTTGAGCTAGCGGTGAAGGCAAGATTTGCATTGACTGATATAAAGGTCTACTTGAGTCAATGGGTTTTGAGAATGTGATTATTCTGAGCACCCGTTTCTGCAGACGAATAGCAGGATTTAGGTAGGTAGGATACGTAGATGACTGAGCACAAGCGAAAAACATAGTATTCGCAAAATCAACGAGTTAAAATATTCACGTGCCTTCAATAGTATGTAAGATCCGTTTGCTAACTTCGAACATTAGTTTTTAATTTGCGTTTTCCAATTCACATTCGACTCAGATAGCACTCCTAAATATTTGCATAAAGAAACATGATTCCGCTCTGTATTGTCAAAGCTGATAAAAAAAACTCGTCGTATTTTATATTCGTTTTCTTTAAATAAAACATTGTGCACCTAGTTTTTCTTTTTTTTTTGAGGGCAAGTTGAATAATTTTGAACCAAATCAGGACCCTGGAGCGCTCCTCGTTTATTTTACATTCCAGTTCACTACCAAATCGTCTACAAAAACCAGGGCCATGTCATCCATGTACATTAATCCGTATGAGTATTGTAATAACAACAAAAAGTCAATAACATATATAGAAAAAAAATTGACCCAAGAACCGAGCTATGTGGCACACCAGTTAACACTGTTTCTCAGCTCAGAGCTCAAGAAACAATTTGAGCGTGGGAACGAACTTATTTCTGCATGTTCTTACAGGCTGGGTTCCATGGGGCGAATAGGTGGCCAGCAACATGCGAACTTCGCCCGGCTGCACGTTCACTTCGCACGGGGCATATATTGTTGAGCAACTTTTTTGACGTCACATCGGGAGAGAATACCCCGGGTTAACTTTGTCGCTTTTATGTTTTGCTCCATCTGGTTTAGCTTTTACGCCTGTGAGTTCGAGGAGCAGTTCTGAGAGGCACGGGCACCCCTCTTGGAGAAGCCCATCTTGACAAGTTGGGACAGATGGTTAAAATCCGCTGAGTATTACGACTTTAACTTTTCTGGTGTGAATAGTGTTGCATTTACGTTCAGTGAGGCAGAAATTAGTCAGCCTCAATGGGCGACTGCATTAAGGGTCCTGCGGGAGACTGAACTCTTTCAGACAGAAGAAATCACGCGGGTCCCTGCGATGCAACCTTACGAGGAGACCTGCTTTACTTGTACTCTCTCGCGAACAAATATACTATCACATGAAAGTTTGAGCACACCTTTTTCATATAAAACGTCGCAAATATTTTGAATAAGTTAGAACAGTCAGGCTCCGTCCCAGCAAAAGCCAGTGCTGAAAGCGTCATTTTGAACTGTACCCAACAAAAACACGAACGCTTTGAAGTAGAAGTACACGCTCCGCTCACGTCTTTCGACATCGAACGTTTCTTTTTGGTGCACAAAGCTGGCATTTTATCAAAAAAGGAGCAATTTTATATTCATACTTATTAAAGTAGTGAAGACGTGCTGTATCTTCGTAATTTTATCGGCTTAGTTTAAAGTCTTATAGTGTGGGACTGCTTGACACGCATACAAAAGTACTCAAAATATTAATTTGTTTCGCTAAGATATGAAACAGTATCTACGGCCTCATTCAGTCCTTCTATACACTACAGAGGCTCGAAGTGTTCTTAACGGTCCCCGGTCAGACAGAATTATTGCGCTTACAGATGCATATTTCAAAGGTTGTGAGTGCACTTTAAGTGTCTTAAACTAACCCTTTAGGCCCAAAATGCCAGCCTCTACTTAGAGAGGGCTTTAAAAATTGTCGTGAGACTATTTCTCAGTGTCTTCCTTTCTTCTTTCAGTACACTGAACGAAAGTTGCCTTGAAGTTAAATTGAAAACTTATCACAAGGTGGCAGCACAGAAACTCCCGGGGAGAAATTGAAACCGAACGTATTACTGCCAGAAAAAACACCCAAACTATCCTCGCATCAGTTCAGAACAAGTAAGGCTTCCTTAAAAGAAATGAAAGACCTTGACAATTCCCTGTAATGCCGAATTAGAGCGCAGCTCTTGAGAAAAGGAGAGGAGGGAAGGGCGTGCCCGTGTGACGTCACAGGTGACGTTGTGTGTGACGTCATTATGGGAAACGTCCGATAACGCAACGCGCGATTACGCTTAGGTTCGACGGCGACGGCGACGGCGATGCCGCTTAACCCTGAAACGGGCGCCTAAGAGCTGCGCTCTAAAACTAATTGCTTTCGTATATGTATTGTATCACATTTACTTTTGAAATTAATGTATCTGCCTATGTTTCTTCATGTAACTAAGCGAGTGCATAATATATCAGTTAGCCTCATTGTGCCCGACGTCCCGCAATAAGCATTAAGCTACAACACCACACTCACGTTGCGTACAAAACGAAGCAATCAATATGGTAAATTTAAGACATAGAAGTTTAACGGCAATAATAATCCCTGAATAAGGGGAACAAAGGGGACAAAATAAAAACACAAACCTCCAAACACAAATACAAACACAAATACAAAAACACAAACACAAATAGGTGTCTGGTGTGCGACCCAAAAAATCCGCCTGGTCCGGTTATCGAACCGGGGACCTCTCCATTTGTGTTTGCACTTTGTCTCTTTTGTTCCCCTTCTCCAGGGATTATTATTGCCATTTCTGTCCAGCTCGCTTGCACCTTGTCATTAATTGCATCTTCATCATAGAAGTATAAACACTAAATTATTTTTATTATGTTTTACTCACAGAAAAGCAGGCACAATAAAAATCTCATTCTGATTTTCTTCTGCGTTATTTCTTTCGTTTTCTTTTTTTCGTTCATTTTTTTTAATATAAATCCTGATAGGTTTAAGCACCGATGACTCTGTTTCGGATAGTTTTCCGAAAGTTTCAAGTAATTCACGACGACATTTTGGCCCTTTCGGTGTTTCGGCTGGTTTCGATGCGACGTCACGAGTCATAACGGGAGTATGTGCGCATTCTTCAAATCTAAGTCGTGTTTGCAGTGTTTAGCGCAAACCTTAATCTTTTGGAGAGATAGGAACCAATGTCGCTAATGGATGGCCTAATAATGAACATGCATAACATTTTGAAATAGCCAGAAGCGCGGGGAGTTCAGCTTTCTATTTATTGTAACGAGCGTGGTTGATATAGATTGCGTTGCTTGCCGGCAGAGTTGACAGTTTGGCCACCGACACATCCGACTTGGGTTTACTTATGGCTTCAAACAAGTAAAATAGTGAAATAAAAAAATAATGTCATTTTGTTCGATCATTCCTTATGCATGCGCATCAAGAAACACCTCGTGCAACTGATAGTTCCCAGTTCGATCAAGGTATATGCTTAGGCTGTATCGAAACTGGGGATATGGCAACATGTATATGCGACAATACATACACGAAACGTGATAGCAAGAACCTCTCGGGGTGCGGCATATACCCTCCAAAAATATTACTGTTTTTTGACCGCGGTAATGAAATATAAATCGCAGAACACTCCCTCTCCGCCCAAAGGTATATGCACTAGAGGTCTGAACCAGGTGCCAAAGTTACAGCCCGAACCAATATTCTTTTCAAAAGTTATAAGGAATGTTTTGAAAATTCTAATGGGAAATGCGGTTCATTTTCGGCCGTTTTTGGTTTCTGGTGCCATAGAGCTCCATGTATTCAAGTGTTCAGTCGGCCGCCAATTTCCCAGTGAATTTTTCAGGAAACCACTTATAACTTTCGGGTAAGATAATGAAAAGTACTCAAACTTTGGCGTTTGGTTCGGAGCTCTAGTGCTACATTTGGGTGGAGGATGAGCGTTCGCTGATGTGTAATTTAGATTAAAAATAGATATAAATATATTTTTTTTGTGTGTGGGTGGCATTTTTGTTGACTTAGAATGCAGGCATTGTCTACGATTGAAATCACGGGTAGACGGGGGTTTATTTTGGTTCATTGTTCACGAGTGGCCATTGTGCTTTGTCGCATCCTTTTATTTTTACCGTCAGCTGTTTAGTTCTGTTTGGCGGACACGTGCATTAGGTATAATACAATTAAGCAGAGACGTAATATGTTCGAAATTAATAAAATAATCATAGCAAGAACGGCTAATTCTTTTCTCACCGGTAGAAACACTCCACCGATTTAAGCACGTGACATGAGGCTTCACGTGAGGACAACATTCACCGGTTCATCTGCCTGTCACTAATTGATTATTTTGATCGCACGATTGTTAATCTATGGCGGTTCTTAAAACAGAACCACCTCGACTGCCACAGCTGGTTTACTTCCATCCATTGCTAAGAAGTAACTAAAGGTAGCTTAATTGTGAAAGAAAGTTTATCTAATAAAAGTTTTATTTAATTCATGCGACTAAAGGTCAAACTCTCACCAATGTGACTTGGCAATGCTCCGTATCAAACAGGACTTATAGAAATAATTTGTGACTCAGTTGCTTCTCCGACACTTTCCGAAGCATGTCTCCATAAATGCTTCTACCCTTCACTACAGTCTGTTTAAACCGTAGAAAGGTACACGAATGCGGACTGTTCAGGTGCATTATATGACAAGAGGACATAGTAAGGGGGACTAATTATCACCATAAATGGCTAATTAACCAAAACGTGTAAATTAAATATTTAATTAAGTAAAAAGCATATGGTTTCAGTTACAAACTTGCTGAGCGTCATTAAAAACCAGTGTAGCAGTATTTTAGAAAGACTCGGAGCAACTGGCAAAAGTGGTTGTGCGCTAAAGTTTCCAATTGTGAGCGGCGCAAGGCTACCGGGGCGAAAGCGCGGCCACGCAGTTTTTCCATGTCTCATCATCCACTTTTTCGCACCATTAGGTTGGTGACTATTGCATGAGTGGTTACTAAAGACCACAGTCGTGCTTCTCGCGAGCTCGAAGTATATATACAATTTACCGATTTAGTGGTTTTAGATAACACTCAGTAAGGTCCTAAATTAAACCCCACGTTTCCTACCAGTAACTATAGCTAACGTTCCGTGTTTTCTGAGTTTTTTTTTGTTTTCAAATTCGAGTTTTTTTGTGTGTGTGTTGTTGTTTCTTTTTTCTTTTTTTGAAAAAGGGGGGAAGAGGATTTTTTTTTCTTTTTTGCAAATTCGGTGTTTTATGTGCAAATTGGTTTACATACAGCCAATTTATACAAAACACACCAAATCTGTGGGGTAGAATAAACCCCCCCCCCCAAAAAAAAACACCGAATTGAAAGAAAAATATTTTACTCCGAAGGTACGAAACTTTAACTATAACGCACAGCATAAACAGCTGGTATTACCCGCCATGTATAGCTACCGCCATAAAAGTGGGATAGAAAACGTTTCAAACAAAGCTACAATGCTTATATTGTCAATATTTCATATTTGCCAAAGTATAGTACCAACAAAAACTTACCTTTCACCGCTTTGCATTTTCAGAAAGGGAACGCATTAATGCACAAAAACTGTCTTACTTCGTTCTTATTTTGCACAAGTTACTTTTAAAGGCCGCCGACTCTTCAAAACGATCACCACATTTTATAGCATACCGTCATTTCTTATGATCAAAAAAAGCCACTTTACTAGCCAGTGTGATACAATCTGATACTGAGCATATAGTTATCAGCAACACGAAAAAGTCTAGCTAAACGTGAGCTTTTCTTGGCTCAAAATTAGCAGTTACAAACCTGCCCCTCAAGAGTATCAAATGTTAACTTCTTTATTTTTCTTTTCGGAAATAAGTTTAGTATTAAATGGAATAATGATTGACTGCCTAGTGTCAGAGACACTGATAAAAAAAATATCTTTCAAAATGAGTTTGTTCAATCAAAGCCCTAACACGTCGGCAATACGTCCCTTTGTATTAAAAGCAATGGTCGAATAATTATTTTTACATTATAATTCGCTGTGACGACAGTGATAGATTTTTTTTATTTTCATGCATCGCGAAAATTGTAACACTGAGCAAATTGCGGGTGTTATATTTGGTTTCGTGACATGCCCGCTTGCCTCTCTGTGTTTGTGTTTTTTTCTTTTAACAGGAGGATTATTATAAGCCACTGTGCAAAGTTCTATGCTGTGCTGACGGCATATATCCGTGTTTTGAAGAACCTGCTGTGGATGGAATGCCCTGCGGTCATGAGCATGAGAAGGTAAGCGATGTGTTCATTATAATTTGTGTTTGATTAATGGTAATTCAAAGTAAATATACCCCCTTCACGAGTAAGGTTGAACTGCTAAGTAGCAAAACGTTATATAAAGAAACCAACTGTCCAAGGTATGTCTGTATCATTATGTCATGTCTTGTTTTTCGCCACGTTTGAATATCATCAAATTTATGAGCAGATCAGTTCTAGAGACAAGACGTAATATCGTAAGAATCCCATCGTAATTAAAATTCGGCGCCGCATGCCAACTTCTCTATACCAAATGAAATATGCATGGCATGATTCAGAACGTAACAATCCAAAAAAGAATAAACATGAGTTATGTTTTGTTGAACAGGGTTAAAAATCGCGCACAAAGAGACCAACTCGCGCACCTCACTACTTTTCTATGTTTTGTTTGCGACACGGACTTAAAGCAAACGTAAATACAGCCTGCATTCCCTCTAGATCACTCAAGCAGACATTAAGCAACAAGTCACATTAATTCAGATATTTAAGCCTTGAGACTGGGAACGACACTTGGATATCTTAAAAGAAACAAAAGAAAGCTATCTTCTCAGACCATCTTAGAGTTTCCTTCTTCGTCTCAGGGCTTAAACATCATGATTAATATGCACCAGCTGGCCCGCACGCTGACCATTTTTCACTACAAGTGATATTAATCGTACTAATCTTCTTCTACTGCGGATGCTCAGATTGAGGTCTTAATCATTGTTTGCAAAGAACAATAATCTAGATGACAATTGCGGACAGATCTTACCCGACCCTTTGCGTCAAACGAATGCCACCTGGAAAAATCAAATCCTGTGAACAGCCTCCTCTACCTCCGCATAATATCACGACCCTCCGATGTCGCAAACTCCTCAGTTTGTTACGAGACCGACACCGAACGTCCGCCGAGGCGTTGATTGGACACGAGGCCCAGACTAACGATGACGCAACACTTCTGTCTGTGTCCGCGCTCAACCTTCTTGTGATTACGTCAAGGTACTAGTGTACTGGCATTTGGTTGATTTAGGTGGTGTTGGTTAAAGGCCGACGATCAGACACGAGATTCTGCAAGGCAGAAGATCCTTCTCACCCTGGGGGAGGAGGAAACAGGCAGCGGTGGACAGTGTGGAAGGGGGAGAGGAGGAATCGGTGGAAAAGTGGAAAGCGCTAACAGGTCGTCGGTCTTTAAACACATTTTATTTTTGGCTCGCGAATGTGACCGTTCTCAGCCTCATCCGGCTCCTTTCAACAGAGCGCCTGTCGTGCGGTCAAGGTTCAGTCACTTCCGTTATCAGTCAAGAATAAGTGTTCTCTGTAAGATATTTCACTCTGATTTACTATCCTTTTGCCCATAGATCTGCTTCAGGCACAGGTGTGACAAACACGAGGAAACTCTTAAAAGAAGCCTGTAATTTATCATATTGCTAAGCAACATAGGAAATGCAAACATTGGACCTATGACAAAACTCAGAGAAAAATAAGTAATTATGGTGGCAAACAAGACTAGAGATATCGCCGCAAAGAGTTGAAATTCTGTTGAAATATTAAAAGACCAAATTACACCTTTCATATTGAGCGAATTACGTATACATACAGAGGTAGCACGCCAGAGGAATGCCCAACTTGGGCAAAGCTCTGGCAAACATAAGGGCCCAACTTTGGCGCAGTTAGGTTTTTGCACCATGGCATTCATCAGTGCCAAAGTACGGTGCCTAACTATAGCCTTAGTTGGGCGATCCTATGGCATGCCAAAGTTTGGCTCTTCTCCGGTACGCCAGAGGAGTGCCAAAGTTGGTGCCATACTTGAGCCATAACTGCCATAGTAAATCCTAATCTGGGAATTCGGGGCATGCCAAGGTTTGGCATTTCTCTGGTCTGCCAGAGGAGCGCCAAAGTTGGTGCCATACTTCAGCCATAACTGCCAGAGCAACGCCTAATTTCGGTATTTGGGACGTGCCAAGGTTTGGCGTTTCTCTGATCCGCCAGAGGAGCGCCAAAGTTGGTGCCATACTTCAGCCATAGCTGCCAGAGCAACGCCTAATTTCGGTATTTGGGACGTGCCAAAGTTTGGCTTTTCTCGGGTCTGCCACAGGATTGCCGAAGTAGTGCAATACTAGAGCTATAACTGCCACAGCAATGCCCAATTTGGGTATTTTGGACATGCCAAAGTTTGGCGTTGCTCTGGTCCGCCAGAGGAGCGCTAAAGTTGCTGCCAGATTTGAGCCATAACTGCCATAATAAAACCTAAACTGGGAATTCGGGGCATGTCAAGGTTTGGCGTTTCTCTGGTCCGCCAGTGCCGGCCGAAAGTCGGTTCCAATATCGCTCAACTGTCCAGTTTTGCACCACCGTTCGATACCCGGCAGGTATTGCCGTACAGCTGTTTCGCCCCGGCCTAGCGTTCGCGTAATATTGTGCGAAAACTCTACGATGCGTCTGCTTCGTATTGGCCGAACGTCAAGCAAGTATGCGTACGTTGCATGTCATTTGTTGCATATCCAATCACTTATACGGACAAACAAATGTTTTCGATCGCTCCCAGAAGTTTATTAAACTATCATTACACACAGTGTATTCTCAACATATTTACAAAGGTCACACTTCTCTGTAAAACGAAAAGCAAATTATAAAATACAATGAACACTGTCCTCATGCCAAGCAAAACTCATCACACGTAAAACCGCGGAGAATGAAAGGAAAGCAGGACTACTATCAGAATCATGCTTGCAGTGCACTTACTAATAAAAGAGCGATATCATGTAATCCTTGATAGATGCATAATCCAACTCAGGCACCCCACAAACACATTCGAGGAAGAAGGTTGCGCACATTCAACTGACGTCTCGTCGTCGGCGAAGAGCAGTTTTTGTCGAAGCGTGTCCAACAAACACATCACAAGTATTCCACAAACTCCGGTGCAAAAAATGACTGTTACCGAAAAATTGGCATGGACGTAAGCGCGAGACACATGCGCGTCAAAACTGTCCGATCCGGCGTGCGAACTGTCGGGAAGATGGCTGCTCCGAATCGCCGCACAGGACGGTTCGCGACACATGGTTTCCGACGCGTCGTTGCGTAACTCCGTTCAGCTCCGCCCACTTTCGGGTGTCCCTCTACCAATTGGATGGATGGATACTAATGGCTATAGTTTGTGGGGATATTGGACACTGAGAACTTCGGCGACGATGCGGACGGCGCGCGAGAGAAGAGCGCGGGCCAAAGCGCGAGGCGCGTGACGAAGACAGGACAGTTTAGCCATGGCGGCGCAAGCCACCGAACACCAGGCTCGAAGAATAAACATGTCTCCGTCATGACTTGGCCCCTTCCTCCGGACAAGCGGTGAGCGAGAATACCACAAATGGCGCCCAACGTGGGGCTCGCTGCTTGTCTGGGGCCGGGTAAAACAAAGCCATGATGGACGAGATTAACATCATCCGCGATGGACGCCTGCTTGGATGCCGCTGCCAGGCCAAGGCAAGTCCTGGGGGATCCTGCTGGAAAGGCCTACTCCAGGTACTCGGGCTGCTGCGAGCAGCAGCCGTTGTAGAGCCCGTCGAACGCCCTGCCAGACTTCGCAAGAGGAGCAGCGAATATCTTCAAGCTGTCCACGGGCGGCTGCGCGAGGGACCCCTGACTGCAAGCGCCGCGATCTCCAAAATTATGGCCCCGGCGGACGTTCACTTTCTGCTGTGCTTCGCCATCTCGGTGGAGCACTCTTAGCAGCAACACTGAATAGATCAGAGACGCCAAGGAGAGGCTTCGAGAGAGGCAAGAACCAGTAGGACGACATTGAGACGATCACGGGAGGCGTCAATTATCCGTTTTGAGATTAAGCTGTCCGGTTCTCCCGCTTTGCTCTTTCTGTATTGCTTTTGGCACATCAGTCAAGGAGGTTGGAAAGGCTATAGAATGCAGGGCTTATCGCTGGATTTTAATTTATTTTAAAGCGACAGTGCTGGCGTTTGCGTAAGTTCTCCCTTTTCCCCCGATCTAGTCGTAGTGCAAGCTGGAAGACTTTTTAAGTTAAGCGGCGCTAGTGATGATGCTCGGTTGGGGGAAGGGAGACTGGTCAGAAAACAGGCAAACCGTTTGTTATTCTCTCTTTTCCCCTTAATTTTATATCAGTGTTTATTGGAAAAGCGAAAGTGACTGCTTTGACACACGTTCTTTCTCTTCACGCGAGCTAGTCGGGGTGTGAGCTGGAAGACTTTTTAAAGTTAAGCGGCGCTACTGACGATGCTCGTTTGGGGAGAGACTGGCAGGAAAGCAGACAGATGCTTTGTTATTCTCACTTTTTCTTAATTTTAAGATGTGGACCCGGTTATTGGCTACATGACGTTAATCATATTTGTGAGGTGTTCTACCCCGCGAAGTAGGGTTGGTGCAAACGTTTGGAGTTATGAACTGCCTGCTGATTTTGCGATACATGGGCAATCCAGAAGGGGGGGAAGATGTGGGGATATTGGACACTGAGAACTTCGGCGACGATGCGGACGGCGCGCGAGAGAAGAGCGCGGGCCAAAGCGCGAGGCGCGTGACGAAGACAGGACAGTTTAGCCATGGCGGCGCAAGCCACCGAACACCAGGCTCGAAGAATAAACATGTCTCCGTCATGACTTGGCCCCTTCCTCCGGACAAGCGGTGAGCGAGAATACCACAAGTTATAACGGGCGGTAGCTCGCGCCACCTAGCCTAGAAAACTAAAGTACTTCCCTCGCCCTTCTTGGTTTTTCTGGCTTTAAAACAAACATAATATTTTTATTACCTTCTATTAAAGTGTGCGTGTGTGAAGATTTTCCATGAGGCTATTTTTCTGCTCAAAATCACTTAATCGCAAAGGACCGCAGCGGACCTTAGAGCCATCCCAGCGAAACGAGTACTGCGTAAAAATCACGTGACTACGTACCGCGCACATAACTGCGTCTCTCCCGAAGCTCACATGACATTGGAATGGCTCGTAGCGTCCGCTGCTGTCCATCGTAAGGTGAAACGGAGTATATTTGGGTTTCGACGGGCTCGATCAGTCCCAGAAGGCAGGCTTGCTTTGGCGCTCGAAATCAGCAGCTCGTTTTGTGCGCGCGGGAAAACTCGATGGCGTCCGTTTCCTTCACAACCACGACTCGCCGCGCGTGACGCACCGCGCACCGCCACATCCGCTTCCCCGAACCAGAGCCTTTTCTGCCCCGAACCACATCGCGCCTCCTCGCCCGATCGGTCCGAAAGTCACTTGACAACATGACCTTCGCCATCTGTGCTCATTGGCTGCGGCCACTGCGGCCTTCCGAAAATCGGACCGTGCGTGCGGCGATATCTGGCAAGTTGGACGCATGCGGGCGCCGGACGGAGCCCCCGCCCGGCGCTCCGGTGCGACGAAAACCCTTACCCTCGGACGTCGTTCCGGCGGTTCGCACGTCGGATCGCATGGCTTTTTCGCGCATGTGTCTCGCGCTTTATTCCGACCGTTTACGACGAAAAAACACGGCCGCATCTGCAACGCACGAAAGCAACAGAACACTGAAGAGCCCAGTTCGAAAACCGGACCTACGTGGCCTGCTTATTTCTATAACTAGGCAAACGGCGAAAACGACAGCCCCAGAGATCCCATCAGCGTGACAGAAAAAGTCACGTGACAAATTTTCGTCCAAACGTTTTTGTCCTACGCGTCCTATGTAGAGAGGTCACGCTGAGTCACGCGTTTCGCTTCATCCTTTTGATTTGCTTAAAGCGGCTGTCGCGCTCGCTGACAGCCACACGAAGACGCAAAAACAGGTGGGGAGGATTTGCAAAAGGCGAGGTCGAAGGGTCATCAACAGCGCATAAAAGGAAAGGCCGCTTCTGCCGGTGACCTTGTCGCCTTGCCTAGTCTGTCAGCGTTCGGCTTCCATTAAAGGGGTCATGAAACGCTTTTCCAACTTTTTCCTGTTTCGCTTTCCTCCTCAACTCATAAATCGCGCATTCCACCAAACAGTTAAAGAAGGCGAAAAGGGGGAGTCCCCTCTTGCTCGCACTCTCGTTTGTGTAATCCCGGACACATCCATTCTCCCCCTAGAAGATTAGCCCGTCGCTCAAAATTCAGACAAAAGTTGCTTTCCCCACCCCGTTCATTCCGAAGCTGACAGTGCTGTTGAAGCTACGTGCTCGTTGGACCAGCCACACTTGCCTAGGGTGCCTACATGTTTCCGCCGCTCCGCTGTTTAGGGTGGCGACAACGTTTGTGATACCTGTTGCCGACAAACCAGTGTTGCCTACCTCGTTACCATGGCAACCTCCGCTGTTTCGTCGACCATTTTGTCACACTCGCCAGTCGTGTGCTCGCGCTACTCCGCTTATCCTCGTTAGGGCTAGGGAGCGCCCACCGCTCTCGTTCCGACGGCGAGGTTTCAGCGTGCGATGCCGGTCTGTTGCGTTCCATTTTCTCTAGGGGACTCACGTTTCGATAAACGCAACGCATACTTCCTGCTCGCAACTTCAAAGTATGAAACACCCGAATAAAGAGAGCGACAGCCTCGACGACCGCCATCCCGCTGAGCCTCCGACTCGTCCGACTCCTCTTATGAACGGAAACGGAAGTGGCCTCACAGTGTTGCCGGTGTGTCGGGACTACAAAAACTCAACGTTGTGTACGTTTAGCGAAATAAGAAGTGGGACAAAATGGCGGTGGGAGAGGATCTGGGAAAGGGTAACAAGAAGTTGGCGCCACCCTAAAGCGGAGCGGAAACATGTAGGCACCCTACACTTGCCACGTGAGCGTGGCAAATGTGGCTGCAGAGAAAGAAGTGAGGTGATGAAAGGGAGGCGGCTGATTGGTCCGGCAAGCGCGTACCTTCCACCACAATGTCAGCTTAGGGGTGAAGGGAATAAGTGAGGTCCGGTTGCGTGTGACGTCAGTCTGGACCCGATAACGCGCTTTTGGGACCGCGGTTGTATCACAGTGAAAAGGCAGAGAGGTTGCGAAGGGGACTAGGTACGAAATAGTCCGCTCTGTTTTCAAATTTTCGTACTGAAAGTCAGGCTTTTGACTTTCTACCTTTTTCTTTTGGTCCACTGAACGATGTGCTATTAGTAAAATCCCAATCTAAAATGATTTATCCCAACCCAAAAATCGTTTCATGGGCCCCTTAAGGGCCTCAGAAAGATAATCTCCTTTCTTGAGAGCGAAATGGACGGGGTGGTTATGTTTTCCGGGCTTGTCGCCATCCGATAGGCCTCAATTATTTCTCTCCCCATTTGCTCGCAGTGGCCTCCCATGGCTGTCGTGCCGGTGAAATTAGGAGCGCAAAAATACTCCACAAGCCGGGCGAAGACGTGATAAATGTAATAACAAAAACGGCTTGACATAACAAAAATAATCAATTTAATTAAACGTTTCGCCTCCCATGCGGGAGGCATCTTCAATAGAGCGCAGAGCGAGTGAGAGTCGCACAAAAAAGTTCGGTTATTTAGGCATAAAGTTTGTGTACCTCGGGGCAGGGGGCCACGGTTCTTGTTTACCAGCGATGAATCACTTCCGCGTTTGTCGTTCTGGATGAACCAAGATTCCAGCAGCTTCCTCGGTTCCCACCTTTTATCCCCCTCCAAGGTCGATGCCTTGTCAATGACAAATTGGTGTCCTGACGTCCATGCGTGGTCGACGAGTTCGGACATGAAGCGGGTGGCGGTCCCGTGCGTGTTCTTTTAGTCTTGTTTTTCTTTTTCGTCCCGTCGCTCCAATGTAGGAAGCGTCACATTCCTTGCACTGTACCTGGTAAATCACGACCCTTTCTGCCTCTGGCGGGGTCGGATCTTTTGGCTTGGAGATAACATTGGCGATTGTTCTGTAGGGTTTGTATACAGTTCGTACCCCCAACGGCCTAAGGCTGTGTCCCAATGCCTCCGAAACCCTTAACGTGACGTGTTCGTTCGGCTCGATCCAGGCGCCGATGGGCCATTTGTTTGTTGGTCAACAAGAACGCATTGCTCTTTATGAGTTGAAGTCAGACAGCTCCATCATGATTTTAAAGGCCGACAAAGGAAAAAGAACCGTTGTGCTTGATAGGGATGACTACATGAAGAAGATGTATGAAGTTATAAACGACAGTCACTATTTCGTGAGGCTATCAAGAGATCCCGCTGCTAAGTCCGAAACAGAGTTAGTTGACCACCTTCGAGAGCTGAAAAAGAAAGAACGCATCAGTGACGACCTATACCGTCGTCTCTTCTCCTTTGACGCCGCGACACCCAAGATGTATGGACTCCCCAAAATTCACAAACCGGGTTGCCCCCTACGCCCGATTGTATCTTTTATTAGTTCATCCACTTACAGCCTTTCCAAATATCTGGTTATGATTCTGAGCCCTCTTACAAAAAAAAATGAGTAGCGTCCGGAATTCCTATGACTTTGTTGAACTTATACGCGATCAGACCCTACTACCGCACGAGGCTACACACTTAAAATTTTTACACCCTTATTCGTGTAAATGGCTCGTCCTCTGGCTAACGCCTTTATTCGTGTAAGGGTGTTAGCCGCCGGAGGTGGTGAAAATCGTGTTAACTGCTAACACCCTAAAAACAACATGGCGGCCAGTATGCGACAGGCGATACGAGCCTGGCGAGCCGTACGCGGCTTCTCGCCGGAGCAAGAGCATACGGCTCGCACGCTCGTTTGGTGTCATCTGTAGGCGCAAAAAACTTTCCAAACATCTCTATGTCCAAGCGCCAACACCGCAAATAATACGAGTAAGGCCGAAACCGCTGGAGACTGAACAGCCGAGACTGTCGCCGAAGTCTCGCTCGGCCTGCTCAATGCCGGTCGCATTTTCATCGCATCAGAAGCGCTTATAAAGAAGGGATAGCTTTACAAAACACTGACAGGCTGGCTTTATTGAACAAAACGCCCACTTGCCGTGGACAAGTTGACAACGAATCGCTCCGACACCCTCTGTCGACAGCGGCTAGGAGGTATCGCACTCGCGCTCCGTGCGGCTCTCGATTAACTATTGCCTGTGCTCACCTCTGTTACGTGCGTTATCCACTCATGAACGTTTGTGCGTGAACAGCGGCATTCAGCACCTAGAACACGCGCTGGGGAAGCCGCCTAACCTCCTTTTGTTGCAATCAGGCAGCATAACACGGCGACACAGCTGACACAGCTGCCAGCGGAACCGAATAACTCGGAGCGATCAACACGACGGATGGACTAATGGCATCCAGCCCTCTAATAGTTATAGATCACCAACCGCCACACTTTTCAAATTGGGCGGCGACAACCCCCATCTAGCGACGAAAACAAAAAGTGATAAACATTTGAAAAAAGAAAACAGCAGTTTTTTTGCTGCCCACCGCGCGGTTACATTCACTCACGACATCGACATACACACAACACTGTACATACACACGCGCATACAAGCACTGATCAATAACACACACAACAAATAGTACATACAACTTACTTATACAAACTGACAACTGCCCCGAGCGGTATATATGCCCTCCTATTTCGCGCATCGGTTAGCCCAGTGACCACGCTAGTCTTAATCAAGATATGAAAAGATTACGCCAATTTTATTTTTCAATAATATTTTTTCTGCACTTGTCTTAGGTAGGTACACATATCCCTTAATAACTTCTTACAGCATAATGTATTATAATGATACGCGCCTAACTTCTAGTAACTCAACGTGAGTGACGAGAAAAAAAAAATCGTGTGAATTCTGTCTGGCAACCACACTCGCGGCGTGGTTGCTATGGCGACGCTGTCGGTACGCGCGCCGGCAGCCGTCCAGCTGGTTCGGCCGTTCGGCTGGTTCGGCTACGGCCGAGTGCGCGAGTCCACGGTGAACGCCGCGAACGCAATCGAGAAAACAAAGCGTCGACTAATGAAGCTGTACGTAATCGAGTTTCCGCCCGTTCGCTGCCGAATTCTTCGTAGTCTTCTTCCGCCCGTTCGAAAGGGAACAGCCTACCAGTACGATTACCGCCGTGGCTTCAGTGGCTTCATCTTCGGAGGGAACTGTCAACTGAATTAGTTCCAAAACGCGGGTGCATCAGGCAGCGCAACGTGGCGCGGTCCACGCACATAGTCGGTAAGTAAACAAAACACTCAATGCCGTTCCATTCTTTTTTTTTTATTTTTTTTATTTACGGGGGCGCGCGGTGTTTCTGGGTGGCTCAAGGTATGGGAAAGCAACCGGAAAAATCGGCGCCTGATCGACCATGGGGTGAAAATTTCAAGGCGTATCGTACGCAAACGACAGCGTTTGCCAGCGGAAGACTCGGTCGTCCGTGGCGAACGCATTTTTAGTATTTTTAAGAATGTTCTAGCTGCAAAAGAAAGGAGCGCCTTAAAATTTCACAAGGTAAAATACACTGCTGAGGAAACGACGCCCCTTTGCGTGCAGGCGCCGATTTTTCCGGCAGAGTTTAGCGCGCTGTGAAATGCAGTGTGCATTTAGGGAGAGTTTTGGCATAATATAATGTTGCTCATTGGAAATAAAAAAAAGAAATGCTGGCATCATATATGTTTACACACTCTTAGTCGTTTTTGGAATCTTAAGTACCCTTTTTGTGGCAGGTATTGGACGCCAGCATATTTTACGTAGGAACGAAGAGTGGAATCCGGCCAATTCCCTTCCACATTAACATCAAATGAGTGCTGTGAAAGCAAAGAAGAAAGTGAGTGTGAAACAGTTCCTGCAGTAGTAAGTGCCAGAAACAAGAAAAGTGCCCCGAAGTGGAAAATATACTCCCTTGAAAAGGATCCAAAAGAAATAGAGGTTATCAGGTATACCGCCGAGCGTCACAGACCTGGACACTCCATTTCAGTTTTTTAAATGCCCATGCCCTGATGAGCTGTTTACAGCGATATTTGAGGGGACCATCCTGTATTGAACTCAATGCCACCATGAACACCATTTTCGGGTTCTGGTCACACCTCCACGCAGGATGTCCTGCTTCAGATCAAGGATATCCTTGACAGAATCTCCTGTACGACAACGCGGGCGGTCCTGGCCCTGGATATAAAGGGCGCCTTTGACAACGTCAGTCACACGCTGGTGTTCGAGAACTTGGCCTCAACTGGGTGCGGGCCCCGGATGTATGATTATGTGCGGGACTTCCTGAGCAACTGGATGGCCACCATCGGAATCGAGTCCATCCGCACAAGCACCATCCCGATACCGAGCAAGGGCAACCGGCAAGGCTCGGTCCTGTCACCCACCTTGTTACCTGGCGATGTGCAAGCCGCCTCCTCTACTGGAACGGATTCCCCGGATGAAGCATACACTCTATGCCACTCTATGTGGACGACCTGACGATTTGGGCTACGTCGGGATCGGACAGCGGGAGGCAAGACTTCCTCGAAGAAGTCATTGAGACGGTGCAGAACTACCTCGAGGCCGGCAACCTCCAGCGCGCCCCCGATAAGTCTCAGCTGTTGCTCCTCCGCGCGGGCAAGCCAATTCCCGAAGAAGAAGAAGGCGGACATCCGCCTCACGTTAAAGGATGGTACCCCCGTGCCGGTGGTGAAGCGGGTTCGGATACTGGGGCCTTCACCTCCAGCGGGACGGCGGAGCCAAGTACACGGTCGACCGACTCGTCAAGACAACCACGCAAGTCATGCGCATGGTGAGAAGGATAACGAGTCACAGACACGGGCTCTAGGAGTCGGACCTGATCCGGCTGACCCAACCACTCGTCGTGAGCCACATCGCCTGCGCAAATCCGTATCTCAACCTGACCTGCTGTCGAGAGGTAAGGGCAAGATGGATGTGATTATTCGCAAGGGGTACTAGCTGGCACTGGGGGTGCCGCCGTACGCGTCGAACGCCAAGCTCCGGCTGCTAAGTGTAAACAACACCTTCCAGGAACTCATCAACATGCACCTAGCCAGTCAGTGGGAGCACCTGGCCCTCACACTGAGTGGGCGGCATGCCCCGAGCTCGCTCGGCATCCCCATCCCCGCATCGCAATGCGAGGCTATCCAGCTGCTGCTGGCCCTTTGGGACAAGATCCAGGTGGCACCAATCCCGTGAAAGCTGAACCCATCTTTGCATCCAGGTCGCTGGATGGCTCCCGGTCCCTTGATTCCGCTTGGTCCCGTCGTGTAGCATAGGGCCCCTGGTAGCAATCGGTTGCTAGCCCAGCATTTAAGCATACTCCAGCCTTTTTGTATGTAAAGCAAAACAATTACTGCAACTGAATACTTCTTACCTGACAATAATCGTAGTTTGCACTGCTCAATGCCCTTCTGTTTTATCTAAAATACCACAACTAAGTACTCCGAGTACTGGTCGGAGCACTGCGGTGCAGGTGAAGTTTCTACTTCACCTGTTGCCCTTCTGTTTTATCTAAAGTACCGCAACTAAGTACTCCGAGTACCGGTCGGAGCTCTGCGGTGCCAGGTGAAGTTTCTGCTTATAAAAAAGTGTCTGCCCAAAAGCTTGCTTCGGTACCACGAGCTGCAACAGGAAGCCTGATGCAGAGGCTTTAAGAGCAAGCTCCATGCTTTGAATGTTGCTAAGCATGCGCGCTTGTGCAGTGCAACTGTCGTTCAGGACAACGTGCTCATTCTTGGCATTTCAGTTTCACTTGCACTTAAAGGGATGTTGAACCGAAATCTGGATTCCATAAAACACGGCGGCAAAAGCGTGTAACAAGATGCTACAAACACCAAAACATCACTCATACAGCGATATTTCGAATGGATGACCTTACTTTTAAAAATAGGAGGCGCATTTGACAGATTTGTTTGTCTTGTTTCTCCGAGAAGGAAAGGGAACGACCTCGCGTCTTCTCCGCCTCGCCGCCTTGAGGGGGCGAAGCAGAGAGGAGAAAACGAGATATCTTGACGTCACGCGCCTCATCGGCCTCGTTCAATCTCAACCTCTTTCTCCAAAAATACGGCCGTCCATTCGAGATATCGCCTTGTGACTACGAGTAGTGTTTTAGGGATTGTAGCGTCCCGCCTACGGCTTCTGCATCGTTTTCTGAAATCCAAATTTCGGTTCACCAGCCCTTTAAAGGGAAACGGAGTGTGGCAGCGATTAGATGATTTCTTGTGTCAGCCGGAGTTGCCTACCATTACCACTGTAGGGCAGCAAAGGCTACAGGCATGCAAGAGCGACTTTGAGAAGCGCTTTCGCAGAACAAGAGCTTGCGATAGAGCGTGTACTAGCTCGCACTTGTCGCCTTCGACCGCGCTGTCACCCTGGCAAGCCTTCGGCAACACCTTCAGAATGTCCGCATTCTTCAAGAAAGCCACAATGTTATGAATATACCACAACAATGCCTGGCTTTTATTTTTTTCTAAAAAAGAGCATTTATGAAACTTTGAAAATGCAGCAGTGCACGCTCATTACCTTCGGTACTGCTTAGTACGTGCTCACTCACGCTCACCTTATCCAGGCTGAAAAGCTTGTGCTCGGACGGGGCGTATTGAACACTGGTGGTGTCTTTTGACTGAAGTAATATACAAAATATGAACAGGAGTGATAAAGAAACACAACATTTAATGCCGGTCATCTCCACTTTTAAAAAGTATCTCAACGTGAGATTAATTTGACATTTCGTAGCAAGGGTGATGAATTCCAGACAGGGTGACACAAACCGTTTTGATAAAAACGTAAAAACAAAATGTAACTACTCCATACAGGTGCCTAATAGTTTGATGACTAGGAAACAACACGGAGGACTAGAAAAATGTGATGAATATAAATGAATAAAGCTGGTCATGAATTGAAGCATACTTAGGTATGTGAGCCACACAACTTGCAGCTGCCATCTCAAGAAAAACAAACAAAGCCTTTAATGATTTCGAAAATCGGAACAATCCTGGCAGGAGTTTCGCAGACTTTGGCGATTGCACTATGTGATCAGCAATCAGGCTACAGGTGTTTTCGTGATTGTATTAATCACCTTGATTGCAACTGGCCGTAGCTGTGAGTAGATTAGAATAAGACAAAGCCTCTCAAGAAGGCAGCTCCTATTGTACGTCTTCTGGCCATGGGCGAAGCCGAAAAGCCAGTAGGCCGCCATGACCACAGTAAAGCTTTCGAAAAGCCAAATGGTTCCCTCCTGCATATTAAAGCAGAATTGATTCAGTCAGAGAATAATAAAGGCCGCACTGATGAGTATGATTTTAAGCATGAAATGCTTCTAGCTCCCGGCCACCAAACTGATGACATATCTTTTCGGGAACTAATGCCAAAAATCACTTCAAAACATCCCAGGTTTCGAAGTTGACTTTTGCGTTGGTTTTCTTATTTGAAACCGGCTTTGAAACCTACTGGGTCTCGAAGTCAGTTTTGGATCAGAAACGTGTACACTAGCAGGGTTCAAAATTTGCTGTCAAAATTTTGTTTCCTTGAGACAAGGAAAACAAAAAGGAACATACACACCACCGTCTCAAAACCAGCACAGCATACAGCTGTCATTTATTTCCACAAGTCATCTTCCTTGTCATCCCACACGCTACACATGCTATGGAACCTATTCCTATACACACTATGAAACCTATTAATTCCGAACTACAGCTTTAAAAAAATTATCCAACATTCAAATTACTTTTTTGTATGACATCTCACTACCGAATTCTAAACCAAGAGCGCATCATTCGTTTAAACCGTTTGAAGCAATCGCCTGACGAGGAGCCCGTTGTCGTCACGCTTTGACGGCGCACTTTAGTTCACCTTTCTGCCGCCGTCTTGGGGGGGGGTCTCAGGCATTGTCCCCGCGCAAATATTACCACAACTGTTTAATTGATTGGTGCGGCACACAAACTTCTGTTCGGGCTGGAACTTGGTCAACAGTGTCTGAGATGAGCCCGACGCCCATTTCAGACATCAAATAAAATTTCG
Source organism: Ixodes scapularis (assembly GCF_016920785.2). NCBI lineage: Eukaryota > Metazoa > Arthropoda > Arachnida > Ixodida > Ixodidae > Ixodes > Ixodes scapularis. The sequence continues at coordinate 57,298,750 of NW_024609857.1, read as the reverse complement.
AAATTGCTTTTATAATCTCTTTAAGAGTTTGAATGCAGGCGTCTGGAATTCGAAAAATTTAGTGGCCGCGATTATGTCCTCTGTGACCGATTGGCAAAAATAAATAGTTTTACAGTAATGATCCAGATAGTGATTTATTGGGAATTAACCAGTGCTGTTAATAACATGCTCTGTATTGTCCGCTCTGCTGGTGTTTTTTCTGCCGTCATTGCATCCACGCAGTTTGAAAGTGCACTGCTTTATGCGACAGGTGGCACGCACACACCGTGGCACTCCACTTCATAGCGTGGCATGTGGTGGCAGCAAAAGGCTCTGCCAAAAACATGCTAAGCACAGCGTTTGTGGCGGCAGAAAAGATACAAGGCTATTATCTTGTTCCCGAGAGTATAGTATGTTGCAGGTTAAGACGGTACGGTGAGGGGAAGAAGCTCAGTCTACACTCTTTCCACTTTAGCAGAAAGGATGCTATAGAGAAAAGAAGGAAACTGCCAATCGTGGCAGGCAAACCCTTTTTGGACTGGCAGAAGTGATGGGAGACGCCAGGCAGTGTAAAAAAAGGGGAAGGGGGTGGACTGCAAACGGGTTTACCAGTAATAAAAAGGGGGAAGAGTGAAAGGAGGTATTCTTCTGTAGATTCCTCTTTCTCCCGGAGCTGTGAATGTGCCATGGCCGGACTGGGCTCAACTCAATGCCCCAAATCATATATAAAAAAAAAAAAAAAATTATTGCCGGCAGAGTTTTGCGGACTCCTAAAATGCCTTTACGGAGAGGTTCCACAAACCCTCTTTCCAGATCCGTTGGCCTAGATTGCGGGCATGGGCATCTGCAGTACGTTTTGCAGGAAAAGGAGGGGGAGGGGGGCAAACCTTGTTTTCTTTCAAAGTTATAGGTTTGAAAGCTACACCCCTTCAGAATAATCCCCCCCCCCCTTTTCCGCCACTTTGCTGACGCCCATGATTGTGGGCACCTCATCACTTACAAAATGTTTCCTAGGACCCATGTGTAGAAAGTAGGAGCCACCATTCAAGCCCCTGTCATGACTACAGTGCAGACATATCACAATAGCAGGGAAGAACAATAAATAATAATGGACAGTCTGACCGGAAACAATATTGGTACAGTTTCAGACTCGCCACTCAGCTTGCCAGCTGAGCCAGGCTAGAAAAACGAAATTGGCAAAGTGAATGCGTTGCGAGTATAAAGATGCAACAACAAAACCCTACTGGAGTTCTTAGAAAATGTTGGGGCCTTCTTGTCAATGGAAAAGGCACTCAGTAATTAAATCCAATACTCTTTCGGATAGTGAGATTGGTATCGTGGTAAGGTGGGTGCTTGTCCCAAGCTCTTGTTTTAGCACCAGTGGGTGTCAAGTTACACACAGCCAGAAAACAAATCAGCATAGCCAAACGAAGCACAGGACAATTGCATCCGTAAAATAGCCGATGTTCCATATTTCAATTAGTTTTTGATCTCACTCTGCGCAGCACACAATTCATAGCAGACGATTGTCCCTTTTTGGCTCTGTTCGCAGAGCCAAAAAGGGACAATCGACGAACAAGTCTGTTCGTCAAACGACGAACAGACTTGCCAGTCTGTTCGTCGTTTTGTTTCTGTCAGAGAATGATACCTACCTAGTAGCAAACAAACTCATTATTATTCCCTCATGTTAGCAGACGATGCGTCTGGTAGCAGTATTTTATAGCGAGTTCGCTTCACACGCACTGGCACCGTTCGAGTTCTCTCCCAGAATGCATCGCACTCGCAGAGTGTTGCACTGAGAACTGGACTCAAACGAATTCGCCAAATGCACCAAGTGCGGAAGACTGATGCTGCCGCCATCTATGTTGTAGAAAGAATACCGACCTCAAACCGAAACTGGCGCCTTGCTGTTCGGAGTGATGGGTGGGAATGCGAGAGTACAGTCGCTACCAACGTTTATCTACAAACGTTGGTCGCTGCAGCCTGTAGTTTATAGTTGCAATGACTTCAAGCAACTCGGCTGTCATAGGGATAGTTACAGATGGCGTAAATTTCCGCAACCAGCTGTCTACAAAGCAGCTGGTTGCGATCCTTCAATTCTCATAACCGTTTACACTGAAGAAAATGGATGATGCTGTCCGAGCAGAAGCTTGATCCATTTCAGCATGGCATTATGCGTGGACCACTGAAAGGGTACGCCTTAAAACTAGTCTGCTGGAATACCCAGCAAAACTTTTCGATTTCGATCGTCATTACAGGTGGATCAGATATTAGCTTTGGTGAGGGCGTCGAGAACGAGAGTTTTCTCGAACAAAATATGACGGGGCAAGTTAGCTGAAGTAGGTAAATGTTAAACATGATGATGTTGCCCAAGCCTCGGGTAAGATCACTAAATTTAGCTTTCTCTGATGCTTATTGGGCAGTCAAAGTTTCTGCTGGGGCAGTTTTGTCGACAAATGTTCAATTTTTCACCCGCACAAGTTGGTGATAAATATCTCGGGGGCCGCTGATGCATTTGTTCTGAGCATTTCTTTACACACTGGTATATTTCAGCGTTTTTACGGCAACCTCCAAATAAAGCACGGTTTGTCAACTGCTTCCTTCATGAAATAGGAGACGCTCACAGTTCAAGCTCGCGTTTGATTCCGTTGCCCGCGGGACGCAATTTCTATCAGGAAATCTACTTTTTTTCCTTTCAGTTCTGCGACACATCGTAGCAGACAAACTTTCGTCATCTGCTCCAGCACCTTGCCGGCCTAGCCGGAGCGAGGCACGACGGGATTGCATTTTGGCGCAATCTCGATTTTCTCGGTGCAGCGAGTGCATGCACGCGTGGGGTGTCAGCAATGAAACGAACTCGGAGAGTGCAACCACTTGTGGAGTGCCGGCTGAAACGAACCCGCTCCACGCTGCGGGTGCCGTGAAACAAACTCGCTAATACTTCTTCAGTGCAAGCCGGTTGAGACCTCAATGACCAAAATCGGGCTCTCGGTGAGATGGAATGGCAAACTGAGAATGATTTCATGACCAGGGGCCAAACAAATAACAGGTGCATTGTATGGTGAGAGTATTAGCACTGAGAAGTTTGGGAGGTGACCTTTTACAGCGAGCCGGGGTGACGTCCTGCTGAGGACAAAATTTACCCCCTCACTTGCCCTACAAAGGCCGAGACGGCGTAGCAGTCGGCATATTACTTTCGTTTTTTTACGTAGGAAATGCGAATTATTATATGCGGCCTTATTGAGGTATGGCCTGTAGCTGCAGGCGAAACTTCAACCAACATTCCGAGCATGGTTTCCAGGGCAGACAGTGCATGAATCACAGATGGTATATGAAAAGGAAGAAATGCCACCACACTTGCAGGAGCATTGCAGTATATTTACATCTCGCACAATCAACGCTGCTGATGATTTGAATAAATTAAGAGGTTTTTTTCAACTTTGTTTCTAAACAAAAACGTCTCAGCGAAAAAGCTGCACTCTGCTCGAGCAACATGTTAAATATATTCTGGGCCATGGGGAGGCCTTTGACCCAAAGGCCTCCCCATGGCCCAAAGGCCTTTGACTTAGATGCCATTTCTATGCCCGCAAAGCGGGGTCTGATGTTCTCCTAAAGCGCGAGGCAAATGGACGGCAGAATCGTCCGATCCGACAGTCCGAACGCCGCTCCGAATTGAGACACACGCACACGCTTCCGACCTTGCAAGCGACACAACAATCCGTTCGGCTCCGCCCAGGAGATCCAACTTCCAAGCACTCCAGCGGAGGTCCGCGTTCATAGATCTCTGGTCCCAGATTGATGGTTTAGCTCGCACGAGCGAAGCTAGGAGCTCGTTCTTGTTAGCGCGTGCATTCTTTGCCGGGGCCATCTTTCTCGAATGGATCAGCGGGATCTACGCGTCCGGCTTCCCGTCGCCCGTCCCGTCTTCTTATTCGTCCCGACAGACCAAGTATGTCATCATGACGTTCGCGCTAGCTGTGCTGTCATTGGCTGGACGCATCCGACAATCCGTCCGCCGTGCGAAACTATCTGGCGCGTTTGACGCATGTCGGATCGCCGATCTGACGCCTGAAGCGACCAAATTTTTCGGATCAGGCAGTCGTACTGTCGGATCGGACGTCGGATCGGATGGATTTTTCGCGCATGTGTCTCGTGCTTAACTCATGAATCTGCAAAGAACAGAATTTCAGTGTCTGAAACACTTACACCGCCGCTTCCACAACCCCTTGCACAACCGCCTTATATCGTGTGGAGGGGGCGGGGGCGGTTCATCGACGGAGTTGCCTCCACCGATAGCTTTCCATACTTATAACCCAATTATAAGGGTAAACGTGACAAACACGGTTGGAAACGCTATGAAAATTCTGTCGGCATAAGTCTCACCCAGCGCCTTGTACACTGGGTAAACGAAGCCCCGCTTCTCAACGTGCTTACAGCTCACAACGGCCGATGTTGACGGTGCCTTTCCCATCCTTAGTCTGACTGTCCACGCTCTTTTTAATCTCGAAGTTTTCGGGTGGTAGAATATGATACCAGCTTCTTTTTGGAAATTGCATTGCAGCGCTGAACAGTAGGTCAGCATGATCACAAACCTCCGATCGTGAGGAAACGGGCGCAGGGAAGCCAGCTAGATGCCAGCTAGATGCCAGAACGCGAAGCGGAGTCCGTCACCAGACGTCACGGTACACCTCACCCAATCAAGACGTGGCGACCGCAGCGACACTTGTGTTTGCTCTGAAGACTAATAGTACGCCGTGCAAGCAATACCATTGATCTCCACGACAATTTGCTGGATCGCGCGTCTCCGCTTGGTCGTTGCAGCTCAGGTGCGGCCACCGGATGGCCACCTTGGGACAAAGATTATCAGTCAACCTTTTGGAGCGTCGTGGAGGCTGCGCGGCAGTAAGCTGAAGACATGTTTTCTGCTCGTTCGTTGTCATTTACCGAAGAAGTTTGTTAAAACCCCGAACGGTGAGAATTGCGTTTGAGAACACGTGGAAATTTTTACGAAAGCTCAGCACCGCAAGAAAAAGGGGCAACTCGTCTAACGCAAATCTTACCGTTCTGGCGGCATGATCAAAGCTTCCTTGGCATGCCAAAGTGCTGCATCTTTGCCTTCGCACGCTTGAATACCGATCAAGAATTAACGCCGTGTGGATTTGTTTCGTGAGTGCAAAGAGCATGAAGATGCATGTGCCTCTGGAGCAGCATTTTACTTTACTCTTACGACTGTATTTGTAACTTGCGGCACTTGCAGTCCAGAAGCGGGCATGATCCAGTGGCGAAAAAGGAGGGGTAGGAGGCTATGGCGACGGCGACAGATTGCACACAACTATATGGACGGGCTTCATACTTTTGCCTCCGAAAACCTACCTTCTTCCACAGCATTGCTCTATTTGTGCTGTCATGTGATCCATTTGAGTAGATTTGGAACATAGCCATGGTTAATACATAATAGCAACCACCGATTTCGTTTCCTATTGATAGCAACTCGCTGGAACAGCTGGGTGATAGAGAAGACGCCTATGTACGACATACCGTCAAAGCTCTGCCATGGCATTGATTCTTGATAAGTATCCAAGCGTGAAAAGGCACAGAGACGCAGCAGTTTGGCAGGCCAAGGAAGCTTTGATCACGCCGCAAGACCGGCAAGACTCGACGTTCGACAAGTTGTGCCTTTTTCCTGCGGTGCCGCGCTGTTGCAAAATATTTTATGCGTTTTCAAAGGAAATTCTTATTGTTTACACATTGCGAGCGTTTGGCGCTCCTTTCACTAAACAGAGGGGAGCGCCGCCGGAGACTGACACTCGAGCGTGCTCTTCGTGCTCCGAGCATTTCTTGGAGCACAAGTGACTTCTTTGCGCTCCGTGATGTCACGTCCACAAACAAGATGGCTGTGCCATTGTTGAGATTGTTGAAACAAAAGGCGTAGCCGGACAGCTGCTCCTTTTCAGTCCATTAGTGGTTAATCCAGCAGGCAAAAACAATTTGATTTGAAAGCCAAGACAGCAATTAGCATTCCGGAAAAGGTTTGTTCATGTGCCTTGCCTGAGAACAAAGTGATCTATCGAACGAGCGTGCTGATAGCTCGGCGACAGAAAAGTTGCCGAGAAGACAGTGGGACGGCTGCCCTTTTTAAACTGCTTAGTCCAGCTGCAGCGAATAAAGATACTTAGATTGGAAAGCCGAAGCATCAGTAAGCATTGCGGGAAAGGTTTGTTCGTGCATCTCGCCTGAAAACAGCTTGCACGGTCAAATATAAACAGCTTGCACGGTCAATAAATAGATCAGCCAAGGTGCCTTTCCCCGCACGTGCTCGAAGCGAGTCTCCAAACCTCTCAGAAATACTTAAACGTTCGTAGAAACTTCATAACGTCGCCGTCTCTTTTACTTTGTACCCTGCCGCTCTACACTGGCTTTAATTAATTTACCACCGAAATAATTTTGGCTTCTCCCACCCGTATCCACGGGATGCCAGGTTCGTCATAACCGTGCGGTGGGAAGGAGCTTGTGCGGCTCGTCAATAGATTTGGTGTGTACGCCATGCGCCGTTTAGTTGCTGTGCCTGGAGTATGAAACTCGGAGCGTCAGAGTAGGAGTAAAGGAGTGTGGACTTAAAGGGGAGCTGCAATCATACTTAAGCGTCTACCTCTTTTGCGGTTTCCACGTCTCTTTGGGTTCGGGTAAGCCAGCGGGCACGGAGAGAATAACTAAATATCAGTGAGTCATATTTTAACCGGACGACGCGGAAACCTCCTCCACCTACGAGGGCGACCCGCGTTGCCGAAAGCGCGGAATATGTGACGTCTTTGGTCCTGGGCTTACTACTGGTCAGAGCCACTAAAAGCATTTTTTTTAGTCGATACAAAATATAAGTGTCGCGAACCGTTTCAATTATGTATGAAAGTAGTTTTTGTTCAGTATTTTAGATCAGAAAAAAAACAAATGCAGTTTATAAAGTACGGAAACAAGAAAAGACCCGTCGACAAACCCGCCACCAAGCGGTGAAAAAAACGGCGCATACTAGAAAGGCGTAGTGGGATCAGGCTCCGACGAACAATGGGCTTAGAAAGGTCCCGGATGTACGCGGTGGCGCTGCGGTCGTATACCGGCTCGAAAATCCGACCGGTTCCGAGCGTTCCCAAGGCTTTCGGCGCGGGCTTGGCTGGCGATTTGACCCTTTGGCGGTATGGCAGCGCGAAGTGGCTCCCGTTCTGAACTGATCTTTACCCCGTGTTTGCCGTCGTTTGTGGCCAATGAAGTGTTATGCCGAATTAGTCTTTAATCGCGCGGCAAATGCAATGCGAGCTGCCCTGGCCGCCCGCTTCATACAGCCTAGTCAACACGTGCTTTAGCGGCACCCTCTCGAGCCGTTGACACTGAGTGCGGCAGCCGTGAGCGCTCGATGAGCTCACTACTTCACGGCCACTCAAACCAGGACCTACGACGTCATGAAGGATGTTATTTTTTGCTTGTTTCTGTAAGTCTAATTTGCCTATAACTTTTAAAATAAAGCGAAATTTGAGAAAAGAAAAGTTTCTTTAAATTACTACGTTCAATGCGCTCAGGTTCGGTCCAAATTAAAAATCAGTCAAAAAGTTATTGCAGGGCCACTTTAACGCTCCCAATGACGACAAACGAGCAAAAAACATGTCTTCAGCACGCTGCCGGCCAGCCTCTGCAACGCTCCAAAAGGTTAATTTTCCGTGTCCCAAGATGGTCGTCCGGCAGCCGCAATCACGGAACGGGGAAGCGCAATTTAGCAATTGTCGTAGAGATCAGTAAAAAAATATGGAACGCATACCCTCCTAGCATCCATCAGGTAGGGATAAGCATTCTGTGCTGTCTATATGCCCATCAATGTCAACACATGTAGCCATTTGCAGGCAGTCGCATCCTTTCGAAGATCAATCTGGCCTTCGTCAGGCACCAGCTTTCGCTCTCAGCACACAGCCACTGTTGGTGGGCTTCGAGGCTGCTCGCATCTTCACCCTCCACAGGCGGGGCAGCCCCGGTCTGTAAATGTAGAATATGAATATGGCAGGTATTATTTGATAACACTTTATGTTTTGGCCGTGTAAAGAAAATCTGCATTCCATTTTCTAACATATCTGTTATGAAATAACAAGGTCAGGTGGAATGGCTCGAGTTCGCTGACTGAAAGACAGAGGGCTTAGCCTGAACCAATATCCTAGCAGCCTTCGATATTGGTGTGGGGGGGAGAGAAGGCTGAACCTCTAAAGATGTCTTCAAATGATTCTCTAATTGCTTAACTCCAAAGTTTCAGGCTGCTGCACTTCAATGTTCTGAACTTTTTCCAACATATTGCCGCGCGCCAAGTAGGCAGCGCGGCCGTAGCCTAACGGTTATCGCGCTTGCCTCCCACGCGAAGGGCCAGGGTTCGATTCCTGGCCACGGCTATGCATTTTTGTTAACACTGTAATGTGATGTTCTGGTAAAATCGAGAACCGTCTAGCTGATTCGAGGTCAGAATTTTCTACGCGTCGAACCTTCTACGTCGAATGCTCCAGAAGCCAACGTGTGTACAAAAGCGGCTCCGCAGGCAAGCCGGAGTCAGTTTCGCTCCAGCGTTCGACTGTGCTGCTACGCCGACTTCGACGCCCGCGACGCTCTGTTATTATCTTTGTTCTCCCTTATTTTTTTGGCACAAGTTCGCCACATTAAACGTTTATTTCTTCCCGTTTATTTCCTTTTATTTTGGTCACCACCCGTGACATTTTGGTGGAGGTGCGGGGTAGCGCATGCCCGTGCAGCGTTCCCCTCCCAGGGCCCGCAGTGCAAGCCCGATTCCGAGCCCGGTGAGAACACCACTCGACGCGGAACCTGAAACTCGGACCAGTCGCCGCACCCAAGGTCTGCACCCGGAATACGGACTTCTGCCACCCAGGACCAAGCAGCCGACGAAGCCGACGATGGACGGCCAGCAGTCACAGACCCCGGCCGCTCCTGCCTTCATCTACCTGCCAGTCGCACCCCGGACTCCGACGCCATTCCACGGGGACGCCCACGAAGACGTCGAGGACTGGCTTCAACAGTACGAGCGGGTGGCCCAGCACAACCGATGGACGGACGACCAGCGCCTGCAGAACCTTTACTTCGCGCTCGAAGGAACGGCCAGGCACTGGTTCGAGAATCGGGAGACATCATTGATCTCGTGGACCGCCTGCAAGAATGAGTTGAGGCGAACTTTCACAAACCAGTATCGACGGGAGAGGGCCGAGGACCTTCTTCGAATGAGAACCCAGGGCGCAAACGAGACCATCACCAGTTTCGTCGAGGATGTCCTGCGCCTGGTCACTCGCGCCGACCCTCAAGCCACAGACGAAAAGAAGTTGCGGATCCTGATGCGAGGCGTACGAGATGACATTTTCGGAGGCCTCGTCCGCAACCCGCCGACCACCGTCGAAACGTTTGTAGCAGAGGCGACCAACATTGAACGGGCCCTGCAAGCACGAGCCGCTCACTTCCACCGAGCTCCTGCCGTCGCTGCACCCACGCCGTCAAGCTGCGCCTTCAGCACCAATATTCCGGGGATCCGAGAAATAGTCCGGGACATCGTCCGTGAAGAACTGAAGAAGCTGATACCTGCCGCCGAACACCCAGCTTCACTCTCGATCGCCGAGATTGTTCGAGAAGAGGTCCAGCAAGCGCTCCAGCCAGACGTTCTCGCCGACGCCGCACCGAAACCACCAGCTGTGACCTATGCCGCCGTTGTTCGTCGTCCGCAGCCTCCTATTGCTCGGCAGTACCCAGCTGCACCCCAACGAGAAGTCTCTTCGCCGCAGTACGCGCCGCGCCAAGAGCAGCGTGGACTTCGAAAGACCGACGTGTGGCGCACGGATGACGGACGCCCGGTGTGCTTCCACTGCGGGGAGGCTGACCACGTTTACCGGAGGTGCCCCTACCGCCAGCTCGGCCTGCGAGGATTCGCTCCAAACGACCGTCGACCTCGTTTTGGAGAACGACCAAGGGACATCGAAGAATACCTCCGTCGCCCTCCGTCACCAGCGCCCACCGCACCACGAGGTTCCCGTTCTCCATCCCCCCGACGTTCCGCGTCGCCTTTCCGTCGGTCGCGCCGTGACAGCCTGTCCCCCCTATCCCGTCGGGAAAACTAAGTGCGGCAACGCCTGGAGGTGCCGTTGCCGAAGACGACCCGAGTAAAGAGCCTCCAAGAACGCCGGAGCGCTCCCACTCTCCCGACGTCACGCATCGCTACGACGCCCCTGCAACGGTGTCCAACAACCTAAACGTCGTCATCGACGGCCACGACGCATCGGCACTCGTGGACACCGGAGCAGACTACTCAGTCCTGAGTGGGAGGCTCTCCCGCCGCCTTCGAAAAGTCATGACGCCGTGGGAAGGACCCCAAATACGAACCGCCGGAGGACATCTCATCACACCAGTCGGGAGATGCACTGCTCGCGTCGAGATCCACGGTGAAACGTGCCCTGTCAAGTTCGTCGTTCTGCAGGACTGTTCGAGGGACGTTATCCTCGGAATGGACTTTCTCTGCGAGTATGGCGCCGTCATCGACCTCGGAACAAACCGGCTGACGCTACGAAAACCTGCTCCACCAGCGGAGGAACCCCAAGCGACGTCACCCACGGTCCGAGTCCTCGCAAACCACGTAAACCTACCACCGCGGTCGAGTGTTTTCGTACTTGTCGGGATCGATGAAGCTTCCTCTGGCGAAGTTCTTCTCGAGGGAAGCCTCCAATTGCTCCTGGGAAGAGGCATAGGCGTCGCAAGGGGAGTAGCTGAACTTCAGGATGGGTGGACTGTGGCCCTCGTGACGAACTTCCGAAACGAAACGCAACACCTCACGAAAGGTGCAGCCGTGGGCCACGTCGAGAAACTCCGAAACCCCGCCGAAATCACCGCGATTACTGACGAATCCTCGCCGCCCCAGCAAGACAGTACGTCGCCAGCGCAGCTCGACATTGACCCTAAGCTTCCGGACCCTAAACGGCGTCAGCTGGTTAACCTCCTCGCCGAATACCGCGACTGCTTTGCGACGTCGTCGAAGGTGCGCCAGACCGCGGTTGCCAAGCACCGCATCGTTACCGAGGACGACGCGCGCCCTGTGCATCGATCGCCGTACAGAGTCTCCGCTAAGGAAAGGGAGGTGATCCATCAGCAAGTTCAAGAGATGCTGAATGACGACATCATCCAAGCTTCAAGCAGTCCATGGGCCTCTCCAGTCGTGCTGGTTAAGAAGAAGGACGGAACGCTTAGGTTCTGCGTGGACTACCGGCAGCTGAACGCGGTGACGAAGAAAGACGTCTACCCACTTCCCCGCATCGACGACACGTTAGACCGGCTGCGCCACTCTCGATACTTCTCATCGATGGACCTGAAGAGCGGCTACTGGCAGATCGAAGTGGACGAACGGGACCGAGAGAAGACAGCTTTCGTCACGCCGGATGGGCTGTACGAGTTCAAGGTGATGCCCTTCGGACTATGCACGGCGCCAGCAACTTTCCAGCGTGTCATGGACACCGTACTGGCAGGACTGAAGTGGCAGAGTTGTCTCGTCTACCTTGACGACGTCGTAGTATTTTCAGCTGACTTCGACGAGCACTTGAGACGACTCCGAGCTTCTTCTTCAAGCCATTCAGACCGCCGGACTCACACTCAAGCCGTCAAAGTGCCGGTTCGCCTATGACGAACTGAAGTTCCTTGGCCACGTGGTTAGTAACGAAGGCGTCCGCCCAGACCTCGAGAAGACTCGCGCCGTCGCGGCATTTCCAGCGCCGACAGATAAGAAGGCCGTGCGAAGATTCCTTGGACTTTGTGCCTATTATCGACGCTTCGTTCGGGATTTCGCAAAGATTTCCGCACCACTTACGAATCTCACGAAGGACGCCGAGAAGTTCGAATGGGCCGAGGAGCAACAGCAGGCATTCGACGAACTGAAACGACGACTCCAGACTCCTCCTGTGCTTGGACATTTCGACCAGGATGCGGAAACAGAAATTCACACGGACGCAAGTAACGCGGGACTGGGCGCAGTACTAGTCCAAGTGCAAGAAGGCATCGAGCGAGTCATCGCCTACGCAAGTCGGACATTGTCCAAGGCGGAAAAAAATTACTCCACGACTGAGAAAGAATGCCTTGCGGTCGTCTGGGCAATAACGAAGTTTCGTCCGTACTTGTACGGGAGCCCGTTCCGTGTAGTCACGGACCACCACTCGCTCTGCTGGCTTGCGAACCTGAAGGACCCGTCAGGACGCCTCGCTCGATGGAGTCTTCGACTACAAGAGTTCAACATGACAGTGGTCTATAAGTCAGGCCGCAAGCACAGCGACGCCGACTGCCTGTCCAGAGCCCCCGTCGAAACCCCTTCCGGCTGCAGCGACGACAATGACGACGAGTGCTTCCTAGGAGCAATGAACACCGACGATATGGCACGACGTCAACGGGACGATCCTGAGCTGCGCGCATTAATCGAGCACCTGGAAGGGGGCAGGAGTACCGTGCCACGTGTCTTCTCACGAGTACTGCCGACCTTCGCCATCCGACAAGGTGTACTCTACAAAGAGAACTTCGGCGACAACAACACACCGTGGTTGCTGGTAATCCCGAGTGACCTTCGAGAGGAGATCTTCCAAGCCTGCCACGACGACCCGACATCCGGACACCTTGGTTACAGCCGGACACTGGCCCGTATTCGTGAAAAGTATTACTGGCCGAAGCTCCCCAAGACCGTCCACCTATACACACGATCATGCCACGACTGCCAGCGACGCAAGAAACCGCCGACGAGGCCGGCCGGACTTCTAAAGCCCATTTCTCCTCCAACTACACCCTTCCAGCAGATCGGAATGGATCTACTTGGTCCTTTTCCGCCTTCGACGTCGGGGAACCGCTGGATCATCGTCGCTACAGATTATCTCACGCGGTACGCCGAAACGAAAGCTCTTCCTTCAGGGACTGCTGTGGAAGTCGCCAAGTTTTTCATCGAGTCCATCGTCCTCCGGCACGGCGCACCCGAAGTTCTGATTACAGATCGCGGATCTTCGTTCATGGCCCAGCTGACGCAAGAGATCCTTCGTCTCAGTGGCACCGGCCATCGTCGAACCACTGCATACCACCCGCAGACCAACGGGCTGACCGAGCGACTCAACAAGACAATCGCCGATATGATCTCTATGTACGTCGACGTAGAGCACAAGACGTGGGACGAGGTGTTGCCTTACGTCACGTTTGCCTACAATACGGCGGTTCAGGAGACCACTGGATTCACCCCTTTCCAGCTGGTACATGGTCGGAAGGTAACGACCATGCTGGACGCAATGCTGCCCCATGAGCCATCTGACAATGAGAGCGACGACGCCCAGGCGGTTGCTCAACGGGCCGAAGAAGTCCGCCAGCTCGCCCGACTCATGATTCAAGACCAGCAACGCGTCGACGCGGGCCGCTACAACCTTCGTCGCAGGGACGTTCACTTCCAGCCCGGAGACAGGGTGTGGGTGTGGACGCCCATCCGTCGCCGCGGCCTCAGTGAGAAACTGCTGAAACGGTACTTTGGACCATACAAGGTACTTCGTCGCCTCGGCGAGCTGAACTACGAGGTGATGCCCGACGGAACAAGAACATCATCACGCCGCCCACCACGACCTGAAGTCGTCCACGTCGTGCGCCTGAAGCCGTACTACGCTCGATAGGACTGTGAATCTTATGTGTTTCAAGTGACTCTTTAGTTTACCGTTCTTTTTATGTGCTTTGTTTTGTTTTGAAATGCATCGGGGCGATGCACTTTTTAAGGGGGGAGTAATGCCGCGCGCCAAGTAGGCAGCGCGGCCGTAGCCTAACGGTTATCGCGCTTGCCTCCCACGCGAAGTGCCAGGGTTCGATTCCTGGCCACGGCTATGCATTTTTGTTAACACTGTAATGTGATGTTCTGGTAAAATCGAGAACCGTCTAGCTGATTCGAGGTCAGAATTTTCTACGCGTCGAACCTTCTACGTCGAATGCTCCAGAAGCCAACGTGTGTACAAAAGCGGCTCCGCAGGCAAGCCGGAGTCAGTTTCGCTCCAGCGTTCGACTGTGCTGCTACGCCGACTTCGACGCCCGCGACGCTCTGTTATTATCTTTGTTCTCCCTTATTTTTTTGGCACAAGTTCGCCACATTAAACGTTTATTTCTTCCCGTTTATTTCCTTTTATTTTAGTCACCACCCGTGACAATATATTTGCGCTGTCGCTAACCATGTTCCATTTGCCAATTTTTTACACGCCCCTTCTCCTCCAATCAGAACAGCACGAGAGTCCGCCGTGGACAGACTTGGCATCATCGTGTGTCATATGTCCCCGATGATTGCCCACTAAAGCCAAGGTTCGAGCACAAGCTCATAGCATCGCTAGATGGTCGCACTGCACGAACCCTCGTGCAGCCTGAGTATCTACTAGTACTGTTAAAAGCGAGCGAGTTGAAAATGAATACTTAAAATCGAAAGAATAAAGCGCGAGGGACAAGCACAGGACAACCGCGTAAAGCCTGGTTCAAACAGTTGCGTTTGACCGCGTTGCGGCTGCGAGAAACCAGGACATCCCTGCTGCTTATATCGCGTGCCAAGATGATTCTTTGAATTGGAATCCACGCTTCATACGAAGCACAGATGTGCCGGTGACTCGTTTTCGGTTCTAAACGCAACGCAGACAAACACACTCAAACTCAAGTGTCGGAACCGACCTTTACGGTACAGGCTCACAGTAAAGCTGTGAGCCCGAACCGTCTCGCACGTCTAGCCTTCGCTTTAGTACATCTCAGGATAAGAAGGAATGTATCATAATAGAACCGATGTGGTCTCACCAATCTGAGCAGAAGTGCGTGAGTAACCGATGCTATTTTCGTGGTCGCTTGCACGTAAACAACTTGTACACAACGCCGGCATTCATCTGGCTTGAAAACAACTTGAGCGTTGGCTTGGCTTGGATGTCAGCTGCCCATTGTGCTTACTTGAACTTCACGAAATCCTCTAAATTGAGCAGGCTGCTTCTTGACTTCTGCTGTCGGCGCGTATGTCTGCAATTCGGCGGTTTCCGAGTTCGACGATTCGGAAATCATGGGTGTACCACCGCAACACCCTCTTAACACGATTTCGGTAGCCGTAGGGTGTAAAAAGGATGTACGAAGGGTGTAGGCCTTTCCGTACACCCTTGAATATTCAAAAATCATGTAAAAATGGTGTAGGAAGGGTGTGAGCTCGGAAAAACACCCTTTTAACACGAACATGGGTGTTGAAATTTTTAGTGTGTATGGTATCCTTTGATGTGATTTCATTATTTACGAATGTCCCCAACGCCCTGGCGGTTAATGTCGCCCGTGACCGGTTGTTGGCAGACCAGTCGTTGTCCACTCGCACAACCCTCCTTGTTGAAGACGTTGTACTCCTTTTGCGTTTTTGTCTCAACCAGTGTAATCTTAGTTTTAATGGGGACATATATCATCAGGTCAGCGGATGCCCTATGGGGAGTTCAGTTTCCGTAACCGTCTCGAATCTCGTCATGGAATATGTTGAGGAAAGGTAATGTCTGGCATTGATTTCCCCGTGAAGTTCTACCGTCGTTATGTCGATGACACTTTTGTAATGGTTAACAGAGAGAACGTAACTGATTTTCACCGCAATTTGAATAGTGTCCACCCCTCAATTCAGTTCACCTGCGAACATGAAACCGATAGTACTTTGCCGTGTTTAGATGTACGTGTCCATAGAACTAGTGAACCTTTTTTTTAAGATGGAGACATCCGTATATCGTAAACCATGTGACAGACAAAACTTTCTTGACTACCACTCTCATCACCCTACTCAACACAAAAGCTCAGTTGTAAGATCGTTACTTCATCGTTCAGAAACTGTCCCATCTAAGTCAACACTTAGCATTCAAGAACTTAGCCATGTGCGGGAGGCTTTGAAGAAACGTAACTACCCCGACTGGTTTGTCAATCGCGTTAAGAAACAAATGTCCCGTCGGCGCCCGGATTGAGCCGAACGAACACGTGACGTCGTGTGCATCCCGGAGGCATTGGGACGCGCCCTTAGGCCGTTGGGGGTACGAAAGAACAATTGTCAATGTTATCTCCATGCCAAAAGACCCGACCCCGCCAGAGGCAGAAAGGGGCGTGATCTACCAGGTGCACTTCAAGGAATGTGACGCTTCCTACATTGGAGAGACGGGACGAAAAAGAATAACAAGACTAAAAGAACACGCACGGGATATCGCCCATTCCACGAACGCCACCCGCTTCAAGTCCGAACTCGTCGACCACGCATGGACGTGAGGACACCAATTTGACTTTGGCAAGGCATCAACCTTGGCGAGAGATATTAGCCCCGAGAAGTTCGCGTGGCGCCCCCTTACGGCGAACCGGGGTGACGTCACGGCGAGGAGAAAATTTTTCCCCGACTCGCCCCGGTCACCCTGTGGAGGCTGTGACGACGCTAGCTGTCGGCGCGCTCGTTTCTATTTAATCTTTTTTTGGCGTGTTTTTCGTAGGAAGTGTAAATTTTTATATGTGCCTTTAATGAGGTATGGCCTGTAGCTACAGACGAAACTTCAACCAACATTTGAAGCATGGTTGACAGGGCAGGCAACGCATGAATCGCAGCTGGTATATGAAAATGAAGAAATATAGCCACAATTGCAGGAGCATCACTATAGATTTGCATTTCGCACAATACATGCTGATGATGGTCTGAATAAATTAGCAGGTTATGTATACTATTTTTTTTTGTATCTCTGTTTTTAAACAAGATGTCCGAAACAGAAAAGCTGCATGCTGTTCGAGCAACAAGCTAAATACAGTCTGGGCCATGGGGAGAGAATCACAAGTACGACAGCCCAATTGCGGGGCAAAGTAAATAAACAAGAATCATTTATAATATACATTGCTCGCATTTGACCTTGGTTGGATTCGGATAATATTTCAATGGACTACATGGGTGGTATCTGTAAACTTGTTTATATCAACCCTTGAGTAATGTATAACAAACGTAAGCGAAGGTGTCTAGCTTGTTATTAGTCCCTTAAGCCCTAAAATTGAGATTTTACTTAAATCGAATTGTCCTGAAGCTAAAATAGCAGAAGCTTTTCTCACGCAGACTGTCGCCCTTCACAGGTTCCACATTTTCTGCTACTAGCGCTGCACCTACCACTGGACAGCCGGTCGAATGCTTGCTTTTACTCCTGATTTCCTCTGCTGTCAGAGAGTCCAACTGTAAGGAGTGTGGAGGCTGAGGAAGCTTTTGGGGACCTGCAGCAGTGTCTCTTTTAATTGGAAATGACAATTCAGACTCAACGCTGTATTTTCCGAATACCAAAGGCTGGAATAAAGAATGTCAGGAAAAAGTATAACCATTCCAAATTACGTCGCTATTGCTGTGCATATTTTTGGCAGTTCAGTACATATCATACAGGCAACTGGGGGCAATTCAGCCGTTTTTGCTGCTACCATACAAACTAATTTCCAGTAATTGTGCATCTTCTAAGAAATATGCCTGCATAAGTGTATAAACTATATAATTAATTCACGAAGAAGCTACATTTATGTAAAACAACGCTGTTCCACGAGCACTTCAAAGATCATCAGACGCAGTGCCTTTAAAACATCTGTGAACCAGCGCATACAGAGTGGCAGCGCAGAGTCGGGGTCGAGAGCTAATTGGCCGACCACCCAAAGGCCCATGATATAAATGCCACTTCAAATGCCTTGAAAGCGGGATGTAATATCGTCCTAAATCATGAACATGCAAGGAACAGAATTCTAGCGTCTGAAACACTTGCGCCACCGCTTCACCGACCCCTCGCAAGATTGCCGTGTGTCTGGACGGACGAGGAGGTTCATCGGCGGAATTGCCTCCGCCGATAGCTTTCGAGATTTGTAACCCAATTTTAAAGGTAAAAGGGACAAGCAGGCTTATAAAATGTACGGAAACACGTCAATATCGGCCTAACTCAACGCCTTGTACACCGGGTAAACAAAGTCCAGCTCCTCGGAGAGCTTGCGGCACACAACGCCAAACCAGGAAACCGGTGCTGGGAAGCGAGCCGATGCGAGATCGCGGAGCGGAGTACTCCCCCTGACGTCACGGTAGACCTCACCCAATCAGGGCGCGGCGACCGCAGCGACGCTTGTGTTCGCTCTCGGGGCTAATAAGGTGGGGACCGAGGAAGCTGCTGGAATCTTGGTTCATCCAGAATGACAAATGCGGAAGTGATTCATCGCTGGTAAACAAGAACCGTGGCCCCCTGCCGGACGTGTACACAAACTTTATGCCTAAATAGCCGAACTTTTTTGTGCGACTCTCACGCGCTCTGTGCTCTACTGAAGATGCCTCCCGCATTGGAGGCGCAACATTTAATTAAATTGTTATTTTTGTTATGTCAAGTCGTTTTTGTTATTACATAAATTAGGAGCGCAACCGGGACATTTTCTCCCGTGAATGACGATCGGGTGCTTGGACTCCGAAGCAGCTCTTTCGGCGTCCATTTGATGTTCTCGGAGTCGGTCGTTGAGGCATCGCCCCGTTTGCCCGATGTACCTGGTCCCGCAGGACAGGGGGATCGCGTACACTTCCTTCGCTTCCTCTCCTTCCACCAAGATTTCTCTTTCCGGTACTCCCACGGAGCGGGTGGGTTTTGAGGTTGAAGCCGAAAATAAAGTTCGCTCTTTCCACTTTTTTTTGCGTTTCCTCCTCTCCTGCCCTCCTTTCCTCCCTTCACCGCCTTCCCCCGAGGGGCCAACACAGAGAATGGATTAGGAGACGCCTCCGTTAATCCGGCATAACCCGCCGTAGAGGGGGCGTGCTGCTTGACTAAAGATTATCTCGCTGCACAAAAAAAAAAAAAAAAATAAATAAATAAATAAAAAAAACAAAAAAAAACGTCGCGGGCAGCGATTTAATGCGCTTTGCCGGATGCGTAATGCTTCGTCCGTCTTGAACAAGCTGGTATGCATTGGACCAGGACCAACCCCTTATTTAAGTTGGTCCTGTTTTAAACATTAAAAAGTGGAGACACAAAAGGGACGATAAAGACAGCACAATCTCTGAACTTTAAAGCCGCTGTACAAACGGGACGTTCTGCAGAGAAGAACCTTCTCTCCCGAAGCTGGGGGACGGGGAGGGAAAGGTCAAGCGTTGGATGGAAAGAGGTTTAGAGAATGGGATTAGCCTCGGGGCGAGCCATCCTCTCGAGAGGGAGTGGAAACGGAACAAAGCTGGCCGTTGGGGTTCCGGCTACCAGGTGGAAGAAAGTTAAGCTTGTCAAACGGCGACCTCGGATCCGAGGACGGGCACGCCAGAGAATTTGAAAATAGCTGCTTGATTAGCCGGACGACCCAGTGCGGTCTACTCGTTCTAGAAGGTGACTCGGATGAAGAAAACTCGTTTTGGTCGAAAACTCTAAAAGCATTCTGGACGTGAACCCTTGCCACAAATAAAAATAACACATGCATGAAAAACTGCGAAGGCACCTAAGTTTTCGCCTATGATGTGGGAATGCGTGAGCATTACAGGCAGAGTTGTTGGCGCAACTTGCAATAAAAAAAGAAAAAAAAAGTTATGTTGGCGCAACGGATAGCGCGCTAGTTTCACGATCAAGAGGGCCTAGCTTCGAAAGCGGGCAGGGGATGGTTTTTTTTCTCGTGTTAATTTTTTCTTTTCGTTTTTTTGTTTTTTGTTTGGTCACGTGGCAAGAAAAATCACATGAACAGAATTTTTTTTGGCCAAGTCACCAGAGATTTTTTTTCTAATTCCTCCTTTTCTTCATTCTTTCTTTCTTTCTTTCTTTCTTTCTTTTTTTTTTCCTTTTTTTCGGTTTACGCTTCCTATCGCAAAACTCTTTGCACCTATTTCGCGTTACATTGGCGTTAGCCAAATCATTTTATTTATGGCAGGGAATTCTGCCGTACGTATCTTATGTTACTATTACCAACCCTGGATTTCGTCCGGCAACCAGTTTGGGAATGACGACGCCAAATTTGTGTTATAATTTCTTTGAGGTCTAAGGCCTCGTTATCCGTCGGTCTCTAAGATTGGCTCTTCAAGTATCTTTTGGGAAAGAGTTGACGACAGGCATTTTTAAGGAGCACGTGTGTCGACCAGAGTGAACATTGCTGAAGCGCCTCTAGTGTGATTTTGGCCGTAAATAACTGGAGGCCCCGGGCAAACCAACCCAATGGAGAAAAGTATCTACCTTTCTGGTTTCATAGAGAGCTATGAAAGTCAGAAGGGACGAATCCCAGCCGAGTCAAACTACCGGCTTGCAAACGCAATCGTGTTGATAATAGCGCAAAGGAGTTTGTATGACTCTCTCTGGCGGTGCGCAGAGGGTAAAGGCACGGAGGTAATATATGCTTTTGCCCAGTCACCTCGCGAACGGTTGGGTATTGGCTGCAGAGATCCATTTCGCGTTGTTTTATTACGGGATTATATCTTGATTTCTTTGTTCCTAGTTTCACAGACAGAACGAAATCGCTTTTCTCGTGTGGTGTCACGGCGGGAAGACAGAAATCAATCAGAGTACCGAAATTCGACGCTTGTGCTCGTTCTATAGCGCTTCTAAAAACCGTGCGATCACGGCTGTGTATCGTCAACATTGCATAAACTGCCGTTATTTTTACTCGTATTGCATCGTGAGGGAACGACTATGATTGGGTAAACAGAAATAGGGAGAATGGGTGCGTGTGATTTGTTGAAGTTCGAATCAACAAATCGAGCTTCAACGAATGCGATAGTATTGCATTCACTCAACCAGCTATATGAGTTTTCAGATCCTTCCAAGTATGCGATTCGTGTTCTGCCAGTGGTACCTCAGTTAGATTAAAAAACAAAATCCACGTTAAAAAAAAAAAAAAAAAAAATACGGTGACTCGAGTTGCTCCCGCGCCGAATCATGTTTCACGTAAGCGTAATTTTGGGTTCGATGCACGACGAGGGGTCTTCAATTATAAAAATATTTTGATTACGATTATTTGCGGCGCTAAAAATTTGAAAGCCAAGCAGTGAAGACGATCGTGTTGTTATAAATATTATATACATTTTATTTTACACTGTTTGAATACGCTGCCGTCGTTATGTCCTTGAATTATTGGCTAGCTTGTGGCGGACAGGGAAGTCTTGCAGGACCATTATGATAGGACCTACACTAAACCTGCCGCGCTTCGAAAAATGTTAGTCCAATGCAGGACCAACTTGTTGGTCCTGGTTTAAAAAGTATCAACACGCTAAAATAGTACAATTTCCGGGATTTCATTTTCATCCCCCAAGTGTGATGCGGGAACCGCGCCATAGAGCCACGGTCGTTTCCGCACTTTGTTATCGCTAGGATTTGACAGTGCTCAATCACAATGCAAGACACGCACAGAGCCACGCTCGCTTTTGCAATGCGCCGCATAAAGGGGTGTCCAAACAGGACACGACTCCGACAAATCGTGGAAATTGAAGCAAGCTTGAAGCGGGCGCGTCCGCTTCAATTTTCACGATTTGTAGGAGTCGTGCGTTTTGTAGTGTCCTGTTTGGACACCCCTTAATACTGATATATCTTGTTGAGACGTGCGCACATCCGTCGTGCGCAGTGTTAGCTCAATGGCAGCACTTTCTGTAAAGGCGCATTCACACCGGGGATAGCAGTCGCGCGATCCAGCTAAATCGCATCGCAAAAAAAAGAAAAAAAAGTAATTAGTTGGTCAATTTGGCGTGCGCGATGAGCGAGTCCAATGCCTTCGTTGGCGATTCGCGTCTCAAAAACTCTCGCTCCGAACGCCGTTGGTTGGCTCGGCCTCTCCGCGACTAGAGTGCATCGCAAAACGTCGGGTCAGCAAGCGACTGCTCAAAACCCGTCACTTTTTGCCCGCGATGGTCGCTTTTGCGATGAAAGTTATGGCGCGACTAGATCGCATCGCCGGTGTGAACGCGCCATAATGTCGAACCAGTCTCACGGCGCGTCCCGATATTGGCTTGTGTACCTACGCGCGAGTAAAACATCTGGCACAATTTGCGTTTGCAAAGTCTGCTCCAGCCGCGTCAAAACATTCAGCCAACCTTTGGACTGCAGAAATCAAGAGACAACCAAAATAAGATAAAGTTGCCAGCCGAATAAAACTTGATTTCTATTTAATTAAGATGAAGACCACCCGCGTACATCAAATACCTCATCAGCCGAACTCCAAGGCAGTAAGCCTAGTTCTGGCACTTGTTTGGCACCTTTGGCCCGTCGCTGCCAGATCACAGCCAAACTATCGGGAAGCGAAGCCTAACTTGGGCACTCGCTTGGCGACTTGGGCCCAAAGATGCCAGATCTCAACCGAACTACAAGGTAGTAAGCCTAACTCTGGCACATTTGTGGCGATTTTGGCCCGAATGTGCTAGGTGACAGCCGAACTGTCAAAAAGTGAAGCCTAACTTTGGCATTAGTTTGGCGATTTTGGCCCGAAAATGCCAAAGCTCTGCCGAACTATAAGGTAGTAAGCCTAACTCTGGCCCATCTGTGGCGATTTTGGCCCGAATGTGCCTGGTGACAGCCGAACTGTCAAAAAGTGAAGCCTAACTTTGGCATTAGTTTGGCGATTTTGGCCCAAAAATGCCAAAGCTCTGCCGAACTACAAGGTAGTAAGCCTAACTCTGGCACATCTGTGGCGATTTTGGCCCGAATGTGCCAGGTGATAGCCGAACTATCAAAAAGTGAAGCCTAACTTTGGCATTAGTTTGGCGATTTTGGCCCAAAAATGCCAAAGATCTGCCGAACTAACGGGCAGTAACCCTAAATTTGGCCTTTGTTAGGCGATTTAGGCCCGAAGATGCCAGATAATAACCGAACTACCCGGCAGCGAAGCCTAAGTTTGGCACTTGTTTGGCGAATTAGGGCCAAGATACCCAGACTGTTGCCAAGGGAGGTCAGGTTTGGCACTACTTTGGCTTCTTCGGGCTTTTTAATGCCCTAAACTGCCAGACGCAAGCCAAGTTTTGGCCCAGAACTCGGTGCTGCCTGGGTATACATCTTATTTTAAAATAAATCTTGGAATAATTTTAATAAATGTTGCTTACAATTCACAATTCGATTCTATTCTCTGCATTCCATTCCACATACACCGCATTCGAACCAGAAAAAAACAACGAAAAAAAAAAAAACAGCTATTCAACCTTTTTCTTTTCTAAACGTAGCCCGCATAACCTATCGGTCTCTCGACTCACAAAAAAAGGTTTACAGGAAGCGTATTGAGAGTCGTAGTGTCCGATCGCAAGGGTACAATTTGGCTGGCTATTTTCTCCTTTTGGCCATTTTGATACGATTATAAATGACTTATCGGCTTTAAAACGACTAAAAAGTGAAAGCCGTTTACAACTCCCTGTAACGCCGAATTGGAGCGCAGCTCTTGAGGAGGAGGAGGGAAGGGTACTAGGGGAGGGTGACCCCTCCTCCTCCTCCTCCCCTCATTCTTTAATATGCTCCGGGGGGGGGGTCACGTGACCTCGGGGGGGGAGGGGGTCACGTGACCTCGGGGAAGGGGGCCACGTGACCTGGGGGCCACGTGCTTTGGGGGGTCACGTGACCTCGGGGGGTCAAGAGACCTTGGGGGTCACGTGACCTTGGGAGGGATCACGTCATCACCTTGCGGGTCACGAGACCTTGAAGGTCACGAGACCTCGTGGGTCACGTGACCTTAGGGGGTCACGTGACCTTGTGGTGACCGTGGGAGGGGTCACTTGACCTCGAAGGTCACGTGACCTTGGGGTGACCTTGAGAGGGGTCACGTGACCTTGGGAGGTCACGTGTCCTGGGGGTCACGTGTCCTTGGGGTGACCTTGGTTACGCCGACGGCGACGGCAACGGCGACGCCGACGGCGACGGCGACGCCGACGCCGCTCAAGCCGGAAACGGGCGCCTAAGACCTGCGCTCTAAAACGATGTAAAACGCCGGATTTGCTTATTTGCTTGTTTCTCGAACATACTTGGGGGGGGGGGGTGCGGGGGGGTTGGGGGGGGGGGACAACAATGGGCTACTCAATTGCCTGGGCTAGGTGCTCAACGATTGCCCCTTTTTGTCTGAAATGCTATGCGTCATGTTCTCCACCCGCCCCACTCCCCACTCCCTCCACCGCTCCACCCTTAATATAACCGCAAGTCACTTCATTGCTCAGCAGCAAAACAAGGTCATCTCTGCAATCAAAGATAGATCCGATATTATCTGCCCTTGGGTGCCAGGCAACGTTGGCGTCCCTGATGTAATAAATTGGCAGAAGCAATATAGACATCCTATACTTGGGCTACGTACAACTAAAACACAAGGTACCCCCGCGGACACTATTGGCTGGGACATCCGATCCTGCCTTTGTTTGGGTCTGCGTTCCACGGAAGCTCTAATAATGCAAAAGCAATAGCTGTCCTATGGAAGGAACCGGCGTTATCAGCTGTTGAAGTCACGCCAAACGGCATCTGAACTCCCCTGTCCCAATGAAGCAAAGCCTGTCGTCGGTAGCAGCGATCTGACGGATAGGGTCCCATTGGATGGCTCGCGTCATAGTTTCAAGGAACTAGGCTCCCATTTGCCCTCGCGCGAAATGGTTACATGGAACGCCACCAGAGACGCTCTGTCCATGGCGGCGCAGCGGCCCGGCCTCCGCAGAGCCGTAAATGGGGACAGTTTTACCAGTCTATGATCTCGCAGCCGTAACGCCCCCTCCCGAGTGAGCCAATCGGCTCGAGGCGTAGAGTGAGAGGCGTGAGAGCATGCGCGTGAACTCCTGACTGCTCCCAGCTAAGCGGGGAGGGCCGCCATTTACATTTATTCGCCCGGCGGAATGCATGGGATCGGCATCCAAATTTCGGTTCTTTCCTTTTATTTGGCAATCTCTGGCAAGAAAACGATATAGTGTTATTCCTCGGTGGCTTAAATAGCTAATGAATGAAGTTTCTCCACGTTTGAACTCAAACTTTTATTCAAACGAAAGAAGAAATAACCCCCTAGCAGATGACGCGTAGCCTCAACAGAGCTCCCTCACTTTTCTCCTTTTAGGCGCCTTCGTCGCCACACCCACTAGCCAAACACTCCCAATATACGGCTCTGGGCAACACCTCCTAGAAGAGAAGGCCGTAGCGCTCCGAGTGGTTACGTCACAATGTCGGACAAGGAAGGCCATAGTGCAACTACGTGAAAAAATATCTCGTATCGACGTCAAAAAAAAAAGTTTCTTGTCGAGCGACGCGGTGGTGTTCGTGCGCGTTTATCCGACAATAATATACGTTTTAAAAGCGCAGTCTTGCATAATTTATCATATACATATAATACAGACGTAATATAACGTGTTACCAAGGTTGAAAGTACCAAATTTATATTTATGATTATCCCCGTAACCGCGGGACTACGTGCAGTCCCGCAGCTTCCCAGATTTTTCAAATGAACCGGCCCGGTGCGACATTTTTTTCCCTCATATGGGCTTCGATTCCGGTAAATTTACGTTTTATGTGAGCTGCTGACAGTCTGAACAGGAACGCTGAGACATTTCAGAAGGGAAGGAAACCGAAAAAATATCCTGTCAACGCCGCAGGGAGCGCACACGAGCAAGAGATGGGTCGACAACGTTTAGCCTTTCGCCCTGCTGCCGGTGCTCTCGTGGGTGGTTCTTTTGAGACTTGTTTCCTCCTTCCCGTGGTTTTTCTGTCGTCACCGTAGTCTCTGGTAGTTTTTTTGTGTTCGCCTGATACTACGGCATTTACGTGGATTCGCGGAGCAAGTCCTGCTACGGTTTGAGTGACATATGTGGCAACTGGCCAACGATGACACTGGTCGATTATCGATAGACCTCTCCCTCGACGAAGAGAGACTTCTTGGAGTTCGCGTTCAAATGTTTTCGTCACGGGTATTGAGGGACGTATGGATACGATCGACAGGTGAGAAACAACTTATTCACGAGCTTTCTTGGTCATGTAGGACGCGAGTAAAGTGCTGCAGTCGTTTCTTATTTTTTTTTTAAATCTCGGGATAGTATGGAATTTTTTTCTTCGTCGTTATCCGTGTGCTATTGCCTCGACATTTGTAAGTATGCGTGTTAATATTCTAGTTTCTACAGGAAGGTGTGGAAGGTAAACATCCGTGTTAATATTCTAGTTTTTACTGGAAGGTTTGGGGATCAGGATGCGGAAACCGAGATTCACACGGACGCTAGTAATGCAAGACTTGGCGCGGGACTGGTTCAAGTGCAATAAGGAACCATCGCCTACGCAAGTCGGACACTGTCTAAGGCAGATAAAAATTACTCCATGACTCAGCAAGAATGTCTTGCGGTCGTCTGGGCCCCATCACGAAGTTTCGTCCGTACTTATACGGGGGCCCGTTCCGCGTAGTCACGGACCACCACTCGCTCTGCTTGCTTGCAAACCTCAAAGACCCTTCAGGACGCCTGGCTCGATGGAGTCTTCGACTGCAAGAATCCGACATGACCGTGGTCCACAAGTCAGGACGGAAACATAGCGACGCCGACTGCTTGTCCAGAGCCCCCGTAGAAACGTCAGGCTGTACCGACGTGGATGACGACGAGAGTTTCCTAGGTGTCGTGGACACCAACGGCATGGCAGGACTTCAACGAGATGATCCGGAGCTCCACGCCCTGATTGAGCATCTAGAAGGACGAGGAAGTACCGTTCCTCGAGTCTTCTCACGAGCCCTGCCGACAAATCCGGTCTCACGCGTCCCGTCAACAGCACTCCGTTTATTGTCAACGTTTTACGTTACATTAGGCAGTTTTCGAAATCGTTTTCGCCGTTCTGCAACGCTCTTCGCAACCCGCTACGATACCCGGAACTCCACAGTCAAGGCCATCTGTGTGCAGGCGCCGTAACGGCTTCTTCGTTGCGGAGGGCTTAGCGGAAGGGGAAACTCGGTCTACGAAAATTCCCCATTAAGTATGCTCTCTTATCCCCCTTATGGTGAGACCAGAAGCTCCGCCTTCCGCGCGAGCTCACTGGCTTCCGCACTGCCTTGGTTGTGCTTGCCTGCGCGTTCACACTGGTGGTAGCAAGGGCAGAAAGCTCGCATTCAAGGCGGAGCTTCTAGTCTCGGCGTAAGGGTGAACGAAGTATAGCAGTCAGTACGTTCCTGCACCTATGAACCCGGCTATGTCGCGTCCTTACCGTTAGGAGCAAGGGGTTCCTCCTGTCTGCCCCTATTACTGCCGGGTGTCATTTCTCTGCTTTGCCAAAGACTGGAAGGCGTAAACTGTCACGTCGAGTGTCCTCTGGACATATGGCCTTTTAGGATCCACCAATATATATATATATATATATATATATATATATATATAAAAGAGAAGCCGAACCCGGTTAACAAGAGTAGAAGCCTAGGGGTCCGGCTACTTCCGCGAGCGATGGAGCAACAAGAATCGAGATGGCCCGTTCATGGCGTAATGGCGCGTCACGCGTGAATAGCTAACGGCGCGCGGCTACGGCGATCGCTTTCGTTTTCTTCACTTTTATTGGCTCAGGACTCAGCAGGCACAAACACATCAAAATCAAACCGTAAGATTTTTTTTCTCTGAAAGCTCTTTAGATTTTTGTGAAGGAGAACATTTAGTGAGAGGTGCGCGAAAAAGAGAAAGACAGAGCCCACAAGCTGCATGGTAACCAAAACAAAAGGCTGCAGCGGAAGTGTTCGCCAATGGAGAAGCTAGCTAGCCCACCATCTCGCTTGAATACCGATTCCGTTAGCTGTGAAGCTTGGACAGCCGCAGGCCACGCTGAAGTGACGATTCAAAAGCCGAATGGAATTGTCGGGTGAATGTAATCGTTTTTGTCTGATACAAGTTGACTTCAACAGATCAATATTTATGCTTACAAAAAAGAAGAAAACAAAGAGGGTACAAGCGAGTTGGTGAAGGTTCAGCATGATGACTTTACTTGAGACTCCAATCTCGTGAAAAAAACAGACTCCGGTAAATTCGCTCAACCATGCTTATATTAGCCTAAAACACGAAGATCGTCACGTGACTGTCTGGTATTGGAATTAAAATTCCAAAGCAAGCCGAAAACATCAGATGTTCATTATTCGACTAACTTGATTATCTCGCATACCTTGCCCTTGCAGAAGCCTTTGACGTCTTCCTCGCTTAGAGATTTCCCAGGTTTTATTATGATCCAGGCGCAGACCTCTTCTCCCAGCCTCGAGTCTGGGACTCCCACAACCTGCGTCGTCGAGACCAGAGACGGGCAAAAAGTTCGTATTCTGAATGAAATCGACATCAGACCTGAGGATTCAGATCTAACTCATCAGGCCATCTGCGTTTTTCAACAGTCACTGTCACAGTGAGAGCGGCAGAGAGAAGCTTCAGACGTCCCGCTTCCAGCGCGAACTTCACAACTTCGACAACGCTCCGGCGTCTAGTGTACCTCGAGTGCCCTCAGCAACCAAAGAACGGCAGAAGGCACGGAGCGCGTGATGGAGGCCGGGCGTTCAAAAGAACGCTTTGCCGTTTTCATTCTGGAAGTGACTATGACTCGTACGGATATATTCCAATCTGGCCATGATAGGAGTTCCTGGACAAAGGTAATGCAGCTGCAAATATTGTGAATAACGTTGGAGAGTCACTCCTTAAAGGCCGATGTACACTTCTCGCTCTCCATTTCTGCCCGCCTTCTACTTTCCTATATCCTCTCCACTTGTTACCTTGCCCAAACTTAGCTCCCATTGCAGCTTAGGAAAGCGGAGCGCCGGGAGGACTACATTCCCTGCAGAAGACCGAGGTTGTGCGTGGGCCTATAAGAGCATATCGTAGCAGAAGAGCCCAGGCATTTCCCATGGCAATTTTTTGGTCCCTATTCTCAGCAACTACTGAAGCTATTTTCGTCGGAGTGATTGCATCTTAAATATTAATTAATAAATAAAAAAATCTTAACAGCCTTGTTGAATTACAATTTTAGATATTTTTAGCCTCCACTTTCAAGCGTCCCAGAAATTAAACACGAGCATAAATATAAAATGTACTCTTGGTCCGTCTTTTTTCGGACCTTCATACCGATCTTAAAAGTATATTTTTTTAGTGAAATGCAGAAAGACCGCATGCACGTATGACATCCGAAGATACATTGGTTGAGTGAACGTGTTTAAGTTGAGTTAATGCTCGGTTTACAGAGTCTCAGGAGAGCTTTTCTTCGCATTTGTCAAAAGGCTGGTGAGATTTTTTTCGTATCAGACGGTTTGGCGGTGAGCTTTGTCCAGTGAGCTTTTCTCCGTCGAGATTTTCTCCGCCGCCCATTCATGTTAGCCAAAAGGACGTTCTATTGTCTCTTTGCATCGATCGGCGACGGCTTCGATTAAATGCGTAGAAAGATTTTGATCTAATCTGGTGTCCAACAGTCAGAGTAAGGACGCACAATACTGACGGCTGTTTCGTCTCTTGTTTCCTTGTGCTCTTGTGAAAGCGACACGTTAATAGTTATATTTCCAACCTCTGATAATATTGCTAATATTCCACCCAGTTTCCTGTTTCTTCTTATTGCTTAAGACACGAATTTAAAAAAATTATTACAAAACGTTTTCGAAGTGTGCAGATGAATAAACCGTATTGTTGAACCAATGAGGTCAACAAAAGGAACATGAACCAACCCTGGAATCCAAACAACCACTCATCACCCCCGCCCCATACCCAACATTGCAGCACTTCCGACGGCACTGTCACGTCTTCTGACCTAACATTCGACGTGTTAACCACAACAACAGCTCCAGTGTTCGGAAGTACTTTAAGTGCATTGTACTCAAGGTACTACTTCAAGTAGGTTTAGGAAACTTTTACTTGAAGTACATTCTCTGAGTATGTACTCGTTCTTTACTTAAAGTATTTTTTTTTGGCACTTTCAGAGGAAAGTACAATTCCCGACTTCAAAATACGTTCCCCGATTTTTTTTAAATTAAATTTGTATCACGAAATGACGCTTTGTCAACTCCAAAGAAATACTGGGAGGGATATTCTACTCTCACCAGAGACGTGAGCAGACGACGCGTCGCTCCGCTTGTTCTGGGTCTGGCTTTCCAGTAGGTTTTTGAACTCTCGCTACTTCTCGGTCGGTCAGCGCAAGCTAGGAGGTTTAAAATTATATGAGAGCGAAATTAATTATAATCTAGCACCTGAAACTGTGGTTCGGAACCATTAAACTTTCAAGTCGAAGAAAAAGACAATAAAGAAGAACGTCACAATGCTTTGAGACATTATCTTTTGTCTTTTCCTTCGACTTGAAAGTTCTTGAATTTTTTTCGCACCCCAATATCAGGTGTCACATTATGATTAATTATCACCAGCTCACTTTCACACT
Source organism: Ixodes scapularis (assembly GCF_016920785.2). Classification (NCBI taxonomy): domain Eukaryota; kingdom Metazoa; phylum Arthropoda; class Arachnida; order Ixodida; family Ixodidae; genus Ixodes; species Ixodes scapularis. The sequence continues at coordinate 57,268,445 of NW_024609857.1, read as the reverse complement.
CACTGTTTTTTTTTCATTAAAGAGAGGACACACCTTTCAGAGAGGATTGCTTGCGGAAGCTACCGGGTTGACGTCATGCCCTCTCCTAGTACATTTAACCCCCTTGGGTGCAACAATCCAGTGCAAGCGGCGCCAAATTCAGAACAGGGACTTCTGAATTTGGCTCCATTCCTGAAAATAACTACTCTGTGGCCACTTGACTTTATCAAATATTCGTCGCTGTTTTTGCAAATAGGTCTTGCACGCCTGATTACCCCTGGGCAATGCATACCACTTAAAAAAATCACTGTGTAGGGGAATTAAAGGACATCATAAAAGATTGTGTTTAAATACTTGTACTTTACTTTTAAAGTACATTGTATTTATAGTACTTTACTTCAAGTACATTGCACTCAGTGCACTTACTAGTTTACTTAAAATACATCACGTCTCATTTACTTTGTACTTTACTTCAAGTACCTTTTAGATATACAGTCCTGTGCGATATGAAGGTGAACGCCAGGCCGTCGACCGCTCCGTGCTATCAGCGCCATGACGCAGCTGCCGTGGCAGCTACGTCATGGCGCCGATAGCACGGAGCGGTCGACGGTCCGGCGTTCACCTTCATATTGCCGGGGGGTGTACTTTACCCAACACTGAACAGCTCAAAGATGAGCTGGAGGCGCAAGTCCATTGTGCCTCCAGTTCATCTTGCTACGAAAGCACAAAGGTTTGTTGGTTATTTCTAACACAACCTCGTGAGTCACCTCGTGAGTCGTCCGGTTAAACACCACTGCTAGGCATGGCAAAAATTACGTAATAATTTACACATAAAAATAATTTCAAAAGCTTCCCCCCCCCCCCCCCCCCCCCCCCCGAACTTTTTTTGGCTACGCTACTAAAGCGATTCAACGTAGTTCAACGGAAGGCTAGCTTCCTAACAGACGTGATTTCAAATACACCAGCGCTTGTTTTTCTTTTTTGTTTCTGTTCTTACCAGCGAAAAACTTGAATATATGTTGCATTTGTTGCAAAGCTACCGACGTTTATTCGCTGACCAACTACTGTTCTAAGAGGCTGCTCCGGCACGTTATTGTACGCTTGGAAATTAACTCGGTTAATTACATTCAGCGAAGCAATGTCAAACCATATTACGTACCAAAAAAAGGCGCTGTCGTTCAGACGAATAACACGCGGTCGTGTTTCTACATAGGGTAAGAAGATTCGTTTGAAATGGCAAAATTAGTTGACGCGTTACGAAACTGGCGCGTTAAAAGCAGTTCGTTTCAAGCTTCTGCATTAAAGGTCTGCACAGGTGCAACGCTATGAGCTCCACTGAATTCGGTATCAGATATCGGGGACGAGATCCAACCGTCGCGTTCCTAGCGGCTAAGTTTAGAACTACGCCCAGAGAGACAGCAACATTTCTTTTTTTTTTCCGTGGCACCATTAGGCTTACGTGTCCGAACGCAAAGTCAACCTTCGGCTGGAGCATGTGTTCATTCAGGGGGTAAACAGCGGGACCTCTGAAAACAAACTGGACAATACTCCCTTCTTCGTTCTCCTCCTCGCCAATAGTCAGCTACAGCTAAGAGAACAAAGAGGGGCGAGTTTCGAGCACCTTATTGCTCCGTAGACAATGAAATTGCGGTATTAGAGCCGATGATAATAGCGGGAAATGAATCAGGAATTGAAAAGCACGAACACTTTATGCCACGCTCAGCTTCCATTAATTCTCTTCGCTTCATCACTGTGGTCACACGAGAAGCCATTGACCTCCTGGTCACCGCAGTATTTTTGTGGTCAGAGCAGGCTTAGTGTAGATTGATCCCTGCTCATCTCGCTGGCTGGTCATGTAAACGAGGCATCACAAGTCCCTATATGGCGTTGCAAATTTGGTGCGCAGGGAAAGCGTCTGTACCTATACTCCGTTTCAAACATAGCGTGCAAAGCTGGGAAAGGTACCGAAATAGTGCGCATGAAAAAACAAAAAAATGTGACACTCCGCGCATTTCGTGGACGAGCGGTACAAGGCGCTGCTCTGGCGATACCGACGTCTCGGTGGCGGTGGTTCGAATCCACTTGGGGCGCAAAGGCTTTTTTTTTTTTTTTTCCCCGACGCATTTTTTGTGCAAAATTGCGCGCATTGCGATAGCGTATATTTCGATTCCTATTTTCTTGTTGCTTTTCATTTATAAGGGGGTAGACTAGGGGCTGGTGTTCCGTTTGAACCCCGCGCCGGCCTCGTCAAAACGGAAGAACGGTCGAGATCCAGGGCGTCTCTATTTAAAGCCGTTTATTTACATGGCAGCGTGAAAATCAGAGAGTACCTTGAGAATACGGTGGACGGTCCTTTATACAACGAATACTGGGATTAGGGGACCGCACTGCCAATGGTCAGACGGCTTGGCATTCCCTCGCGTGATGTGACTTCATAGAAGTTTCCTTCAGAGTCCAAATACTCGCCGGTGTATGGAAGTCATCCAGACGGCAGTATCTCGCTGCTCTGGTGCCGGCGCCCCCATGAACCCGGAGTGATTCACAATAGACGCGTACACAACACACGGCACTCGAGATCAGGATCGAGTGTTGTTTCCTTTTCCGGGGAAAGCAGGGGCTTCGGAATGCAGGCACGGGCATGTGCGTCGTCCACTTAGCCGACCAAGGTTAAGGTGCCTCAGGCAGACGGAGCCGATCTAGGTTACGGTCCGGCAGGCAAACGAACCCAGACGCTTCGGAATGCAACCACAGGATTCGTCCGCTTAGCCGATCAAGACGAAGCCGTAGGCACGATTCATCACCGACAAGGTTCCTTCTTGAGGCTTGTTTCACTTTGAAGCCACAAGGCCGATTTTAACACCAGAAATAACAGAAGGCAGCTCACAACACGGTCCGCGTGCTCGAAACTTTCACGCTGCGAGGTCCTCGCTTCGGGGACGCCACCTTGCCAGACACTCCGGTGTCGTTACTGACCGTCTCCAGGACTTCACGGACCGACGTCTCCGGGAAACGCGTTCTTGAACTCGCGTACACGTTGGCGATCACTTGCTTGCACTTTTTCGAGATCTTCACACAACGAATCTCCGAAAATATCCGAGCAGGAGAGGAAAGCTTCTCTGCGTAAGACGCCATCTTCTCAAAACCGGCGAGGCAGGGCGGCAGGGGAAGCCGCTCAACCCGAAAACCCGAAGCGACTGCCGCACGGACGAAAACGGAAAACAATTTAAACTTTGGAGTAGTTTACATTATTTTTTCCTTTTTATTGAAAAATATCGGTGTTCCGTCGAAATCATAACGCGACTATCAGTTACTAGCTCCAAAAATGCACATTTTACGACTTTTTTTTTTTTTTTTGCTGGGGCAGCACTATTTTATGGGGCGAACGTAGGCGGTCGGCAGTGCAAACCGGTGCGCTAGCTTTGACTGCGTTGCACGCTATGTATGAAACGGAGTATAAGAAGCTTTGACTAAATGGAACGGACCTATGTCCTTACGTCAGTCAGCAGGCTAGTTTAACTAGAGAAACACACCTGCACCTCCAGCACATCTGAATGTGTGTAGAGTAGACTCTCGATCTCCGGCGGGTAGATGTTCTCTCCTCCTCGAATAATCAGATCCTTGATGCGGCCCCGGATGGTGATCCGACCATCTTCGCTCATCATGGCCTCGTCCCTAAGTCGCCGAGATGGAAGAAATTTGGTTGATTAAGAGGCAGGGTATCCAAGTCAACTAATATTACACTAAACTTTAAGGTTACATTCAACTCCAGCAACCATGCCCGGTGTTTTGGTCAGCGGAGTAAGAACCAGACACAAACTTAGGCCTGAGGGACACGTAGAACAAGAATACTTTATTTGCTCCTACCACCAGCTGGTAGCTTTCCCAGACAAGGATCTTGCCGTCAAGTGGCTGGAGGTTCCATTACACGTAGAACCTTCTTGATGTGTATGTGTTGTAAATAGCGTCAAAGGCTCCTGTATGCGCGAGGCCCATGCTGGCCTTGTGCTCTGTTAATTCATCGGCCACTAGAACCCTGGCATCTGTAGTTAGTGAAGCCCACCACGCCAAGCGGCCCAATAGGCCCACGGTTATTTGGAGAGTAATTGGCCGGGTGCTTACAGATGTTCCATTCTTGCTTTGCCGGTGTGGACGACGAGAACGACTTGATTAATCCTCTCTCGTGCGTTCTTGCATTGATGTTTTGAGTTGAAGTGTTGAGGTACAGAGAAAGCGGGATGCCGGAAGATATGTGGGCCTCCTCTAAGGGGCAAGTTGCTACCTGCTTAGGGAGATGGGAGAACCGATAGAGGTTAAAGGGGCAGACGGTAAATGAAAAAATAAATTGGGTTTGTTAAAAAACAAAGTAGGGGAGTGAGGAATGTATAATGTTGTGCTTGTCAATGGGTCATTGTTCACAAATGTTCTAAGTCGTGCTTCTCTTAAAAAGATCATCAGATCCTTGCAGGCTTGAGCGACTTGCGCAGGAGGGCCTTCAGGGAAGAGCAGCCCCAGAAAGGTTGCTGCAGCTGAAGCTCGCTGGCTCACCAATCTAACGAGTTAAGACCTACAGGTATCTAGGACTTTTGGTGGGCGATTAAAGGGGCCCTGCAAGGTATTTTTTACTGGTTTTTAATTTGCACCGAACTTGAGCGCACTGAACGTAGTAACTTAATGAAACTTGTTTTTTTCTCGAATTTCGCTTTATTTTAAAAGTTATAGGCAAATTAAAATTACAAAAACAAGCAAAAAATAGCCTCATTCATGACTTCGTTGGTTGCTTGAGTGGCCGTGAACTAGAGGACGGGTAGTGAGCTCAGCGAGCGCTCACGGCTGCCGCACTCCGTGTCAACGGCTCGAGATGGCGCCACTAAAGCATGTTCTGGATAGGCTGTATGAAGCGGGCAGCCAGGGCGGCTCGCATTGCACTTGCTGCACGATTAAACACTAATTCGGCATGACACTTCATTTTCCACAAACGACAGCAAACACTCGGTTAGGGTTAGCAGGGACGCCGGTGAGAGTCTAGCCTCAAACCCAGTGACTGGGCTCAAAAACTGTTTGTTGCCTCTGGGGTCCAGTATTTTTTGGGAAGATATATAAGCACGGAGTTGGCCCGGGCGCCTAGAAACGGGGCGCGGATAGCGCGGAGATGTGTAGGAGGCGGGCGCCACCGCGTGACGTTTGTCTACAACTCAAAGACTGGCCGGCTGCAACGGGAGGTCGAGACATCTGAAAGGCATATTTCTAGAGGCGTTGGCATTAGTTGTACGAAGAACAAGACGACTCTATTTCCTCGTTCTACCAGCAGCTTTCTCAGCCAAGGATATTGCGGACAGGTGGCAAGAGGTCCCACTCCACATTCGGCACGTCTACAAGCAGCAAAACTGTGTTCGGGAGCTCACAACGTGAAAGCGAAGGGCGGCGGAGAAAAGCTCACCGGAGAAAAGCTCACCGGAGAAACGCTCACCGGAGAAAAGGTCACCGCAAAACCGGCAGATGCGGAGAAAATCTCACCAGCCTTTGAGTGGATGCGAAAAAAAGCTCACCGTTTTTTTTTTCAAAATTTTTCTTAGCTTGGTGGATTCTGCGTCACACAGGGGGAAATCTAACACAATTCGCCCTCGTCACTTCATTACAAATATGTACTCGTTTTTGTAAGATTCTTGAAGTTCATTGGCCATATTTACTAATTCCTCAGAAATTAGTAATCACCCAATCTGTATATTAACGAAGCCGCAAGCATAAAATCCCGACATCGGACACCGCTAAAAAAGACAATTTATTGACAGCTGGCAGTGCGCCGTCGGTAGCTCTGTCAGATAAAGAGGTTTTTTCTTTGCGAGCTATTATTAATAGCGGTGTGTGAACAGCTTCAGCTGCAAATATTGAGCAGTGCCTAATAAATAAGTAGGTGTTTGTTGATGCCACCAATGTCGGCTACGCTGTTTTCTTTCTGTTAATTTCACTGACAAAACTTTAGTTGCGAGAACAGCTTCGTCCTGTCGTGTTTGTTGTCTTCACTCCGTCGTCATCGTTGGAGCAGGTCTCATCATGTACAACGTTTACCAACTTGCCCAATTCGCTACCTTAGTACAGAGGACTAGTTCTTATATAGGTCACGAGTAACAACGGTGCCAGTGTGCAGCTCTAAAGGTCACGGGAGACTCACCGTAGAAGGGCTTTATCATACAAAGGCAACGCGTCAAAAAACCAGCACGAACGGCTAGAAAACGTGCATGTCCGTGGAAGAAAGAAGCATCGACATCCTGCTAACTGTTTTATCCCGTGTTCAAAGGTTAACAAAAGCTTCAAAGAGAATTTCGGGCACCGCGTTGTTGCGCATACGCTTTAGGATTTTCGGCATTTACAGTTTTGATTTTAGGTCTTAGGCACAGATTATTAAGTTTTCGAACTTTTTACTGTACTTCAAGTTCATAAAGTTTTCAGTTAAGCTTTCGTTGCCTAGAGAGTAAACCACAAAAAACACTCGCACGGAAATATTAATTTGGGAGCAATGTACCCAGTAGGCTTAACAAATAATACAAAAAAGGACGTTCTCTTTTATTTTTTCAAAGCTCACTAATTTTGATGATAATAAATTGATATATGTTACGCATGATCCAACAGCCTCCATATAAAAAGAAGAAAAAAAAATCGGTGAGCTTTCCTCCGCATACGCTCAATGGCCGGTCAGCTTTTCTCCGCATCCTCTGCCGGTTTCGCGGTGAGCTTTTCTCCAAAGAGCTTTTCTCCGGTGAGCCTATCTCCAGTGAGCTTTTCTCCGGTGAGCTTTTCTCCGGCATTCGAAAGCAAAGACACTCTAGTCGGTGACAAGTTAAGCTTTCAGGGCAAGCTCCTCGCATCGTTTCACATTAGTAGAACGAACTGCGGAGAGAAGGCAACTTTTTCTCCAGCGTTCGCTCAGCTAAACTGGAAAGAGATGGGAGGAGCCGCCTTTGCACTCTTAATCTGTCACAGACCATAGTAGGATATGTAGCTCAGTCACTGCTATTATTACTGCTCTCACCCGGTGTGGTACCAGTTGTCGCGCACGACCTCCCTCGTCTTGTCGTCCTGCTTCAGATATCCCTTGAACACGAGGTAGCCTCGAGCGCACAGCTCCCCGCTCTGGTTGACGGGGACAATCCTGCCTTGCGAATCGACGATCTTCACCTGCGTCCACAGAGCCAGAAAATGGAGTCTTTACAAACATGATGAAAATACTCCTACTTTTTTTAATGCGTTAGCATTAGTGCCCTGGTACATGCGCTGACCTTGGTCTGGTTGGGAGCGCACTTATTCAAAGTTCGCAACGTCGACATGTGATGGCGCCACAGCTCCACTGGTTGTGGAAACTGGTTAGGAGACACCTCTCACAAGCGCCGACAGATGGCGGCGGGGTGCATATTTAGAGAGGCTAGGCGATAGGTCGCATTGAAACGGAGGCCGCACAGGATTGGCTGGTTATATAGTCTCGGGTAGTATCGCGATACTTGTGTTGCAATAATGTAACTCGTTATTATTATTATTCTTGTAACCTTTACCTGTAACTCGATACATTTTATTTAAAGGTGCCCTGCAGGCACTTTTTTACTGGTTTTTAATTTGCACCGAACCTGAGCACGCTGACCATAGTAACTTAATGAAACTTTTCTTTTCTCGAATTTCGCTTTATTTTAAAAGTTATAGGCAAATTAAAATTACAAAAACAAGCAAAAAATAACCCCCTCATGACGTCCTTGGTTGCTTGAGTGGCCGTGAACTAGAAGAGGGATAGTGAGCTAAGCAAGCGCTCACGTCTGCCGCACTCCGTGTCGACGGCGCGAGAGGGCGCCGCTAAAGCGTGTTCTTGATAGGCTGTATACAGCGGGTAGCCAAAGCGGCTCTCATTGCATTTGCTGCGCGATTAAAGACTAATTCGGCATGACACTTCATTGGCAACAAACGACAGCAAACACGGGGTGAAGATCAGTTCTGAATGGGAGCCACTTCGCGCTGCCATATCGCGAAACGGCCAAAACGCAAGACAAAGCTGCTCGCTGAAGGCCTTCGGAACGCTCAGAGCCGGTCGGATCCTTCAGTCCGTAAACGACCGCAGCGCCGCCGCGTACATCCGGGACCTTTCCGTGTCGGCGCCTGATCCCACTACTCCTTTCTAGTATGCACCGCCTTTTCCACCGCTTGGTGGCGGGTATGTCGACGGGTCATTTCTTGTTTTCGTACTTTATAAACTGCATTTGTTTCTTTTTCTTATCTAAAATACTGAACAAAAACTACTTTTACACATAATTGAAATGGTTTGCGCCACTTGTATTTAGTATTTCGACTAAAAAGAAGCTTTTAGCGGCTCTGACCAGTAGTAAGCCCAGGACCAAAGACGTCACATTTCGCGCGCTTTCGGTACCGCGGGTCGCCCCCGTCGGTGGAGGAGGTTTCCGCGTCGTCCGGTTAAAATATGACGGACTGATATTTAGTTACTCTCTCCGTGCCCACTGGCTTGCCCGAACCCCAAGAGACGTGAAAACCGCAAAAAAGTTAGACGCTTAAATATGATTGCAGGGCCCCTTTAAAGAAATTGTAACGATAACTTAAATAACTTTTTTTGAAAAAGTAACTAAAACGTTTCTGCAAAAGGTACCGATACATTTCGCGAAAAAAATGACCCTATTTTGTGAACACTAGAGCGGGTTCGACCATGTGCGGATGTTGGGCCCCACAGTAGACGCGACAAACTGAAACAAGAGCTCGAACCCTTTTTCGCCGGAGCAAAGTGCCGGTGCAGAGGGCAGACGCTTTTCTACTGGTGTTTCTACTTTCTCATCGAGCGGAAAAGCGCATTTAGCATTCGCTTTATTTCAAACTTCTAGTGCGTGGCTTTCTGTCCCCGTCTTCACCCTTTACGGCCTCATTTCCGGCCTCTTCAGCCTAGCGACAGAGCCGCCTCGCGGAAACACGCAACGCGTAGAGACCTCACGGTGAACTGTTTAACGTCGAAAGAGAGCCTCTGTCGTCGGTTCTCCAGCAGTCGCAACGATAGTTTTCTTTGTGAAAAGCGAGTTGCCGAAAGTAGACACTGTCTCACCGGGACGACAGACGATGTTTCTACTGGTCTACTGGCCCTTTCCCAGGGGCAATGAGCCCGTGAACTACGGTCGAGTCTTTTGTTCTGCGTTGCATAGAAGAAATTAGAAATAAAAGCGGAACGCATTCCGAGACGACTTTGTGTTTTTTTTTTTTGTTTTTTTTTCGTTCACTCCTTTCTTTACCTTGTTTGATGCCAACGGTCTTTTGACACAAGCGGTTGGAGAGAGAACGTCGGAAGAAAGACGAAAAATAGTTGGATGGTGATCAACCATTACCACTCAAACAAGACGCTGTCATGAGTGACGAACGGCAGGTGTTACTATGGCCCGGCCATGAACTACATCTGACCTTGTCGAGTATAGTGGCGATCACTCCATTGCTCACTGCAAACACTGAAAAAAAATATACGCAGCCGGAAAGTCCTCGTCCTCCAACCGTCGCAAGCCCCTCGGGGTGAGTTTCAATTTTCATTTCTGAACACTAACGCTAAGCATGGGCGAATATATATATATATATATATATATATATATATATAATAAGTCAGAGATCCGTACTTGCGGAGTTGCTATGCTAGGAGTTTATTGCATGTATTTCGACAGTTTCGCCGAGAGGCTCGGCTTCGTCAGGAGATGGCATACATGTGTAAATTGTGTAAACATGTGTAAACATATAAATTGTAGTCATTGTGCATTGCCATCAATGTCTTCATAGCTAAAATAAAATAAAGTATATTGAAAGCAACTAAGTTACTATGATGAAGTAATGGTAACTGTAACGCGTTACTTATCGCCGGCGACGTCCCCTTCTCCAATTCCGGCGCCGCAGAGTGCAGAACGGCGTGTATATCACGGAGGGGCGGAGGTCAGCGTGTTAACCCACCCCGACCCCCCTGTTTACTCCGCTTCGCGGCAAAAGTCTGCGGATTGCTTATTACAAAACATTAACCCACCTTGGACCACCAGTACACACCGCCTCACCGCGCCTCTCCGGCGGCCCAAGTACGCCCGCTGACCTCCACTCCACAGCACCTCGGTTGCTAATTGTTGCCTCACGCCGTCACTCTCCTGTGCGGTCGCCGTTCCTGGGCGTTCTATCGCCTAGCATCTCGAAATAAGTGGCCTGGGTGCGGAAGCTCCTTCCGCCGGCTTTGGAGACCTGTGGACGCGCACGAGCTGCGAGTAGTATATAATGGGGCACGATGGAACCAATAACCAATCAATACTATAACATGTGTTTCCGATATGCCAATAACCAATCAATACTAAACATGTATTTCCGACATCGATATGTTTCCGATATCGGGGATCGGGTGTCTGACGTCGATATGCTGATATCTAGTTTCTGACACCGATACTATCCATTGGGATACCTAATCGGCTGACTGCGTAGCTGACGTAGGGGCGTGCGATTATCTAGGAGCGGCCAATTACTCTATCTATCTAGATATAAGATTTTTCGATAATCGATGAATCGACCGATGATCGATCATCAGACGATAGTCGATCATCGCCAATCATCGACCATTGCTAGACGCACACATCGGTGACGTCATGTCACGTGACAAATGCGAACTTTAATTCCTTGGAAAGAGGCTTTTAAAAAGGCTTTTAAAAAGATTTTTTTTTCGACCTTTCGTTCAGTAGCCCGACGCGCGATCCAATACGCCAAACCTGCAAGTAACTATTTCGTGTTTCGTTGATGACTGCAATCGCGGGAAGTGCGTTGACTCGTGGGAAAGTGTGAGAACAAGCCGCTGGATGGCGCCATGTCCAGTGCAGTTGATGTTATTCCCACAAGATGTCTCCCCAATTCCGGGAAAGTGAGGAAACATGCCTCTGGATGGCGCAATGTCCAGTGCAGTTGTTAATATTCCCACAAGAGGCGCGCGACTAATCGCGTCATCTGTGCGGTTCGACAGAGGGCGCTATAGGATTTGAATTTCGTTGGAGGGATAAATGGATTTTAGGGCGTATCACGTGATGTCACCAGGAGTATCCGACAGAGGGCGCTCGCCGTGCTGAGATTCCCCTTTTGGCGAATATGTGCTGCCTTCTACGGGATTTCCCGCTCATTTTAATCCAAGTGACGACCAATTTAATCCCGGGGTCATTCAATTTAATCCAAGCGCCATACAATTTAATCCAAGGGCCACACAATTTAATCCCGGGGTCAGTCAATTTAATCCACAATATATATATATATATATGCACTCATTGGGTGTTCAGTGGTCCTGTTTCACTTAAAGATTTGGTAACTTAGAACAATTGTTTATACAATTAGAATTTTGGGGGGGAAATTGATAATTTGATCACTAATGTGATTACCTTGAGTTAGTAGTCCCACTGTTGACGAGGCTTGATTGATGTATTGGTTACTCTTTTTAGAGGGCAGCTCTTAGGCACCCGTTTCTGACCTGAGCGGCGTCGCCGTCGCCGTCGCCGTCGGCGTAAACACGCGGTGCATGATGGGTAAATTCCCCCGCTAATTTTAGAAAAAGAACTTCCCCGCTAAATCTAGCAGAAAAGTTTCCCCGCTATATTTAGCGAAAAATTTTCCCCGCTGAATCTAGCGGAAATATTTTCCAGCTAGACTTAGCGGAAACTTCGCCCCACTAAGTCTAGCGAAAAACGTTCCCCGCTTAATATAGCGGAAAATTTCCGCCGCTAACTCTAGCGGAAAATCTTCCCAGCTAGATTTAGCGGGAAATTTCCCCGCTAAACCTAGCAGAAAATGTTGCCCGCTAAATCTATCAAAGAAGTTTCCCAGCTAAATTTAGCGGGAAATTTTCCCCGCTATATCTAGCGGAAATTTTTCCCGCTAAATCTAGCGGGAAATTTGCCCCGCTAAGTCTAGCGAAAAATTTGCCCCGCTAAGTCTAGCGAAAAATTTGCCCCGCTAGATATAGCGGAAAATTGTCCCCGCTAAATTTAGCGGAAAATCTTCCCAGCCAGATTTAGTGGGAAATTTGCCGCGCTAAGTCTAGCGGAAAATCTTCCCAGCTAGACTTAGCGGGAAATATGCCCCGCTAAGTCTAGCGGAAAATCTCCCCCGCTAAATCTAGCAGAAAATCTTCCCAGGTCGATTCAGCGGGAAGTTTGCCCCGCTAAGTGTAGCAGAAAGCTAAATCTAGCAGAAAATCTTCCCAGCTAGATTTAGCGGAAAATTTCCCCCGCTAAATCTAGCGAAAAATATTCCCAGCTAGGTTTAGCGGGAAATTTGCCCCGCTAAGTCTAGCGGAAAATTTCCCCCGCTAAGTCAAGTAGAAAATCTTCCCAGCTATATTTAACGGCAAATTTCCCCAGCTAAATCTAGCAGAAAATATTCCCCGCTATATATATTGGAAAATTTTCCCAGGTAAATTAGCTGAAAATTTTCCCCGTTGAGCTTTCCCGCTAAATCTAGCGGAAAATTTTCCCTACCATAATTAGCGCAAAAAGTTTCCCCGCTAAATCTAGCGTGAAAATTTTCCCGCTATATTTAGCGGAAAATTTTCCCCGCTCTATCTAGCGGAAAATGTTCCCTCTAAATCTAGCAGAAAGTTCCCCCCGCTAAATCTAGCGGAAAACTTTCCCCGCTAAATTTAGCGGAAAATCTTCCCAGACAGATTTAGTGGGAAATTTGCCGCGCTAAGTCTAGCAGAAAATCTCCCCCGCTAAATCTAGCAGAAAATCTTCCCAGGTCGATTTAGCGGGAAATTTGCCCCGCTAAGTGTAGCGGAGAGCTAAATCTAGCGGAAAATCTTCCCTGCTAGATTTAGCGGTAAATATCCCCCGTTAAATCTAGCGGAAAAACTTCCCAGCTAGATTTAGCGGGAAATTTAAGTTTCCCCTTCTAAATCTAGCGGAAAATCTTCCCAGCAAGATTTAGCGGAAAATTTTCCCCGCTAAACCTAGCAGAAAACATTCCCCGCTATATTTAGCGGAAAAATTTTCCCGCGATATTTAGCGGAAATTTTTCCCCGCTAAATTTAGCGGAAAAATTTCCTAGTTAGATTCAGCGGGACAAATTTTCTCCTAAATCGATCAAGGTGGGAACATTTTCCGCTAAATTTAATGGGGAAAATATTCCGCTAGATTTAGCGGGGAAAACTCTCCACTAGACTAAGCGGGGCAAATTTCCCGCTAAATCTAGCTGGGAAAATTTTCTGCTAGATTTATTGGGGAAGATTATCCGCTTAATCTAGCTGGGAAAATTTTCCGCTAGAATTAGCGGGCAAAATATTCCGCTAGATTTACATGGGAAAATTTTCCACTAGATCAAGCAGGGCTAATTTTCCGCTAAATCTAGCTGGGAAAAATTTCTCTGGATTTAGCGGGCCAAACTTTCCGCTAAATCTAGCTGGGAAAATTTTCCGCTAAATTTAACGGAAAAAATTTTTTGTTATATTCAGCGGGGAAAATTTTCCGCTTAATCTAGATGGGAAAATTTTTCACTAGATTTAGCGGGGAAAATCTTCCACTGAATCTAGCTGGGAAAATTTTGCGCTAGATTTAGCGGGAAAAATTTTGGGGTAAATCGAGCGAGAAAATTTTCCGCTAGATTTAGCGGGAAAAAATTTCCACTAGAACAAGCGGTGCAAATTTTTCGCTAAATCTAACTGGGAAAATTTTCCGCTAGATTTAGTGGGCCAAACTTTCCGCTAAATCTAGCTGGGAAAATTTTCCGCTTTATTTAGCGGGGAAAAATTTGTGCTAAATTCAGTGGGGAAAATTTTTTTGCTAGATTTAGCGGGGAAGATAGCCTGCTTAATCTAGCTGGAAACATTTCCGCTAAATTTAGCGGGTAAAATATTCTGCTAGATTTAGCGGGGGGAAATTTTCAACTAGGCAAAGCGGGTCAAATTTCCCGCTAACTCTAGCTGAGAAAATTTTCCGCTAGATTTAGCGGGCAAAACTTTCAGGTGAATCTAGCTGGGAAATTTTTCCCTAGAATTAGCGGGTAAAATTTTCGTCTAGATTTAGCGGGGAAAATTTCCCGTTAAATCTAACTGGGGAAAATTTTCGTTAGATTTAGCGGGGAAAGTTTTCCGCTAAATTGAGCGAGAAAATTTTCCGCTAGACATAGCGGGGCATATTTTCCGCTAAATCTAGCTGGGAAGATTTTCAGCTAGATATAGCGGGGGAAACTTGCCGCTAATTATAGCGGGCCAAATTTTCCGCTAAATATAGCTGGGAAAATTTTTCGCTAAATTTAGCGGCCCAAACTTTCCGCTAAATCTAGCTGTGAAAATTTTCCCTAGATTCAGTGGGAAAAATTTCGCGCTAAATTTAGCGGGGAAAATATTCCACTACATTTAGCGGGGAAAATTTTTCGCTTAATCTAGCTGGGTAACTTTTCCGCTAGATTTAGCGGTGAAATTTTTCCGCTGAATCTAACTGGGAAAACTTTCCGCTAGACTTAGCGGGGAAAATTTTCCGCTAAACTGAGCGAGAAAATTTTCTGCTAGATTTAGCGGGGAAAATTTTTCCGCTAGACATAGCAGGGCAAATTTTCCGCCTAATCGAGCTGGGAAAATTTTCCGCTAGATATAGTGGGAAAAGTTTTCCGCTAAATAAAGCGGGGGAAATTTTCCGGTAGATTTAGCGGGGAAAACTTTCCGCTAGATATAGTGGAGAAACGTTTCCGCTGGATTCAGCGGGGAAAATTTTCCGCTAAATTTAGTGGGGAGTATTTTCCGCTAGATTTAGAAGGGTAAACCTTCCGCTAGATGTAGCGGGGAAAGTTTTCCGCTAAATTTAGCTGGGGAATTTACCCATCATGCACCGCGTGGTTACGCCGACGCCGACGCCGTTCAATCCGGAAACGGGTGCCTAAGAGCTGCGCTCTACAAAGGGTAACCAACACATCAAATAAGCCTCGTCAATAGTAGGACTAGTAACTCAAAGTAATCACATTACTAATCAAATTATCAATTGCCCCCAGAAATTCTAATTGTATAAACAATTGTTCTAAGTTACCAAATGTGTAAGCGAAACACGACCACTGAACACAGTATATTGTGGATAAATTCACTGACCTCGGGATTAAATTGTTTGGCGCTTGGATTAAATTGTATGGCGCTTGGATTAAATTGAGTGACCCCGGGATTAAATTGGTCGTCACTTGGATTAAAATGAGCGGGAAAACCTGTAGACATGCGACTGGGTTCGAGACTAAGCTGCTAGAAAACAACGCGCTCGCAAAGCGTCCAGCGGTCACGTGATGAATGTCATTTAAGATTCGAATCGATGCGCGGTAAATGTTGTATTTGCGAAAAAAAAGGGTTCTGCGGTAAATTGGAATCGACCCGGTACCTTGTGCGGATGGCGCCATGTCCAATGCATATGGTGATATTCCCCCCCAAGAATGTCGCGCGACTAATCGCGTCATTTGTGAGGCGTAGCCACACCAATCAGCCTAAGTCTTTTTTTTTTTTTAATGTATCTTTCCACTGAAGATTCAGCATATTAGTTATGGAAGTCACACGATCGATCGTCAGGCATGAAATATCTGACATCGTGATTTTTCCTTACAATGATACACGTTATTGTCTTTGGACTTGTCATGTCTCAACCAAACTGGTACGACCACTGCAAAGTCGAGACAAGCTTTACGTTAGACATGAAAGTATATCAATGTTCAGACCCTCTTTTGACAACACGTGAATGGATGAAAATGTACTCTCCAGAGAAAATCGGCGTAAACTTGAATAACAAACGCAGACTCGCAACCTAAAACAATGTCTTAAGTTAACGAGGCAGACGTTCATGTCTTGGGGAAACATAATCTACAATGCGAAGACACTTGTAAAATAAGTGAGTCGATATAA
This sequence comes from Ixodes scapularis, assembly GCF_016920785.2. Taxonomy (NCBI): domain Eukaryota; kingdom Metazoa; phylum Arthropoda; class Arachnida; order Ixodida; family Ixodidae; genus Ixodes; species Ixodes scapularis. The sequence goes on along the minus strand of NW_024609857.1, from coordinate 57,252,574 downwards.
CGGCATCGATGTCCACTCAGTGTGTCTCAAATTAGACGATCGGTCGGAGGAAAGCCCTATGGGATCAAGTTAGGTCATGAGGCAACTTGGCGCTTGATGGACTTTTTGAATAAAGAGTTATAAAACGCGCTACGTGTGTCTGTGTCTTATACAAATCTGCAGAGTCTAATGAAAAGACTCAATGCAGTGTAAAGAACATGGTCACATAAACTTTTAATTTTTGTTTCTTTTCAAAATTACCTGCCCTAGCCCCAATAAGAGAGGAATCGTAGCCTCTTCATTTTCACAAGGTAGTGGAGATTAGGCGCACGTTGTTTTCTCAAAATCTTCTCGATGATCCAGGCCTGGTTTTGGGGGGGTTGGAAACACGTTGCAATGATGTGACCAGCGTCATGTGATATTTGGATCGCTGCGCGGTAATGTCTTATAAAAATATTCGTTATTCTAACCGGATTCGAAGTCAGAGAGTCGAGATTACTAGGTGATGATGACACCAACTGAGGCAGGAGTTCTACATATTAAGTGAAGATAGAATTTCATACGATCGCTTTCGCGCGTTCACAATTTAAATCTGTGGCTTTTAGGCGCATGAGTTGTCAACTCCGTTCATAGATGGCGCACGTTTTTGATGCTAGGCGTCTTTGTTTTTAGGGTATGAGCTACATCTGGCGGCGTGTGTGAGTGATGTTGTGTCATCTGATGCCGAAAAGTTTGTATTCCTGGGGCGTGCTGGTCCGTACTTTCGCGGGCAATTCAAGTCCGGGCTTTGTGCGTGTGAGTTGCAGATTTCCGTTCGTAGATGGCCCGGACCTGAATCCCTTATACGCCGTGAACTTTTAGCATTATCTTTAGTCGCGTGACACCTCTCGATAATTTTAGCGTCAACTCTCGTGCACACATCATCTCTCACTAATTTTAGCGTCATCTGTCTGCTAGGAATAAAAATGGCACAGAGCGTGGGCCGCACCTATGCGATAAAGACAACACGGATATGGTGGTTCATTTTCTTTTATTTTCGTTTGCTCTACGAAACAATGAAACCATTTGAAACACTTTACAGAAAAATGTACAACACAAGAAGTTTCAAGACACACCGGCGGCAAAAAGGTTGGGAAATGACATCTCGCGAGCAAGACGATACTGTCCAAGATATTTACAGGGCCAGGTCTTGTAATTAGGAAAGAGATCACTCGCTTCCGAAAACGTTCTTATGGCTAAAAGGAAAGGTCGTAATCCCGTCGTTGCAAATGTATCGCTTGTCGTCAAACGGATTCAAAGCAATCTTCTCGACCGAGAGGCTTTTGTTCTCGTTAAGGTTTCGAGCAATTAAGTGCTGCGTCAATCTATGCAAAGTTTTCGTATCAAGAGCGTGCGTGTACAACTCGTAGGTCAACTTGCGGGACTCACATTTTTTTACTCCCTTGGTTCTTACGCAACATATGTTGCTGCTTGTTTTTAAGCTGTATAGCTTTGGTTTTAAGCAACAAAAAGCCTGTAAGTGGGTAGACAGATATTCGTTTTTTAACACGCCAAGCTTCATTTTGTTTATGGTTGAAAAGATTTTGTGACTCTCTGGATATCCAGATGTATCCAGGCATGCGTCTCGGAGATGGAGCAGTTTGTCGTCTATATCTGATCCGTGAAGGTTTAGGAAGAACGAATCCGCGTCGCAGTAATGAGCTCTCGCTAAAAGGATCGCACGACGAAGTTGATTATAAAAGAAGTCGTACATTACTGTTTTTGTAATCTCAAGAATAGAGAACAATGCGTAGAGTGGTTGCTTGAGTTTGATCACTCGCGGAACAAACTGGAAAATTACAACCTGCGAGCTAAGTGCTCGAAACTGCGTCAGGTTCGGCTTCTGAAGCATTCCCAGTATGTCACCCTCTTTAACGCACAGTTTAATGTGTCCATGTTTGCGCGCATTTTTGATCGTTTTGCCATATATGCTGTTCATGAACAGTTTGGAAAGATTCTTCTGGAAGGAGTTGGTTGCTTGCATCTCAGCTGGTGGTTAAAATCAATAAACTCCTTCAAGAACGCTCGTTGCGAGAATTTGAGGACTCAGTGAATCTTGGTCACCTCTAGTCCTAATTGGGTGTACAGTTTCAAACTCCGGTAATGCAAAACGTATTTCGTTTTGTCGTGAAGTGTCAGCAACAGCTTCTTAGTAGATTCCTCTTTGGGCATTTTAAACTTGTCAATCAGACTTTTTTGATAGTTGGATGACCACTCGTAGGGAACGCTTTGTTTCACCGGGGCCAAGGGAAAGTCAGAATGACTATCGTGCAAGTCGTGAGGATAGCTGCATGAGGTCTACCTCGAGAATGTATTCCATCGGTGCGTCATCTGGAACCTCATCAATGTTCAGGCAGGCAATCTCGTCTTCCGTCATTCACTCAAAGTCCGACACTGGCAGAGCTTTTCTTATTGTCGACGCATACAGCCCGTTTACGTCCAAATCCAAAACCTAAGACGGCTCCTCCAGCGGGTTAAACGTATCCGTTCCCGGAACATTTGCGAGAGCATGGCGGGTCAGGCATTGGGTAATCCCTCCGCGAATACCCTGTTCTATCATAAGATAGGTGTCAGGATCGTCAATTAGCTGCAGTCTAACTTTCGACTGTTTCAGCGCACACGACAAGCTTAGGGATGGTAATGACACGAAATGTAAAGCCTCAATTTCGTACGCTTCAAGAGTCCACCGTATAAAGTTCTGGAAAACATCGGCCAGGAGGAGAAAATCCGTCTTTAGTTAAAGGTCGCTGTATTCTTCAAGGTTCTTCAAAGTAAAGGTATCGAAAACGACCTGTGCATGTTTGTAGTCCTCTTCACACACTCCGCTCCCAGTCAACTTGTTAAAAAAGGACTCTATTAGCGGAAGGCTTTGCCCCTCATAACTCTCAAAGCTTGTGATGAAATTTTAACAAAACACTCCTTTGCGGACAAGGAGGTCGACGTGCTCGGGAAGGGACTGCCGTAGACAACAAAAATGCTCTGTGCCCTTAGAATGGAGATTTTGCACAAGCGTCTCCAGGCTTGCATTAAGAAATGCGAGGCTGTCAATACACGAAGGTTACCTATCTCTAACAGTTTAAAATTCTGGCATGAGCTTCCGAGTACGTTAATATCCTTGGGCTCGAACAAATTAGGTTTTCCTAGAAAGAAACTAAGGTCGTAAGAATGGTTATCCGCTATGAGTGGAACGGTATGTTTGTTGATTCGATGATTCAGGTTACACTGGGAGCAAAGTGCCCGCCTATACTCTCCGATCATATGGTCGTGGTCGCGAGTTTTTATTTTCTTGCTAAAGCTTTTGTAGCAAATGCCACAGCGGGAAGACTCCGCGTGGAAATCCTCGTTTTCTCGAGTCATTTCAAGAGGCACTTCACTCGACCTAATCAATCGGGGTATTTTCTTCGCTAGAAAGTTGAGAATCAAAATGAATCTTTCTACGCAGTCGGGTCCACGATAGAGGTATTCCTCAACAATGGACGAGTTTTTTGAGCGGATGACGAGAAGGCAGAAAGAACTGGGGACGCGATTCTCGTAAACATTTCCCGTCGAATGAGTCGGTTGCAGAATCGCTTCAAAGCCGTTAAAGCAATAAAAAAGAAACTCTTCCATGACATGCTTGCTCCGAAAGTACAGTTCGTCACCCTTGTTTGGGAAGACGGTTTTGCCCGGCTTCCCAAACCATCCCCACACATTGAAAGATGGTCAGATAGGGTTTCTTGCCTCTTAGACGCAGTCAGACACCTTTTACAACGAAAGCGTAGGATGTTGGCATTTGAAAAAAGTCTCGCAAAGTTCGTAATGCCCACAAAGTGGTTCTCAACAAGGAGGAGATCGACATGCTGCTCCAACTCGATGTCAATTACCTGCATTGGGTAGACAAAGTTTTTCTCACTGTCATAACCAAACATGTTCAGTGAAACACAATTGTTCCGCTCAAAGGCCTCCACATTCTGTGGAAAAGCCACAGGGAACGTTTTCGGAAACACATACTTGCACATATGTTCATGATACGAGGATTCTCTTCCTCTGTAAGTCCTGTTCGCAGGATACAGAACGGCGAGCACCGCAAACCCGAAGCATATGTCCCGTTCATATTCGTGAAGACGTTCACTGACATTAACGAGGCATTGCTTTGAGGCAAGTGGCTTCGGCAGAGAAAAAGTTCCGCAACCGACGGTCGGAGGACGGAATCGTCCCAAACTAATAGTACAAACTTTGATTCCGACAAGAAAGAATCCCGAGCCTTGTTCCTGACAATGTTCCAACCGGGCAGCTATTTCAGTGCAGACTCGTTGAATCGAACTTCAGAAATTACCGTCTAAAAATTCGGTTTGAACCTGACTATGAAAAAGTGCACAGTCACATCAATCTCGTCATCAGGAAAGAGACGTCCGAGCTCGACAGTGAGTGTTACAAAAAAACGCAGAGGCAGAACAAAATATCTGAGCACGTTTGACATATGCTTTGTATGATGCCTAAAAAATGTTGGCACGTCGCACGCCTCTGTGCCTCTTTGGTGTAAGTGTAACTCATACTGAGCCACATAATTATGAAGAGCACACACTCTTTCGTAAAACGGAATGCATGGCGAGGGAGTCACATTGTGAACCAAGGCTAAGTGAACTTGTAGCGATTCTGCATTAGAATAATGTTGTCGGTCGTCGGGAGAGCACAGGTGACAGGTAACCATGATGGGGATGAGCTGGCTAGACGATATTTGCAGATATCCGACGAACAGGTGACGAAGTGGCTAGATGATCCGAATCGTGTAGGGGACCTTTTCAGATATCGAAACACGAAATCCTATTAGCGAGGAGAACGCTAGGCGTTTAGTCTGCTCACCTTGATGTGCAAGAAGGCTATGATGTCTTTCTTGGTCAGTTCGGCGAATGGCTTCGGTAAACATACTTTTATCACCCCGTTCTCCAACTGGAGAGTAACACAGATACATGAATGGCCTGTGGCGCGTATCCACTCGACTCACCTCCAGCACTGGTAGCTTGACGTTGCACGGGATGGAGCCAATGCTCAGCAACTCAGATGATGACGACGATTGCAGTGAAGACAGCTTGTTCAGGATCCAGTCAATTCTAAGTTGACCGGAGGGGGTGACGGTGGCTCGAGGTGACGTGGTTGTCTGAAAATAAACACATTAGTATACATCGGGCCTCCAAAGCTTATTCTAGCATTACCTTTTCTTTTGGAGCGAAATCAGTAAAGAGGCGACGATTCACTCGGACCTTTATATCAAAACACTTACAAGAAAATGACGACTCGTTGTGAAATAAGCAAGTGCGTAACTAATCTTTATTTCTAAAAAGAAAAAAAAAACGAGAGAGAAAAAAAAGTGAGTGACGCTAGCCTCAAAACAGAGTATTGAATTACACATGAAAAAGACAAAAAGAGACGATCACATTTCGGGCTGTCGAGACATTTCCAGACATGTTTAGACTGGACGGTCTCGCATCGCGCGATATTCTTCGACCATGGAGAACCTCGTTTACTGTCAACGACTTAATATGCGACGACCTATTTTGTTTCGCGAATTGTCGCAAATAGCCTTCAATTCGCGAAAATGGATCCCGCGAACAATACCGGTAAAATGTAAACACGATGGACTTTGTATTGAGATCACACCGCGTCTCGAAAATTAGAGCCCACGATTATTTCAAACTTACGATGGCGACGTTGGAACTCTTCCTTTTGAACATTGGAGACTTTTGACACGCTCTACCTAAGGAGAGGCAAGGTGATGTACAGCTTCGTGACGTGATTTTTTTTTTCTCATTTCAGTCTAAGTGATGGTATCGAAAATGTCTTATGTTCATGTGCATTCTGTATGGTCTGATAGTGTACGGAAGCGATCTCTCTTCTCATCGCATGCCTTGTAAATATTTTGAACTGTATCGCGTTGCTCGCGAGATGTCATTTTTAAAACTTTTTTTTTCTCTGATGTGTTTTGAAAACATCTTGTGTTGTACATTTTTTTTTGTAAAGTGCTTCCAATGGTTTTTTTTTTGTAGCGTAGAGCAAACGAAAATAAAAGAAAATGAACCACCATATCTGTCTTGTCGTTATCGCATAGATGCGGTCCACGCTCCGTGCCATTTCTTTCCTTAGCAGAGAGATGACGCTAACGCGCGAGAGTTGACGCTAAAATCATCGAGACATGTCACGCGATTAAAGATAATGCTAAAAGTTCACGCCATCTAAGGGATTCAGGTGCGCGCCATCTACAAACGGAAATCGGCAGCTCACACGCACAAAGCCCGGACTTGAATTGCGCGCGAAAATACGGACGAGCACGCCTTAGGAATACGAACTTTTCAGCATGAAATGACACAACATCACTCACACACGCCGCCAGATGTAGCTCATACCCTATAAACAATGACGTTTAGAATCAAAGACGTGCGCCATCTATGGACGGAGCTGACAAGTCATGCGCCTAAAAGCCCCAGATTTAGATTGTGTGCGCGCGAAAGCGATCATATGAAATGCTCTCTTCACTTAATATGTATAACTCCTGTCTCAGTTGGTATCATCATCGCCTAGTAATCTAGACTCTCTAACTTCGAATCCAGTTAGGATAAAGAATATTTTTATAAGACATTACCGCGCAGCGATCCAGATATCACATGACGCTGGTCACATTGTTGCAACGTGTTTCCATCCCCGAAAAACAAGGCCTGGACCATCGAGAAGATTTTGAGAAAAGAACGTGCGCCTAATCTCCACTACTTTGTGAAAATGAAGAGGCTACGATTCCTCTCTTATTGGGGCTAGGGCAGGTAATTTTGAAAAGAAACAAAAATTAAAAGTTTATGTGACCATGTTCTTTACTCTGCATTGAGTCTTTTCATTAGACTCTGCAGATTTGTATAAGACACAGACACACGTAGCGTGTTTTATAACTCTTTATTCAAAAAGTCCAAGAAGCGCCAAGTTGCCTCATGACCTAACTTGATCCCATAGAGCTTTCCTCCGACCGATCGTCTAATTTGAGACACTGTGAGTCGACATCGACGCAGATATATCGACTCACTTATACTACAAGTGTCTTCGCACTGTAGATTATGTTTCCCCAAGACATGAACGTCTGCCGCGTTAAGACATTGTTTTAAACTGCGAGTCCGCGTTTTTATTCAAGTTTACGCCGATTTTCTCGGGAGAGTACATTTTCATCCATTCACGTATTGTCAAAAGAGAGTCTGAACATTGATAAACTTTCATGTCTTCCGTAAAGCTTTTCTTGACTTTACAGTGGTCGTGCGGGTTTGGTTGAAACGTGACAAGTCCAAAAACAATAACGTGTATCATTGGAAGGAAAAATCACGATGTCAGATATTTCATGCCTGACGATCGATCGTGTCAGTTCCAGAACTAATATGCTGAATCTTCAGTGGAAAGATATATTTAAAAAAAAATTACTTAGGCCGATTGGTGTGGCTACGCCACAGAAATGACGCGATCAGTAGCGCGACATTCTTGGGGGAATATCACCATAGTATCATCACTAAGATAATAAACAAAAAATGAAAGATGTTTACAATTATCTGTAATGCCGAATTAGGGCGCAGCTCTTGTGGAGGAGGAGGGGAGAGAACGGAGGGGAGGGTACGCCCCTCCTCCCACCTGACCTCCTCCTCCTCTGCTCCCCTCCCATTTAGCGGGAAATTTTCGCTAAATTTCCCGCTAAATGTAGCGAAACAATTTGTCCACTAAATTTGGTGGGAAAATTTGTCCGCTAAAATTGGCGGAAAAAATTTTCCCGCTAAATGTAGCGGGAAATTCTTTAGCAAATTTAGTGGGGAAAATTTTCCAGTAAATTTAACGGGTAAATTTTTAACAAGATTAAGCGGAGAATTTTTTCCGTTAAATTAAGCGGGGGAATTTTTCCGCTATATTTATAGGGAATATTTTTCTGCTAAATTTAGCGGGAAACTTTTTCCGTTAAATTTAGCAGTGAATTTTTTTCACCAAATTTAGGGCGAAAATTTTGTCTGCTAACTTTCGCGGGTAAATTGTTTTTCGCAAAATTTAGCGGGGAAATTTTCCCGCTAAATTTAGCGGAGAATTTTTCGCTAAATTTAGCGGGGAAATATTTTCGTTTAATTTAGGCTCCGTGTGACTCACGAGGGTGACGTCATACGTGATGTCACTCGAGACCCTCGTGACGTTACACGTGTCGTCACGTGTGACGTCATTATGGGAACGTTTTATAATGGAACGAGCGGTTACGCCGACGGTGACACCGCTCAAGCCGGAAACGGGCGCCTAAGAGCTGCGCTCTATAAAAAAGTTATTTGTTTATCATAGCATCGTAAACATATTGTCGCAGATGATTACGGAAAAGTTAAGTGAAGTAACCAAATGTATATGAATGCGAACTTTTTAGCAAAAGACAGTAGAACAAGGAAACTGATTGCTATAAGTCCCCTATAGGGACTTTTAGCCAACCGTTACCGTGTTCCTGGTACTGTAGCACCGGTGCCATTGAAGTATGCCTTTAAGCGCACGTCGGGCGATACTATGACTGCGGGGCGCGCGCTTAAAAGCATGCTTCGAAGGCTCCGGTGGTGCGGCACGAGGAACGCGGTAACGGTTTGTTCAAAGTCCCCAATGTCCACCATGAAGACCACGTCCACTGACCTCTGTGTGATCCAGGGGCTTTCCCCCTGTTTCGATCCACTGCTCCGTCGATTCAGCACGGTCTGTACAGGTCACAGTCGGACTCGTCTCCGTGGTACCATAGAGAGTCTGAAATGTTGTCTCAGCCGTGTTTAGCGTCGTAGTAACTTGAAGAAACAAAAAGTTGACTGACGGTGTCCGCGTAGATATACGCGCAAACTTACTTGGAACTGTTGCATGTTGAATGTTGTCATTGCGTTATTCACCACTTCTTGAGGACATGAAGCTCCACCCATGATACCTGTTGAGGTAAACATTTACACATTCCCATTACTGTACGTGGCATGATTTCGTTATGCTGGTGTTCATTTTTACTCGTTCTTGCCGACGATAAGGAATACGGAAGTGCGAAACGTATGCTGCAGGAGGAACGCGCTCAGCAGCAAGTTCACTACAATAGTCAATGTTGATAGGCATTTACATATTTTTGTATTGTGACAAGGGGATTCGAATAGTGCTGCGTGGTCAAAACTACTCAAGTTGAGGTAACTCGAAATCGTTTTTTTTTTCCTTTAGGCATTTTTCGTGAGCTGAGCATGCAGGTGGTTGAGCTTTCTTTGATGATTTGCCATTAAAGGACCTTTACTCTTTCACCAGATCTCGCCCGGTTTGTGTAAGTTCGTCAAAAGGGTTATTCATGTTTGGTGAACCAGGTGATCATGGAAAATGCTGGCTGCTGAAGGGTGGCGTCCTCGGTGGCAAAGAGGGTCGCCCCTGAGCGCTTTCTCTTCAGTGTGGGTGCCATGGGGTTAACTATATCCCTATCTAGACTTCGCATCAAGCAGGCCACGCAAGTCGTCACCAATGGCGGCGGCTAGCCGGATACGAGGAACCTAGGCTGTATTCTCCCGAAGGGGACGGCTCTCCCTCGCCCAGGTAGGGTGAAGTGCCGCCGGCGCACCCTTCAGAGTGATAGTGGACGCGACTACTACCGGCCTCCCCGGGCGCGTCCATATCTCCGAGGCTACAAAAGCTGCTCCCGAGGAGGGCCGGGGGCTCTCATTTCTCATCGGCGGAGGCACTGGCTCTACGGAGCTCGGTTATTCTTTGTGGGCCTCCGACTTCCCGTGAATCTGCCTATTGCGGCAGTGCGGGAAACCGACCGGTTGATACTGGCAATTGAGCCAGTGCCCAGACATTTCCTGTCAAAGAGCGAAGCGTGTTGGCATGTGAGTCAATAAACACGTCGAAAACAGATTCACTGTGTTGGTGTTGTCTCTCGTCCATCGGTGCCCCAATAAGGCAGTCAGTGGACGGACCCGGCCGTAGCCGCGTAAAAAGCGGACTACGGAGTGGATATCTACCTCAATGAGGACTTTCAGGGGTAAACTTGACAAATCCCACATCGGTTACAAACACAAAACAATCTTTACTTAAACGTCATCGACCATAAAACCACAAAGAGGGTGAGGACTCGTTAATTGTCGCTCCCGGTTCAAAAGTCGAAAACGACGCATCGGCGTCAGGCGTCCTACCATGCACGGCGAAAACGGCGGATGACTCGATGGTAATCACGGTGACAGCACCAACGTTGTGTCGCGCACAACAGGAAACGCGGCGCACTGCGGCACAAGATGTTGAACGGGCTCGCGTATGAGCTTGCTCAGATGCTGACGGCACGCGCTCACAGGGAAAGTATAAATAATAGCCTATAACAAAAATTATCTCGCAGCACCGTCAATGATAAGAGCTTTTACTGATAGATGTTTTTTTGTGTGCCCCAGACCAAAAAATAAAGAAAAATGAGCGCTACCAGCAAAGTGGTTTGATGTCATAACCCTAAGCCAGTGCCAACGTTATTGGATCCAACTCCAACCAGCGTTTCTAATTGTGTTTTACGAAAATTCCTACAGCCACCCCCGAAAAACCCTGCATGTCCCTACGTTTGCCAACCCAGACCACACATAAATCCAGAGCTGGCCAAATTACTCATATTCTGTAATTAAATTACATTACTAATTACTTTGCTGAAAATTGCTGAAATGTAATTAAATTACATTACAAATTACCACAGCCAGAAAATAATTAATTACCATTACAAATTACTTTTGCATTACTTTCGTATACTTTTAAATATAAAGGAGCTATTGATAACTTCCTTTTACAGATAACTTTATTTACATTATTTACACAGTTCATGGCACACAGCTAGAACTCTCTGTTGCATGTTTACCGGGGGGATCGGTGGCCGAGTGGTCTAGCGCACACCAGCTCGGAGCACGTGGAGCGAAAGCTCGCGCTGCAGAACCCAGGGATCCTGGGTTCGAGGCCCACCCCTGCCCGTTTCGATCTGGATGAGCATCGTGCCGGCATGCGGTCGTGTATCACTATACGTAATGCACGTTAAAGACCCCAGGCTAGCGGCTGTACCGCACTGGCTAAATTTCTGATCTACAGCTGGGAGACTCGTCGCCCCTGTGAGGCAGACCAAGTTCTAGGCTGTATAAACACACACACAACCCATTTTTTTTTTTTGCATGTTTACCGATGGACTGGGGAACGCACGCGACTGAACCGTTTCCCACCCCAACCCGGACAACTATTTTCGGAGATGACTGAGGATCCTACGAGGATTATCTCTGGGTGGGGGGAGAACAATTGTCATTGTTCGCAAAATCGCGTCGAGGTCGTTCCACCAGGGGCCTTAGTTCGACCTACTTCCCCTCCTTCGTTTCCCTAGAATGTCAAACAGAAAAGCTCGAATGGCAAGCACTTACCAGCCCTATTTCTCACAGTGGAAGATAACACAGAGAGGGTACGCAGCATGCATCAGAAAAAGTAAGCGGAAACTTTCAAGAGGGGCCAGAAAACGTCGAATGCAAAACCGCGAAACATAGGTAGAGAATCGCGCTGAGCGGGTTTTCACAGTTCAAGAGAGTGGCAGAAAATGTCTAGCTGATAGCGGGCGCGAGAGTCGCACCAGCCGCATTAGCATCAGCAACATAGCGGCGGCCGAAGAGCGTTTTTTGGAAAGGTGTAGAGGAAAAAGAAAAAGTTAAATAAAAAGAAAAGCGCTCTTGTGTATTGTGGACACAAAAATATGCCTGGTGCGAAAAAGTAATTAGGTAATTTAATTACAGTTACCGTCGCTGGAGTAATTCATTACATTACTAAATTACCTGCTACAAAAAGTAATGAATTACATTACTAATTACTGGAACAAGTAATTAAATTACTGTAATTTCATTACAGTAATTACATTACCGCCAGCTCTGCATAAATCCCTACTAATAATAAAAAAAAAAATAACGAAAAAAATCTTGGATCATGAAAGCAACAACGCCCAAGTTTCAGACGCGCGACTTCTTGGTTATGGAATCATTCCATTCTTGTTTTCTAACAGCGCATGCAGAATATGGATTAATTTTCTCATTTTAATAACTTGTATGCTAATCCACTGAGCGGAAAAATGCCAAATCAACAACAATTTTAGCGACTACTTAAAATAAACGAGAGAAGTTATGAAAAAATAAAATAAACATACTACATCGGCGACGGATCCTTATCTTTTCCTTATTTGTTTCGTTCATGTGTAATCGTTCAGCCACAACTTCAACTTTCCAAGGACTTTCGAGGTACGTTTAAGAATTAGAAATCGGTCTTGGCTTTTTGCTATGGCAATGCACGACGAGGTAAGTTGAAATGAAGTTCACGTACGAGTTCCAATCTACCGCCCTTGAAATATCGATGCATAATTATGCCTTTTCTAAAACATGGATTTGAAGATTTTCCACTTTTATAAACGATGATATTAATTCTAGCAAAGCCAAGGCTGTGCAATGTATTTCCAAAAAGTGCGATATGAAAAAGAAAAAAAAAAAGGTTTTCTTGCCTTCAATTTTCGTGAGCGTTAGGGCTTGATTACCCATCCTTTTGGTAGTGTGTCGTATGGTCATACTCTCATCCAGCCACACTTTTATTTAAAGTGTTAATCGTTGATCGCAGGCGTAGTATTCAATGAATTATATATAATATACAAATTGGTCTATTTTATTGTTTTTCTTTAGATTGTTTTCATGTACAGTCGGATTTTGGATTTACTTTCGTATGATTATTGTATGACTACGTATTATGCTTGATTACTATTATTATTTTGTGTTCCAATTGTTCTGCGTTTAGAATAGTTCTGCTCCTGAACCCATCTCAACGAGTTCCCAGTACCTGTAAATCACTTTTTTTTTATAAGAAGTTGTTAAGTGCTCGCAAGTTCTAGCTTTCGTACGTACGTAAAAAAAAAAAAAAAAATCCTAAGTAACTGGAAACAAAAATAATGCAGGTACGGGTATTATCTATAAACTATCAAACTTCGGGTGCACTCTAGCTCAGCGCAGACGTCACGAAGAAAGCAGACCGGCGGCTTTTTGTTTTTATAGGCCTAACACGAAAAAGGTAGAAAAAGTAATACACAAACGGCAGCGCGGTTGACTCCGATATTTCCGTTTGCAAGTTGCGCCAGGTGTCCATCTGACATGCGATGCCACAATGGTCTCTTTTTTTCTTAGACCGCGTCTCAAGCAATACGCTTGCGTAGAAGACGATTCGGTTTCAGTATGGTGCCTGGAACGCATCTCGCGACCTGTGTGTTTACCCTGTCCAAACGAGTGGTACCTCGATATCCGCCCGATGATGTCATTCAAGTGTCACGCTGGCGCCGGCCGCGATCCTGGCGGCGTCACAGCAACGGTGGGGTATGTGACCGACGCCCGTTCTGCGGCAGGTCACTTTTCCAGCGTGACAGCTCCACGAAAGCTTCGGCAGCCAGGAGTTGGGACGTCGCGACGACAGCGACACTGGCGTTCGCTCGGGTTTTTCGCCGGTATTTCTACGGCCCACCGCCAGGATTGCAACGTCTGGCAACGTGACACTCTGACTTTTGTGACGTCATTTTTTGCCACTTTTCAGAACCACTTTCGATGCATGGGGTGGTATAGGGTGCTAAACAGACCACTCGGAGACGCGCTCCAAGCACCGTATATTTTCAGCTCTCTAGTTTAGAGTGTAGTAACACGACTTCGTGAGAGTTTTGATAGGAACGTGATAACAAATTTGACGATACCGTCTAGAAAATCAGGAATATGTCTACCGATCTGGATGTAAAAGCGCGCCGCAGTAACTGCGATGAGGAAAAAAAATCGAGTAACTGTAAATGGTTTTACATTTTCCAGTAAAAATAACGGGGCGTCCGTACGTCCCTAGCGAGCCAAAATATTGCGAGAAGTCCCTACGTTTAGACACATGTCCCTTCAGTTTGTAACGCTATGTGGTAATACTGTGTGGCACTCCCGTGGAAAAAGGTACTCCCCTCCCACCTCTCCCCCTCGAGCCCGTCACCCGCTGTTTGAAGAAGCGCCACCTATAGAGGCTGAATTTCAAAACTGTATTCTTCGGAGACGCCTGGAAGATGCTACGGTGAAGGGCCATCTAGACGCTGTGATAAAACCTGCGCAACTGTAGTTACCATAGCGGCCGTTCCCACGAGAAACGGTGGAGTCCAGCGACGGAAGACGGAACTTGAGGGGGGGGGGGGGGGGGGGGTATAGTGTACTGAACGAAGAAGCGGCGCCTTGGGCAGTCGTTACTGAGTTGATATAATAACGTTGGCCAGTACTTCCCTTACTTTAATACTCCGTGACCCACCAAACTATTTAAATGCGGTAAATAAATTATAAATATAAGGAAGATATATAACAAAACTATATACTACCACATTTATAGGTCGGAATTCAGAAATGCTGCCATAACCACGAAATTGAGAAGAAAACAAAATGAATGGGAGTTGCCCTTCATCATGGGCGCCCGCTGCACGATCAAACGATAGCGGTACTTGGTGAAGTTGGAGTATAGAGCTCTTCATTGGTTATAAATTTAGAAATGGAACTGTCGTACCTTTCCGAACAGACGAAACGTCGTACTTCCCTTCTTGTTGCTCCTTAATCATGTCTATGTACATTGTGGGCGTTCCATAGATAAACGTGCACCTGCAACAAAGATGACACATTCGAGAAAATGGAGAAGGATTGCAGTCACACATCATATTAACAAGCGTGCTGTCTTCAACAAACACCACGGGTCTGGACACACTAGACCTTTTTCGCACAACGTTATACAAGCTCGCCACTGATGAACTTTCGACCCGCTGTATTTTTGTACTGCCCGCTGACACAAGGTATGCAACCACCAAGGGTGTGGGCGAAGAGCCTTAGAGACACACGTCGTGCGTAAGTTTGTTCCGAGTGTTTATTTTTAATTTTAATTTTAATAAGCATAAGAACAATCGCGGGAGGTGTGTGATAAGCACAAGGTGCTGCAGGGCGAGTGTGGCTGCAACGTAATTTAGCTTCACATGTTCCCCAAGGATTCTTATTTATCGAGTCAGTCGATTGCGAGCTTATATAGCGAGGACTTTGCATCAGACTCATCGTCGCGTAAATGTTCACGACAACTTCGTCTAAGACAAGCGGACCGATTCCAACCCGGTGCCGGTGCACCCATTATGCTATCGAAGAAACATTTGCTATTGCACTATGGCATGTGAAGGGTATGAAAAGGTCCACGTGTCACCATTCAAGATGAAGCTATCAAATGCCGAAAGTTTACCTGCATAGACTACATTAAACTGCTAATGTATTATTTCTTTGTGGCAACTAAATCAAAGCACTCCACCGTCTTCGTCCTCGTCCATTCGAAGAGGCGAGGTGATGGTCTGTCATTAGTCAGTTATATTCACTGTCAATGTCCAACGATACATCCATATCCAGATCGAGCAAAGTTTCCCCCATACACACTCCGTTGCCCACCCACACTCGCAAAAAAGAAAAAAAAAGAAGAAAAAAACGGTGCGTTAAGGGATTAATTGCTGTCGTTTCTTTTCAGGGCCCTAGTGCCCTCTATTCAGAAGGGGTAACTCGAGCAGTTCGTCCCTTGGAGATTTTGTTGCTCCCACTGGAGTTACTCTCGTATTAAATGCTTAGTTCCCCCTTCAACTATAGCTGCCACAAGCCTTTGATGGAGCATCACTCGAGTAGCTAATTTTAAAAGAAGCCTTGGCGAAACGAGATTTGGTTTCTATGATTTAGAACTTGTGACCGCCCGCCCATACTTAGTGAATGTCTGTGTCTGCGAAAAGCATTTAAAAAAATACGATTTTGAGCGAAGCCGTGGCACCGGTAACGAGGCTCTCTACTCTCCGCCGACCGCTTCCACGCCTCCGAAACGACCAGTCATTGAAGAGAAATCGGAGCTGGATGTCCGACCAATTGAACAGTGAGTCAAGCCGCTAGATGCCATTGTCGGCGGAGTAATTCTCATGATGGCGGCGCCCTTAAAGAAGCGTTTATAGTCACGCGACGTTAGATTTCGGGAACGGTGCATGGTTTACTGACGAAAAATTGCCGCTGTATTTCGGTTTATCGATCAAACCGTCATATGCGGGACTAAAGTTTTAGGAGGAACGCAGCGGGCGCTTAGTCCAGCCTCAGTCTTAAGGACCTGCTATACTCCGACGTTGAAGATAGCAAACGCGGCGTAGCGCAGAGCACACAGATGCTGACTAGTTGCAGATATTGAGTACCTGCTCGCCGGCCAATGAAAGGCGCACATTCTGCGCTACGCTGCGTTCGCTGCGCTCAACGCCGGAGTATAGCCTGTAGAGGCACACGACACGGTGGCAGCGTTGCCACGTCCACATTTCGTACCGTTTCTTCGACTACCAGATTTTTTTTTAATGCAGAAAACATTTTTACATTGCAGTGAAAGCATTTTGGTTTCCGTCTCGTCTATAGTCTCAAACGAAGTTGGCAGGGTTTTTAATTCACTACCTCGAGAGTTTGTGCTGCGACTTGGAAGTCATAGAAAAAAAGTCACGTGAAAGACAGACATTCTTTGTACCTACGTGTGCCGGCAGCTCACACCGCAGATACATCAAGCCTAATTGTCGCGCAAAAAAGGCAACGCAATGTCTAAAAAGATGGGGCTACATTTTGGTCATAATCAAAGCGTGTTACCGTTGCTCTGCGATTGCCTCAAGAGCGGCCTTTGCTTTGAAGCTTGGTGACGGCATCACAAGGGTGGCCCCGAACATGGCTGCTGTCAGCGAACCTCCCACACATCCGTAGCAGTGGACCAGGGGAACGGTGAGGCAGATCGAATCGTTCTGAAGACGGAGGACATGTTGTACACTAGACAGGTCGTGCTTTTGACAGGTGCTCACATTAAGAGCATGACATTCCTATAATGAGAAATGCATCGTACTTGCTCATGGAGTCCAAACATACGGCCGATCAAGTTGGCGTTGTTCACCAAATTAAAATGAGACAACATGGCTGCCTTGGGTCGCGCAGTCGTACCCTGCATAGGTTAAAAGTAGGGTACCGCGTTTTTTTAATAAATCCGATAAAATCCGTTGAAAAAGACACACTCCACGGTAAAATATTTGTTAACTAGTATTTATCGGAAAAACCAGAAATTTTCAATATCATATTAGCAAAAAAAAGTAACGAAGAAACAATACTACGAATAAGCTTGGGCAGAGCAAAGGGCGTGTGGTCCCGAGGACAGGCATCCCTCCAGTTTCCTTTCAAATCTCGGACTAGCGACAAAAGGGGTTTACCGTTGCACTCGTTAAGCCTTTTTCCAGGATAACGGGTGCTTTTGGATCATGGCAAAAGCCACTGTTCTTGTTTTCAGTTTGGAAATTTAGAGGAAGGCGAGGTTGTGCTTTTATAGGAGTGAAATATATGATCATAGAAAGGGGAAGGGGGGGAGGGGGGAGGAGATGAGCAGCCAAAGGCCCTATCTCAGCACTCCACCCCACGCAGCCACAGGGTGGAGCGGTGCAATACACGTCTTGCACGTGACGTCTGTCCGTCATGGTGGTCAGAAGCGCCTCGCTAACGCAGCTGAAGCTACGCTCTCTCGCACCCTTTCTCCCAATATGTCTGACCAAGTACTGACAGTGCAAGATATGTACAAGATGGCGGAAAAAACGAGATTTCCAGAAACTACATCAAAAATTTTAGTTTTTTTTGTAGTTGTAATAATGAAGTTTCTAAAATCATTGCATTTAACAAGTTTTGTTGCAAGCCAAATTGTATTACCAATGGAAAGGGCGCAAATGCCCAATCCAGCTGAAGAAATATCATTTAAAGGTCGGTTTTTACGAATTTGGGGCAGATTTTTGTCCGGATAATATTTATTTTTATTAAAGATTAATAAAAAAAACAAAAAAAAAAAACGAACAACGCGTACACAGAAAAATTAAACTTCGAATTTCGGAGAATCGGGAAACCATCATACATAAATAATATCGGCATTGCTAATGGTTTAAACATTTTCTGTTCCGTATTTATAGGACTATTTTTTGTGTAATGGGTGAGTAATTGCATGTCGTATTTGTGTCATCGAATTTTGTATCCCTCTTCATGTATTGTCCTAACAACGTGACTTGAGGTATGTTAAATAAATAAATAAATAAAAAAAACTCCGCCTTTTGGGAAAAAAAAATTGCAAAGACAGCCTCCCAATTTTACGAGAAATAAACTCCGAAAACACGGTATCCTAGATCTGGCAAGAATTTTCCGTCGGCAAACACGTCGTTTTATCACTTCCACATCTGCTTCGATGCACCGCTTATTACCCCCTTTTCATAGTAGCACCTACTGAGATTACTTTTAGTCGGAAAATCCATGCATTTTTTAACACTCGGCGGGTTTATCCAGAAGAAAATTTTTACAATATGCTTTTGAAAGATCGCTGGACGACTTCCGAAAACGTCAGAACTACATATCACAAATAGTAAGATACCAGCTACCTCTCCTGATTGCTACACCAAGCTTTACATTTTTAACTCGGATACATTAAATGTATTTCGCTGCTGTCTAACATGTCGGGTAATGAAGGCACCGTCACATCTTACCAAAGGATTTTTGTCTGTATCCACACATCGTCCTTCATGCTGCATAAAGTTGTCTTGTACTCATTGAGTGGTGTATTTGCGGAGAGCAATAGTCTAGAGGCACTTCATTGATCCGCACATTGGCCGTAATGCTTCGTTCACACTTGCGGTTCGGCGGCTGGATCCGCACGAAATATCATCTCGGGTTGCAAAATCTGCTCGCTGGTGGTTAGCAATCATTCAAAGACCAACTTTCATGCGCGAAACAAATTTCCGCGCCTCTACAGCCGATTAGAACACATGGAAGGTATGACGTTTGCTAGGTCACATCACTGCCGAGTCATCCGAGTTTCCGGAATGACCACTGGAGTTGCAGGAGCTTTCAAGTCGTGCAAATATCGCCGTCTCGTAGCTCTCGATATGTCGGAAAAAAGGGTCATCGAAACAAAAGAAAAATCAAACCCTTTGTGATTAGCTGCGCTCAACGAAGACAGCGCCTACAACGAAAATCTAGATAATAAAATGGGCGCAGAGTTAGGCGTGAGCCACGTTTTGTCTCTCGTCTGATCGTTGTTTTATTAACGCAATAACGTTGAGAAGCTCGTGCAGCGCCGGCCTCGGTGCCGAGCCAGAAAAGCTGGCGTGATGCGAAAATCATTATTGGTCCGGTCATAACGTCACAGCCACATTACTTAGGCTCGTCTGTCTGGAGGAGCGTACAGTTTCCACGCGTCGCGGAGGAGCGGAAAGTTTACGTTTGTCGCCGAGTCCTCCCAGTGGGACTGCGATCCTGCCGTCATCATTCGTCTGTGGAGATTGAGTACTCCGCCGCGGGGCCTCCTTTAGGCCGCCGGGAGAGAGTCGTGTGCGATGAATGCGATGCCGTCTGTCTACCAGTGCGGGCGCTCTTCCGGGGCGCCGTGTTCTACGAGTGCGGATGAAGCATCTACGTCTGCTCCTTCTCAGCGACGGGGTCGGCCACGTAAGACTGAAGCCGGGAAGGTGAAGACCACGGCTAGGAGTGCAGAGGATTCATTAACGTTATCATGTTCCACTCATAATGGCAAAGCTTAAGTGCCCTTCGACGTTTTACCGCGTTCTCGTATCGTCAAGATGACATATGACACTGTCTCGGCACTGCAGGGTGTTAGCTATTGTTCTCACGTAGCAGTTGAACATTGAATGCAGAAGGAATTAAGCCTGCGAAAGCACTTTTTCCAACAACGCACGGGAGAGATATTGCTTTGTACAGCTCTTACTTTCGCTTCATGTCATTGGCAGTTTTAACGCTCACTTCACCCGTAGGTAGCAGTTATTGAAAGACGTACGACGTAGCGCAGTGTAATGAATGGCACGTGTTAGCAGGAAGAGCCCTCGCATTTGCGAAACTGTGAGATACTGCAGCGTGAAGTTTCTTTGTATCAGCGGCAACAAATGTGAACGGCGCAGTTATTTTCACCGCGGCGAAAGCATTTTTTGCAAGTGTGAACGAGGCATAACATCTGCTAAAAGGGAGGTGGAGCTACGACACCCGCAGCCGGGAAGGTTTTCCACACATGACTGCCACACGTGCTCTCAATGAAGGAAAATAGCTGAACCCTTCCTGATTTAGGGTTTTGCAGTAAATCCAAACTGCGGTGAATGACCCTCTATTTCAAGGTGGGGGTTTTCTTGGTTTCTTTGAGTGCCACAACTGCTGTGCGCAAAACAAACTATCAACAAACTTTAGGCCGTAAAAAAAAAAAAAAAAATGAATGTGAATGTGAATGCGCTACGCACATAGCCACAAAGCCTGGCGATAAAGGAGACCAAAGTGAATGCACTTTGTGAAAAAGAAGAAAAATATCAGTAAAATATACAAATAATTACAAATAGTTAGGTGGTAAAATTGGCCGGACGTCATTGCTCTGCACCAGTTTTTTTTCTTAGGGGTCCCTCGATCAATCAGTCATGCAGTGAACCCTAAAGAACTGGGTGCCAATTATTGCCGCCACCCAAGGTGTTGCTTTTTAACGGTGCTTTATAACAACCCTTAGCAGCTATATGACTATCGAGCACTATGTACGCTAAAGCATGACAAAAAAAAAAAAAACAGAACTAGAAAAAAAAAATTCGCGATGTCACCCTTATTTGACAGCGACGTAAGTACAATGATGTGCTCTACTCAGCACCAAACAATATAAAAACAGATGCTGAAAGAGAGAAAGCAGATAATGTTAGCCCTAAAAGGGATGAGCGCGGGGTTCGTCAATGACATAAATTAAACAACCATGCGCTTACGGACGTAAACTGCACGTTCACTGCTGCGTCGAACTGCAACTTCGATGAGATGGATTGCATGGCGGCATGATCTGCTTTCGTGGCAGATTTCATCAGGTCGTCGAACGTCACTGTGCCGCTGCGAAAGGCAAACATAAAATCACTTTACAAAGTGCACCTATAAAGTAAAATTAAAAAAAGAATTTAATTAATTTTTAAATGTACCTTCCAATGGCCTCAGCGATCACAAGGCCGGTCACGACGATTCGTTCCCTTGGCGCAAGTCAGCCTTCAAGGCACACAAGCATGTGCAATATTTCAAGATGCGAACATCATGCCAGAGAATGGCGACACCAGAAGCGTGTAGTATATGTTCTTCATATTTGGAGACGGTGTAAATAGTAATAACTTAGTCCCGCTTTACAAGCCATTAAGAAACATCGATCGCAGACATTTTAATACTCGAAGATCGTTTTCTTTATCTCTAGAACGTCTTCATTGAGGGACGGAACGCGGTTGGTAGTGGGACGCCGTTCTTCCATAAATTTCGACAGCGTTTATCGCACGGATGTAACTCGCTACTTTCAAGGCATATAGGAAGCGTTCTTACACCTATAAAGATGGCCGTCATCTGGATGGTCGACATTGACACTGATCTTTATTTAAGTAGGTTGGATCTCGGAACAGGAGCCCGCCAGTGGCAACACCGGGGTGAAAGCTTGGCACCAGGTAATACACGCAAGTCTATGGTAGAAACACGAAAAAGTAAGGATTATGACGCATATAATTGCCGCTTGATTTTGAATTCCTAATGATATCTTTCTATCATTGATTCATGTATTTCAGTACAGAAATTAGAACCCGTGAAGTTATCTCACGCTCATTCAAAAATTATACGTGCCAAAGCACCCACGGCTGAGCTGGCAAGCTTGCCCGTGTCATGAAATAAGCAAATCGAAATGTCTTCATTAGAAGCGTCTAAAATTACGCTGAGCTCTCACTGGACGTCCAACACGTTTGGCAGTAACAGTATTTTATCCGGAGTGGGCCCCCACCATTCCGCGTAACAAAGCCTTCAAAACTAGCGTCACGTCAAAAGATCACCAGGTGGTCGAAATTAATCCTCATTCCTCCGCTGGGGCGTGCCAGATGCCCGTCGTTGGTTTGGCACTAAAAACCCCCAAATTTGACAAAACTGGCGTCTGCTGATTCCAACTTACTTGGAAACCACGACCAACTCTGCGGTTACTCTCTGCAACTCTTGCCTCGTTGAGCTGCGTCATGATTTAGGGGCGAAGCTCCTGAGGGTCTAGCCTTGTCCGGCGTCCGTGCTCATATCGATTGCACTGCATACGGGATAGGCCCAATTTAAAAAAAAAAAGTACGGCCGCACGGGTGTTCGAACTCAGG
This sequence comes from Ixodes scapularis, assembly GCF_016920785.2. Taxonomy (NCBI): domain Eukaryota; kingdom Metazoa; phylum Arthropoda; class Arachnida; order Ixodida; family Ixodidae; genus Ixodes; species Ixodes scapularis. The sequence goes on along the minus strand of NW_024609857.1, from coordinate 57,230,304 downwards.
ACCGCTTGCTTACGAGGCAGACGTCTTAACCACTACGCTACACTCCAACGTTGCGCGTAGCCGCTCAACGTCTATGCAGGAGAGGGCGCTGCAGTCAAATGCGTATATAATCGCGTTAAACTTGGCATGCATTGGCTCAACGTTTATAGACGAGAGGGCGCTGCGGTCAAATGCTCAACTGCGTATATAATCACGTTCCATACCACATATCCTCTTTCTGACATGGACCGTTGACTTAAGCGGTGGAGATGCGTCCCCACGGCTTCTAGCGGATCCAGGCTGATCCGCGAGAAGAACCACTAGCTCTGAGTTTCACAGACCATAAAGCAGTAATAATGAAGTCGAAACACAACCGGGAACTCAGCACTACCTATGAGCAATAAAAAAAATCAGCACCATCAGCACTACTTGTGAACAATAAAATTACTATCATCGGCACCACCAGAGCTTCGCCCCAATCAACATCATTCACCACGTGGAGATCCGTCCATTTTTTTTCTACCCGCGGATTCAACGTAACCACATAATGCTTATATATAAAAGTTGAGAGGCCTTCCTGTTTTCATAATTGTGCATAAAATATTTTATATGATTTTTGGAAAAGACCTAAAAAGTTTAATTCCTTTGTTTCACCATACCTCTAAAACACAAATTTTGTTGTTTGCCCCATGGAGTATTATTCAACTGCTGGTGTCAAGCGATGACTACCAGTGGTGTCACTCGACCCCAGTAAGCCATTCCTCAATTTGCGATCCAGCCGACTTGCTTCTTTACAGTCAGCGTCAGTGTTTGAAGGAGACGGCAGAGAAAGAAAAAGTACAGAGCCTGAGTAATGGACAAGCGTGGCGTGACGAAAGTGAATAGAGGACAACGAAAGAGAGTGTTCAACTTCTTAATCAGGGTCACGTGGTTCATGAATGATCACACCAATTTCTATTTAAGATTTTCTTTCTCCGCAAATGCGGCAACCGGTCGTCCATTTTACATCACCAGGTCTTTCGCTACAGGACTAGACAGTTACAGTGTTTACCATCTGTAGGTCACGGCGCCGTTTGCCAAAAAGATTGAATAATTGTTTAACGGAACATTAGGAATTCGATTCCCGAATTGAATTATTCGAAAGCTTACTATTAGATGTATATTTTGGTATTAGCACACCCCTGTATAAAGTCGATCTTGTAAGCACTTTGGTCTCTAATTCCTTTTTTTTTTTATTAAAAAGTTTTTATAGGCCAAAGGAAGGGTAGCCGCGTTTTTGATTCGTGTAGAATATTTGTTGTTCATGTGGTTCCTCAGTGTAAATGATTCGACCTACTTCTCAATTAGTCCGCGGTACACAACATTTGAACAATTCCAAAATGCAGGCATGTCCAACTTAGATATTCAAACACTGACTAGCTGCGAATTCTAACGATGCAAAACAGCAGTATTACTCAACACTACACAACCGATGTGGCACATTTCGTCACAAGATGATAGCATATTACACCAGGCTGCTTAACGGGGCTACTACAAAACCTAGGCAGCTTGGATGTATGTGTCTTAGTGAAACAATATACAGTTATACATTTGAGGCTATTAAACTACTCTTTGTTTCATTAAAGGCAGCTAATTGGCATCAAACCAGCTAAGGCAACCTGCCTGAATGGGAAGAAAGAGGACCTTTTATCTTGGTATTTTGGTTGCGATGACCGCATAGAACGCTTTTCAGGAAAAGTAAAACAAAAAACAAAAAGAACAAAAAAAAAAGTAAATAAAGCTTTAATTTTTTTTTTCTTTACCACTACAGACGGGAGTGGATTTCGTTTTGTAATATTCTTGGCTTCGTGCGTTGGAGCTGGAGAACCCAGCAGGCGATGCAGGAGTAGTTTTATCTGGCATCCGACATTTTAGTCTAAATATCGTAACGATATACAGTTTCTACAAAGCCTTGTCAGCGATGTTGCCACGCCTTGAATTGGCTCAGTTTTGTGCTTTTCATTCATTCATGAACTCCCCCTTTCCACTTCGCTTTTACTCCTCGTTGCTGTCCTCCTTCTTTGGAACAGACTCCCTCGGTGCAGGATGTATCTTATTCTAGGCTGTCGTTCGAAGGCGAAAGAGTTGTGTTTGTTGTTCTACGCCTTTTTTTATCATTACATTGTTCTTTTTATGGTACTAATTTATCACACCCAGTAGAAATTCCAAAGCTACGGCACTAAACATTTGTTTTGTTTTTGTTTCGTTTTAGGTTTATTAGTTCTTCGCATAGCTTCGATTGCTCTGGAAGTTACAGAGATTGCTTTACACATGTTAATTTTTGGGGGGCGCAGTTGGTGGTAACGTCTAATATCAACTTGTTACAGCACGCTTGAAGAAACACATTAAACGCTGCAATTTCATCTTCAAAGAAATATTTAGGACTTACATTGTTGAAATGTTTCCCTAGAAGAAGTCACAAGTTAGTTTCACAGTCTAGTGCCATCCAGAGTTGATCTGATGCTTCTGCACAGCGCATATATGTAACTCATAGTTTTGAAAAATCGGGAGGTTTATTTTGTCATCGCATTCTGTCTAGAACAAAATCACATCCCAGTTTTTTTTGTTTTTTTCAGGTGCTGTAATTTTAGCTTATATGTTATTTTTGAAGAATAAAGGTACGAACATGTCTTACTTAGTACTGAATGCTGTGTCCACTTGCTTGAAATTCGGAACTAACACTCTGTTCAAGCACCTTTCTGGGAGGCGCAGTTGGCGGTAAGTTGTGACAGCAGGCTTTAAGGAACTCATTGAGTGCGCCATTTACATGACTAAATGCCCGTTTCGTACTTTCCTTGTGGTTGAAATGGTTTCGTAGAATAAGTCACAAGATAGTTTCCCTGTCTACTGCCCGCCAGATTCAAGCTGATGCTCCTGGACTACGCTGATGTGTAACTCATTGTTTGCAGTGGGAGGTTTATTTTGTCATAGCATTCTGTTCAGAACGTAATCATATTCCACGTTTTTTTACATGTTCTAGAGTTATTTGCACGGACTTAATTGCTCTGGAAGTTATAAAGATTGCCTTCCAGATGCAAGCTGGACGTGGGCCACTATAATTATTGTTCAAGAATAAAGATATGAATATGTTTTACTTAGCACTACATCTTACATGTGTGCGCATGCTTGAAAGTGTTTATTAACACGGCGTTCAAGCACGTGTTAATCTCTGGGAGGCGCAGCCGGCGGTAAGTTTTGACAACAGGCTTAAAGAAAACTCATTGACGCGGCGATTCCATCTTGGAAGGCAACTTTCAGACTTCCGTTGTTGAAATGGATTCGTAAAATATATAATCACAACTTAGTTTCCGTCTAATGTCCGCCAGAGTTAAGCCGAGGCTCCTGTACTGCCCTTACGTGCAACTCATAGTTTGTAGAAATCAGATTTAGTTTGTTATCACATTATGTCAATACGTAATCACTTTACACATATGTTTTTGTTTCTTTTCCACGGTGTGCAGTTTTTGCATGAACGTGGTTGCTCTGGAAGTTACAGAGATTAACTTCCACATAAAATCTGGAGGTGGCAAATTAGAGCATGTTTCACTTGGAATCGCATCTTCTGTACATTTGCTTGAAACGTATAACTAACACGATGTTCAAGCACATGTTAAAGGGGCCCTGAGGAGGTTTCTGAGATCGCCTAATATGCGATAACTTACTCTGCAGGCTCTATAAGCATCCTAGAAATCCCTACATCATGACGATCCGTAGCCTATTTCCTTATTGAAATCGCAATAAAAGGTTGCAACACACCAAGGGCATCTCAGGCGATGGGAGGAACATGTTCCGAAACCAGGACCACAGTCAGCCAATAGCGAGCGAAGGATCCTCGGGTCTCCGACCGGTGGACCCGCGGAGTGATATTGCCGCGCCTGACTCTGGCCAAGAAGGCAGCGCAGCCGTGGCCTAACGGTTATCGAATGAGCGCGGCTCGTCGCCCGGACAGCCTGGACACCCGGACTCAGCCAGTTCTTTTAGTCAGTTGTACTCGCGGTGATGACGAATCGTAAAGCATGCTTGGAAGGCACCTACGTCGCAAAAGGAATCTGCGCGAAGAAGAGCAATGATTCAGCTCGGCGCGCGCGCGGTGGAGAGCAGACCAGAAGGCGGCCGGACACATCGCACTCCCGAAGAAAAAAACGAAAACAATACAGTACCCTGCTTCAGAGCGCAGCTCTTATGCGCCTGTTTCCGGGTTTGGTGGTGTCGGCGTAACCGCCCCGCTAAGTTTAGTGGGAATTTGAATTGGTGTTGAGGTCACGTGCCGTCAATTTTCCCTCTAAATTTAGCGGGGAAAATGACGTAACATGACTTTGTGTCACGTCACCCATGAGCAAATTCAGTTTCTCTGCTAGATTTAGCGGTAAAACTGATGTCAGGTGGCATAAACAACAATCTGAATTGTACGGAGGAGGAGGGGCGTCCCCTCTCCTCCGTACCTTCTCCTCCTCCTCCTCAAGAGCTGCGCTCTAATTTCGCGCTACAGAGATCTGTAAACGTCGTTCATTTTTTGAAACGATTATTGCACTATTATGTGTCCTATTCGCGAAATATTAACATTTTTCTCATAATCTTACTTGCTCGTATCATCTACAAAAGCATATACAGTTTGTAGTAACAGCGTTTGCAATCACCACGAAATGTCGCGTTTTCATTCCTCACGTGTCCTGGCCGCCAGAACATTACCCTCCCATCCCTTGACATAACCTCGGTGTGCTCCGATCTTTGATTTCTTTCTTTAATGGGGAAATTGGACGCGCATAATTATCAATTAGAAATTCCTCTTTTTTTTTGTTCGGGTTCTGCATTTCTTCCTATAGACGTGATTGCTCTGGAAGTTACAGTGATTGCCTTCCACATGAACGCTGGAAGTGGCTCACTAATCATTTCTCAAGGATTAAGGTTTGAACGTGTTTTGCTTTGCACTGCATCTTGCGTACACTTGCTTGAAAAATATATTTAACACATTGATGAAGCACCTGCTAATCTCTGGGAGGTGCAGTTGGCGTCACTTTGAAATCAGCTTTTGCATACAGCCTTATCAGATTTCATGGGCACTAAATATTCGGCTTTCTGTACCGGCATAGGTACTGCACACACTAAAATACTATATATATTATTCACCGAAACATCCGTTCTGTTAACTTCCTGCAGCTAGTCGTCCTTATATCTGCGACAAAACGTCTGCTAAGTTTTGATGCCGGAACGATACCCGTCGTCGTGCCTCATGAGCAGCTCAGTGAGAGTAACTGTTTTCTGTCGTCGTTGCAAGGTACGGACAAGACGCCAACTAATATTTAATGCCGGACCAATTTCCGTGGTCGTACATCACGTGCAGTGCAGTAACTGAGAGGTTAAATTTTTATACCATGCTTCTGCGGGTCAAGTTGCGAGGCCAACCGTAGGGCCTCATTAATATCATGCTTTGAATACCTAATTAATGTTGTGACCGCGATACAAGACAACAGTAATTGTACCCATCAACCATTATCTGTAATTTATTTCTACAGTGTACACCATGAACCAGTGTTGATACACTATGCAAGACCACGCATATCCTGTCTAAACACTCACGCCTATTTTGTATTCCTTCCTGTAGTATAATACCGGCATCGTACCTGCATCGTACTGGCTAGCGGCCGCACTGCAGTGGCTGACTTTTTCATATACAGCGTGAACCAATGATGATACACTATGCGAGACCATGTTTATGCTGTCTAAACACTCACGCCTATTTTGTGTTCCTTCCTGTAGTATTATACCGGCATCCTATCTGCATCGTACTGGCTAGCGGTTGCACTGCAGTGGCTGACTTTCTCATATTCAGCTGAGCCTGTGTTGATACACTATGTGAAACCATTTTTATGGTGTCAAAACACTCATGCCTAATCTGTGTTCGTTTTTATAGTATTGTACCGGCATCCTACCTGCATTGTAGTCGCTAGGGTCGCACTGCGGTGGCTGACTTTCTCATATGTACAGCGTGAACGAGTGTATAGTCAGTATGCGAGACCAGTTTCAGGCTGTCTAAACACTCATCCCAAATATCTGTTCTTTGAAGTGTTGTACCGTCATCGCACCTGCATCGTATTCGCTAGGGACGCACTGCGGTGGCGGACTTTATTATATATACAGCATGCACCAGTGCCGATACACTATGCGAGGCTTTTCTTATGCTGTCTAAACACTTATGCTTAACTTGTGTTCCTTTTTGTAGTATTGAACCCGCATCGTACCTGCATCGCACTGGCTAGCAGTCGCACTGCAGTAGCTGGCGTTCGTATTGGATTGTATTGGATTGAATGGCGACCCGTTTGTAACGAGGGGCTGCTCACCGGAAGTTCCGGTGAGGGCCTGACAAAAGCTAGCTCAGATGTGCTCCCCGCCAAGCTACAACGTGAACTATTTGGTACAGTATGCGAGACCAGTTTCATGCCTAATTGGTGTTCCTTTTTTAACACCTCAAAGGCATCAGACTGGCTAGCAGCCGTAGTGCAGTAACTGAATTCTTCATCTACTGTGGGAATCAGTGTTGGTATACTATTTAAAACTACTTTCATGCTATCTAAGGCCACCCGCCTAATTTGCATCGATTTTTGTAGCATTGTGCCTTCATCATACCGGCACCGCATTTTCGTTTTCCGGCTGACAGTTATAATGCAGTGGCTGACGTTTTCATGTACAGTGCGAATCAGTGCTGATATACTGTATGAAATAAGGTTTTATGCTGTTGAAACATTCATGACTAATTTGTGTTGCTTAATGTGTAAAAAAAGAAAAAAGGATTGACACGTATGCTTACGGTTTTGGAGAATCGCTGATTAGAATCACGTGCTTTAAAAACGGTAATCTAAAAAAAGAAACGTGAAGACATCGACATTATTTGGCAGGTCAGTGGCACCGACTTTTTATCGGCATAATAAGCTGGTGTCGCTATAATTACCTGGGGCCTTTGAGTTCACCCGGCGAAAATCTCCCCAATTCCGGCGCTATCTCGAGCAGCGTCTGATGGTAATCTTCCCTCGCAAACTTTTCCGACAGTATGACTGCCTCGCACTCAGTCTGTACAAAACATGCGAAGTTTGTTCAGCCATACTTAACTTCAAAACTACTCGTGCGATCGGTACATCCTATTTTTTGCAGCCTTATCTTTCTGGGCAAGTTTTGACTAGCTTTGACATCGTTTAAAAAACTAGAGTTTGGTTCACAGACCTGGGTTTGATTGCGATCGACTACGCAACAGCCTCTTGCAATTGCTGAGGAATATATTAAAGCCCTGGATTAATTTCGTTAAGTCTCAAAGCACTGTCAGTCTGGTGCATGCTTGGACCCACTTATGCAAAAATATTACGGAGCGTCGCCACCGCGGCGTCGCGGCAACGGCACTGAAGTCCAATAGGAGCGTGTTCGCAAACGGCGGCGCGTCACTGACAGCCACAAGAGACCAATAGGAGAGTGCGCGTCCGAATTTGAGATACGATATAAACCGAAAATGGCGACGCGTCGCCATTTTCGGTTCATGGATGCCAGCGACGCGTCGGTGGCATCCTATGAGGGCGCCTGCGGCACGATCACACGATGGCGGTACTTTGACAAGTCAGGATATCCTTCGCTTTAGAAAAGAGTAGAGTTCTTGTATACGCTCCCTACGGGAGCCAGAGTTGCGCGTTCATCCGCGTAGCGGCGTCTTTTCTGTACGGCATGTTGATCCTGCTCCTCACGTGACTGAATTCGGTGAATAGCGGCGCCGGGCGTTCGAAGCGCGCGGCGCGCTCAAAAGCAGGGCGCGCGCCGGTGCCTTCGCAACGTCTACATTCCTGCACGACATTGATCCTGCTCCTCACGTGATCGAATCTCGACGAATAGGGGCGCGGCGGCACGTGGTAAACAAACGCGGAACTCTGACTCCCCTAGAGAGCCTATACAGGAACTCTAGACAAGAGAACACGTTGCCGCCGTTCATCGGGTAGGTCTGGATCAATTTCCGGTGTGCGTAGATTTGATCTCGCCAATATTGGAAAGCCTTTAGTCTGCTTCAGGGCCGGAAGCATCAGAGTGATGATGATGATGATGATTTTTAGGCAACTATTCTTGAAACGGGCGGTTGCAAAACAAGTTGTTCGTCCAAGTTGGAAAAATTATAGTTATAGAAACGAAACAAACATATCGTCACTTCGCCTGCGTTCTTCTTCGCCACCGGTTCTCCGACTTCCTTTTAGTTTTCTTTCGTCCGCCTCTTTCTACTGTTCACTGAGCTCTGTTTCCATCGCAACGCGCCTTGCGTCCACACTTTGAGCGTCAGCTGCATCATCCATGTTTTCACTAAAAGTGAGCGCAGACACCGTCAGGGGCACTCAGTCTTGTACGTGCTACTGAAAAAAGTAACCGATTAAAATTAAGTTTATTTCATTGAAATATATAACTGATTAGAGTAATCGATTACTGCACCACAAAAATAAGTGAAAAATTACCATAAAGTAAATAATTATTTTTCAGGTTACTTTTTTAAATTTTTATTACAAAAATAAAAAAAAAACGCATGCATATGTTCAAAGTGGTTACATTTTGTTTCGTTTTGTCGTTCACACCTTGTTAAGCTTCAACACCAGTCGTCCTTTGAAGCCTTCTCCCGTCAGTCATCTTCCCTCGTTTCCAGGTGAAGATATCTGCCGCGACGCTGAGGGCCCTCTGGACGGATGCGCTTGAGGGAAGAACAATGTTGTTCCGCACAAACATTTCATGTACCAGTTCGCGGTAGCGCAGTGCTTCGACGGACGCTTCATAGTCCTGTATAGGGAGCGAAGCGCTTCGTTGTTGCGACAGCTCGTTGAAAGCGCTTCAGGTGGCGACGCTGAGCGCGTTGACATTCTAATCCTTGTGTCATTTTAATATCCTTTTAGTCGTTTAGGGGTAAAAAAGGTTTTCAACGTTGGTGCGACATAGACAATCGACGCACGGCCAGACAGAACGATTTTGCACGTAAAAAAACTCCACTCATTACTTTTAGCTTTTCGTAAACATATAATGGACCTTTTCCGAGAAGCGTTCTGCGCACGCGCGAGCGCCCGATACCAAGCCGCGGAAGTCGGAACGAAAAATCGAGGAGATTCGGAAGGAGGCTGTATATCAGCGAGTAGAACACGTAACTGCAGCATATATATAATCGTGTTACACAAAAAAAAGAACGCCGACGGAAAGGAAAACACAACGTTTGGGTGGACGCCACGGATGCCCCTCTTTAAAGTCGCGTTGGGCAGGCGCCGCTGCTCAGAAAGCGAAGAAACTGGTAGCGTAGCTCCCATTATCGATTTGTAGCGCAGGTAGGTCACTTCCTCGATTTTTAGTTCGTGCAGCCACCGCCTGGTGCCATCGGTAGGTGGAAAAGGTCCATTGATTACTTGTAATGTACACGGTGAAACAAGGAGACGCCAGGCTCTTTAAATCGACCGGAAAATTCGGTTTCTTAACCTATCGCGCTACGACTTTCAGCAGCGTTGCCCACACATGGTGCATTTTTTTTTCTTTTTGTAAAATGTGCGAAGAGCGAACTTACCTGAGGAAAAAGTAAAGAAAGAAAAGGCTTAGCTCCTATGGAAACGCAGCGACGCCACCGGTCTGGAAACAACACGGCGCAGTTTCGCACGGGAGACAAGAGATAACGCAACAAACGCCGCCAACGAACGAGCATACGGCGCCGAGAGCAGGCCTTTTTAGCAGACGATCTCTTTGACTCAAAAGCGGCGCGCGTTCCGCAGGCGGCGACAGTCGCAGAAACAAAAAAGACAGGCGCGGTAACAGCAAGGAACTGCCGTTCCTTGTCTGCAAAAGGGCCGGCTCTCGGCGTCGTCTGCCCGTTCGTTGGCGGCAGTTGGCGTCGCGACCGCTTGCGCCATGTCTTGTCTCCCGTGCGAAACGGCGCCCTGTTGTTTGCAGACCGGTGGCGTCGCTGCGTTTCCATAGGAGCTAAGCCTTTTTCTTTCTTTACTTTTTCCTCAGGTAAGTTCGCGCTTCGCAAATTTTACAAAAAAAAAAAAAAATGCACCATCTGTGGGCAACGCTGTACGAATTCGTGGTTAAGAAACCGAATTTTCCGGTCGATTTAAAGGGCCTGGCGTCTCCTTGTTCCAGCCTCTAGTTATTTATTTCATCCCTCAGGGCCCAAAGGCATTAATTACAATTGAGTACAAAATATAGTAATAAAATATTAGCGAACGTTAATGCAAATACAAAGTAATTGAAGCGTTAGAAAGTTTCAATAAAATGTAATTGATTACAAGTAATGTCGTGGTCGAGATAGGATTGATTCAACTGCGGAGGTTTATTCTAGCATAGCAATACAGGTGTGAGTTGTGCCGTGTCTGGTTGCGATCTGGTGGAGATAGGGTCCGCGCGCGGAAGCGGAGGGCAGAGTCCAGGGTTGTTCGGCGGCGGTGGCGATGATGATAGCGACGGTGGCGATGATGATGATGATCTCCCAACTAGTAATCAGTTACTTGTAACTGGTGACCTACAAGTCTGCTCACGGGTGATTGGAAGCCAGGGGCTTGGGCAAGCACTTGGCTATATTCGAGGGCCTGGGCGGGTTGCTTTGTGTTGTCTGGTTCTTCTGTCCACTCCAACGGATGCTTTGGTTACAGGTTTGGGCATGAGAGAAGGATATGTTGAATAATTACATCCTCCTGACCACAAGCCGGGCATGTCGTTGACTCAACCAGCCGATTATATCGCTGTTGGTAACCTAAAGCTCGCAGCCCTCCTGCGCGTGGATCTAGGAGCAGGCTGCTGCCCAGGCTGTTGTCGTACAAGATAGTCTCTGGCAATATTGTACTGTTGCAGAGTTTGTCCAGTCACAGAATTAGCCTGGTCTGCCTACGCCCACAGCATCACCTCTTCCTCCAGCATTCGCTACCACACTTCCGCTTCCCACTTCGTTGCTGTAGCCATGGGAACTGCGAAGATAAACACAATAACGTATTTCTTCTTTAGTTTGGTAAAGTCTCGTTCTCCACCTTGTCTGTACGCCTGTCAGATGAATGCATACAAAGATATGATTTGCTCATTGTCTTCTGTCCAAGAACTGCAGCCGCCCATAGAAGAAAATCTTGCTTATAGCTTATCTGGCCTTTAAAGACGACCATCCGAGATCTCCTTGGACAGCCTCGTTGGCAACCATGCCATGGCATCCCACAGCCTGAGTCCCAACGTCTCGGTGACGGCGGTGACAACGTGGGCACATCTCCGGGTATAATCACGACAGCGTTAGCAAAAGTCAGTTCAGGTACTATGGCCGCTTTCCAAAATTCGCGCGAAATAACAAACCGACTGCAACTTCAAATGTTTGGCTTCCGAAGAACATAGTGTTTCCCCTGACTGCTTGCCTGAGTTGTAGATGGTGCTTGGTTAGGTACTCTCGCTTATTGTAGAGTGTAATTTAAAGCTACCTATATGCGTCTTGCACGGGAAATCTCTCGCCCTTAAGCATGCAGTTGCTCAGATTAGGATCTTCAGGTCCAGCCAGCTGCATCACTGCCCCCTTTTTGCAGTTAAACCGAAGGTGTCGTAAATCCGCCTCCTCGTCGCACGTGTTCAGCAATTACTGTAGGGCCTCTGATTCAGAGGCCCTACAGTAGTAGCTAGTCTCCGTTGAAATCTCCTCTGTGAGCACGATATCATCCGAAAAAATTGGTTGTGGCAGTGCCCAAATCGCCCCCTTACCTTCCTCTAAATGAGAGAAAGTGAACCCAGACCCCGACTGGACCAGGCGCCGCTCCAGCCCCGACACATATATAACATATAGAAGCGGAGAAAGCGGAGAGCCCTGTCGGAGACCCCTCGTAATGGTCACTTGCTCCCATTTGGCACCATTTGGCTTTGTTGTCCCAAGTGTTACCCAAATAGGTGCATCGGATGAGGTCCAACCACTGCTGTGGCACGCCAAGCTCTTCTAGGTGTCACACAAGTAAATCTGGACGTACAGTCGTATGCCTTGGCGATGCCAAGGAAGTGCACGATAAACTTCTTTCCCTCTTTGCGGGCAACCTAAATACAGTGGGGATGGTGAAAATATATGTTAGACGTCGACCGCATCAAAAACCTTAATGGAGCTCAGTTAGCACCCAATTTGCCTGTGCCCAGGCCATTATGTCTTTTTTCGCGATATGCATGGAAGCTTTGTATACCGTGGAAGTCACTCTGATGGGGTGATAGTCCCGACGGTGTTGTCGGCTTTCACCCTCCTTAGGAATCAAGACAACACAGCCAATGCGCCAGTGTATTGGTAAAGGCTCTGTGCCGCGGACGATCGCACTGAGGATCACCGCTATTTGTTCTATGAATTCCTTTTTTTATGAATTTAAAACAAGAGACCGGTATCCCTTCCAGGTGCTCCGAGGTGAGTCCATTTAAGTGCGTCGCATCGCTTAGTCTTGTTGAGACGGTGTAGACTGATCCGAAACAAAAAACTTCCTTAGATAATCAGACAGGTGAGCTCCAAAGTCTCCAGGTGCCTCCCCTGTTAACTCGTCAACGATGACTTCTTCTTGGTCTCTGCTATCTAACAATACAAGGTAGCCCCAAAACTTCATTGGTGCATTTTTGCCGCTGCAACGACCATCACCGTAGCCAGATCTGCCGTTCTTATCTCCCGCTAGGTGAGCTGCTCAGCATATTGCTTGCTAACTTGGTACATATTCCATTTCTCGTCTATCTCTTGCTCAAACCCATTGAGAAAAGTTATGCGATGGCAACTGACGTGCACGAATGGCTGACTTGACAAAACCATCCCACCATCTTTTGCGGCGTCTGCTTTCATATAGCCTTTTCTGGCAATGATGTTTGATAAGGACTTTAAGCATTGTGATGCATTCTCCATATCAAACCGCACGTCTCCTGAATGCACTTTTTTGTTTTTCAAAGTTCTGCATAACTACTTTTACTGCCCGCTCATTTAAGTACGTTCGTCTGGGGCGCTGATCTCGTTTCGCTTCTTAGTTTTTCTCCAAGTGGCTTTGTGGAAGTTCAGCCTCAAAGGTTTTTGTCACTGTCAATAGTGTGCTCGCCGTCTTCATCTACCCAAACCCGAGTAATATCTTGCCCCAGGTGGTGAGGCACCAGTGCATAGTCAATGCAGGTTTTGCTTCATCGAGTATTCCATGCGAACTGTCCCTCATATGTTGACCGTAGGTTAACCACCTTGCTTTGAAACTCTTCGGCTAGCTTTAAGAGTAACCCCCATTACTGTCTTCCCACCCATCTAATTCCTCCAGATGTCCATTAGAATCCTCAACATCTTTAGCAACACACGCCACATTCGCCTGGTTCTAGTCCTCCCGTGCGCAATACACTTCCTAGCTTGTAGCGCAAGATTGATCACGCAAACCGCCACAGGATACTAGTAGCTTCCCCGCAACCCAGAGACAGTCTTGGCAAGGCCTTGATTCTCGCTGCCACGATGACGAGCTGCGTCAAAGCCCCTCCCCTCTCCACCCCTCCTCTCCGCTGCCCTTTATGACGGTTGCACCCGGTCCAGTGCCAGTCTGGGTGTGCAAAGGCTTCCTCGAGGTCCCGGAGGGGTTTCTCCGCGACGCCGTAAAGCAGCCTGCCCTCAAAGTTAATTGCACCATAACGTTCTTGCAATTTTTGCTCTCGTCTGGCGCCTTGAGGGTTTAAAAACCCAACCTTCTCTGCCACGTGTCTTCGGTGCTTCCGCCTTCTACGCCTTAACCCTCTTTTCTTTACTACGCCCCCCCCCCCCCCCCCCTCTTACCCTGTCGAGATATTTCTAACTGCAGACCCTTAATTGTCGCCGCACAGTCTGTCCAACCAAAGCGTACGGCCATGGAGTTTGGATCATCGAAGAACTTCATATCCGAGCTGTTCACAAACCCCGTAGCCACTGAGGGTGTTTGCATCGCCATATTGATCCCCCTTGGATACGGCATTGCCTCGTCCGGCAGTCTCCGCCAGTCGTTCTTGGCAGCTGTCCGGGATGGTGTCAAATCGGTAGAGGGTACAAGGGATCTTTCGCTTGGAGGTGGCAGCAATCCCGAGAAATCATTCTTTTCTTGAACATAACATTCCCAATATGGCACGGGCTGCGGTCATGGTGGGCAATCTAGATTTCTTTGTGCGACGATGAAACTTCCAGTTCGCTGACTGCTCGCCTAGTCTATAAAACGGAGGTCATAGTGGGATTCTTTCCTATAGGACTGCGCGGTCCATTTGTTGATGTCCCAGCTTTACGTGTTGCGTAAAGCCTCTGCTCTCCTCCTTCCTGCAATGTTGTGGCCTGCAGAGATCGTCCTCGCCTGTCGTCTTTTGTCTAAAAAAACTTGGAGACATTCCACTCTTTGAAGGTGGTTGGCCAGCGAAGGTGTCGAGCACCACCATAAATGATTCGCCAAGAGACACACAAAAGAAATCACCAAATGTTTATTTACAGTATATATATATATAGATCCTATCATATCATATTGAAACGGTAGAGGTGGTTGCTTTGTGATCACTATGATATAGACCAGGAGTGGCCAAGCTGCGGCTCAGGAGCCGCAGCTTGGCCACTCCTGGTCTACTCCTGGCCACTCCTGGGCCTGTGGCTCTTTGAGTGTTAAAGTGCGGCTCGCGGCTCCCTCTCCTACTACCCCCCCCTTTCCTCCCCCGCCTAACTCCCGGTCACACAAGCACTTCCAGTGGGCGTACCAAGGGGGGGGGGGGGCAAGGGGGGCGGTCGCCCCCACAGTTCTCATAGTGTGTGTGTGTGGGGGGGGGGGGAGCAAGGCAAGGCATGTTCCCCCCCCCCCCGCCCCCTTGTAACAGCCGCCACCGGGCAGGGGAAACACTGGCCGGCGGCTTTTAAGGAAGACCAGGGAGCACCGCCTCCCGGGTCTGCGGGGGGGGGGGGGGGGCTGGCTTGCCCTCTTCCCCCCCCCTTCCCACTCAAAAACAAGTTGGTACGCCACTGGCACATCCCCAAAAAGAGAATATGGAACGCGTTTGCAATAGAACGACAGGTTGCGGTTTGGTACAGTAAGTTACAGGTCAAGAAGGTAGCGGCAAATGCCCCTCAAAGGGATTCATATATCCCTCCGCCACCTCCGCATCCAATGGCGTCCCATCGTTTCCGTGACGTTGTGGCCAACGCGTGAGAGGGTTTTCCCTTCCTGTGATTATTTGCTTTATCCTTCGACTTTGACTTAACGTTGTGGAAGCCCCGAGAGGGAGATTAGAGTTTTTCCCTTCCGATGGAAACCAATAAGACTTTGGGGGGTTAGGTTCCCCCTCCGATGGATACAAAGGCCACTTTCAGGGGCTCTATTCCTTCTTCGATGAATAGAAAGGTCGCTTTCTTAAAAAGTAGGGGTCGGAGACAAGTTGGCATCACTCTGTAGCCATTATCTATTCATGGAAGCGGAACAAACGGCGTTTCCAGGGAACTATTCTTTCGACTGCGGATGGATTTGAAACGGGCGCATCACGCTTGTGGGAGGAGCTTCTCTAACCTTTTTGACTTGTAACCGACTATAGTGTTGTACTACAGTTGGAGTACTTTTAAATCGGATAGATTGAAAGAAGTTCGAGTTTCGCTTATTGCTCTAGACTAAAATTTGCCTCCCCCGCCCCCCCCCCCCCCCCTCGCCCACTCCCCCCGCGGATCTTGGAAGTTTTGGGGATTTGTTTGGCGGCTGTTGGGCCGGGTCAGCCTGTAATGGGTTCCATTAAAAGTTTGGCGATATTTTTTGCTAAAATTAAATCTATATATGACCGATGGCGCTCGCCATGGGCACGTTGCTCTTCGGGAGTCCTAACTATACGTGGCCTTTCCATAGCAACTGCAGAACACAACGGAATGCCCTGCTCGGCAGCTGCTGATTTTATATGTGAAAAGCAGTGACGTAATCCTACTCGAACGGTAGAAGGCCCATTGTTCTCGGATGTAACTCCATTATCATACGTTTCGACGTCTTTCCATATCAAAATGCATATCGATGTGAGGAGGCGTATGTGCATTTCCACACAATGCAGCGCTTTTGTATCAAATTTCTGACTTTTTTTTCTTTTTTTTTTGCACACGGATATCAAAGATCCATGGAACCCTAGCCATATACAGCTTCGCTGTAAGACGATTCGTAGCCTCAGCCATGCTGCCTGCCACTACCCAGATACCATCTTGGTTGTAATGCAGCCTGTCTCTATTCATGATGTGTGTGACTGCTAGGTCCTGAGTTAACTCCACATTCTTGGGTCGTGTTTTTTCGTACAGTTTTTTCAGCTTGACGTTTAACATCGTAGCCTTGGCCCGCATTTTTTTTGTCCCTAGCTAACACTTCAAATATAAAGTAAACCGCCTGGCAGCATCTTCTTTTGTTCCATCTCTTCTCCACGTTCTCGACATAGCAGCCTTTCAGTGTCCTAGTAATTGGTCGTCTATTCCAACATTCAAGATGAACATCCTACGAATATTTCTTAGCTGTTTCTCGTATTCCGCGATCATCGTATGAACTGTACCAAGAGTTGCGGTTTGTTTATTAGTATTTCAAAAAAAAAAAAAAGATTCATCCTTCATTTTGCCCTAAAACTATTCGGCGAGCTCAGCTACATTGTGATCTACAGAAATCGAGACCTTACGTTTTATCCTCCATGGAGGTCGTACAGTCCACTGGGCGTTTTCTGTACTCCTCTTCCAGGCGTCACCAGTGGGCGTGTTCTTTACACGAGACTGCTTATTGCTGACTCATGGTTCATGCAAGCGAAAATATACTTGGTGTGTCATTTCTTTCTGCCGGTTCAATTGCACCTGAAGCGCTATCTGGGCTTGTGTAAAGAACACATGACTGCTTCGTTAAACCGCATCTTTGCGATTGCCTTAGTAAACGTCATCTATCTGTGCCACACGTTTTACCCTCCCTTTGAAGATTTCAAAACGATGTTGTTTTTCCTAGGTCATTACAGAAGCTACCTCTTGTTTGCTGGGTCGGCTTTTAGGTGCCTTTTAGAGAAGCCTTTCAGCTGCGCATCCAGTAATTTGTGAAATGGTACCCCCATCTCTTCACATTGAGCAACCAGACCCAGAAGCATTTCGCGACCGTTTCTTCTTTCTTGCCTTAAATTCCCCATTAGGCGAAAATCCGGCGCCATTAGCGGCGAGACCGAGCGATGGTAACAGAAATGGACGATGAAGCAAAGATTAAAAACACGTTAAAAAAGCAGGCATTCACGTCAGAATGCTCAGGGAGGTTCCTATAAACAAAGTAAATTAATGGCTTTGAAAATAAAATTTTGTACACTTCGGTCAGGATGGAAATAGAACCTGGGCCTCCGGGTCCTAGGCGACCACGCTTCCCCGAAGCCATGGCGACTCCACGGTTCTGGATGACTAAAGGTGTAGCCTACTGCGTGCGTCATCGGGCGCGTGACGGCGCAGTCAATGGGAAGGAGGAGGCGCCATGTCATGAGTGTATAAAATAAGCGCGCTGCCTTTTTTAGCTCTTCGAATTTTACCCGTGCTGTGTCTCCTGCGACGCTCGACACCACGTCGCATGCGTGTATGGAAACACACTGTAGGAATTTGCGTACCGACGCCGATTCGCCGTTTCCCACGTGGTCCGTCAACAACCCGAGTCCAGCCTGGTTCTTTCACGGGAGCGGGATTCCGCTCCCAGTTTATTCGTACAACAAAACACAACGCTACAAAACACTTAATCTAAACTACAAATACACGCGACATTATACAAATATTTACAAACGCACGTTAAGACCAACGCTAAACACAAAGTAGGCCCTTAGGCCTCGCGTCCCGCGATATCCAGATCCGGTCGCCACCCACTTGCCTGCCAGTGCCTGCGTCTCGGTCTCGTCCGAAGTTCTTAGAGGCCTCTTGCCCCCTGCCCCACCGAGTATATATCTATCGATGGGCGAGGAGGTTTCTCCTCGCCTGCCGGATGGATTGGATGGATGGATCTGGCTAAACCCTGTGAATCGGGCGGTGGCTTGCGCCACCTAGCCAACATTATAAATCTAATATGTTTTGAATTCCAAGATTAAATCTCACCCCTGCCTCGATTTTAGCCACCAGTCTGATAACCTCCGCTTGGTTATTTCTACCCGTGTAAAGTCTATTTTTCCTTCACTGTCTTTAAAACCCAATGCTTTGATTAAATCCGCCCGGTCACTGTTAACTGTTGGGTGAAGCCCTTTACAGAAAAGTATTAAGTGTTCAGCCGTTTCCTCCTGCTCCCCACACACACTACATAAAGTGTCCATCTCCTGGTACTTAACCCGGTACGTCTTAGTCCGCAATACTCCTGTCCTGGCCTCAAACAACAAAGAGCTTCCCCTAGAATTATCGTAGATATTTTCTTTGCAAATTTCCTGTTTGAACATTCTGTACGTCTCCAGTGCTGGTTTTGTCTGCATACCCGTTTCCCACAGACCCTTCTCTGTTTCTTTTATCCTTTTCTTAACCCGTAATTCCTGGTTGGCGCCCCCACTGCCGCCCAAATATTTGCTTGATAATTTTCTAGTTCGCTTTCTCCATTTGGTATCTACATTCCTCATGTACAAATAACTGAAAACTTTCCTAGCCCACTGCTCTTCCTCCATTTCCCTCAAACGCTCCTCAAATTCTATCTTGCTGCTAGCTTCCCTGCCCTCGAATGACGTCCATCCCATGTCGCCTTGTACCCCCTGATTCGGCGTATTTCCATGAGCTCCCAAAGCAAGCCTACCTACGCCCCGCTGTTTAATTTCTAACTTTGCTTGAATATCTGGTCTCATGCACAGGACCGCATTGCCGAAGGTCAGGCCGGGAACATGACCCCTTTCCAAATCCCCCTCACCACTTCATACCTACTGTAATTCCACAGAGCCCTATGTTTCATGACGGCTGCATTCCTGCTACCTTTCATCGCTACATGTTTTTCATGCTCCGTTAGATACTCAACACCATTATTTATCCATACCCCAAGATACCTGTACTTATCCACTGCCTCCAACATGACCTCTTGTATCCTATGCTCGCCACCATCTTTATCATTAAAAATCATCACTGCCGATTTTTCTTGACTAAATTTAAGACCTAGTTTATCTCCCTCTGTACCACAGATATCCATTAATTTCTGCAAATCTTCTTTGTTGTCGGCCATTAGCACTATATCATCTGCATACATCAGCCCCGGTAGTGATTGTTTAATCCATTCACCTTCCTTGATGAAAGAAAGGTTGAAGCCAAACCCGCTCCGCTCTAGTTTGTTCTCCAATCCCTGTAAGTATAACATGAACAACAAAGGCGACAAAGGGCAGCCTTGCCTAAGCCCCCGCTCTATCTCTATAGGCTCCGATACATTTGTTTCCCATTTTATACG
Source organism: Ixodes scapularis (assembly GCF_016920785.2). NCBI lineage: Eukaryota > Metazoa > Arthropoda > Arachnida > Ixodida > Ixodidae > Ixodes > Ixodes scapularis. Next base: position 57,210,925 of record NW_024609857.1, on the reverse strand, counting down.
CACCTTGTTGCTATTATATATATCTTTTAAAAGATTAGTTACTCCAGCTTCTACCCCTAATGTACCCAGTATGCCCCACAAATTCTCTTGAATTACACTGTCGTAGGCTCCTTTGATATCCAGAAACGCTAGCCATAGGGGCCTTTGTTCCTTTTCTGCTATTTCGATACACTGCGTTAAAGAGAACAGATTGTCCTCTAACCTCCTTTGCTTCCGGAACCCATTCTGCAGCTCCCCCAGCACCCCCTCGCTCTCCACCCATGCCTGCAGTCTATCCTTTATAATCTGCATCACCACCCTGTAAATCACTGACGTCACCGTTATAGGACGATAGTTGTTTATGTCCGCTTTGTCCCCCTTTCGTTTATATATCATGCTCATCCTGCTTAGTCTCCATTCATCGGGGGCTTTCCCATCCGTTACCATTTTATTCACTGCCTCTCTTAATGCTTGCTTAGATTTTGGGCCCAAGTTCTTGATTAGCATAATGGGAATACCGTCAGGGCCTGTCGAGGTGCTACTAGGAACTCTTTTCTCTGCCCTTTCCCATTCTCTTTGTCCGAACGAATCCATAGCACTTACCGGTCTGTTCTCCTGCGATAAAGCATGTGCCTCATTCCTTCGGTCTTTAAATTTTTCCGCCATCATTGTCCCTATATGCTGCATTGCCTTATCCCCTTCCAGTCGAGTACCTTGAGCTGTAACTATAAACCTCTGTTCTAAACTTGTCTTATTACTCATGGAGTTCAGATGTTTCCAAAATTTCTTGGCTGCGTTTTTATCCTTTTTGTGCACTTTTGACAACCATTGGGACCCCCTTGTTCTCATTTTCTCACTGATTAAACAGGATGCTTCCCTTCTATAAATTATGAAATTATCCCATTTTCTGTCTACTTCGGCTTTTGGTTCCCCCCTTTGCTTGGAATGTCTGTGTTCCCTGGATGCTTCCTGGCGTCTCTTTATGGCGTTCTTAACCTCCCCATCCCACCAGCTCTTGGGTTTATGCCTTCCTTTTCCTTTTTCTCTAGGTCGGACCTTGGATAGCTCTAGCTCAAATAATCTCATTAAATTTGTGTAAGTCCATTCTGCTGTGGTATCGCCAGAAATTAATTCCTCAATTTGTTTGGTTGCTATCTCCAGTTGCTTCTCCGAGTAAAAGATCCTATCTGGTTGTTCATCTTGCATCTTTCCTTTCCCGGTTTCTCTCGTAAAGCTCAGCTTGATCCGTTTGTGATCACTACCCAGGCTTCTGAGCCCAAGTTCATCTATGTTCATTACCTTTAGCCTATCATACATCCTATGCGACATTAGTGAATAATCTATCGTCGAATGCAAACTCCCTACCTCCCAAGTTATGAGCCCTTCACACTTCTCGGTACTGTTGCATAAAACCAAGTCATGTCTTTCACACATATCTAGCAGCATGTTACCTGTCGAATCCGTGTACCCGTCCATATCTTCAATGTGTGCATTCATGTCTCCTAGCATAATAATCTCACATCCCCTCCCTAGTTCATTAATGTCACTTGCTATACATTCTATAATTCTTTTGTTTTCCTCTTTGGCATCTGCTCCTGTCCACAAATACACAAAGCCAAGTAGTGTTTGCTCCCCCGCCACTTTTCCTTTTAACCATAAATGTTCCACACAATCCTGTTTGACCCTTTGCCAATCCGTACTTTTATGAATGAATGCCCCAATTCCACCTCCTTTTCTGTAGCCTGCTGTTCTATTGCAATATTCCCACGCATAGTCTGGGTTACAGGGTGGTTGCTCTGTGTCCCTAAGATGCGTCTCCACAAACCCATATACCATTAAATTCTCCTGTCTCAGCTGCTCTTCTATTTCCTCCCATTTCAGCCTATTCCTGCCACCTTGCATGTTAATATACCCTATGTCTGAAAAAACTTTCCGCTGGCATTTATGTCTATTACTTCTACGGCCTCTACGCTTCTTTGCCATTGGTTCCTCTTCCGGTTCACCTTCGCCTACTCCGGAGCCCTCAGGGCCCTGGGTCCCCCTAAAAAAGCTGTTGCCTGGCAACCTATCCTACTGCCTACCCTCCTGCCCGTGGCACCACTGTAGTGGATGCCATCCTGTGCAAAAGGGTGGGAGCCAGCCTCGTACACGTCCCTGTTCACCTCCATTACGCCGTACCCAAGTCGTCGGCTCATACCCCTAATGACCCGGTTAGCTTCAACTACTCTCCTTTCCATCCCGCTAGACTGTCCCTGGACCTCTGGGATTGTGCATATGGTCACATGCACTTTCTCAGAGGCCTCCCTAAGCTTACGCAACCCCACCTCCAGCTGTCTCTCAAGGTTCTGGCTTCTTCCCTTCAGCACATCGTTGAGACCAGCATGGATAACGACTAGGTTCTCGTTTTCCATGTTGTCCCATACTACCTCCCGGGCTTTGGCCATTGCATCTACTATGCACTTACCTGACTGGGCCTCCACCTTCACCCGCCTGTCTGCCCTCACCTTTGCCAACACGCCCTCCTCGACCCTCGCTATGTTGGAATCTCCCACAACCAGCACCCTCCTGCGCTCGAACCGTTCGTCCCCAGCCCGCGACTGCTGCCCTCCGGATTGCGGCACCTGGCCCGCCTGCCGCTGCGGTGCTCCTGCCCGCCGTACGGGACTGCCGCTTGTCACCCGGTCCGTCGCCGCCTCTGCCTCATCCGGAACCTGCTGTGCTACAGCGCTGTAGGTTCGTGGTGCCTCCGTGCTATCGCTAGCTCCCGCCGCCTCTTCCCGAGCACCCACGCCAGCCTCGCCCTCCACATGACGCTGGCCCGACACGGGTTCACCCTCCGCCCGCGCCAAGAGCTCCACCCGCTCTTCCAGCCTGGCCCGCTTTTCCCGCTCCTCCCGAAGCTCGCCGGCCAACCGCTCCACCAGGCCTGCGCTGCCCGCCTCCCTCCTCAGCAGCTCGCCGACCTGGGTCTCCAGCTCCGCACGCTTCTGACGCTCCAACTGCAGCTCCCGCCTGAGCTCCTCAACGCCAGCTGCCCGTTCCCCCTCCATCCTCTGAACGGCCTCGTCCAGAATTGCGCACATCCGGCACGTGAAGCTCCGGGCCTCCTCGGCGTCTGCCAGGCTCTCGAAGTCCGTTTCATCTAAAAAACACCGCTTTCTCTCCTAGCCACCAGTGGCTAGGAGAGAAAGCGGCGCGTCGGGAGCCGAATTCGAGATCCCGATCGACCCCGCGGCAACACGACCATGTGATCGTGTCGCGGCCAAGATTGGCCGAATGGTTTGATGGGCGCCCTCGTGAATTCACGGTGCGCCATACTCCCCTCTCCTAAAAATCGAAGTACGCCGGAATTCAGACGTACGGCTAGGCTGCTGAAAACACCGTCGCTTGGTTTGGCCTGGAGACCCCCCACACGCACACACACACCGCTGGTCCCATGGGTCGTCCTCACTGAGGTCCATCAGTTCGCCCGAGACCTGGGGTGCGCGGCCACCGCACACCTCACAGTAGACTTTGCCGACTTCGGCTTGGCGGCAACCTCCGGGGCAACGGGGTCCTTGAGCAGTGTGCCTGGCCACCATGAGACTGCCCCCCCCCCCCCCCCCCAGGAAGTGGTGCACTGGAGAGGGACTGTGGTTGTGACCCAGCTGCGACAGCCCTCCCGGAGCGCTGTGGGGCTGGAAGTCCAATGTCACTGAGAACTGCACCTCGGCCTCCTGTGTGGCGTCGCGGACGTCCAACGAGGCTCCCCGAGCTGTGGTTCCGGCCGGGGAGTACGCCGCCCGAAGACGAGGAGTTCAGCCCAGGCTGGTGTTTGTCCAAACGGCGACTCCTCCTTTCATCCTCTCCCAGAGAGGACCATTCGGTGCACACCAAGTTGCGTCTCGAAGCAGTAGCCGCAGGGGCGATGACGCACAAGATGGGAAAAGTCCAAGGCGAGCGCCCAGCGAGGGAGCAGTACCCCAACACCAACAGCAACGCCTCACACAAAAAAAAGAAAAAAAACATTCAAAGCAAAAACAAGAAAAACAAACACTGAGGGTTCCGAGGCACCCTCCCCCCACCCACAAAGAAAAACAATACAAAAAAAATGCCGGGAACGCCGATTTCGGATCGCTCCCCCTCTTCTTCCCTTTCCCGGGTTACGGAACGCCGATTTCGGATCGTCCCCCCTCTTCTTCCCTTTCCCGGGCCACGCACTCTACGAAGTTCCGATCCCATCGGGTTGCCTCCGGCTACGCGTGTTGTAGCTGTGCCGCGGTGGTCCCAGGAACTCCTGAGATCGTTGGCGCCCGCGAATGCCCCTTTGCGGCCGCTTGACCGGCTCATCCCCTTCCCTGGGGAAAAAGGGTTTCAGTTCGCCGATGTGAACTGTCCCGCGGACGAGATCAGAATTCTGGTCCCTCAGCGTGTATGTCAGTCGAGACTTCTTGGAATCGATGACAAAGGGGCCAACCCACTTGGGGGCCAACGCCGCCGAGAAGAACTTACTCGCATCGCTCTGCACGTGACTTCGCCGCAGAACGGTGTCGCCCACCTCGAACTGCGCATCGCGGTGCGCTTTGTCATAGGTGCTCTTCTGCTCCGCCCGCGCGCGAGCCCTGTTTCCGCGGGCGGCGTCCAGCGCCCGCGACAGTCGCTCTCTTGTGCGCGTCGCGAAATCCTCGTGCGAGGGCACCGCTCTGGCCGCGCTCTGTCGCGGGCGAAGAACCGCATCGGTCGGCGTAGAGAGTTCTCTGCCGAAGTTCAAAAGCGCCGGCGTGAACCCAGTGCTGCGGTTGAGGTTGGACCGCAATGCAAACGAAATCGAATCCAAGTGCAGATCCCAGTCCCGCTGCTTACGAGCATACGCCCCGAGCAGCGGCTTGATGTCGCGGTTCCGCCGCTCGGTCACATTTGCTTGTGGATGGTAACACGAAGTCTTACAATGCTTAATCCCGAGGGCCTGGCAGGTTGCCGCGAAGACTTTCGAGCAAAATATCGAGGCGTTGTCACTCACCAGTCTCTCGGGGAACCCGTAGCGACACCAGACTTCGGACAGCCTGCTCAGGACTCCCTTGGCTGTCACCTTCCGCATTGGAAACATCTCGACGAATCCGGTGAAGTGGCAAGTGACTACCAACACATGTTGATAGCCTCCGCTTGACCGCGGCAGGGGTCCCATCAAGTCGCAGGCCGCGATCTCCCATGGCCGCGTACTCACGATGGGCTCGAGCAGGCCAGGTGGTCTGCCGCCCCTGGGCTTGCGCTCTTGGCACACTGCGCAGCTACGGACATAACGGCACAGCTGCCCCTTCATGCCCGGCCAGGTAGCGAAACGGCGCAGCTTATGCCACGACTTCGGTGCACTGCCGTGACCGTCCGCATCGTGGTAGTGACGCAGCGCTGCCACTCTGTGATCGCGGGGAATCACGGTCTTGAACGACTCACTTGAATCGCTCTCTTCCGGGAAGTAGCGCAGCAGGACGCCGTCCCCATCGATCAGGTAAGATTCCAGCTCACCTGCTTCGATGTCTGACTCCTGGGCGATGGCACTTGGCCCTCTCGGTGTTCCGGAGTGCCGGAGCGTCTTTTCGCCCGTCTGGTCAGGATCCATCTCTTGCCTGAGCCGGTCGAAGATAGCGCGACAAAACGAATCGCTCTGCTGCGCTTCGTACAGTTCCGTTCGGTTGAACGCCGGTCCCAGTGAGGTAATCGCCTCAGCCAGCTGCGCGACGCCGCCACAGTGGGGAGCGGAGCGCGAGGCGGGATTTCCCGTCTCCTGGGGGATGGCCCCGCCTCCGTAGTCTGCTGCCTCGCGCGGTGGGGGAACCACGGGTGCGCGGGAGAGGGCGTCGGCCACCACATTTGTCGTGCCCTTCCGGTACCGAATTCGGTACTCGTACTTCTGCAGTGTCAAGGCCCAGCGCGCCAGTCTTCCGGCGGGTTCCTTGATTCGGAAGAGCCACGCGAGGGCCATATGGTCCGTCTCGATCGTGAATTCCGTCCCCTCGACATAATGATCGAACTTCTTAAGAGCAAAAATGATGGCGAGGCATTCGCGCTCACTCACCGTGTAGTTCTTCTCTGCCGGGTTCAGCGCCCGGCTGGCAAATGCCACCGGGCGGATCTCTCCCTCGGTCTCCTGCAAGAGCACCGCGCCGAGTCCCTGGTCGCTGGCGTCCGTCTGGATCGTGAAGGGCCTATTCAGGTCTGGCAGTTTGAGGGATGCTGTACGCGCCAAGGCCTCGGTCAGCTGGAGGAACGCCTCCTCCTGCGGCGCCTCCCAGCTCCAGGGAGCCGCTTTCCTCAGCAATTGCGTGAGGGGTGCCTGCATGGCTGCGCAGTTCGGGATGTAGGCTCGGTAGTATCCTATCATGCCGAGAAAACGGCGCACTCCCCCGACATCGGTAGGGACTGGGAACTCCAAGATCGCCCGCAACTTGTCCGCGTCGGGGGAAACTTTTCCTCTCTCGATCCGGAATCCCAACAAGCTGATCTCAGAAGCTCCAATTTGGGCTTTAGTCGGGTTAAGTGTGAGGCCGGCCATCCGCAGTTTGCGCAACACGTCCTCGAGGTGACGAAGGTGGTCCTCGAAAGTTTCCGAGTACACAATGATGTCGTCCAGGTACGCGAGCGCGTGCTGCCACTTGGCATCTCCGAGCACCCCGTCGATCAACCGCTGAAATGTCATCGGTGCACCTGTTAATCCGAACGGCATCCGAGTGAACTCGAACAAGCCTCGGTGACACACGAATGCAGTTTTGCTTTCGTCGCCCGGGCTCATCTCCACTTGGAGGTAGCCTTTGCTTGCGTCGAGGGTAGTGAAATACTTCGCCTTCCCCAGATTCGAGATGATTTCTTCGATGCTCGAAAATGGATACGCATCTTTTACGGTCACCGCGTTCAAGCGCCGATAATCGACGCAGAGTCTCGATGTTCCGTTCTTCTTGGGCACCAAAACCACCGGGAATCCCCAGGGGCCTGATGACCGGCGAATGATTCCCGACTTCAGGAGCTCATCGACTGCGGCATCTATCGCTTTTCGCTTCGCCAGGCTCACAGGACGCGGATTGGACTTCCAAGGGCGTGCGTCCCCAGTTTCAATGCGATGTTGCACCTGCTTAGTGCAGCCCGGCTGTTCGGTGAACATTTCGTCAAAGTTGTGCAGCAAAGCCGCCAACCTCTCTCGCTCTGGTCGAGACAGTCCATCGGCATTGGCCAACGGGTGGCCCATTCCGTCGCAGTGCTCGGCGGAGCTCGGAGTTGGGTGACTCATGGCGTCGTCGCGGTCGGTTCTTTCCTGTTCTGTCGCTTTTCCCAGCGCTGCCGCCATGGCCCCCATGGAGTGCTCTCGGAAACTTGAAAGGGGTGCATGTGCCCCCTCTCGGTACCCGCCACTTGCCACGTCAATGATGATGCCGGTGTGGGCCAGGAAATCCCGTCCCAGAATGATGGGCACTGTCAGCCCGGCCAAATGGACGAACCGCTGTCTCTGCGCCCGTTGATTCCAACGTACCACGAGACGCACTGCTCCCCTCGAGGTCGTCGACCCACAAGCCAACTGGAAAGTGGTCTCCCCATGCCTCACCCGAACGGACTTCTGTTGGAGATGCCTGAGGACCTCGTCCCCAATTAGCGACGCACTAGCCCCGCTATCCAGAAGAGCTGCGAACTCCTTTCCCGCCACCGTCAGGGAAATAAATGGGGCCGCGGTGCTTGTCACTGTTCCGACTCGATACGCCGTCGGCACGCACACAGTCGATGGGGTGTCGGGGACCCGCTCGTTGGTCTGTTTCGCCGCCGATAACTTTATCGGCGGCCTCCTCCGTTTCCCGGTATCTCCCTTGTGCAGTCGCGCCTATAGTGCCCGATTTCGTGGCACCGAAAGCAGCGGCCTCGCCAACCTGGGATAGGACTCTCCCCAGTGGGACGTGCGATGCGCTCACCCCTTTGTGGCAGCGGGTCGGCGGCAGACTGCTCCTGGGCTGCGGCGATCCGTGGTGCGCCGGTCGGCCGGAATTCCGCCGCGTGGACGGCCGCGCTCCCTCCTCGGCGTGATCCTGGCTCCAAGGCGTCATCTGTGAGCTCCCAGGGATTCCCGCTCGGCTCCCCGCTGGCCGCCGCCATTGCGGCTTCCCCCCGTCGACACCCACGTGGCACCGGCCCGTGCCACGCGCATCGGGGTTCGAGCGTGTCGATTGGTGCTGGGGGAAGGTGGTACCTGCGCTCCGCCAGTATGTCGGCCTGAACCTTGCGTGCCTCCTGTGCGAGCTCACTCAGACTTCCGAATGGGCGCCCACGCAGGTACCGCGAAAAGGTGGGATGCGCCTGCCTCACCACCCGCTCGACCTGCTCCTGGTTCGTAGCATTCGGATCGGCGATCTGCAGGAGTTCCTGCATTGCCCGCAGGTACTCAGCAAAGGGCTCAGCGGGAGCCTGCGTTCTTTCATCCAGTTCCCTGCGCATTCTTGGCAGGTAGTCTGCCGGCAAGAACTCTTGTCGGAAGAGGGCCGTGAACTCGTCGAGAGTTCCGGCTGACTCGCCCACAAGGCGATGCCACCTGGCTGCTGGGCCTACAAGAGCCACCGGCAGAACTCTGCCTAGCGTCTCCTTCTCTGTCAGGCCGGTAGCCTTCCGATATCGCTGGATTTCCAGCAAGAAGTCGGTCGCGCTCAGAGCTCGATCGCTGTGTCCGCTGTACTCCGGCACCGGAATGCGGATGAGGGTTTTTGGCGACGGCGTTTCCCTCTGCATGCTCTGTAAGGCCTGAGCGAACGCCGCAACCAACGCCGTGGATTCACGGGACATCTCCGTGCTCTGCGGCATAGACACTACTGGCGATACCGTCGGCGTTTCCGGACTCAGCCCTACGGTCATCTCCGCGGCGTTCCCCTCCGCCAACCCCGAGAGCCGTCGCTCTTTTTCCGCTTGTGTCGTCGCGACGTCCGCCAAAAACATTAAATCTGTTAGCGCGAAATTACCCGCGGCCATCCCGAACACTTGTTTGGACGTGCTCTTTCCACCTTCACAGTGCCGCGGTATAGACCCGCCAACCAGGGGGACCGCCCCGCGTGAACTTTCACGCAGTGTCGTCGACGGACGTTGCGACCGTAATTACGGCTCGCCAGCCCCAACGTTGATGCGCCATTTGTAGGAATTTGCGTACCGACGCCGATTCGCCGTTTCCCACGTGGTCCGTCAACAACCCGAGTCCAGCCTGGTTCTTTCACGGGAGCGGGATTCCGCTCCCAGTTTATTCGTACAACAAAACACAACGCTACAAAACACTTAATCTAAACTACAAATACACGCGACATTATACAAATATTTACAAACGCACGTTAAGACCAACGCTAAACACAAAGTAGGCCCTTAGGCCTCGCGTCCCGCGATATCCAGATCCGGTCGCCACCCACTTGCCTGCCAGTGCCTGCGTCTCGGTCTCGTCCGAAGTTCTTAGAGGCCTCTTGCCCCCTGCCCCACCGAGTATATATCTATCGATGGGCGAGGAGGTATCTCCTCGCCTGCCACGGGGGCGCCTGCAGCGCCCTCCAGTGGCTAGGAGAGAAAGCGGCGCGTCGGGAGCCGAATTCGAGATCCCGATCGACCCCGCGGCAACACGACCATGTGATCGTGTCGCGGCCAAGATTGGCCGAATGGTTTGATGGGCGCCCTCGTGAATTCACGGTGCGCCATAACACGCACCGTATAAACAGAAAGAACTTTAATACATGTCAAAAACATCAATCGAAAACATTTCACAAAGGAACTTTTCCCATACGTAAGCAGTCTTAAGTTCTCTGTCGAAGTTTTCTTTGTGTACAACCGCTCGACGTGTCAGCTTGATCGGCTTATCTTCCAACTCTTAAATTTGAGTTTCACTGAGTTTTTGTGCACAGTCCAATGATGCGAAAACACAGCTGCAAGGACAACTCGGGCTGTCCCCTGTTCACCCCAAGTTGGTAGGCGTAGACTCGCCTCGCATATTGACTGAAAATGACCCGTTGCACGTAAGTTCCAGATTCCCATCTTTCACAATCAACTCTGTGGAGAACGTTGTGGGAGCGACATTGAAGTCCTTATCAGCCTTACTCTTCGGCCATGCTTCGATAGGAATCTTGGTATTCTGGTCAGCACCGAGGAGCAGGGTAGGCTGGGAACATTGCGCGAGGAGTTGACGTTTTATACTGCAGAAGTGTTGTAAGTTGGGCAAGTTGGTATGAAGACATAGTGAACAGAAATGCACAAAAAGACAAGGACAAAGCGAAAAAACAGGCACAACACACAAGTACTTGTGTTTTGTGCATGTTCCTTCCCCTGTTTTTGTCGTTTTGTGTGCTATTCTCTTCACTATTTTCCATACTGCCATGGTCTGTGCGTCAGCTGGAATCTTTAGCGAGATCAGAAGAGGTTCGCATTGGGATACTTGAAACTTAGAAGTGGTTTCTAGCTTTGAAAGCTCAGCCGCGCAGTTCACATGCTCTTTTATTACTTCTTGTCTCACCATCTAGAAAATTAAAATGTCCTCGGAAAACACGTCCTGTTCGTTAGCTACCATTGTGTTCCCGGGAGCTCTACAGCAAGATTACAACACTGGACACCTGTAAGCATATCCATGGGAGCTTCCTTAGTGGTTCGTAAGCATACCAGGAGCTCGTTTTTTTGCCGTTGGATGAAAATCCAGTGCTTTCAGCTCCCGTCTTTTCAAGAAGTCGTAGCGCTGTCGATCGCAGTCGAAAGCAAGTGTGTGAACCAGCCTTAAATAGACAATAAAATAAAACAAAAAGCTAAACTGAAAAGTTGAACGGCGGAACTGCTTCTTCCTTGAACTTTAGAATTCTTAACACCGCGTCCTTTCCAAAACGACTCTACTGCGCGTTTTCACCGCTTTCATAGGCTTGCGGTGTATAACCTTCAAGCTTGCGCTGTCAAACAAAATCTACGAGTAGAAAACAATGAATATTGGCTACACATTGAAAATAAATTATATTTGTGTCTTCTCTTTTTCTTGTTAAATTTCTTGATAAAGTAATATTATTGTCGGTTCTCGTTTGTTTTGTAAACAAACCTACTTTATATTTCGAACAATTTGAAAACGCAGTCTCAGTTTGTACAAACTCGCGGAAAACAGGGTTCTTTTTCTTGTACTGGAAAAAACTTTTGTTGTAAAATTAAAAAAAAAAAGTAAGGTTGGTCTATTCGACTTAGAAAGCGTTTTACGTTCGTGAGAACCAGTTTAAACACTGATTTATTTTATACGGTTTAAGAAGAACGATAAATAAAGCAATACGCAGACTATATTCACGGATAAGTATATTTATTGATATATATAAATACTTTGACGGTAAAGTATTTGATATATTGCTAATTTTTTTTTTCTGCCTTACAAGTTTGTATTATCCCTGTCGCCCGATCAGCCAGTAGGGGGCAAGCAGATTCATGAAGCTGTGATTCTGTAACTTTGTTTGCCTGCCTTCATCGCCCTTTGTAATACGGGAGTAAACTAAAAAAATATTTTAATCCTATAGAAGCTTCTTCCACACTTTCTGTCCGCTACCAAGACGCACGTTGCGCTGACGTCACATAGTCCGCAGACCAACCTTTCCTGGTTGGTCTGCGGTGTGATTCCATGCCGTGACTGGTACGTGGTGGTATTTATCTCAAGCATGTTTTTATCTCCATCCTGAGTACTTAAAATACACCCAAAGCCCACTGTATTCCTTTAGAAGCTCTAAAACGAAGCCTTATTCACATTTAAAAAAAAGAAAAAGCCTGTGCATATATCGACAAATCGGCGATCAACTCACATGGTTCAGGCAATGCTCAAGCTCGGGAGCCTGGTAGGCTGGGTTGATGTTAACCTGAAAAACAAAAATAAAGGTGTAAATGCCATCAAGTTTCAATCCTTGCTCCCGCTGCGTTAGGAAAGAAGACGGCCCACCAGAACGAGTCCCGCCTTGGCGGTTGCAAACTGGACCACCCCCCATTCGTAGAGGTTCGACGCCATGATGCCGATCCTGGACCCGACAGGAAGATTGAGGGACATCAAGCTCGCTGCAAACTGATTCATCTACGAGAAAAAAAAAAAAGCACGGTAACGTATAAAACCGATGAATGACTAATGAAAGTTCAGAGCAACAACGACCATCAGTTCATGATATTTCTCGGCTGTTTCTGTCTTACCCCCCTCTTGTGACATTGGGACGGCGCTGAGGTCGTTGTTTGCAGCACATGCTCTGAAGTATATTGTATACGTCGTTCGCTAAAAACAACGGTCCGCAATCGGTGGAATGCAAGTTGAACATATATAAAGGTGTATTCCACAAAATCAAGATACCTGTTCTTGGCAGAAGATAAAAGGGAGCGAGTTCTCATCATGCACTGCGAACAGCGATCTCAAATATTTCGTCCAGTGACAACATTGAACATCGACAGGGTTATGGTGAACTAGAAGGGGGAGGTGTAGCCATTGTACGCTTTCCCAGCGGCCGACATCAGTTCCGCGCTTCCGAGGAGCATCCGCGCAGCATCCGGGATTCTTAGCTGCTCTGGACTTTCTACCATCGCCCGCACATTATCCCTCTCGGCGGAAGTAAGCGTCTGCGCAGGTTCTGTGACTCCGCTAAGCTGACAGGGCAATGAACGTTTCGTTCTCGCCTGACTAATCAAACGCCTGCCTTGTATCGCCGGATCCCCCTCTCGGCACGATACTACGGGTTCAAATTGTGATGACGTTTGCCAAACCGACTGCCCACTGGTCCAACAAATACGGAGCTCCCGCCGACCTGTCACCTTACCAGTAGACAAAGTACACGAACGCAGGGTCGTCTGCTACACGTATAAGATATTAGAAAAATTATTCTCTCGCCGAAAAAAATGGTTGTTAATGAAATAATCCTCCGGGATACTTTACAATAGTATGTAGAGAGCCGAGTCAGCTGTTCTGTGGAAAGACTAACTGCCCTTGCTTCCTCTTTAATCTCGGACGAATAATAAAGGAGGAGTTGCGTCAACGTCCGTCCAAGACAGTGAATCAGTGTTGCTGTATTCCTCGGACACGACAGTATTCAATCTGAACATGCGTTTGTGCTAGCCACTGTTCCGAGTTTCAGTCTATTCTAGAACTTTTCGGAATTTACAAGAAGAAAGAGCAAGTGCTTCAATAATAGTGGAGATCATAATCCCGAAACGTTTATGTAAATTCTGCTTGCAATCAAAACAACAAAAAACAATCCATAGTTTTTACTTTATGATACATTCATGGATCACGTTTATTTTTAATCAAAGGCATGGAGAATCGGGAATTGTGCACGAGCTAAATTCTGCTAAGCGCCAAATTTCTGACAACATAAAATTTAAGAAAGGTCAACCCCAGTGAAAGCTAATATAACAATAAAACAGCTCCGAAAAACGTATTCTAAATTTGACCAAAAATAATACTCCAACAGGAAGCTGCTCGCTACGTACACAGCATGGCTATAGGCCCAACATTCTTGCGGAATTTATGACCAGTCTTTTGCACGAAAGGGCCCGTTCACACACTTGCGACCTCCTATAGAACCGGGTGCCTTGGAACCTCTTTATATCTCTTAGAACGATGATGATGATGATGATGATGATGATGATGATGATGATGATGATGATGCGGCTTTTCCCTTTATACCGGGCGAGCTCGAAGAGTCTTCGTGCCCTAGCCAAATAAACTTATAAGCGTCTGTTCTAAATTTTTTTCCACCAGTACTCTAGACGCGCTTTCGTCCGTCGCTCGCACTACAATGTCATGCCTGTCTTGTGGAGGATCGTCTGCTCCGCCTGTATAGAAGTTGTCTGAGTCAGCCGTCGTTTTAAAACCCAGTGCACATGCTAGCATCGCCTCTGAGTGAAGCAGAATACTAACCAAACCATTATTTGGTTAGCATCAGCGAACTATAGACTACTTATATTCTTAATCCACCAATTTCGGTAAGCCATCCTTTTGTCCGAGACTTGGTTCGAGGATCCCTTGGAAAGAAACTTGCAGAAACACAGAGCGCCATAAAAAAGAGAGGAAAAGTAGTAGCGGTTGCAAGTAACTTGAGTACTTTCAGATGTTTTCAGATTACACTTGTGATTACTTCCTAATAAGGGTACTCAAATGATAATAAAATTACTTCAAAAATTATGGATTGCGAGTAAGTTGGTTTCTTGTGATGAGTACTGTACGCGTATATCTGGGAACGCATGTGCGTAAAAAACATGCGGAAATCGCAAAAATGTTTAACTTAAAAATATCATTAAAAAAACTAACTAGTCTAGTATTTATTGCACATGAATGTCAAATGTGCCTTTAAGAAAACCGTACCTTCTATTTACGTGCAGAAAATTCTCCGAGCTTTCAATGATAGTATACCCCAATTTTCGCCCGTTCGGATTCGCGAGATGTTCGATTGATTATTCGCGCATGTTATTTGCTTTCCTTTACTACGCCAGCTCCGTTTGCCAAACTAAAACTCAAAGCGTTAGAAAATAGTACTGACATCATTTCGGTACTCGGTGTATGTCTTGGTTATTCCCTGGTGGCACGACACAATCGCCTTGTTGTCTCCTTTGGCGTCTGCCGTCTTGTCCAAGACGTCTGCCAGGGTCCACGGGAGCAAGGGCTGCTTTCCAGGCTTGTGAAAGTAGCTGAGTTGGCTTAGTCCCCTCCTGCAGAAAGCATCATAAACCAACTTTCAATCCAGACGACGGATATGTTGACAAGTTTTGTTACGCGGCCGCATGCGGAACTATACGCTGCCGTGACCTGAGCACAGTGTTGTACGGAACGGCGTTCCAAGGAACAACGTTCCTGGAACGCGTTCCTTTCAGGAGGAACGGAGGAACGCCGACGTTCTATTTTGCATAGGTGGAACTGGAACGGGAACTCGTTACATTTGTACTGGAACGGAAAAAGGAGCGGAGTTCCTTTTTTCGTCCAGTGGAGTATTTTTTTTTTAATTTCCAAGCGGAAAATCCTAAAAGTATAAAAAATATCTCTACGAAGAGCAGAATCTCGTTCACTTTTTGGTTAATTATGTTAGGGTGCAGTAACAGTCTGCATGGCGCAGTAAAGCTAGTGGACAATGTTTCTTTTTTCAGTGCCCGAGACTGCGGTACAAAAAGCAAAATTTTTAGTCAAATGTCAAACTCGGCTAATTTCTTTGCTTCCACTAATCCTCATACACCTAGAAATATAAGGCTGACTATAGCCATCACTGGAATTTCACAGAGATCTAGAGTTACAACAAAAGAACATGTTACCAGACATCGAACGCAACCTTGTATCCCGAACATTGGTCACTTAAAAGGTACACAAAAAAATTAACCTATAATCCGTTTCCCCTAATCCCCAACATTCAAACAGAAAAACTAGTCCAACCTTCACGAAGAAGGACTTGTAGTTTTCAAGACTGATCTTTCAAAAGTCCTACTCCCTTCTTAACTTGGTCGTTTTGAGGACAGCAATATCGAGAAGCAACGGTTGTAAAGTTCGAAGAAGGGACTTTGTTAGATTAAAACCCGTGAGGTTGTAAACCTTTCGTGCAATGTGGGGTAACAGTATATTTTGCTCGTCTGACTTCGCCCACCACAAATATGGTTAAAACATTTTTAAAGGTGAATATATCAACAATGGAAACCCTGCTTTGCATGCTTTCTTATACTCGTTCCCTTGCATCACGGCATTCAAATTCGTATGTTGCCATTTGATGGGATAGCTAAAAAAAACAAAAAAACTTTGACTATCTTACTAAATATAGTAATCATCAAAATGGAAATGTAACGTATATGTAACGATACGTTCCATTTTTTAACTGTAACGGGAACAAGTTCCTTTTTCACAGATGTAACTTGTAACGGGAACGCGTTCCAAAAATCAGAAGGAACGAGGAACGAGCTTTCGTTCCTTTTTTTGAGGAACGTGTACAACACTGCCTGAGCATTGTGGTCACGTGTTCCTTTTTTTTCCCGCAAAGACCGCAATGCACTTGTTACCTTTCTGAGACAGTAACAGGTAGCAGAGTTACGTTACTCAATGCATTTCGGTACTACTATCACAAGCTAAAAATAGGTGGCTGTTTTTTTATTCTTTTACGGGTACCAAGTTTTTAGTACGGGGTTTTTCCAGCGCTATTCAGTCGTAAAGAAATCCGTGTAAGCAAACCAAGTGGAGTGCAATTAAACGTTTTATACAGCTTCCGTTAAGTAGATAGTTTATCATACTAAAATGTCGGGGGTGTAAGTTTCTGGGAAAAAAATCTAAGAAAAGAAAAACGTGCTACTCTGACGCACAGGAGCAAAAACAATAACGAACTCTCTGACGGACATTGTTACTCACAGAAGGCATTACATTGAAGAAAAACTTGAAAGCGTCTTCGAAATCCATCAGATGCGAGTGCGTATGGCACCATTTGGTAATTAGAGCGCCCACCAGACGGTTTGTTTCTGGTTTTCTCCCTGTGCCTAAAAAGAGCACTTCTTTTTCCTGGAAGTCTTTTTTCTTCAAATATTTATCCCATGCAGCTCGGCGATGCTAGGCCACTATCCTGGCAGGGCTCGTAAAAATTCTGTCTCAATATTAGCTGAATGTCGAGTTTCGCACCACAGTCCAATTTTCGGAAGCTATTGGGGCACCGTCCTTTCGCCACTGGCCTAGTATCAGCGCAATATCGTGCGAGTGAAGATTGGACAGTCGCTCGCGTATCGGCCGGACGTCACATGGGCGTCTGACCTGTGTCGTTACTGTGGTCTATTTCAATCCGCGTGTAAGGCTGGTTATCGCGAATTGTTATTGAAAATTGTACTTTCTTCCGAACCTAACTAAATAATACGAACAAATAAAAAAAGAAAAAGATCCGCAAGGAAAACATTACCAACAGAAAAGCGATAGCATAGCCACAAGTTACTGAAATTGCACTGACATTCATATCATGCTCTCGGCTTTGTCTCAAAAAATCTGTCCTGTCTTATTGTCAGACTCTGAGGCGCAAAAATCATTCAAACACCCATAAAACAATTAGCCCGAAAAATAAAATTAAAGAATATTGTAAAACTCCTTAAATCATACCACCCTAAAAAAATTATAATATATATATATATATATATATATATATATATATATATATATATATATATATGGGTGGTTTCATCTCAAATCGTGCAGGCAAAAAGGGTCGAATTTTTAATTTCGATGAAAAAATATATGTTATGGCGCCGTTTCTAAAACCGCAGTCGACACAAACCGCAAGTTCGTCGGATTTTTTCTTCTCGACTTATGAATTTTTAAAGAGGCCGCGGCGAAAAGCAGTGTTTTTCACACCCGTCGTGGGTCGGATGTTTCGCTTGATCTCCCGCCATGGATTTTCAGTCCACATTATATTATATTTTTTGAAGCACTCTGTGGACACATTTAAAAGGCTCCAATACCATGAAATAATTTTAGGCCTTTTGCTTTTTTTCTGTAAAAATGTCAAAAACGCCTCCTCGGTCAATTGTTGACGAACTTTGACAATTAATTACTGGCGATCTCCTTGGGTTACACTGATATTTTTTATGTCCACGGAGAGCCCAAAACACGCTCTTTCTATTTATTATAAAATGTCTTGGCTCTAAAAATAATCCTTTGCGGTACGTTTACGTTAATATTATGCAAAAACCAAGAAGTACCATTTTTGAAATTGATTTTCTCAAAAAACCCATTTTTTATTTTTATTTATTTTTTGTTCAAATGTAGATATGATAGTTCTCTACACGAAACTCAAGCCTAGAAAGTGTATATTTTGTTTGTATGTTCTAGATTTAAGCATCAATATCGTACAAAAACGTGTTTTTACGGCTCGAAATGGACTTGCGAATTGCGCGTCTTCACAAGCTTGGAAATAGTTTTTTCTTTTTTTCAACGTTCCCACATAAAACTGAAATACAGTATTTCCACCCTGATATATTTATTGATTATTTAAATTTTATTATAGGCGACAAGCTACATCGGAGGAGTTCCAAAAAGAGAAAGCAACACTTCTTAACAGACCAGCAGGGGTCGTAAATTTTTAACGTGTAGGAGTCGGCAGATGTCGTATTGATTCGGGGCCCTCATTGGCCTGCATGAACGTCCTGCCCTTTCGGAGCCAGCAGATGACCACGACCTTTCACGCTCGTTGTGTTAGATGGGACGGCCCGTGACAGTAAAGCGAGCAGCGCACCCTGTGTCACGAGGAGTGAAATGGTACGATTGTTTCGTTGACGCGGCGAACAGTGACAGCCACCCAGGAGGAGTCTGTCAGAGTATTGCACAAGGGAAAGCAAAGGAATCGTTGCCTGAAAGGATCAGGACACCACGGCCTTACAATGTCGACGGTCAACAACTGTTGTGCCAGCCAAAACAACGCCGCTTGCGCGCTAAAACCGGCGGCGCGGGACAGAAATCCCGCAGACGCACACACGAAGATGGGCCGGTTTCTTTAGGGATGTGGGGAAATTTGAAACCAGCCATCCGTGCATGCGTGAAACGACACCGCCTGTTTGCCCTAGCTTCGAGCGCCCTATCCTTACCTTGAAACGGCCGTGCTCTCTCTCTCTCTCTCCGGATAGATCCGATAGCACCGAAGGGTTATCTATTAAACTTGAGGAAGAAAACGAGAAGGGAGTGTTTAAGTTTAATTATCCCCACCAACCCGCTCGTTCTGTCCTTATAAAGGGTTATCTATTTTGAAAACATCAAAGCCCGGAGACTGACATTAAAACGAGCGTGTTGGTAAATATGCTTGTGTTTGTATTCTGCCCGGAGACTAGTTGGGTCGAAGTCAGCCTCCTTGTCAACTATAACCGTTTGTGAAGAGTGGGTTTCTCCCGAGATGAAACGTTAGCGCCGGCTGACGTGTTCTTTTGAAAAAGGGAAGGGGAAAGAGAAAGTTTGAGTAACTGCAGAAACTACCTCGAAAGCTCCTCTCCCGATGTGTAGCTTGAAGCATAGTCTTGGTTACCTTCTCGCGCATCGCCTGCTGGAATCTATTCTTCACTTTCTTCGTACAGCCACTGTTCCGCACAGCCGTCGTGGATGTGCGTAATAGAGGGAGGAACAGATTCGAGCACCATCTGGACGCAGTCATCCTGCCAGACTTCAATGTCGTGGGACCGACTCGTGTGTGTTTCTTCGCCCCGCTGAACTTTGTTTCTCGGGTGCAATTTTTTCTGGACGTTTTTTTTTTGTTTTTTTTTTTCAATGTTTTCTTACTAACTGTTTGTTAGCACTGTTCAGTTGTATGGTTTATTTCATCATGGCGGAGCGGCCTGGCGGTGATGTAGAGAGCGTGTTCGCACACATTTGGTTGCGTCCCGTTTAGGGAATGCCCGGGGGAGTTGGTTTTTGTTCTTGCTATGTGCGGCTGACTTTTCCCGTCTTTATTAAACTATTGATTTTTTGTTTTGTTTTACCTTTAGGTGCCGTCGACTTCTTTGTCTGACTCTCCACCAGGCGTGGACCTATCGCCTTGCCACCGCTTGAACCTAAATACTTTATTATTTTTATTTTAACGCAATTTTCGTTAAGATCGGAGTTGGGCAATTTAATTCCTATTTATTTATTTTTATTTCCTACCCCTCTCCATGACACACTCTCTGTGTGTTTCGGACCGTTTCTGTGTCACCACTTTTGTGTATTACGGAAGTGAAAGGACATTCCCTGGTGACCTGTGCGATGTGCGGTGAACAAGCTCCAGTGTTTGGTTTCGTAAAGAATTGTATATAATATATCGGCGATGTGGTGACTTTCTTTGTCTTAGTAATATGACAGCTAATAGCTAGTCGTGCTAGTTTACTTTGAAAGGTTTATAAATCGAAACAATACAACGTCTGTGCCTTTTGGTTATTGAAAGTCTACTAGGCCTGCTGATTTGGTTAGATATGTATCTCATGGTTCCCGCTCTTATCAAAACATACATAAATATTAAATATCACAAAATCCGTTTATAATTGATTACAAAATGCAGAAGAAAATTCAAGAAAACTTTTTCACAATTCATAGAGACGCATGGGTCGCTATGTCTGACTTAGGTCTTGCAAAACAAAGACGTCTTTTTCCGATATTAAGGCCTAAATATAAAACATGCAAACAAAATATACACTTTCTAGGCTTGATTTTCTTGTAGACAACT
The DNA here is from genome assembly GCF_016920785.2 of Ixodes scapularis. Lineage (NCBI taxonomy): Eukaryota > Metazoa > Arthropoda > Arachnida > Ixodida > Ixodidae > Ixodes > Ixodes scapularis. Next base: position 57,190,799 of record NW_024609857.1, on the reverse strand, counting down.
ACCATATCTACATTTGAACAAAAACAAAAAAAAAATAAAAAATGGGTTTTTTGAGAAAATCAATTTCAAAAATGGTTCTTTTTGGTTTTTGCATAATATTAACGTAAACGTACCGCAAAGGATATTTTATACAGCCAAGGCATTTTATAATGAATAAAAAGAGCGTGTTTTGGGCTCTCCGTGGACATCAAAAATATTTGTGTAACCCAAGTAGATCGCCAGTAATTAATTGTCAAAGTTAGTCAACAATTGACCGAGGAGGCGTTTTTGACATTTTTACAGAAAAAAAGCAACAGGCCTAAAATTATTTCATGGTATTGGAGTCTTTTAAATGTGTCCACAGAGTGCTTGAAAAAAGGTAATATAATGTGGACTGAAAATCCATGGCGGGAGATCAAGCGAAACATCCGACCCACGACGGGTGTGAAAAACACTGCTTTTCGCCGCGGCCTCTTTAAAAATTCATAAGTCGAGAAGAAAAAATCCGACGAATTTGCGGTTTGTGTCGACTGCGGTTTTAGAAACGGCGCCATAACATATATTTTTTTCATCGAAATTAAAAATTCGACCCTTATATATATATATATATATATATATATATATATATATATATATATATATATATATATATATATATATATATATATATATAGTTTTTGCGTGAGAGCTTGATGCCTCAAGAAATCTTCTACCTCGTAAAGAACGGCGGTTTCGCCTCAAGCACGATCGTCCCCTGGCGGACTAGAAAGGCAACTGGGCGATGAAGAAATCGTTCGCATCAAAAAAAGGAGCTTAAAGGGACCATGAAGGCAGTTTCGAAGTTTTATTCGACGATTGAAATGGATGTCAGGCACATCTCAGATACTGTTGACCAAGTTCTAGCCCGAACAGAAGTTTGGGTGCCGCACCAATCGAGCAAACAGGCGCGGTAATAATTAGGGGTGTCGCGAACCGGCCGAGGTTCGAGTTCGACCTGGTTCGACTTTTTCGAACTTTTCGTAGAAATTTCGACGAACCTTGTATTGAGGTTCGACTCGTGTGCGCATGCGCGACAGGCTGGCCAGTTGGCTTCGGATTGGATGGTAATGGCTACTGGATGAATGAAGGGCACCGCTGGTTGGTTATTTCAGTTAATACAGTAAAAACAAATTAAGTTATTAACGTCTTTAGTGATTAGAAGTGGTTTCTTTTAATTCCAACTGTTCATAAAATAAAATAACCATTTGCATAAAAATAAATTCTCCAAACCTAGACATGCGTCTATCAAGGTCTGGCCACACTGTCTGCAAAGTCGAACCGGTCGAATCTGGTGAAAAGGTCGAAGGTTCGTCGAACCGGTTCGACCCAGTCGAACCCAGAAAGTTCGACCTAAAAATCCGGTTCGACAAAAGTTCGCGACACCCCTAGTAATAATAGCGCCAGGAGCGATGCCTGAGACCCCACCGAGGCGGCGGCAGAAAGGTGAACTAAAGTGCGCCGTCGAAGCGTGACGAAAACGGGCTCCTCGTCTGGTGATTGGTTCAAACGATAGACACGCTCTTGGTTTCGATTTCGGTGGTGAGATGTGATGAAAAATTTTTATTTGAACGTTGGATAATCTTTTGAAGTTGTAGTTGGGAATTAATAGGTTTCATACCGTGTATAAAAGCATAATCTGAAGCGGTCCCTCCGTTTGTCACTGGTTGAACGCATCCCGCACTGTTACCTCGGGCGTGTAACAAGCATCGAGCAACCATGGACAAAAAAAAGAAAAAGAGGTACGAGCGCCAGGGGCGGCGGACTTTTGGTTTCGTGCGTCGTTTCGTGTTCGCTTTGCGAACTGATGTCTCACCAATCATGCCGCGTTTATGCGCAGTAGTAGGTTGCGCGAAAGGTCGGCTAAAGACGTGCGATCGATCGGGCGACGTTAGTTTGCATAAACTGCCGACCGATGCAGCAATGCGCAGCATTGCTGCATCGCCCTCGTAAAGCGCCAATCCAGACGTCTGCGTCCTTAGCAGCATCTCCCGTTCAGTCGGCGTGAGGTCGCTGAACGGGAGCTCAAACTCGTTTGCGAGCGCGGCGTTGTCGTCCATTTCTTCCAGGTTTTCTTCGCAGACCGCCGTGCACTAGAGCTAACCACGAGAACCACACTGAGTGTGCACTAAATCCTACCGATGCCGACAGTGCTCCCTGACGTCACTTCTCTTTCCAGAGGCGAAAAAGGGAAGAAATCTTAATGTTTGTTTCGGTTTCGCAAATTTATTTGCAGGTACAGAAATAAGAGTCACAACGTTCTAGAAAAAATTGTGTGGCATGCCAGGATCCCAATGCTTCCGAAAACACCTTCTTTAAAAAAAAAATTAAATTGCCTTCATGGTCCCTTTAAAAGAACCCCTTATAGGTTTTTCATGAAGAACCCTTTTATGGGGTTCTTAAGATAACCTCTTAGGTTACAAAATATGAACATGCCGAGGAACCCACAAACCTTCTTTTTACAACCAGATTTGTTTTTTTATTTTTTTTTTTGTTTTTTTTTAGAGTGTAGGGGATATTTCTTTTTCTGTAAATATTTTTTTATTATCATCAATTTTAAGAATTCCAGCGAAGCTGTATATGACTCATAGGTCTGAGTTTTTCGTGTCGGCATCCTCACGAAAAAAATAATAATAATAATAAAAAATGCCTTCAGCGATTGAAGCGAAAAGTACATATCCCAACATACAACTTTAGAGCACATCATTCGTTTCAATAAAGAACAAGCACAAAATCAGCATCCGAACCATAGAATTGATGGTAAGGCGCTCCTGATAACAATGCGAAGCACGTAAAGCTCACCGCACACATTTCTCGGTAAAGATTACTGTTGCGCAAGCTACCGCGGGGCAGCAGCTTGCCACGCGGGGAGTATTGTCACTAGCCTTTCAAACAGGGTGTTTCACGTAAGTTGCGAAAAATTTCTAGAATTAGTGTATTTCGGGTAAAAGGATCATTTTCTTGGGGCCGCGTTAGTCGTGGTGGCGGACGTCAGAGAATGCGCAATACTTCCTAATTAGTTTGCTAATTAATTGAAAACTACTAATCAACTTTTAATTCGTGAAAATAGATATATGGCTTCAATTAGAAACGAGCGTCATCGTAAACCACTTAAGCAGTAATTTTTAGAAAGATTTTGAGCGCGTGAGAACGGTAGTAGGGCGCTAAAGTCACTACTCGTGGAGCAGGTACGAGGCTGGGGCTCTCATAATAGACGGAAAAATCCCGCGGGCGCCTTACCGCAACCGTCAGCCTTGTACCTGCTCCACGGGTGGTAACTTTAGTGCACTACAACGCTTCTCACGCGCTCAAAGTCTTTGTGAAAATGACTGATGTAGGAGTTTTCAATGACGCTCAGCAAGTTTATATTAGAACCATTTGCCTATTTTCACTATTTAAAATTAATTAGTCATTTTTAGTTAATTAGCCAACTAACGCTTGTCCGTGTCTACTCCCCTGCTACCCATCGAAAATCTAAGAGAATTGTTGATTGATTCCTGTTATTGTAAAACTTTGTTTGTAAAATACGCCAAGGGCTTACCGGAGCAAGGTAGACCCGCCGGCAATATGAAGGTGAACACCTTACCTGGTTTCTTGCCTGTTTTACGGCTCCCTCTCAGCGTCTCAAATGGTACGTGGCTTGGGGTCTCGACTTTGCGTTCTAACCGTCTTCTGGAACAGAGCGTGTTCCAAAAGTTGCAGGAGCGTCAAAAACAAGAGGAGGGCTGTTCACCTTCATATCGCTCACGGGTGTACACCTTCGTAGCGTCTTGTACCTACTCGTAACGATCGTTTTGTCGTAAAGGGGACTTTTAGCAAACCGCTACCATGTTCCTAATACCGCACTTCAGAGCCTTTGAAGCATGCTTTGAAAGGGCTCCTAAAACGAAAAAAGAACTTCTTTTTTTAAACTGTCTGGTTGGGACACCCGTGTCAAAAAATAAATTTTACGAGAAGAAATATTTTTTTAGAGCAATATTGGCGGCGAGAAATTTATTTAAAATTCTGCGCGCAAAATCTATGACGTCACAGATCATTCCGGAATGACAATCTCGGTCGTGAAGGCGAAGCCACTCCATCTCTCCTCGCCGCGCCCGAAATGACGAGAGAGAAAACAAGGGGAAAGGAGGTGACTGCCGACTAAACCGCGTCTCGAGCCATCAATATTGCTCTAAAAGTTCTTTTTTTCGCGCAAAACTTATTTTTTGACACGCGTGCCACAGTCTGTTTATAAAATTATTTTTGTTTTCTTTTTAGGGTTTTTAAGCGCTTGCCCGGGTGATACCGTGACCGTGGGGCGCACGCTTTAAAACATGCTTCAAAGAATCCGGTAGTGCGTTACGCAAAACACGGTAACGGTTTGCTAAAAGTCCCCAATGTCAAGCGCAGCGTTGTCCATCGCGCGCGCCTTTCAGTGGCCTTAGAGAACGATGTTTAGAGATTTTATTAGTGACCATCTCTATGCCCGGCGATAGCGCCCGCGCTCCGTCAAACTATATTTGAACCTTTAAAGTCGCACTCGACGCAATGCGTGAAACACTGCCCTTGATGAAATTGACTAGCCGCTACAGATACTGACGCTTTGCAAAGTGAAGAAATCGTGAACTGATGGCAGTTGGAATGAACGCAGTGTGTACGAGGAGGCTCACTGCCAGGCCGTGGACAGTGCCGCGTGGGCAGCTCTCCTCCAGTCTGTGTAAAAAATCAAGTGATTCACGGAATTTTTTCTTTCCTCTGGAGTGGAGACCTTAGGTCAAGATGCCTGGATTCATATAAGGAAAATAAACCTAGCCCTGCTACGGATAGGATTACCACCCATGCATCAATCTACAGCACCCATGATTGGGTCTTCGAACGTTTTCTATTGAAGAAGCCCACGGTTTTTTGTGATATACTAACAGTTTTCTTTATTAGTTTATTTGTGGTTTGTGCAAAACACAACGGTGTCTTGCAGTGCACCCTTGTCAGTATCCACGTGTAATACTATGCTACCGCAATGACAAACGGCAGTCCAGATTCACGTTGCGAAAACAGTCCTCCCAGACTGTGTCCAATTTTTAATTGCCCACTTGTCGCTCTTAAAATTACATTAATTGCCGAATTCACTTACTACTTCTGATTTGCTATTATCTAGAAATATTGGTTATTAAATTAGACTTTCATTGCTAGACTTAACAATGGGCGTCCGCTCTAAAATTCACGCATACGCTTTATTTTTATCGTGTAGGCGTACTAATGACAAACACTTAATGTGAATCGTTGCAGTATACGGGGAGTTGAAATGTTGTGAATCGTCCCGCTAAGTACATATTTGATCCGCACAGTGTAATTCACAGTATGCATATTGTTTTTGTGCACACCGCGTGGGCCCAGTGGGTTGAAGGCACTTTAAAAAAAAGCGTGACGCAATTTTTCAGAATATTAAAAAAAACACAGGCCTCAATCAAGTCAGAAGTAAAGACGCTTATTTCTGTAATGTCACAGAGGGAGTTAAGTCTTCTTTATGCCTTTGAGAAAAAATCTTTCTACTCGGCTATTTGGCTGTTTTGAGCTAAACAAAAACGCGGAAGAAGGTAAATCCTTCTGACCTCGCTTTCATACTTTGTTTTGCTCAAATGCCCCCAAAACTCACCAAAAAAACTTTTTACTCCTTTTTTTTTCTTCTTTTTTAGGCGCACGAAAAAGACTGAATTCCTTCTCTGCACATAGGAATATGAACGTCTTTATTTCTAACTTTTGTTGAAAGCAAGTGTTTCGTTTATTATTCTCAAAAAGACACGTCCGCCACCTAGCAGCACCTTCATGGTGAATTACAGCACCATTGGCGGCGTTCGCGAACTACAGGGGGCGCTTTTTTAGCTATCATCATCATCTTTTGTGACGTCATGGGTAGGACAGACTGGGACAGAACGCGCAGATCTTGGATCCCTCAGCCCGCCAGCTCGCTTAATGTGCAATTTGGGTAAAGCGCGGCAAAGCCTGTTTCACGGGTTGTGTTCATTTGTAGTTATATTTGTAGTAGGAAGTTTTACCAAAGTTTGAAACCGCACGTAGCACGCAGAGTCGTGCGAACAAACGCCTTTGGCGCGTGTCGAAGCGCTCGTATGGTGGTGTGCTGTTCCCTGCCCCCAGTAAAAGGGGCGGATCCAAGGGGGGGGGGGGTGACGGGGCGGCCGCCCCCCCCCCCCCAAATCGAAGTCGAACCCCCCCCCCCCTCCCCCGTTCTCGGAGGGCAATTTGACATGGGTGAACCCGCCGGTGATCAAGAAAGAATGGGAGAATAGCATCCTTACAAATTTCCCGCCCCTTCCCCCTCCCCCCCCCCCCCCCCCCCCCCGAAAACGGAGTTCAGGATCCTCCCCTGCCCCAGTATACAAACAGCTGGATAATGAAAATAATATATCTAACGTTTTATACCACTGCAACATCTACCACAGTCGAGTGGAGTGTATTGTTTCTTATGAATCTGGACAAAATAAAACTGAGGAAGCAGTGTCTCATCCCACTGAATATAGGAAAGCGACATTCGAGAACCTCTCGTGTGTGTAGTAAACAATTCTGTGAAAGCGCCCCTCTGTATTCTGTTGGTTCCGATATGTTCTGTGAGTGCTGATCCCACATAAGTTCCCAGTTGATTCCTTTTTGAAATGCGTGAACCAATAAACAAACTATTTCTAAAAAAAATAAAAGAAAAACTGGCAGCAAGGCTGGCTTTTGAAGTCAACTGAATCTCTGCTTATTCACCCGGGCGACGCAAAACGTAACACTTCAGCGTCCCCCCAAAAATAAGGAATACACCTGCTATGAATTACTACCATTTGTATGTTTACTTTTTGCGAACCCATGTGCGAATAATGCGTGATGCGCTTCTCAGCGAGGAATTTTAAATGTGTAAACAATGTTTAGTAAAAATAGGATAGAACAAACTTGCTGTTCTGTCGAGCAGAGGTCGCGAAGTGACAAACTTCATTGCCACGTATTCGATTCGGGAGGAGCTTAGCGTCCGTTAAAGGGATGCTAAACAGAAATTCGGATTTCACAAAATAAGCTTGCCGAAGTGTTAAACAGTGCGCCATAAACCACGAAACATCACTCATATAGTCATATCTCGAGCGGATGGCCGCATTTCTGGAAAATAAAGAAGCGAATGAGGGAGAATGTTGACGGCCATCTAATCTCGAAGAGTTGATAAGAAGGAGAAATGGCCTCGCTCCCCTTCGGCTCCGCGCCCTCACGGGGTCAAAGCGAAAAGAGGAAGAAATGAGAATCGCGAGGTCACGCGTCTTTTTGGCCTTGTGTCGTCCGGTTAAAATATGACGCACTGATATTTAGTTACTCTCTCCGTGCCCTCTGACATGCCCGAACCCCGAGGGACGTGGAAACCGCAAATAAGATAGACGCTTAAATATGATTGCAGGGCCTTTTTTAAGAAGATCACGATCAGTCTGCAAAGTCGTGCTATAATTTTGTAAATTGGGTTCTTATTTTTTTTTTTTTTAAAGCGATTAAACAGAGTGCTCTTTTGAAGAAACTATGCCTCGTGTCAGCCTAAAGTAACGTTGGTCTAAAGGTTCAAAAGTAGAATACCGGAGTTCGTCACATGGCAAAAATAACCCATCGAGAGTTGCTACACGTCACCTAGAAACCTAGAATCGATCGAGCGAACACAATTATTATAATGCAATTAAATGCAAAGCTGCAAGTGAGCTGGACAAGAATGACGAAAATAATCCCTGGAGAAGGCGAACAAATAAGAGGGACACAATTACTCTTCCTTCGACACGCACATGCACAATGGTTCCGGCCGAAGTTTTCGTGACCTGGGATGTTCTAATACCGCTGATACCAGTGGCGTAGCCAGGAATTTTTTCGGGGGGGGGGGGGGGGGGGGGGGCTGGAGATGGCTGGGTTGCCCATGACTTGGCGTGCGGAGAGGGAGGGGGGGGGGGGCAAAAGGCATCTGTATATTATAGGCTCGGCTGGGTTTCGAGGGGGGGGGGTGCTAAGCCCCATAAGCCCTCCGTCGTCCCCCCTCCCCCCCTGGCTACGTCCCAGGCTGATGCTGATAAGATTTCCTAATTGTGACAACAGTACTTCGTGATACGCGTGATATTACATTCTGGCCGTGAAATGTGTTGTGCTTCGTCGCCGTTCGTCGTTATTGCAAAAGAACTTCTGTTCGGATCACAGAAGCACGAATCAACGAAGCCAACGAAGCTACAAGGATCGCAGTGATAGCTGAGATACAGCGTAACGCCTCTTCAGGATTTTTCCGGCGATAGGTAACCATGTCATAGCGATCGCGGGTCCTATCGCTGATGTGATAGGACCCGCGACTACTGAAAAGTCGAAGTAACAAGAAACGCAACGCAATACATTTGAGGTAAAGTAACGCGTTCTTTTTTTAAAATCGATAACGAGTAACGTATTTTGTTATCTTTTGAGCGAGTAACGAATACCGGGATTTAGTTACTTTTCTTGGGCAACGTGTACATATCTGCGTAAAGAACAGCACAGCAGGAAACAAGCATTTTTTTTAATCCATGCACACAAGGTAAAAAAATCTGTACACATTTAAAATGACCACACCGAATCAACAAACCCCTAGTACTACGCCCCCGCAAGGAAATCCAAGCTACCGCCCAACGAACATTAAGATGTCTCGCACGTTCATGGAATGCAGTTTTCTTAAAATTAAAATGCAGGGCTTGCGCGAGACCGAATAGTCATCAGTAAACTAAAGATTCTATACACGAGACCTCTTCAATTTATATTCTAGATATGCCAGAATAAAAATCTTTACTCTTTTTATACACGCTTTGCAGCGGCTGTTTATGGGCACCACCATAATCGACGTTCAGTTTTTGTTTCCTCTTATTGTGATCACTTCGTTCTATCATTACTGCACCAGGACAGGTTATTGACATTTTAAATTCGACTATGTCTTTCTTCCCAGCATTGGCCCTCGTGGGGGTCCGTCGACGCCCGCTTCAGTGGCTTGGTACACCGAAAAGACAAAAGAAGTTCAGCGATGGCGGCTGCAATCTGGCTTGTGTGCAAAGCGTCTATAATAAAGTGGCCCTTGTGTTCAGAATAATAAAATACAGGTCGAATGAGCGTGGCACCAATATTGAACTTAAAATATCTCGGTACATTTTCTTTTCTTTTTTTTCTTTGTTTTGGGGGAGGGGGTGGGGGAGAGGATGGGGCAAGGGTTTATCTGCCTTGCTTGCATCTGGTAAAATGAGAATTTAAAATTATCCTATTGACAGGCGTCTACGAAGAAACCTTCTTTCTTCGCAATTTTTAGTTTTGCTTTGCACGATTTGCGAAAAAAAGTTACGGAACTCACCTTTGAGGAAATTCAGTCCTTTCCGGAGGGAGTCGGCGAAAAGCGCGGCACAACGTGCGACGACTGAAGGCAAGCATCGCTGCACCTCTCTTAGAAAAACACGAAAGCACAATACTCCAGAGATGGGATGTTGACGGCTTCCAGCCGGTAAATCGACGCCGCAAATTCGTTCCTCGCAACCGCGCCTCACGGGGGGTCAGTTTCAGCTACGTCTCATCGGCGAAGAGTAGTTGACACTGACTGGCCGAAGACCACGACCGGGAAGATAGCCAATTGCCGACGCTGTGGAAAGAGAGGAGATGCCTGGAAAGTGACGCAAGAGCAGAGCCGACGAGATGGTAGGACTTTTACAACTTTGAACAGCCGGCTGGCTGTAGGTGTACGTATAGGCAGCACTTAGTGCACGCGCGTGCCTCGCGGTAACGGATGTTTTGATAGGCGACTCCGGAAAAATACTACGCTTCCATCGTCTTTGCAGCGCATTAGAGCCATATGATGTACAGCATTTGAGAAAGTGCCCAGGACTAGAAGAAATGGTTTGACATCATGGGATATCAGCACGAAGGCAGGACGACAACAACATGTGATTTGCGCAGGTTCTCATTTCTTTTGTATTCTGAACTCACGGGGATAAATAGAAATTAACTCACTCTTTAGAACTCTCAGCGAACAAATTATGGTTCTTAAGTGCTAAATTTCACACTACCGCACTTATTAAATAATCTATGCGTGAATAATGTGAATCTAGACTTTCAAACATTTAAAGACTTGAGGTTGCATGTTTGTCTGTACGCGCACACGAACTTAGCAGTGTATGCGATTTTCTTTTGGGTATTAAATTTTCTCTAGGAGTACAATTCTTTTTTTTTTTACCCTATTTTTTTCTAGTGAATATGTTGCTTTTATGTGTGTTCTTTCTCCGCTTGCTGCTGACCATTGTAGAGGCTCGAGGATTCGTCAAGCTGTACATGACAGCTTTTTTGGGGGGTCCCCTATCACAACTTATGAATATAAGCGTTATTATTATTATTATTATCATTATTATTAATATTATTATGATTATATTATTATTATTTTGATGTGATAAAAGAAGTCTGCTGACCATGATAAATGGGTTTCTGTTATCAGGCACTATTCCTGCTCAGCTAAAAACAGCACTTGTAAAGCCACTCTTTAAGGACGGCACGCCAGATAGGTATGAGTGCTACCGCCCAATCTCTATTTTGCCTTGCATTGCTGACGTGCTGGAAAAACATCTCTTCACTGTAATGAGTCATTTTATTGATAGCTTTGAAATGCTGTCACGCACTCAGTACGGATTTGTTGCTGGCAGAGGCACCCAGCCTCTGCTGGAAGACTTCACTGATCTTATCCATGGTGCTTTCGAGGACAATCTATTTGCTTGTGCTCTTTTTTTTTTTGGACGTCTCGAAGGCATTTTATACTGTCAGTGACACGTTGCTCCTCCGCAAACTATATAATTTTGGCTTCCGCGGTCCATTTTTTGCTGTCCTTCACAGTTTCTTTTTAGATCGTTCGCAAATCGTATCCGTCGGTAGCTTCAAAAGTGTACGCGCAATAATAAAAGCCGGTGTCCCGCAGGGATCCGTTCTGTCAGCCTTGCTTTTCAATCTTTATGTTAACGATATTTCTGCCGCAGTAACAACCTGCAGTGTTTTTCAATATGCTGACGATACGGTGCTTGTGACGCGTCATCTAAAATATGATCACGCTGTACATCTCCTGGGGCATGATGCCATGCGAATAATGGGCTGGTTCGATGAAAATTTAATTTCAGTTAACACATCAAAAACGAAACTAATCTGTTTTAGAAATCCTCTAAGAAAGGTTAACCTCAATTTGCCAGTTGTACTACACAAACCGAGCTGCGTGAACTGTGTTTGTTCCCCGCTGGAATATGTTGACAATGCGAAGTATTTAGGAGTGTTCTTTTATTGGGATATGGCGTGGAATTCACATTTATTACACATTTGTAGTAAACTACGAAGCATTAGCTGCTTACTTTACAGTTGCAAAGTGCTTATGCCGCTTTCTCTGAGAAAGTCTGTTGCGTTTGCCCTTGGATACAGCCTGCTAAGGTATGGCATTACCCTGTTCGGTAATTGCGCAGAGTTATGGCAAACAAAAGTTGACAGTATTTTGAGGGGCATGCTAAGAAGCGTGGGGTATCACCTTGACCTTTCAACTTACATAGACATATGCGAGTCTTTGCGGATGCCGAATTTCTCTTCCCTGGTTCTGCAAACGGTAGTGTTAAACCATTTTTGTAATAACGACTTTAAATGCACTCTCGTCCAAAGCCGGAATCTTCGTCAGACGTCCCGTTTTGTTACCACCCGTTGTGTTACGTGTTATGGAAAAAGACTCCGCTCCCATTATGTGCCCTCCATCTTTAACAAACTGCCCGATTGTGTCTTTGAAAGTACCACAAGAAAATTGAGAAAAATGCTGATCCACTTAAGATTGTAGCCTGTCTTAGTCGCCATGTTTTGATTTTCGCCTATAGATGTCTTTTTTTGTGTGTGTTTGTGATTTTATTCACTTCCCAGCCTCGCCGTTCGGCTGCCGGGTCCTGTCCCACAAGCCTCCTTTGGCTTGGGCAGACCCGGATTTGTACTGTGATATTTCTAATATGTGGAATAAAATTATTATTATTATTACTATTATTATTATTATTATTGAACCACACTGCTTGTATGATATACGTAGTGTTTCAGTAGCCCCAGCATATTACTTCGGGAGCAGCTTCACAATTCCCTGAGTCACGCGATGGATTGTAGGATTGGCATGAGACCTACAAGAATGTTCCGGAAAGTTGTATTGCGCTTTGAAAATCGTAAAGTTTTATTTATCATTATTTTAGCGTAGTCGCCGCCGACAGATTTGCCTCAAGAACAAAACGCCAACCGAGCAGCGGTCGGTGTTGCGTTGTTTATGAAGTCGGTTTCGTTTTGGTTTTCGCGACTTCTTAAAATATAGAGTTCCACAGGGCTCTATCCTACGACCATTTTTTTATTATTTATCTTTAAGATATTGTCAAAATCTCAATCTAGTCATGTACGCCGATGCCACAAACTTTTTTCTCAATCTCAACTACTGAAAAAGTAAAGAAAAACACGATATGTTTTTGTAAAAAAATTAAGCACGTGGTTGGGTGTCAGTAAAATGCCACTGAATGCTAAGAAACAAACTGAATGTTATTTCAGTCTACAAAAACAAATCTTATGAGCTATTATCATCATGTTACTCAAGCCGCCATATTAAAAGCTTTTCTTTTTTTTCATTTATGGACGAGGCGCACTTTCACTTAACTCAGAATTTGGTCCCAAGCAGCACGTTGTGAATGGGCCATCGCTGGCAAGTGTACTATGGCCAACCAGATTTTCGATGGCCCAAGCTTGGCCAAAGTGCTCGGCAATAGAAGTGTTTTCGTCCTCGTCTGGTGACTTGCCATTCACTTTATGCCAGTCGCTGGCCATTCACTTTAGGCCAGTGACTGGCCATTCACTTTAGGCCAGTGATTGACCATTTACCATTGTCCAGTGGATGGCCATTCACTTTAGGCCAGAGACTGGCCATTCACCTTTGGCCAGTGACTGGCCATTCACATTTGGCCAGTGACTAGCCATTCACTTTAGGCCAGTGACTTGCCATTCACCCTTGGCCAGTCACTTTCGGCCAGCCACTGGCCATTCACGTTTGGCCAGCCACTGGCCGAAAGTGGCTGTAGTTATACACTTACCGCCGAATTCAGAAACCTCACTCAAACTACACTCAAACTGAAGGGCCCCTCCACTTCCTCGAGGAAGGCGCGAGGGCCGGCGCTGGCCAATCGCGACGGCCGATCCGTCCTCTCGATTGGCCAGCGCCGGCCCTCACGCCTTCCTCGAGGAAGTGGAGGGGCCCTTCAGTTTAAGTGTAGTTTGAGTGAGGTTTCTGAATTCGGCGGTTAATGCATAATTTATCACAGACTGCCAGAAAATTTGGGTGTTCCTCAGAAGACTGTCAAGAGTTTCGGGAGGTCAAGTTTGAGGACTCAACCCCAGAAACTCTTACATAGTAATGACACGCGAAGCTGCTGCAAGGCTGCTCAATATTTATTGGACTTTTTGAGTACTAAGTCTTATGACGCTGGTTACGACCACCGTTCCAGTCGTCGTGGGTTCAGGGATGGTATGTTGTCCCACAATTAAGATCACCCAATAGTGCAGCAGTAAAAAAAAAAAAAGAAGTAACTTTAGGTGAAGGGAGAGTGCAACAATAGAGAGTTTTAGTAGATCGTTCCGATACCTCCGATAGCCCCGATAACGATACCATGCATGCGCAAGGGAGGCGGTGGCGGAGTATCGGGTATCGTTATCGGAGTCATGGGAGCGATCTACTAAAACTCTCTACTGTTCAGTTACAATATTTTTCACTTTACACAAACTTACTGGCACTAATGGGAAAGAGAGGCCTTGAGTACACAGTAAAGGTTTTTTCACACTTAAGGGTGTAAATAAGTTTGTCCCTGGACTAACACCCTTACGGCGTTCAGGCAAGCACCCTTCACAAAGGGTGCTTGCTAACATCCTTGATAAAGGGTGCTTGGCATGAAATGGGCACCTGCTGGGGTGGCCCAGTGGATGCTGGGCCACCCCAGCCAATCTGGCGCCAGGAGAGTATTATGCGACGTTTTGGTTATGTGGAGTTTAAGGTCACATGACGCTCTCTCGACGCTAGATTGGCTGGTAGCGCCCGCCGCGCTCGGAGGAAGGGTGAAATGAAGTATAACCCCAGTTAACATTTCATTGGAATCTGTCCAATACACATATCAGGACTTGTAATTGTACGAAAATCATATATGGTATTGCATATTCTTATATTATTATTATACGATTTACAGATTATCATGTTTACTGAACACATTTACACTTTTTTCACTTAGAGGGATTGCCACATCACCACATACGAAGCATCTGATAAAGAAATAATGAGTCACACTAAACACAACTCACTTCATGAAGAAGTTATACAAAATAGCTCTTTGCAAGCCACATCATAACCCCGTGGGCAATTGGGAAGTGCTACGGCACCACCCCCCCCCCCGCCCCCCCCCCTTCTCGAACTCTAAGTCAGCAAGCAGTGGCCCCAAGCATCACACTCCACGGCTGAACCATTGTGAACATCATGGCCTGCCACAAACGAAGCATGTAAAGCTTTCCTGTTTGGAGATCAAGTGACATGATTTGTTTGTCTCAGAGGATTGCAGGCAACACGCTTCGCTTATCACTTGTCTCCTACTCTCCTACGTGCATCTGTTTACTAATTGGAAGCAGGGTAGAAGGGGGTGGTTTAGCCCTTGACTAAACCAATGCAGTATTTCATTAGGTGAAGCTCATTATGACATGAATTAGAATGTGTTAAATTGAACATTTATTGAACCTTGAGAAATGGAAAATACAATGTATGCCATTCCATGAAATAAAGAATGCTATCTGCAAACATGTAATGAAAAATATTACAGAATGAACTTGCACTCTACGGCAAATAAGCAAACGTTTCAGTAGAAGACGCTATCCTCTTGCTCACGTACAAAGAAAATTATAAAGTTCTGGAAGACAACTATGGATAAGGAACTCGTACAGCTAAATTCTAAGCACCTCACCTACAGGAGGTCAGCATTAGTTATCACAGAAAGTGCCCAACATTTAAAGAAAGAAAAAGAAAACATGCCTCCATAAAACCTTCTATCATTCGTTCTGGAAGCGAAATAAAAATTAACCTGATAATACTGGCGAGAAAAGTGGATTATACACTTTTAAAACGGCTCACAAAACATAATTTCAACCACATACCTTTCTGCAAACTTTGTTCAAAAATTTATTTACGACTGTCCTTGGATTGGTGTCGCTCAAGCCAAGGAAAATCCTCTCCAGAGCAACCAGTGTGTTGGAGGCCTTGCATTCGTACTGGATGCTAAAAAGCCAATATGCTGCCAACAACATGCATAGCCCCTCTTCTGCATTAAAAACGGAGAACAAGCGCTCACAATCCTCAACAAGGTGAAGAAAGTCTTCATCGTCCAGCTCTTGCTTGTTTTAGAGGACACATAGTGCCGGTAGGGTGTTCTCGTCCTGCGTTAGGTAAAAGGATAAAGCAAAACATATTTAAATGTAGAAGGCCAAAACATGTTTGCTCTTGTCAACTGCTATTATTCGCTGCAGTTAAGGCCATGATCATCAGCTTCCACACAGGCATACAGTGCTTATGTTGGAACAAGTAACCGGCATCCGCAGCAATGTAAAACGAATGAGGAATTACAATCGGGGCAACATCACAACATGCAAGTATTGCGATATAATCTTAGGGGCACTTGTGAGTATCTCTATTTCTGTACCGAAATGCATTTCCGAAATCTATTTGTGTTTCAGTAGTGAAATATTTTTGCTATGTATTATGATACGCTGCTAGACTTATGTGTATTGTTACATTTATTGTTAGAAATGAGCTGACAGGTTTGGAGATAAAACAAACAAAAAAAAAGCCACGGAAAAAATCCGACGCATCACTTGTTTATTTTCGCAATGAGTGATTTTTTGCTTTGCTCTCACTTTTAACTTCTACAGCGGCCGGTCTTCTTTCTGCTGACAGCAGCCTTCCTGTGTACATTTGAGGTTATTGTATGGGTAAGAGGCCACCAACAAATGCACAGATGAAAAACAATATGTCTAAAAGAAGAAGGCAAAAGCAGGGACGTTTGGGCAGACACGCTTTGTCAAGCGGTGTCATCGGTCGCCAGCGTTCATTGAGTGCGTTAATGGGTTCTTTTTAATATCAGCGAACATAGCCAAGGGAAGGCAAGTTGCAAAAAAAAAAAAAAAGGACAAACACCGACAGGAGGCGGGGAGCTTAGGTGCTACAATCTATGTTTGCCACAGACGGACCCTTCTCACCTCGCCACCCTGCATTTATGAACCGTGTAGGGCTGCCGACTGACCATAACGGTACATGCTAATATTTGTCCCTTGGCCAATGTTAATTTTTTTGCCTCCTCCTCTACACTGAAAAACCCAAAGATGAAGGTTACAGAAAACAGCCAACATAAAAATGTTTCGCATGTAGCTGTAGAAATTAATTTTCAAGGGCTACATTTTAAGTACAGTCGCCGGCCATATGAACTCCCCCGTCCGAACACCGACCGGTGCAGCAAAAATCCAGCATGCAGCGTGTCGAGGTTGACGGCTGCGGTTTTCAACGGTAGAGGGGGTGATTACATATTAAAAGGTGCTCGTGATAATATATTTCTACAGCAAGCTATGATACATTGTTGCGTTTGCACCTCAATGCGCCCCTCGAATCCGTGACAGACAAAGGTGTTCTGACAAAATATACAATGAGCTGTCTGCGACAAGAGAAGAGCAATCTCGGTGGCCCAAAAGGTAACCTGCGGCTGCTGGATGACTTCATGTAAACGGGCCCAGAATTCACGGGCTTGGAGAGAGGAGCAGAAACTATATGACATTCAACTGAAAAGTTAATAAGCTCAAATTATTATCCATTTTAAGCCAAAATCCATCATTCGCACAAGCCTAATATTTTCACAATGAAGCCAAATGCGAACCAAGTAGTAGTCCGTTAATTTATTGCCGAATAAAATACACTTTGAGTACCAAGCTGGATGCTTTGCTTATGTTTGGAAGGTTGCCATGACGAATGCAATACTTAATCGGGTAAAAAGCAAAGTTTTGTAACAATTATGTGCATGATTACATTCTACAAGTCGTTTTACGTGTATACACTCTGCACAGCATTCTATTTGAAAGCTAACAAAATTTAAGAAAAAGGCCGTGAGAGATCTGTCGATGTCTTCTTCACTGCGTGTTCGCGGCGGGACTCAGCGGACATTGGTAAAGGAGATAACTGTCACAGTACGTTGACTAATTGACCAAATTCTGTTAGCTTTGTAATTCATGGCTTTATGGACCATGTTGCAACTGCAGTGTTAAAAGCCAGTCAGTATTAAAGGCTTTCCCTATTTAAACCATTCAGAAATAGCCAAGCGGCCTGGAGGTATTCATTGTCCAACTTTTGCGTTTTCAATGTCGGATGCAAAAACCGTGCTCAGCTTGAGCTCCAGATTTCGTGCCGTTAATAATGGGCAGAAGAGTGACCTAGTCATACCGGGTACGTCGTCACTATCTCGACAGAGTGTCCTTGGCGGAAGCATAGGCATCATACTTCCAGGACAGTGAAGGTGCATCCGAAGCAACCACGTCCGCACGACATCCTGAGGCCTTCTGAGCGCAAGATTTTGGAATTGGGCGACGAAAAGGCAGATTTTTAGCACTGAATATTTCGAAACTTGTTGCCATTCGCAAATTGCGCCAATTGTGTTAGTCTTTAATATTCACTGCCTTTGAAACTAGAATTGAAACATACCCCATAAAACCATTATTAAAACTTTTGGTTAATTAGTTTTGAATACCATACTGCTAAGGGTTTTCCCCTTATGTGATATCCTCTGAGCCCCACAAACACACATTGAAGTCAACATCCAAGTAACACTCACGCCGGTTCTTTTTTTTTTTAGAAAGCTTTGTATTTATGTATATATAAATATAATAAATACCGGCTGCATGTGCATGCAGCCGAGCACCACCCCACTATAGAAGTCCACTTTTTTCTGAAGTAAAACTGGATCAAACGGACAAGGCCGGTTTTACATAAACCCCCACCACTGCATGTACCAAAGACCGCCAAACATGATTGCTCACCTCAAAAAACACTCTGCGCGGCTTGAAGATAGCGGCTTGCGGTCTTTGACGGTGAGTCTACTCGCTTGGTGCAGCTGGGACCTGCAATAAATTCAATACCGCTTGCCATATCCCACAAAGTAACAAAGAAAAGCCAGTAATACATAAGTCTACAGCACGACATGTCCCAAAGACCGCTAGAAATTCTCGCTCGACTCATAGAACACTTCATGCGACAAAACCCTGCATTAGGGACCGATTGAACTTAGTATAAATGTTGCAGAAAAATAAGGATCTGTATTCAGCTGTGTCAAAACATGTGATCTAATGTAATAGGTGTGTGGCCTTAAAGGGGTAGGGAAACGAAATTTCAGCGCTCATTTTCTAGCTTGAATGTGTTGCATGTTGCACCCTAACCTCAAAAAGACCAGCCTTCCGTTGAAAGGTACAAGAAAACTAATATTAAAGCTAAATAAACGATCTCTCAATGTGCACCTGGTGGATGCATGCGGAGCTTATTTGGGAGGTAATCTAGCAACACTGAGGAACTTGCTACGTAGTCGTGACGTAGCAGATTCCTTCGGAGCAGCGCCGCCCTTTGGAATTTCAACATTTTCTTTCTTAGCTTTCCTCTTGGCTCAACTCACAAATCGCGCATTGTACCAAACGGTCCAAGAAGACGGAAAGGAAGGACTCCCCTCATTCTCGGACCCTCGTTCGTGCAACCGGAAACAGCCATTCTCCCCCTAGAAGATTAGCCCGTCGCTCAAAACTCGAACAAAAGTTGCTTTCCCCATCCGTTCAGCCCTAAGCTGACAGTGTTGTGGAAGCTACGTGCTCCTTGGGCCAGCCCACGTGGGCCAGCCACACGGTCGTCACGCCACGGGTACTTCGAACGGCTCGGTTGTAACGTGCTGACGCTATTCGCGACTCCAGCAAAACGGACGCCGCCAAGCGGGAAAACCGGGAACCAGCCGGTCCAGGTCGCTCCGCGCCCCTCCGCGTCTCTGGTGGCTTTCGCGGAGACGTGTTGTCGGCGCGGTGGCGAAAAATGTAATTTGACGAAGGTCCGAATATTTCTTAAGTTTGCCTGAGTGATCATTAGTATGGCGAAGCCTCAGTAGATTATTTTCTTCTATTACGTGTTTGAAAGCCCGTTTACTCCACAGCACACGGTCGCGTGCTTTCGATTTCTTGGATGGGGAGGAATCACGGAGAAACTTATTGATTTGTTGTCTGTCTCGAATCACATTCAAAGTGACGACTGCTTGGTAACTGATACTGGAGGGAACATCAATCTTGCGGTCAAGTGAATGGGAAGGTTCGACTGCTGCTTTTCTTGAGTTTGGTTGTGTTCGGGTAGCTTCAAGTTTGAGCCACCCACGCCGCCGGTCGGCGCGTTGGCTATTCATCTTGGCTGCTTTTCGCCGAAAAAGCCTCTGGACCAAACTGAAGGAGTTGGGCTGATTTCGCAATTAATTAATTGAGGAAAACTTGCTCGCTGCAAATGATGAATGAGGGAAATTATTTGTTTTCAAAAGGTGGGAGACAAGTTTCGCAACGTTAGATGCTGTCACGGCATTTTGACCTATCGCGCCTCGAATATTTATATTACGAGGACGTCGAAGCCAGCAGCAATATACGTCTACATTGGTCAGGTTGACCGGCCACAAAATAATACTAATTTTTTTCCGTTCAGGATTCGAAGCAAAGTTCAATGCAGAGAGGTTCTGCGTGGATCTTCAATGAAGACTTTCTTCAGATTGTCTCCGTGCTGCCGGCTATAGAACCATTTGGCTAAGTTTAAGTTGTATGTCTCCGTCTGTCAAATATACTTTTATTTAGCAGCTCACCTAATAGCTAGTCAACTAAGCTCATATTTCAACCCGAAGGATATACTAATATCGCTTCAGTGGGACCCCCCCCCCCCCCCATAGTACGTAATATAATACATAACACGCTCGTCAAAATGACTTCTCGATTGCTACTAAAACCTGAATTGAAATACGAGTATCAGCTGCTTAGTGGGGCGCCGGTGGGTTAACACGGTCCTTGACTCAAGAAGCGGTTGCTTAATTTTCGTAATTTTCCTGCAGCCTGTGTTGTTGGCCGAGCAGACGACTGGAGCTGTTTCATAAACGCGGATACGCACAAAAGCTCGATTTCGCGGACAGATAAGTCGCATGGTCGAGGCGTGCGAGTTAGCTGAAAAGTTACTCTCTGTGGAACAATTCTATAGTCATCGCCGCTTTCCTTAGATGATCAAAACTGATTAGTATATTACCGTCTTTCCGGAGCCCATAGTTTCGGTTTTGAACGACATCTCCGAAACAAAAGTTTGACACGAAAAGAACAAAAAAACACCGGCAAAACAAAACTGTGCTTTGCAAGTTTATCTGCACCGGCTACACTTAACCGTCTCAGTTCAAATACCTATAAAATTGGGCATTAAACAAAAGAAAATCTGTTCAATTGAACGCGCCACCTGTTCAGGCGGCCCGGCCGAGCCGCCGCGACCTGGACTCAGCCGCCATGTTTGTTTGGTGGTGGCGCCCCCTATAGGTCGCTGGAGTCGCGAATTGACCACCATCACAACGCTGACAGCGCCACCAAGGGCAAAGCTAATAACCACGCCTGCCTTGCTACTCCACGAACGCGGGGAATCTTTTCGTTCTGTGTTTGTTTGCGCCGGATATCCCATGACGCATCGCGCTCTCCGTTCGCTTCTCTTCGAGTGCTTGCTCGAGTGCACCGTTTGGAAGGAAAAATATAGCCAGCCGTTCAAAACACAAACGTGCGATTATCATTTACGGTTATTATCCGTCATGCTTGACTCACTTCCAAACGAAATTTGAATGTTTCAATTTTTGATTCCGTACGTACGGAATCAATTGATTCCCTTTAAAAAACACAACTGTGATGATTTAATGAATGATGATGATGAAATAATTTTGACTAAAGAGAGTGCACCACAAGTGTATACTGAAAGAATCACTAACAATGATGAAACCTAGAAATCTATTAGTGCCTTCCCTGTGTTATGCCATCGAGTGGAAGAAGTTTCTTGGCCTATATTTTTGTTAGAAACAGGTGTGATGCGTCCGTCTGTTTTTTTTTAATCTTGATGTTGTGCATATTTTTTATTTCCTAGGTTGAAAGCTCAAGGCATTCCCTGTTATTTGTTCAATCACATTTACCCAAATGTTGGTTGCTTTTTTTATGTTTACAGCCCTTGGGTATGTCAGGGGTTGTGAACAGTAAAACGCTGTAAGGCCCAAGAAGGAATTGCCTTTGTAAAGTGGTGGCAAGCAGAAGAGAAATTGTAAAGACTGACCTCATGTCTTCCCCTACGTTTTCTTTTTTGGGTCGCCTATTCGTTTTTTTGCCCATTCATACTCAGCTGTGTTTGATGCTTCTCTGCGTTTGTGTCATCCTTCAGAGAACCCGTATTTAATAAATTATGTGTTTAGCCTGTTTAGCTAGCTTGCACCCTCGTTTTTGTTTATTAATCAATGACTGTAGGATTCAACTCCAAGCACGGTGTTAATGCATACTAATAAATAGCAGCATACTTTTATTGACTAGTGCTGATGATTGGACTAGTTAGTAGCCAATTATTGAAAAGAAATCATGAAGAATATGGGAACAGAGGATATGAACACAACACAGCGCTGTGTTGATCTTCTCCTTCTTGTCCGTGCCATTCACATTCCATGTTTTTAATAACACATTTATTAATAATTTTCTGCTTGGTATTTATTTATTTCACATACTGTCAGTCCCGAGTCGGGACTCTTACAGGAGTGGAAAAGAAGAACAATTCAACAATGGTACACATGGTTCAAAAGCACACCCGTTCACTCACATACAGATCATGCCAATATGCCTAAATATCTAAAAACATGCTTAATGAAGAAAAGAACTTTTCTGCATCTTGACATGGCACCATACTTTCCGGCAGGGAATTCGACTCGCGTATTGTGCGTGGAAAAAAAGAATTTTTAAAACATTCTTTGTTATATCTGTATTCTTGTCTATGTCGACTATGTTTGTTTCTTGTAATTCTAGATTGGTGCGGCGTAATATAAGATGCTTTGTCAATAAAAACAAGGTCATTAAGAATCATAAAGATAAGTTTTAAACGCTTGGTTTTTCTCCTACTGCTAAGCGATGGAAGGCCGGCTTGCGAACAAAGCTGGGTAGGGGAGTCAAGTCGGCGATAACTAGAAAATATAAACTCTTTCCAGTTCCCGCTCAAGATACATCATCTGTATAGGGGTTCACTGGAACGACCCACCTGCTATTGCATTCACTTTAGGGCAGCTCCACCTTCCTCATGGTGCCATCGTTCAGGAAGTGCAAGGCGGGTGTCACTCTCACTCTTGTGGTTCAGTTCCCCAGGTTCCCATAGGTTTCAAGCTGCTAGCCAAACTGAGTCAGGCCTTCCAGCCTAGTAGGAAATGTCAATTCCACTCTTTTAGACGTAGACACCCACATTTTGCATGTACGTGAAAGAAGCTCTAGCAGAGAGGAAACAAAATGATTGGCCTTTTTTTAATGCCTCCTTTTCTTTTTCTGAGAACATACATAAACGTTACACGCTATTGTACATTCAGTGGTGCGGCTTAATTTAGGAAGAGCACTTTTTTTCATATAACTTTTATATAAAGAAAAAACTCAATATAATGGGTCGGGCATAAATGGTTGCTATGAACTGCCCTATACATTTACACATTACCTGATATCATCAAAAGAGTAGAGTAGCGTAGGGCTGCACTGCACCAATTACGACTTTGTAACCAATTAATAGTTGGCATTTATTTGTTTATTACTATTGGCTATTATTCTTTGACAGAAAGAATAACCAGGCGAGTTGGTACGGTGGTAGTCTTTGAACTTCATTAAATATTCAGGTTTGACATTAGTTATTTTTTCCGCCTTTTTTCATGTTCTTGCTTTTTCTAGCTGCTCTGATTTTTGTAAGGGCTTTCGCCACTACTAAAAAATGTGACATCTAAACTCCTTTTAGCTTTTGCATCACACAATCGTAAACTTAAAAAGTGTGCCGGTTCGGTAAACGAGAAGAGACCTAATTTCCGAGGGTAAACGCTCTAAAAACAACGGACAAGTAAAAGAAACAAACAACACAGGGCGTTGTTTGTCCGTTGTATTTAGCGCTTTTACCCTCGGAAATATGACGAAGAGACCGCGCGTCTCTACGGCACAGGCATTAGCTTATGCAAAAAATCATGCTGCATGCTCGCTCTTGTAACGTTTTTCTCGCTCCCGCTTTATGAAACAAATCGGTGGCGAGCGGCTGTTAGGACAAGACGTCAGAACTAGCATGACCTTTGATTAACACTTTGGGACGGCGACTGAATGCTTGAACTGCCGTCAGACGGCACTTGAACACTCCGCACAAGCGTCGTCGGACGAGCGCCGCACGACGGCGCCCAGAACATGCCCACGGTTCCGCCGCACGGGAATCACACTGCGGAGCGAGCCACAGGTTTTGAAGAAGATACGCTCTTTTCAAATAACGAAATAACACAGGGCAGAAGCATAGTTAGAATCAAGCATAGCTTAGCAAGCACACGGTACACGACAAAGTTTGAAACGGCAGCCCACTTCGCAGAAACAAAAGAAAGTTGCTTACCGGCGTTTGCACGAGTCGTGCATGGGCGGTTCTGAACTTACGGGCGTTGGCAAGGCGCAGCGTCTCCCAGCTCTCAGTCATCGATTGCTATTCTTGAACACGGTATTCGTAAGGACGATATCTAAAATATCCACTACAACGGCTAAAACGTAAAAAAAGAAGATTTCCGAAGCCTCTAGTGCCTCTGGAACTTCAAAACGACTATTCAACCAGGGGGGGGAAGATGCCGCCGCTTCCCATGCAACCTCCTCAGAATTTACGGCGCTCCGTGGGTGCCGCCATATTAAAACTTGATACCAGTGTTGCTGCATCTGTAGGTCATCTTTAAGTTAGAGCTGACGAAGAAAATCTGGCCACGGCGCAACGCCGATGTACGCTGGAAGCTGGAGCCGGTTTGCTTTCGTTGTTTTTGTTTGGTGGGAGACAATCAGGCAACAACGCACGTATTGTTTTGGTTTGACGCGGTTTGCGAGCACATGTAGCGAAGACGTGTCCGGAGAAGTGCCCCTGTGATGTTCCCGGAAGACGGAAAGTATCATTCGTGATCGTCGTGTGTGCTTTGAAAGCGAAGGGGTCACAGGGTCCACGAGTGCGCAACCACGAGCCAAGGTTCACGACAGCACTGCGTTGACTTCGGCGATCGCGTTCTGTTTGGTGTGTGCAACACGGCGGCGACGGCGGTGCGACAAAGAGTTGAAACGTTCGTAGTGTGTGGTGTGGTGCTTGGACGTAGAAGCCCATAGTAACACGAAGCGCAAATTGGTTATTGTGGGGTTGAGGTTCAACGGATTAGTCCCGTTTTCGTCAGCTGATCCGGTCCAGCTGGTCTGGGAAGACGCAGCGAGCGTTTTTAAAAGTAAATCTTCCTTCGTTCCGTTTCAAAATATGGAAGATTCTCGACGCATACCGTGAGTAAAAAGCTTCGGGCGTTTTCAACAAAATTACGTCATTTTAATTGAACAATGGAATCCGGATGGTTGTCCTAGATCTGCCGTTTTTATGCTTCGAGTTGTTGGTCTGCGTTTGCACAGCGACGCACACTGCTCGAGTAGATGATTCGGCCCAGACGTCCAGTTATACAGTATTTCAGGGAAACTTAAGTCACCTCCGATATTTTCCTGTAAATCTCGTGTGAGTTTGTTGCGCTCATCATGCGGTGTGAATAAATTAGGGCAACGTTTCCTACCTGCCTACAGATGCATGCACTGAGACCATTTTTTACGCAGTGAACATATAATGATTCTTCATTTTGGGAAGAGGTGTTGGTGAATTTATTATGGTACAATCACTTGAGAGTTTAGAAATTGGGGAGTGTGAACAAGCTTCACCCAACTTTGTCTCTTTTCTCTCTGGCACTGCTCCTAGTTTCAAGTTGCAGTTTCAGTAGACATACCTACTAGCAGGTACAAACTGCTCTAAAGCAGGTAAAAGACTGGTAAGTCAGGATGGTGCGGACTCCGTGTTTCGTTTCGCAAGGTGACTGGGCAAGTGCTTTTGCGAGGTATGCGGAACATGGAAACGATTTTCTTATGCCCCTCGTTTGCGTCTCCATCTACAAAGGCGCAATCCTAAGCCAAGATTTATGATAACAGTGCGTTTGATTCGGTGGTCCGTGTAGTTGTATTTTACCCTGCTTTTTGCAACAGCGTGTCATGACGAAGAGCTGGAAAGTTCACGGTTTCTGCTAGGCAGGCTACCGGTTGACAGGAGCCCGCATCGGCACTCAGTGCACTTGTGCTGTTGTAGTGGCTCTGGGCCAGTGGTCTCAAACTCATTCAAGTGTGGGAACCAAATAGCCCACACCGGAAAAGTCGCGAGCCAACGTAAGACGGCGGAAGGGGGAAGGGCATAAAATTTTATAGAGAAGAGACCTCGCTCTCTATGCTTTTGGTGAAATCACAGTTTTGCCATTGAGGTCTTTCGCTTTCATGTGTTTTATGACCACTCTGGGCCCTGCCGTGATGTGGTAGCTATAATTAAAATGACACCGCCCCGCTAACGTGCTGCCATTTTTAATAAAAGAAGGGAAGATGTACACTGTCGTTCCCGAGCTCTAAACATATATATAAAAAAAGAAAACAGTTAATTTGGCAGTTTTTGCTTACCTTACGATTTTTATTACAACACTGAGCAAATACTTGATTTTTAATTGTGACATTTTTTGAAGGCGGGGATCCCGAGCTCGTAGCTTTATTTTTGGCGGTTGCTCCGGCTGATCGAAAGTTCGCGCAGCCGAGATGCACCCTTCAACGAATATATCTCGCGCTTGCGGCCTGGTAGCGGAACAGTTGTACAGTACAAAAAAGCTGGGAAGCGAAACATAGGGCAAATAAACACAAATAAGTATAAACTATGTGAATGCGTTAGAAGAGCAGAGCTACTTTTCGAGCGAATATGAATCGGCGAGAAGAGATCACAACGCCGCCTGATTTTTCTAGCGCTCGAGACATGGGAACCGCGCCTCCAACCCACACTTAGATTGTAATTTTTAAGGCTCCTTTATTTGTAATAAAGTTTTCACCACCACCTTTGTAGCCGGTTGCCTGCGTGCCGCGTCCCAGCGAATCCACGGGCCACATGCGGCCCGCGTGTTTGAGACCCCTGCTCTAGGCTGTTGATGCTCAAGCCTTTCACCCGCGGCTTGCCGCCAGCTGATCCGGCTGCTCAACGGTGAGGAAGCGGCGAAAGTGACCTCTGTAGTAAATGTAAATCCTTGTTCATCCAGTTATCCGGTGCCAAAGAGTGGAAGGTGTCCAACGTGTACTGTGGGCGAGAACTACGAGCGTCTTGCCTTGCTTTTGTAACCGAAACCAGAGCAGCGTACTCCAAAATGATGAAACCAATAAGTCGTCAAAAACCCGTTTTTAGGGTTTCAAACCTAGTAAACAAGACAAATATAATTAAACTTTGTTGTCTGTATGCAGGAGGACGTATGTAACACAACAATACATTCTCTTTCCAAAACGAAACGGTAAGTAAAACTCAGTCCGCCGTATATGGCAGCAACTTCTCCGCTGCAAAACCTATGCTGGCAA
Source organism: Ixodes scapularis (assembly GCF_016920785.2). Taxonomy (NCBI): domain Eukaryota; kingdom Metazoa; phylum Arthropoda; class Arachnida; order Ixodida; family Ixodidae; genus Ixodes; species Ixodes scapularis. The sequence goes on along the minus strand of NW_024609857.1, from coordinate 57,163,985 downwards.
CGTAAGCGGTTTTAATATGGCAGCCTCCGCTTTGCGCCGCGTTCCCTTTCTCTCCTTCCCCCCCCTGTATTCAACCGACCCAACGGAAGCTGATTGCAATAGCGATGGTCTTGCGCAGTCTTCAAGAGTCTCTTTTCCTTTTCATTGATTGTTATTTTTTTTAGAACGATACTAAGCAAATTATTATTATATAAGTAACAATAAGAATTTCCTTAAAATAATAATGTAAAACATTACAAAAAGTAAGTAACTCTTATTTTTTATTTAAACTTTAGGTTGTTTCTTTTTTGTGCAAACCGAAACCGAAACTAACTTAAGCAACGTTTCCTTCGTCGTAATTGTTTGCGTGTGTGTGCGTGCATGCGCGTGCGTGTTTGTGTGAGTGCGTGTGGATGCGTCCGCGTGCATGCGTGTGTGCGTCTCTGGTTGTGCGAGCGTGTGCGTCTGCGCGCGGGCGTGGGTTTGCGCGTGTGCATACGTGTGTACGTGCGTGCGCGCGTGTATGAGTGCGACTGCGAGCGCGCAAGCGTCTGTTTCTGCGTTCTATTGCACTGCGCCCGCAAGAAGAACAATTGGATGTCCCTGGACACTGTTAAAACACTAACTTATTGATTATTATTATTATTATTATTATGGCAGTCGGCGGCCTGTCACCCACGGAGAACTAACTTTGCCGTTTTTTGGCAGAACGGATTGCCTCCACCGTACCGGCACTGTCTGGTTTTGAGCGCGGTCATCGTCGCTCCCAGCTGCCGGCGCGTGAGGGACTTCTGACGCAGCGTGCGTCGACAAAGACCAGGACCACGTGGACGAGCATCATTTCATCATCCGGGCAACCGGATTTGGTGCCCATAAGAACGGATCCGAGGCCTTTCGTCGGCGCAGTCGGCGGCCTGTCACCCACGGAGAACTAACTTTGCCGTTTTTTGGCAGAACGGATTGCCTCCACCGTACCGGCACTGTCTGGTTTTGAGCGCGGTCATCGTCGCTCCCAGCTGCCGGCGCGTGAGGGACTTCTGACGCAGCGTGCGTCGACAAAGACCAGGACCACGTGGACGAGCATCATTTCATCATCCGGGCAACCGGATTTGGTGCCCATAAGAACGGATCCGAGGCCTTTCGTCGGCGCAGTCGGCGGCCTGTCACCCACGGAGAACTAACTTTACCGTTTTTTGGCAGGTGAGAGTCTTGTTTTCATAGCCATGATTTCCTAGTTTTTTTGTTTCTGTGTACGCCGCCGACTGCAACAAATGTGACTTGAATTATATTTCTTTTTGTGTATTGAAAGCTTCTTCTTGTGAAATCTGTTATTGAGAACTGAATTTTTGTCTGTGCCTGAAAGTATTTTTGTCTAAGTCATGGCTAATGCAAACACCACAGATTGCATTGTATGTTTTAAGTCTGTACCAACTGACGGGGCTTTTATGAAATGCTGCTCTTGTAATCACGTATATCATCTTGATGCCTGCTCCGGCATTTCGGACAGAACGTTTAGATCAATGGGAACCGGGAAACGCGAAAAATGGGTCTGTCGCACGTGCCGATTGCGTGAAAGCAGATTAGGCGTCAGCGAGGAGGCTGCGTCAGCATCGCAAGAAGATACCGTGTCCGCGCAACTTGCCGCAATAAGCCAAAAACTTGAGCTTCTTCACACTTTGAAAGCAAACGTGGACCGGCTCTGTGACCTCCCGGCAAAAGTAGACGACCTTTTGTTATTGAAGCCATCTGTTGATGCAATGAAGGTAACGATCTCGAGTCTTCAAGATTCTGTTCGCAAATGTGAATCCATGATGAAGCTTGTTCAGCAGAACGATCAAGAAGTAAAACTACTGCGATCAGAAGTTGGAGCGCTACAAGCCACAGTGTCCAATCAAACTTCTATGATCGAACAACTACAGACAAACCTAAACTCCACTGAACAATACAGTAGGAGGTGTAACATGGAAATTCATGGCATTCCTATCACAGATGACGAAGATGTGAAGGTAGTTATCGAAGACCTTGCCGAGAGACTGAACATCGGTAGACACCATCCTGCCGAAGTGGTGGCTTGCCACCGCCTGCGCTCGAGGCGCGAGGGGGCGGCCCCCATTTTGGTTCAGTTCTCCTCGACGTCTGTAAAAGAAAAGTGGATGAGTGCTCGGAAGAAGTTGGCCACGCTTCCTCGGTCCGTAAGCCAACAAAAAGTATATTTCAATGACAACCTTACACGAGCAAACAAGGACCTCTTCTGGCAGGCGAGAACTAAGGGCAGGGAAAAATCTTACAAATTCGTTTGGGTGAAAAATGCCACAATCTTCGCGAAAAAGGACGAAAACGCATCACTGGTGAGGATCGCTAGCGCTAGAGACTTAGAAAAAATAGTGTAGAAATGGAAGACACAATATTGAGCGCTGATTTTCCTTCGTTTCTTGACTCCTTTCCACCTAGTGCTAGCGCACTTACCGTTTTACATGTAAATATCAGAAGTATTAGAAAATACTGGGATGAGTTTCAACTAGTTGTGCATGCACTTGAAAATACTGTCGACGTTTTTGTCTTAACAGAAATAAACGTTCGGGACGTTGGAATTTCGCGCGGTCAGTTTTCTTTTCCCGAATTTGAGGCGTTCTTTCTGACGCGTAGTGCATCTAGGGGAGGAGGGATAGCTGTGTATGTTAAAAAATCTTGGTTAGCAGTGGAGTCGGGGGTATCGTTTAACTATGCAGAGTGTCTATCTTTGAAACTCAGTAAAGGTGATTTTGTTATTTCCTTTTTGGCATTTTATCGACCCCCATCGGAAAATGTTTCTAACTATTTAGATGAGCTGAACATGACTCTAGGAAACATGGTGCCTACGGATAAGTTGTGTCTTGTAGGGGATCTGAACATTGATATCTTGAAGCCATCGATATCTGTTGTCTGCAATTACTTAAATATTCTTGCAAATCATGGTATTGAAAACCTTATTAACATCCCTACCAGAGAAGAATATATGTCTGGCAACCTCGTTATATCATGCATTGATCATATTAACATTAGAAATTCAGGGGTACCTGTAGACTCAGCCGTTATCGCACAGAAATTAGCGGACCATTATTTCGTGGCCTGTCGAATTAATTTCGCTGTCGCTCCTGAGAAGGTAGAACAACCCAAACAAGTAAACATTGTCGATTCACGTCGTCTTGACAGTCTAATTTCCACTTATGACTGGAATGCATTAATCGAGAACAATGATTATCATGGTGCCTACTTAAATCTTTGTGAAATTCTTTTGAACTTTAGAGATCAAAGCACAAAACATGTTACGATAAGAAAAAGGCGGAAAAATCATCCTTGGCTAACGTCAAATGTTCTTTCTGCAATCAAAGAAAAAGATACTTTATGGGCACGATGTCGCCGTTTCCCTGAAAACCAAGAGCTAAGGTTACAGTACCAAAGCCTTAGAAATCGTGTAAATGCCCTTGTACGTTCTAAGAAGCGCCAACACTTTAATGAAAAGTTTTTCCGCTCCCGACATGACGTCGCAAAAACCTGGTCCCTGGTTAACGAAGTGAAGGGATGCTCGTCTAAATCGTCGATCGATGACACGATTAAAAAAAACTTTGGCGCACATGTGTCATCTATAACTGATAAATTTAATCGCTTCTTTGCTTCAGTCTCGGGTGTAGCGCGCGACGAAACCGTGACCCCGACTAATCTAGAGTGTCCTTCCTTACGTTCTGCATTTTTACCGAACCTGACAATCGAAGAGTTACGCTTGATTTTGTTTAGCTTTAAACCCAATAAGGCGCCCGGCTCCGATAATATTCGTCTCTGCGACTTACGACGTAATTTTGAAGCGCTGAGCACAGTTTTGCTATACATCATAAACGGGATTATAAATTCTAGTATCATTCCCGGTGGCCTGAAAAGTGCCATTGTTCGGCCCCTTTACAAAGGTGGTGCACGTGATAGCGTTGAAAGTTATAGGCCTATCTCGATTTTACCATGTTTAGCATTAGTACTAGAAAAGCATATTTTCAGAACAATGACCGCGTTTCTTGGAAAGTTTAATATGCTATCGCCGTGTCAGTACGGCTTTGTTGCTGGACGTGGAACAGATTCTTTACTCGAAGAACTCGTGGACACTTTGCATGGAACTTTTGAAAATAACAAATATGCCTGTGCCCTCTTTCTTGATGTCTCAAAGGCATTCGACTCCATGAGCCATAAGATACTAATGAAAAAAATATTCGACTATGGTTTCAGGGGACCATTTTTTTCTTTACTCAAAGACTTTTTAACGAACCGCACACAGCAAGTTTCAGTGTGTGATAGCCGGAGTGCCAAAGTGCTTTTGAAAGCTGGTGTACCGCAGGGCTCTGTTTTAGCCCCCCTTTTGTTTAATTTATATGTCAATGACCTTTCTAAAACTATATCCGGATGCGAAATATATCAGTACGCTGATGATACGCTGCTAGTATCTAGACATTTAAATCTGAGCAGTGCGACTGTATCATTGCAAGAGAATTCGACTAAAGTTATGGACTGGTTCGAAGCAAATCTTATTAAAATAAATGTTCAGAAAACAAAAATTATGTGTTTTAGTAGTCCGTCGAAAGGAAAAAGCCTTGATATTCCTTTTATATTGCACTCGTCGAAATGCACTCACTGCTCCTGTATGCCTCTTGAATATGTAAACACAACAAAGTACTTAGGCATTTTCTTTGATAGCGATTTATCGTGGAATTCACACCTCAGCTACATAGCCAAAAAGTTAAGGTGTGTATCTTGTATGTTATATACTACAAAAATGTTTTTACCGCTGTCTGTCTGAAAAATGATAGTCAATGCCTTAGCCTACGGCCTGTTACGTTACGGAATTACTATATATGCGAATTGTTGCATGCTCTGGTATCAAAAAATAGATAGCATCTTAAAAAGTATTTTAAAAAGCGTAGCGTACACATCTTTTGATCTGCCAAGTGAAGAGTTGTTTTCTTCGTTGTGTCTCCCGCGTTTTTCAGCACTTTATAAAAGATGTGTAATTGACAAACACTATTGGCACAGCCCTTTCAAAACGTCCCGTGTCCTGCAGCGCAACTTAAGGGAAAGTGAACGAGTTTTCATTCCTCGTGTATACACAAAATATGGAAAACGTATGCGCTCTTTCTATGTCCCTGAACTTTTCAATACATTGTCAGAGTCATTCTTTGAACTCAGGTCAAAGCGTCAGTTGAAAAAACAGCTAAAAACAATTTGCTAAATATCCTAGATAACGGGGGGTATGGGGCAGGGAGGGGGCGGGACACAGACGAGTACATTCTTTCAGAATGTGCTCGTCTGTGTTTCGTCCTCTCTCTGTTTTATACTTTCTGTTATCTAGTACATCGTACCAACACGCTCGTTAGGAATATACTAAATATCCTGCTTCTGAACATGTCCTTTTTGTGCATCTCGTGTTTTTTTCTTTTTTCTTTTGCTTTCACACTTCCCAGTTCTTGAATAGATTTTTTGTGGTCAAAGAGTGTATTCCGTGGCCATCCGTTCTTAATCCCCTTTAGTGTATTTATTGTGGTGTATGATTACATGTCAGTAATTTTTTTTTAAAGAGTTATTTATGTATAGTTCTTGGAATTTTTTTTTTCAAGTGTTTTGTTTGTTTTTTGTAATCAAGCGTCAGAATTTGATTTTCTTCACGCCGCTGCTGGGTCCAGTCCTACAAGCCTCTTTTGGCTTTCGACGGACCCGCATTCTTGTATGTTGTTATGAAATACATGAAATAAATTATTATTATTATTATTATTATTATTATTATTATTATTATTATTATTATTATAAGCTTGACGTTTTTTTTATTTTGACCTGAGTAAGGCATTCGACGTAGTCAACCACAACATCCTCCTATACAAGCTTTCCTCTTGCGGAGTATGTGGTTCAGTATGCAATTTGTTCAAAAGCTATTTGTCTGATAGGCAAGCCTACGTCCGCGTCAACAATACTACCTCGTCCTTGTACAAGGCAAGCTCTGGAGTGCCTCAGGGATCTGTCTTGGGCCCCCTCCTTTTTAATATTTTTGTAAATGATGTCTCTCGAGTTATATTAAATTCTTCATTTCTGCAGTACGCTGATGATATAAAACTTTACAAAAAAATATCGACCTTAGAGGATTGCATCGCGCTTCAGAGTGACGCATATTCCTTCGGTCGTTGGTGTTTAGACAATGACCTCCGTTTGAATCATTCTAAAACAAAAGGAATGACATATTCTGGCAAGACCCATGATATATTCTTTCCATATAGTTATCATGGCGAACTGCTGTCACGTGTAAGTGAACTGAGGGACCTTGGAGTTGTCTTTGATTCAACCCTGAGATTTGACACTCACGTTATCAGAGTGGTTCAATCGGCCTTGCGCACGTTAGGTGCCGTGTCTCGCATAACGAAGGAGTTCAAAAGCCCGTCCGCTTTTTTTACGCTGTATTGTTCCTTATTTAGATCCCAGCTGGAGTACGCCTCGGTTGTTTGGAACGGCATTTCCAAAACTAACAGTTTATCGGTCGAGTCAGTCCAAAACAAATTTATTTCTATCTTTAAATATCGTTACCTTGAGAAAGGTGATCCTTGTCTGAACGGTGTGTGTAACTCGCAACTTGTCAACTTGTTGAGCCTGCGGCAGCGTCGGGTGCAGGCAGATTTGTTGTTTTTGTTTAAGACCCTGCATGGCACGATTAACTCTCCCAGCTTTCTGTCCGAAGTGAGCCCCAGAGTTCCACGTGTGCCTACACGGCTACGATCATTTTTTTATGTAGCTCGACATTTTAGCCAATTAAACCCAATCCAAAGATTGGCTGAGTGTTATAATCGCTACTCTGACACAATTGATATTTTTAACTCATGCGGGAGCAAGTTCGGAAATGCTGTTCGAATCTTCCTCTTGCAGGAAAAGGGCTGATCAGTTCAAGCGTTGATGTAGTATTTGCTTTTTGCTCTCACACCTGGTGATGTCTGTTTTGTGCTTTTGATTTCCCTTGTTAATCTGAGTGTCCTTCATACTTTTTAATATTTTTATTCTCAGACTGGAGAACTACGTTCTCCTTCTGCACTCGTGTGTATGCGTGTTCGTATGTGTGTGTTTTTGCTCATTTTTTTTAGTGTGCCAGCACTAAGACCGATTGGCTGTTCCTGGACACTTAAATAAACAGCGATTGATTGATTGATTTATTATTATTATTGTTGTTGTTGTTGTTGTTGTTGTTGTTGTTGTTGTTGTTGTTGTTGTTGTTGTTGTTGTTGTTGTTGTTGTTGTTGTTGTTGTTGTTGTTGTTGTTGTTGTTGTTGTTGTTGTTGTTGTTGTTGTTGTTGTTGTTGTTGTTGTTGTTGTTGTTGTTGTTGTTGTTGTTGTTGTTGTTGTTGTTGTTGTTGTTGTTGTTGTTGTTGTTGTTGTTGTTGTTGTTGTTGTTGTTGTTGTTGTTGTTGTTGTTGTTGTTGTTGTTGTTGTTGTTGTTGTTGTTGTTGTTGTTGTTGTTGTTGTTGTTGTTGTTGTTGTTGTTGTTGTTGTTGTTGTTGTTGTTGTTGTTGTTGTTGTTGTTGTTGTTGTTGTTGTTGTTGTTGTTGTTGTTGTTGTTGTTGTTGTTGTTGTTGTTGTTGTTGTTGTTGTTGTTGTTGTTGTTGTTGTTGTTGTTGTTGTTGTTGTTGTTGTTGTTGTTGTTGTTGTTGTTGTTGTTGTTGTTGTTGTTGTTGTTGTTGTTGTTGTTGTTGTTGTTGTTGTTGTTGTTGTTGTTGTTGTTGTTGTTGTTGTTGTTGTTGTTGTTGTTGTTGTTGTTGTTGTTGTTGTTGTTGTTGTTGTTGTTGTTGTTGTTGTTGTTGTTGTTGTTGTTGTTGTTGTTGTTGTTGTTGTTGTTGTTGTTGTTGTTGTTGTTGTTGTTGTTGTTGTTGTTGTTGTTGTTGTTGTTGTTGTTGTTGTTGTTGTTGTTGTTGTTGTTGTTGTTGTTGTTGTTGTTGTTGTTGTTGTTGTTGTTGTTGTTGTTGTTGTTGTTGTTGTTGTTGTTGTTGTTGTTGTTGTTGTTGTTGTTGTTGTTGTTGTTGTTGTTGTTGTTGTTGTTGTTGTTGTTGTTGTTGTTGTTGTTGTTGTTGTTGTTGTTGTTGTTGTTGTTGTTGTTGTTGTTGTTGTTGTTGTTGTTGTTGTTGTTGTTGTTGTTGTTGTTGTTGTTGTTGTTGTTGTTGTTGTTGTTGTTGTTGTTGTTGTTGTTGTTGTTGTTGTTGTATTCCGATCACTACTTGGTAGGTTGTCGGTTGGAGCACCAAGCTACCCAACAGAAATATAGTAGAAGAAACCAAACGTCCGTAATTATAACAGATACTATTAAATTTGATGCTTTAGTCGCTGCCTTCAACTGGAATGACTTCCTGCAATCTAGAGAACCTTGTAATGTATACTCTGCTTTTGTTGCAATTTTTCAGTCTTTTTATGAGGCCTCCCAGAAAGTAGTCAATTTCAAACAACGATCAGATAGCCCTGGCTTGACATCAATATCATGAGAGCCATTAAAGATAAAGAGGCGTTATGGATACGCTCTCGTCGCGCTCCTAGTAACTTGGAGCTAAGAGCAGAATTCTGTTGCGCTAGAAACAAATTGAATGCGATGATCAGATCCTCAAAGCGCCGTTACTTCCAAAAAAAGTTTTTTGAGACGAGGCACAATCCACGAGAAACCTGGGACTTAATAAACGCATTTCGAGGGCGGGCATCTAGGCAACCTATAATTGCATCCCTAGAGAAGCATTTCGGTTTGGACTTGCAGTCAACTGTGAATGACTTCAACAAGCAATTTGCGACATCATCGGGAATTTCCAGGGATTCCAGAGTGACACTCATCACTCCTAGTCATGTTGACAAAATATCTCCATCTGCTTTTTTGCCCCCAATAGATGAGCACACATTGCGATCAATTGTATTCGGTATAAAGCGGAAAAAGTCTCCAGGTATCGATGGCATACGAATTGGAGACCTCTGCCGAAATTTTGAAACTATCAAAAACGTCATTCTTATCATGATAAATGGTATCCTGTCGTCTTGCAACATTCCTGCTGAATTAAAAACCGCACTCGTAAAACCACTCTTCAAGGGGGGAACACCAAGTCGGATGGACTGCTATCGACCCATCTCAATCTTACCGTGCATTGGCGAGATATTGGAAAAACACATGTCCAATATAATGACTAGTTTTGTTGACACCTCTGAAATTTTATCAGAGAACCAATACGGTTTCGTAGCTGGACGAGGCACTCAGTCCTTACTTGAGGATTTCACCGATCTCATACACACTGCATTTGATCATAACCTATTTACGTGTGCCCTTTTCCTAGATGTTGCTAAAGCATTCGATACGGTCAGCCATAAGTTGCTTCTTCAGAAACTTTATAACTTCGGCTTCCGCGGTCCATTTTTGGCATTAATAGAAAACTTCTTTTCTGATCGATCGCAAATTGTAAGTGTTGGAAATTTTCAAAGTTCGCGCGTAATGATAAAAGCGGGAGTTCCTCAGGGATCAGTTCTGTCACCCTTACTTTTTAATTTGTATGTGAACGACATCTCAACCAGAGTATCCAACTGCAGAATATTTCAGTATGCAGACGATACTGCTCTCATATCTCGTCATCTGAATTATGACGAAGCAATACATCTATTGACAGAGGACGCAACGCAGCTAATGGACTGGTTTGACGAAAACCTAATTAGAATTAACATGTCCAAGACACAATTTGTCTGCTTTAGAAATCCACTAAAGAAATTGAATCTGCGCTCGTCGGTTGTCTTACACAAATCAAACTGTAGCAACTGCAAATGTCTGCCATTAGAATGTGTTAATAGTGTGAAGTATTTGGGCATACATTTCGACTCGGATATGTCCTGGAACACGCATCTCTCACAAATATCTAAAAAACTTCGGAGTGTTAGTTGTTTACTCTTTAATCAAAAAGTGTTTATGCCATTTACTATTAGAAAGTCAATCGCGCATGCTCTAGGCTACAGTATACTCAGGTACGGCATCACTCTGTTCGCTAATTGCTCAGAACTATGGCATGACAAGATCAATCGTAATCTAAAAGGCTTGTTGAAAAGCGTTGGATACCAAATGAATTTCACATCTGACATAGAACTCTTTGAAACTCTGCAATTACCAACTTTTTATTCCTTATTTCTACAAAGCGTTGTGCTTCGCCATTTCTGGAGCGATGACTTTAAGCGTCCCTCCATCTCTCAAAGGAATTTTCGCCACGTAACTCACTTTGAAACACCGCGATGCTTCACGCGTTACGGTAAGAGAGTTCGCTCATATTACGTTCCTCTCATTTTCAATAAGCTTCCAGACCGTACTCTCAAGGCTACGACGAGAAGAAATTTGAAGAAAATGTTAACTAATTTCAACATTGCATAATTTAGTATAGTTCTCATTGTAATCAATATTTTTTTTTGCATATCATTTTACGGAAATGTGATTGCTCCCGCTCAAGCAGAGTTATATACTCTACGACATTTCTTCCGGTCTACATCAGCCCATTTGTGCCTGTGCGTGTGTGTGTGCGTGTGTCTGTGTGGGCGTCTCCCGGCCTGTCTTCAAACTGCAATCACTCCCGAGGCAACGACCTGGCACTGCTTCACTGTGGTTTAGCGCTGCAACAAGAATGACATTTGTGCGTGTATATGTGTGTGCAGATACGTATGTGGAAGCAATCATGTATTGCAAGCAAATGATAATCTAAACATTTTAATAGACAACTTAGCATGCTGGGTCTGGGCCCATAAGCCCATGCAGGCTTTGTCCAGTCCCGCTAATTGAACTTCTTTAATCTTGTCCCCATCGCCAATAAAATTATTATTATTATTATTATTATTATTATTATTATTATTATTATTATTATTATTATAGTTATCATGGCGAACTGCTGTCACGTGTAAGTGAACTGAGGGACCTTGGAGTTGTCTTTGATTCAACCTTGAGATTTGACACTCACGTCATCAAAGTGGTTCAATCGGCCTTGCGCACGTTAGGTGCCGTGTCTCGCATAACGAAGGAGTTCAAAAGCCCGTCCGCTTTTTTTACGCTGTATTGTTCCTTAGTTAGATCCCAGCTAGAGTACGCCTCGGTTGTTTGGAACGGCATTTCCAAAACTAACAGTTCATCTGTCGAGCGAGTCCAAAACAAATTTATTTCTATCTTTAAATATCGTTACCTTGAGAATGGTGATCCTTGTCTGAACGGTGTGTGTAACTCGCAACTTGTCAACTTGTTGAGCCTCCAGCAGCGTCGGGTGAAGGCAGATTTGTTGTTTTTGTTTAAGACCCTGCACGGCTCGATTAACTCTCCCAGCCTTCTGTCCCAAGTGAGCCTCAGAGTTCCACGTGTGCCTACACGGCTCCAATCATCTTTTTATATAGCTCGACATTTTAGCAACCTAAACCCGATCCAAAGATCGGCGGAGTGTTATAATCGCTACTCTGACACAATTGATATTTTTAACTCATGCGGGAGCAAGTTCGGAAATGCTGTTCAAATCTTCCTCTTGCAGGAATAGGGCTGATCAGTTGAAGCGCTGATGTAGTATTTGCTTTTTGCTCTCACACCTGGTGATGTCTCTGTTTTGTGCTTTTGATTTCCCTTGTTAATCTGAGTGTTTTTCATACTTGTTAATATTTTTATTCTCAGACTGGAGAACTACGTTCTCCTTCTGCACTCGTGTGTATGCGTGTTTGTATGTGTGTGTTTTTGCTCATTTTTTTTTTAGTGTGCCAGCACTAAGACCGATTGGTTGTTCCTGGACACTTTAATAAACATTGATTGATTGATTGATTGATTGATTATTATTGTTGTTGTTGTTGTTGCTGTTATTGTTATTATTGTTGTTGTTGTTGTTGTTGTTGAAACATGGCCCTGAGTCTTTAGACACAGGGCCCTAAACTTTTCTATAGCTGGCTGTAGCTGTATCTATAAATTTCTAAGGCCGACCATGCAAAGCTACAGGGGGTGATAGCCTGCAATTGAATTTTCCATAGACGACCATAGGCCATTTTTGTATGGTATGTCCCGGGCTGGTTTATTATGGGATTTGCCTCTTTATGTGTGTGAGTTTTTGCGCATGTCACCATATTCTCAAATTAATATTTTACTCAGGTTGACATGGTCAAGTGACAGGTTCTAGCGGCATGTCATTAATATTTGTCGAACATTTTCACTATATTTTGATTTTATGTTGCCAGATATAAACTCGAGACTAACTGATTTTTTTACTGTACACTTCCATCAATAAATATTTGTAAAAAATGCTAGTATAGACCATTTCACCCTACTTTCCAATTTCTGAGCATGGAGTGATTTGTAAGAAAATGAAATATGAACTCATATATAAAATTTTGTTTTCAAACATAGAAATTGTATGCAAAAGAGCACTTTATTATCAGCTATTTGCATGAATTACAACTGACATTATAAAAAAAAGCTAGGCTGCCAACAACTGTTGCTTTCAAGCAGAAATTTACCTGTACATTATGGACAGAGCCATATATAAGCTTTCCAAAACCATTTCACATTATTTATTTAGCACCCTCTTTTTCACCCTTCCCACATTCTTCACTATGTGTAGGGAGTAACACGAAACAGCACCCTTTTCGGTAAAATTATGAGGTTGTAATCCTAGTTTTTAGGGTGTTCAAAGGGTGTAGCAGAGGGCGTAAGTTGCTACAACACCCATTTTACACCCTTAAAGGTGTCAAAACTTTTACTGTGTAGTACGGCCGAGCATCACTGGCTTCAATCACAACGATAGCGTCAATAGTCGATAGCGTCACGGCGTTGCCCACCACCCGCCAACAACCACGTTGTTAACAACAAAACCAGCGTTCTGCACATCTAGGTCGAGATGTTCATTTTCTTTTTCTTTTACGTGTGGTTCGATTTTGAACGTTTCCGTTGCGGTTTTAACCGAAGCCGTTAGCTTTCGTTGGCTCAGGAAATCAGTATCCTAGCACCTATATAAAACATTATTGAGCCTAGTTTAAGTTTAATCAATATATGATAGACGTCTTGTTTAGGCTCTTCCAAAACACAAAGCCTGAAATATCCAATCTTATCCGATTCAAGCACAAGCTGATCGGGAAGCGTGGCTAGCGTGGCGGTTTACTAAGCTGAGTGCATTGATACACCTATAGGGTTTTAAGGTAGAGAAGGGGGCTTATGGTCGGTGTACAAGTACACTGGCTGGGTGACGGAGGGTGCGTCTTCCAGGAAAGGGGAGCATGTGCGCCCGATGCACCCGACTACAACTTTTTTTTCTTCGAGTGCAGTTGGGAAGTAAATATGTGGAGCATTAACCGAAAAATCGCGGATGGGGTGTTCGCGTAAGAGTGCGCGCAGCGACAGAGAGGTATTGTTAGCGCGAAGTTGACGTGGGCGCTGTTTTCGTATTTTATTTTCATAGAACAACGACGGGCACAATATTTGCCCACTTATGGTAATGTTCTAAATGAACATATCACACGACAGTGCTAGTTAAGACAATAGCCTTTCAAGTCTAACGAAAAAAAAACTGAATAAAACGATGATCGTTTGCTTGCGCTAACAGTGTTCGCGCGATGCACGCACTAATATCCTGCCAACCACTCGCTCATGATGCTTCTCTCGCTGCCCGTCGTTATGCCAAAGTTTCGTCAACGGGATAAAAGTTTAGATTATGGGTGTCCCTGCGGCGAAACTGAAAATCAGCACTTTTGGCCGAACACTTGCTGGCCGTGTTTATGTCCCCGGCGGCCAAGTTGAAAATCAGCACTTCTGGCCGAACACTTGCCGGCCATGTTTATGTTTCCGGCGGCCAAGCTTAAAAACAGCACTACTGGCCGAACACTTGCCGGCCGTGTTTATGTCTCCGGCGGCCAAGCTGAAAATCATCGCTGCTGGCCAAACACTTGCCGGCCGTGTTTATGTCTCCGGCGGCCAAGCTGAAAATCAGCACTGCTGGCCAAACACTCGCCGGCCGTGTTTATGTTTCCGGCGGCCAAGCTTAAAATCAGCACTGCTGACCAAACACTTGCCGGCCGTGTTTATGTTTCCGGCGGCCAAGCTGAAAATCATCGCTGCTGGCCAAACACTTGCCGGCCGTGTTTATGTCTCCGGCGGCCAAGCTGAAAATCAGCACTGCTGGCCAAACACTCGCCGGCCGTGTTTATGTTTCTGGCGGCCAAGCTTAAAATCAGCACTACTGGCCAAACACTTGCCGGCCGTGTTTATGTCCCCGGCGGCCAAGCTGAAAATCATCACTGCTGGCCAAACACTTGCCGGCCGTGTTTATGTCTCCGGCGGCCAAGCTGAAAATCATCACTTCTGGCCAGGCGCTTGCCGGCAGTGTTTATGTCTCCGGCGGACAAGCTAAAAACAGCTAGTTTGTGGCCGGACTCTTGCCGGCCTTGTTTATGTCTCCGGTGGCCAAGCACTTAAAGTGGCCAAGCTGTCCAGACACTGGCCAACCGTCGGCCGATCGAAATTCACTTTCTGGTGCTGCTTGGGGTATTAGGAGAATTAATTCGTACATTCAATGGATTGCTTTTTGCTCTCGGTGCCACGAAAAAAAAAAAAGAAGACGGCCGCGAGATTGCGGAAAAATAATTGCCAGCCACGAGTACGGAGGTCTCGTCCCTAAAGCAATGAACTTAGCCATCCAGATAAGTGAGCGGTATTTATCGAAGGCGCTACGTGAAGGGTTTGTACTGGACTGGCAGTGCGTGATAATATCTAAGACATACGACTCCCACTTTGCCGAGACCAATGTCTGTCGGGCGAGACAGTCAGTACAAAAATGCTCGAATAAGGCGAAAGCTCCATAATGGATCACAAATACACTATAAATAGGCGCTCCTTTTTCATATGGTTAGGTTGCTTACAGGTCTGTCTGTCTCAAGGTGAAGACATTCATTGTTGCAACGAGTGGGCCACGGCGTGGCGCGCTGCCGCACTCAATGCGCGACTGACGATTGACGTCTAAAGCGTCAGTCGAGGGCCGAGGTTACGCCCCGGAGCTGGATCACCGTATTGCGCGCACTTCAAGAGCTAAAAAAACGTTTGGGTGGAAAAATGGCCAAGATGCCACTACTCAAGGGAAAACGCGCGAGTATGAAGGCACTCTGTATATTGCCTGCACTCAGTTTAACGCTCGGTAGATTATTCTATGGCCACCGCGTGTCCCACTGCCACCGTAGCACATATATTGGGCAAATGTGAGGATCATGATTGACTAGAAAAAACACAATGGACAAAGACAAGACAAAACGTCGTCTTTTTCTGTTCGTTGTTGATTTCGTTTTATTTCTGTAGCTTACCAGCACGCTCCATTTCGTCGAGTTTTCATATGAACCTAAGAAGGGTTCAAATTGTAAAAGCACCATTTACTTATGTGTTAGCCATCAGCGACAGAATACAAGGCCTTCTTTTTTTTAATATGTTTAATAATATACGAAGGAATATGAATTATATTCCTTCTTTAGAGATTCAAAACCTTCTTGCTTTCATCCCGCAACTTGTGCTTCTGTATCTTTCCGGACACCGTCTTCGGGAAAGATTCCGCAAAGAGCACGTATCTCGGAATCTTGAAATAGCTGATCTGAGAGAAAAGAAAACAAGTTTGTTAAACGTGATGTTATGCCAAAATAAAATGTACGCTATACGAACCAGATTGCAATGAACACGTTTTGTCACCATATTTACCAAATAATAATTTCTTCTAATAAGGTCTAAATACTTTAGAACTTATTAGGTCTAAAGTATTTAGACCTAATAAGTAATAGTGCAGAGTATTCTCTTGTGTCACTAGGTGGGAATGTCTATAATTTTCACACTAGTCGCCGACAGGATAGGGTGTCTCATTGGGAGGTCCGACCTCGAACACTCGCTCGTCGCCTGCCGACGTGCTTTGGAAGCACGTGAGCACTCGCGAAACGCCGAAGCACTGCTGAAGGTACGAAGCTTGCGCTCATGGCGGGACAGTTGAAACCCCTCACCACCCTTCGCATCCAGTCAGTGGCCCTTTCGTCTGTGGCGCTAGGAATTGGTAAAAACCCGTTCACACACTTGCATATGACCGAAAACACACTGGCACGCTGGTGCCATCTATGAGGTGACCCTGGAACAGCATGTGAGTAGAGCGAAGGATTTGAAGTATTTGCGTGAACAAATGTGCATACTGTCTATAAGAAATGTTCGTTTATAACGTTCTTCAAGCGCTAAAAAAAAAATTGAAGCAAGGAAAAATATATAAACGAAACTGCAAGTTTCGCCTCCTCTCGCCATAAAAGATTCCAAGAGATCTATGGCGAAATATGAATGGTAATAAATTGTTATAAAATTTTCTCAGTGGATTAAATATCAGCACCTGAGTATACCTACGAAATGCCTGACCAAAATAATAATTTCTTCCGAGAAAATCAATCTTGAAGTTTACGCGCACACTTCCGTATCACTGGCAACTGGCTCCACTGCCAACAACGACCAGGGGCGCTCGTGACGTCAATAGTTTTATTTGAGACCAGACGACGCTCCCTCCTTCACGACGTTGTGCTTTGTAGTAGGTAATGAACATTCGTGGTTTTGCGAACTGTGCCTGGTTTAGACTATTTGAGGCAGGCAATGGAGGGTGGAGAAATTGGTGATCTGCTGTGGGGTGCAATAACACCACGAGGAAATGCAGCGGGGTGACATCTAGCTGATTTTGACTGAGAAGCTTCTGCGACAGAAGGGGATCCGAGCAATCGACGACAACGCTGGCTCTATTGGTGACGTGCGCAATTTAAAGCGTCGTCGTGGTCGGCCTGCCTCCATTGGCCAAAGGCTGACTATGACGTCAGAAAAGGATTTCTCATCGACGGAAATAAAAGTGATGGAAGAAGTTCAATTATGCCGGTGTTTAAGACCGCGATGATTTCAGGCTTCCACCATGCTAATTAGAAGCACCATCGAACTTGTTCACAAGGTAACGTAACGAGACGAGAAGGAAACGTAGGGGGGCGCCACCAAAACATCTCACCGCCAATAGCGTTTGCGTCGTGCTAGCAAACAAAACCTTCCATGGCATTCTGATTCTGAGGCGGCATATCTAAGTCCATATGTCGGCGGAACGCGAATGCAGCCGCCACGTGTTGTCCGCTTGGAAGCGATGCAGGCGGATCGATTGCGAACAGCGAATCGTCTGCAATCTCGTGGTGAAAATCTTGAAGTGTTTGCTGGTCGTTGCATGACTCAGACGAGACTGATGAACAGTAGTCTATTATTTCCCACTGACGATCGCGAGGGCCTTCTAATTGCTTCTGGAGCTGGGCGAAACAGACTCAACCTGCCCATGTGCTGATGTTTATGCAACATCTGACGGCACAACAAGACGACGAACAACTAAACTAGCAGGTTAGTTTCGGTTTCGGTCATATCATAATTCTATAATTAAAATTATATAAAAAGGTTTTTCGCGAAATTCATGTACTGTCCTATGCTGAGTTCCTTGTGATCTCTTAGAAAGTATGTCTAGTGGAAAACGTTAAAATTGACGCCGGAGACACACGGTCGTAGCTAATCGCACGAGTTTGAACCAGCCTTAAAAGAAATTGAGAGGGAACGTTTAGCGACAGGTGCGTGATAGAGAAAAGAAAGCGCAGAAGTCTGCATGATAACAAAAATAGAAGGCTGCAGGAAAGGTGTTCACTAATGGAGAAGCTATATACTGGCCCATTGTCTCGCTTGGATACCGATTCCGTTGGTTGTGAAACTGGGACATCTGCAGGCCACGCTGAAGTGAAGAACCCGAAGCCGAATGGGAATTGTCGGGTGAATGTAATTGTTCCGGTTTGTTACCAGTTGACTATAAAAAATAAAATGTATGCTTGCAAAAAAAAATAAAAAATCAGGGTGCAAGCAAGTTGGTGAAGGTTCAGCAAGATGACGTTACCCGAGACTCCGGTCTCGTAAAAAAAAAACAGTCTTGGGTAAAGTCACTAAAATATGCTTATATTAGCCTAAAACACGACTATCACCGCTCGACCGTCTGGCTTCCGAATTAAAGTTCCAAAGCAAGCCGAAAACAACAGATGCTCATTATTCGAGTAACTTGATTATATCGCATACCTTGCCCTTGCAGAAGCCTTTGACGTCTTCCTCGCTTAGAGATTTCCCAGGTTTTAGTATAATCCAGGCGCAGATCTCCTCTCCCAGTCTCGAGTCTGGGACTCCCACAACCTGCGTGGTCGAGACCAGAGACGGACAATAAGTTCGTATCCCGTATGAACTCTACATCCGACCTGTGGATTCAGCTCGAACTCATCAGGCCATCTGCGTTGTTCAACAGGCACTGCCAAAGCGAGAACGGCAGAGAGGAGCTTCCCTTGTCCCGCCTCCAGCGCGAGCTTCCCAACTTCGACAATGCTTTGGCATATCGTGCACCTCCAGTACCCTGACGTAACCAAAGCACGGCGGAAGGCACAGAGCGCGTGATGGAGGCCGGGCGTTCGAAGGACACGCCCTGCCTTTTTCATTCTGGCAGTGACTATAACTCGTACGGATATATTCGAATCTGGCAGGGTCGTGCAACAATATTCCCCCGGAATGTTTTTCACTTTACACGAGCTTACTGGCATTATGGGGGGACCCAAGTACACTCGCACGCAATGTCAATGACCAAGAAACTCCTTTGTTAATTGCGGTGTAATTTCAAGGAGAAAAACGAGCGTTTTCTTTCAATCTCTTCTTCGGAAAACTTGATGACGTAGTTGGCGCAGTCACTCCGGCTGTGTTCCAAAATTTACTCGATCCGACTCCGTAGTAAAGGTTTCGTACCATGGTGTTTCGAAACTTACTCGCGCTTACTCGATGACGTAAGAGCTCGCATTCCAAAAGCGGGTTGTTTACTGCGGAGTCATTACTCACGCTACCCTCCTCGATCGGGGGGTAGCGCCGGATCAAATCGAGTAAATACGTCCCGTGATCTGTTTGTCGTCTGCTTTCTGCGCCGACAGCCGTCAGAGCTCGCTTGCTCCGTTGGCTTTGGCGGCGGACGTTGAAAATTACAAATATTGAGGTGCAGCCATTTATGTGTGGTTATTGCGATTTGCTGCTTTCAACGCAGCAATTGACTGCATTGCATCCAGACCGTGCACCTTCCCCGGGTAGGTATGCCAGTTGTTATTATCAGAGTGCGAGAGTAAAAGCTTCTCCGCATCCTCGGCGTTGGAGGAAATGCTGTATTTTCACGTTCGAAGTTGAAAAACTCCGAACCGCCTGAATGATATGGAAGTATTTTTTGGTTCCCCCAGAGTGTGTGTAATAAGAGGATAACACTTGTGAAGCGGTGAAGGCTTCGAAGATTTCGTGTATATGAACAGTCAACAACCCCTCCCCAAGAAATTGCTTATAGCGGTTTGGAAGTTTTCTTCTTCATTTTGTAATCATATTCGCGTCCAAGCGAACGTACGTTACATATCTCTGTTGAGAAAGCCCCCTGAGTTGCACCGCTACACCGTGTAGAAGCAGTTTCTGCAAAACCTAATCGGTGCAAATGGACTTCTTCCAAAACCGACCCGCCCCATTGCGGCGAAATATCGCGCAGTGCACTTTGGGAACTAGTTGGCCACTCAGTTTCGGTTTCGATCAAGCAGTCATGCTAACACGCCGCAACCGAACGAGCTGCTTGCGTTTTCGATTATCTGACTGCTTACGAACGTACAATACACTCATTCTCGAGCGACACAAAACGAAGACCGGGGCACTTTCCTTGGTTCTTGAAACACCGGTTATTATGAGTGCCTATGCAAATGTAGTAAGGCGTGGCTTAGTCACCTCACCCCACGAGTGCATCTTTGAGTTCAATTTTAATAATCCCGTCTAGTACCAGTGAACTACGACTAAAATTCGGTGACCTTGAGCCTTACAAGTATTTTGTTTGCCAAACGTCCGCTGCTTGTTACTTCATCAGGCGAAAAGCAAGCCGCATCCTCACAGGAGTATCAATGTTGAGTCCAGCGTTGACGCATGAGCTTCTAAGGAAACGCAATAAATTCGACCTCACTACCGCACAAAAGTTGCTATGATGTCTTCTTCGTGTCATCATATATCTCCCACCAGCGCCGTAGTCTTTCCATTTTCCGGGTGTGTGTGTGTGGGGGGGGGGGGGGGGGGGGGGGAGCAGGCTGAGAAGTTTTCTGCGTCAAGGGGGGGGGGGGGGGCTTTAACTTCTAGCCAGAACTGGAGATTGAAGCTAACGAAAGGCACGCTGGAATTCAATTTCCCATGTATTTTGTCAATGAAGGCAAAAGGGCGTTATTTTGTTTACATGCCACTACAAGAAGCTCGTTACGTAGCACGTAAACAGCGTCTCGCTAAGGATCATGGCCCGGGCACGGGGGGGGGGGGGGGGGGGGGGCTGATGAAAGATTTTATGCTGGTAAAAGATTAAGTTTTCCCAAACGCTGAGATAGGCTAGCTGCAACGGAGTCCCTAACAAGCGTCCCCTATTCCACGCTAAGCCTTTTTGCGCTTTGAACAATTTTGTCCGTTTGGCGCACCGATAGGGGTTCATGCCCGTCCGCCGCACTTCCGGCGAACTGTGCGACATTCTTCACACAGATGCTCGACTTTTGCTCTCTTAAAACGGTTTGTATATGTGAATGGTGCAGGATAACTTTATGCGCATACCCGATGTTGAATGTTAGTGGAATGCAAGCGGGTGGGGACTTCACTTCGTGCAGGGCTGCGGGACAGTACAGATAAGAGATAAGAAGTGTGTTAAAATTGAGCTTTTCAATGGCGCCTCCGAGTTTTTCCTCGCGTACTCAGGCGTATTAAGAAAAACTATAATCGCAAAAAGTAATATTTTGTCTAGGGACGCACGAAACAAACAAATTTCCCGATCAACAACACTAATGTGAAGGCGCGAGCTCGATGTATGCATACTTATTGGTTGCTACAGCTTATTGATTCGTAAACAACTTGGGCGCGCGACTCTCGCATTCTTCTTCAACTACCACAAAACACTTTTAGTTTATGTCAAATAAAATTATTGAAAAGGTTCCCGAAATGCTCTCTACCTAATTCCCAGCACTGGCTCGTCCACATACCTCGAAACGCTGACAGAAAGGTTCAAGTACAAAAATACAACAAGCATGTGTTAAGACAAGCTATACGTCTTAGGCTTGTGCTAAAGCTTCGAGGTCTTGCCATTTGGGTCAGTTTAGAGACCACAAATGACGCTCTCGGGACCAGAACACATGAGATAACGTTAATATTCCACAATCTCTGTATACTCTCTTGTCGACGTGTCGATCGAAACCGAAACCATGCCACACTCCTCCCTGGCCAACTAGTTCCCAGAGTGCAACGCGCGCCGTGTTGCATGCAGGGCTTTATGGAAGTAGTCTATTACGAGGCGTTTAACATATGCGTTTAAGGCACCTGGACTAGATTTCCAGCGATCGCGCCGATTAATAAAAACATTTTTTTTAATGTCTAACTGAAAGGAGTAAGTAATTTTGATCTCAATATACAACCAACAATTAAGGTTAGCAAAAGAAGCTCGACCTCAGAAAACACTGCGTCGTCATTAATATTATCGTCTTTTCGAGTTCTTTCTCTATGATCCAAACATATCGTCTGCTATTTTCAGCAATGGCTGCTGTGTTTTTTTGTTCTTTTTCCGTAGCCCAAGACAATGCCAATTCGCGTAGTACCCAGGTGATTATCCCGGCCGTTCCAAAATCGAGTTACCGATCGTTTATTCGCGATATCACGTGGTATGACCCGCTGACGTGGGAAACAGGTTCCTCGGGTAAGGTTTGGAACATAGCCTCAGCGTTCGTGCATATGGCGCGTTTTTACTTGATTTACAAATTCATTAACACGGGTGTTTAGGGCTGTGGGGATTGCACGCTTAGCTAAAAATTTATAACCCTACATCGACTTGCAATCGTGTTAGTAAAGGCTAGAAATTATACTTCACTGGATAAATTGCTCACTTAACACGCGAACTGGCGCAGCCACATTCCAAGGGCCTGCCGACCTCGTGGTGCCGAAAGAAATGCTTTCACATTTAAAATAATTCCTGCGAAACGTCTGATTATAGTTTCTTTGCTCTAAAAACAAATAAGAAGTTATTGATATATTGATCTAAAGGTTGATTTTAAATAAAACGTGTGCATCAATTTTTAAAAAGGTAATGTGACTTAGGTATTCGTATCGTTTCGGTTTCAGCTGTGTCCCTTGATGCGCATCTGATCTGGGGTTGTTATGCCTATGTGCCGTGTAACACCGTAAAACTTAGTTGAGCTCAACGAGTTGGGAGATGCCAACGATCTTTGGCTAAATGATAGTTGAGAGGACTAGTGTATCTAGGGTATTAAAAGGACGATGAAATGAATTTCAGCTTCTTCCTCAGCTTCAATTCTCAACTCGAACGCGCGAAATGACTAATCCCGTGGTTGTGCCGTGCTTGAGCACGTGATCCGATGACTCCAAGCTTCCATCTTGTCGGCACTCATTGCCCACGAACTCCAATTCAAATATTTGTCAACGAGACAGCGAGGCAGCACAAGTCCCTTTAGGGAGGTGCAAATTTGTCGCGTAAACGCGTCTACAGCCAAGAAGCTTTGACTAAATAAAAAGAATCTATGGCCTCCCGTCAGTCAGCGGGCTAGCTTAAGTAGAGTAACACACCTGCACCTCCAGCACATCTGAATGTGTGTAGAGAAGACTCTCGATCTCCGGCGGGTAGATGTTCTCTCCTCCTCGAATAATCAGATCCTTGATGCGGCCCCGGATGGTGATCCGCCCATCTTTGCTCATCGTGGCCTCGTCCCTAAGTCGCAAAGGTGGAAAAAAATAGGTTGAATGAGAGGAAACGTACGTACCTAAGCCGACTAATATTACCGTGAATTTTAAGGTTACATTTAACCAAGCATCTGGTGTTCAGCGTCCTGTGTTCTGGATGTTGGATGAACGACAAAACCGCAGGCTTTAGTCACACGTAGAACAAAAATATCTTATTAGCTCCTACCACCAGCTGATAGCGTTCCCAGACAAGGATATTGCCGGCAAGTGGCAGTAGGTTCCGTTCCACGTAGAAGCATCTTAATGTGTTTGTGTTTTAAGAGCATCAAATGCGCCCATATGCTCGAAGCCCATGCGGCCAATGTGCTCTGTTAATTGATCGGTCGTTAGATACCTCACATCGGTTGTTAGTAAATCCCACCACCCCAAGGGAATAATGGAAACAGCGCGCAAACGACAAGGACGGGAGGAAAAGGAGTACACAGGACGAGCGTTCAGCGCTCGTCCTGTGTACTCCTTTTCCTCCCGTCCTTGTCGTTTGCGCGCTGTTTCCACGATTTCTAAGCATGAACCAACTCGCCCACATCGCTACTCTGATTCACCCCAAGGGGCCCAACACGCCCAGGGTTGTTCGGTGTGTAATTGGCCAGCTTCTTACAGACGTTTTCTGTTCGCCTGGCCGATTCTCGGGCCTTTGGAAGAGATAGATCGTCGCACCATATAATGCCTGTCCAATCGCCGGTTGCCAGCTCTCACCACAAGGGTGCGTCGTTTCACTATGCAAGGCAGAAAATGCAAACGACGTGAACGACTTGATTAAGTTTCTCTTGTGCGTTAATGCATAAATGAGTGGAGTTGAAGTGTTGAGGTACAGAGAAAGGGGGATGCCGGGAGAGATGTGGGCCTCCTCTAGGGGGCGATTGGCTACACGGTTTTCGGAGATGGGAGAACCGATGACGGTTAAAGGGGCAGATGGTACATGTAAAAATTAATTGGGTTTGCTAAAAAACGAAGTAGGGAGTGAGGAATGAACAATGTTGTGCTCGTCACTAGGTAATTGTTCACACGCGTTCTGAGTCCAGCTACTACTAAAAAGATCATCAGGTCCTTGCAGGCTTGAGCGACTTGCGCATGAGGACCCTCAGGGAAGGGCTCGGGAGACCATGGTCATCGCCACCGCCGCCGGGTGACCCTCGACTCTGCCCGCCGCTTCCGCGCGCGGACCCTCTCTCCACCACATCGCGACCAGACACGGCACGGCTCACACCTACCTGTATTGCTATGCTAGATTAAACCTACGCAGTTCAATCAATCTTATATTGACCACGACAGGGTGGCAGCGGTCCTAGTGTAGCAATTTAATAGCTACAGTTCTCCATTCATTCAAATTGATGCCATGGTCCAGTCTGAGCAGCAACCAAAGGCAACGGATCCAACGCCAGCCTTCAACCCATTTGTCGTCGCTCTCGCAGAGAATCTCGACTTCCGCCGTCCAGACGGCTGGCAGCCCTGGATTGCGCGATGGGATCGCTACCGAGTCATCTTGGGACTCAGCAAGCAAGACGGCGCTGCTCAGGTAAATACTCTCCTGTACGCCATGGGACGCGAAGCGGAGGACGTTCTAGCCTCTCTAAAGCTGAGTGACGAACAAAAGCTCGACTACGACTGCCTGAAGAATGCTTTTGAAAATTATTTTATTCCACGGCGAAACATCATATACGAACGTGCTACGTTCAACCGCCGAAAGCAAGAAAGTAACGAGACAGTCGAAAGTTTCGTTACCGACCTCTTCAAGACGCCAATATGGCGCCTTTAAAGACGAGCTTATCCGGAACGGAGTCGTGGTAGGCCTCCTCGATACGGCTCTCAGCGGGAAACTGCAACTCGACTCCGCGCTTACCCTCGAGACCGCGGTGGCTGCCGCGCGAAACTCAGAGGCAGTCAAGCAACAGTACAAAGAAATGCGAGGTACGCAAGGTCAACACGGCGCCGCCGTCGACGAACTGAGCTCCGCACGCGAAAAGAAAAACTGGAGCATGAAAACAGCGCCGACGGCTCGTCTGAAAAAAGGCAACGAAGGTGTCCGTCAGCCATGCAGATGGTGTGGCAGTGCTTCGGTTCGCACCAAGACGACCTGTCCGACATCCGGTCAATTATCCAGGTCGTGAGGAAAACAAGGGCACTACGCTTCCGTTTGCCTGTCTTCGAAACATCAAGAGAGACCAGGTACTTCCACAGCAGCTCGCCTAGTTCGCCGCACAGCGGCGAACTAGGCGAGCTGCTGTGGAAGTACCTGGTCTCTCTTGTACTCCGGCGAACTTAAAGCTGTACTCCGGCGAACTTAAAGACACTTCAGCTCATGACGCTTGGAGAATCACCCCGTCAGTGAACGGCATCTCGATCATATTCAAGGTCGATACGGGCGCCGCCGTCACTGCCATCGCGCCGCGCGACTACAATCGCGAAGTGATGGGCCTTCTGCGAAAGCCAGAAAGGGAACTTCTCGGTCCTGGTCATCAGAAGCTTTCGACCGCTGGACACTTCCAAGCATCTATAGAATGGGGTGGTCAACAGGTTCAAGAGGATGTTTTCGTAGTTGAAGGTCTACAAGAAGCTCTCTTCGGAAGGCCCGCCATCCGGTCTCTCGGAGTTCTCCCACAGCTCCTCAACGTCAGTGGTGAGACAAGCCGCACAGAGGACGTCTCCGAAGTACTTGCCAAGTACCCTCAGCTGACTTCAGGGCTTGGACAGATGAACGCCGAGTACAAGGTGGCTCTTCGACGAGACCCGAAGCCCTTTGCTTTTACGTTCCCAAAAAGGGTGCCACTGGCGATGCTACCACCTGTGAAGAATGAGCTTTCCAATGTGCTAAAGCTCCAGGTTATAGAGCGCGTCACCGAGGCCACAAAGTGGTGCGCTCTGATGGTAGTCGCAGAAAAAGCAGATGGCGAACTGCGCATTTGCGTAGACTACACCGAGCTCAACAAATACCTCGTCCGAGAACGGGTAATCATGCCCACCGTAGACGAATGTCTGGCGAAGCTCTCCGGTGGCACAGTCTTCAGCAAACTCGACGCTCGAGCTGGATATTGGCAAGCACCCCTGTCAAAGGATCGCAGAAATAGACGACATTTCTGACGCCTTTCGGACGCTTCAAGTTTTGCGCCTTCCCTTCGGAATCTAGACCGCACTAGAGTTTTTTCAGCGCGAAATGCTAAGAGTCCTTGAGAGAGCGGAAGGCAAAGCTTGCTCGCAAGACGATATAATCGTCTGGGAAAAAACACGGGCTGAGCACGACGCGAACCTAGTTAAAGTCTTCGAACGACTCAGCAAAGCCGGCATAACACTCAACATCTACAAGTGCGCCTTCCTACAGCAGGCGGTCAAGTTCCCAGGCCACGTCATTTCCGGCAAAGGGGTGAAGCCTAATCCTGAAAAAGTCGATGCGATCACACAGATCACTCCACCATCAGATGTGAAAGAACTGAGATCGTTCTTGGGGATGGCAAACCACCTTGCCAAGTTTTTGCAACACCTGGCACACACAACGAAGCCAATGCGGGATCTCCTCTGCGCCGACGCTGCGTGGCTCTCGGCACCCGACCAGCAGCGAAGCTTTGAAGCAGGGAAAAAAGTTCTAGCCAAAGGGGCAGTTCTGACGCACTACAAGCCGAAGAAGTCTTTCATAGTCTCACCGGACGCATCATCTTACGGAATTGGTGCGGTCATGCTACAAGAGACCTACGGCAAGCGGCTGCCCATTGCCTATGCATCGCGCTCTCTCACTGAGACGGAGCGACGCTACGCTCAAATCGAGAAAGAAGCGCTCACAATCACATAGGCATGTGATCACTTCCCCATGTACAACTTAGGACTGCAGTTTCACATTGAGACTGACCACAAACCGCTGGTTCTCCTGATGACAACAAAGCGACTCGGCGAGCTGAACCCACGAATGCAGCTATTCCGAATGCGCCTGTTCCAGGCGCATTCGGCCTGTTCCTCTAGTACAAGGGAACACAGCCCCATAGAGTACGAGCTCCTCACGCTGTAACAGCTTCAGCCTCCCAAGAAATGGTCGATCGCATCAAAAACGAGCTACAAACAGACCCGGTAACGAAGAAGGCAACCAAGGACACCCTCCGGACATGGCCGAATAAAATGACGCTTCCTCAAGGAGTCCGCCAATTCTACGAAGTCGCCGGCAAACTAGCCGTACTCGACGGACTGTTGTTCAAGGGCAATCAGCTCGTCATACCGGAAGCCCTACACTTCGAAATCCTGGAGACTCTTCACACAGGTCACCAGGGTGTGTCCAAATGCCGCTCGAGAGCACGAGAATAAGTCTGGTGGCCAGGCATTGGGCTCCACATCGACAGCTTCGTTCGGAAGTGCCCTGTTTGTTTAGAACACCGGAAACCAGGTCAACCTCCGTTTTTGGCGAATCCACTGCCAAATTACCCATGGGAAGTCGTCGGCATGGACCTTTTCGTCCACGAAGGCAGTAACAACTTGAATACTGTCGATTACTATTCAAGGTTCTTCGAGCTGGAACCCCTGAGGCGGACGACGACCAGGGACATCATCGCCGTCCTCGACCCAATGTTTGCACTATATGGAGCGCCGAAAATTCCCCGAACAAACAACGGACAGCAATTCGCCTCACGCGAATTTGCAGTGTTTCTGAAGAAATGGGGAGTGACCCAATCAACGTCAAGCCCGTACTACCTAAGAGCAACGGGGAGGCCGAGAGGACAGTCCAAACAGCTAAGCAACTCCTTGGGAAATCGACAGACATTCACAAGGCACCGCTGGCCCAGCGTTCGACCCCGGGAATCGAAGGTTACGCGCCAGCGGAGCTATTCATGGGACAAAGACTGCGCACAAACTTGCCAGTAAAACCAGTATATCTCCAACCTCATTGGGACACCACTGACTTTCGCTCCAGAAATGCCTTATACAGGGAGAAGATGCGGCAACACTATGACGAGCGCTGCAGAACAAGTGAGCTGGACACCATTCCACCTGAAACTGCGGTCAGAATTCTGACTGGAGCAGCCTCTTACGGCCACATTCTAGGGCCAGGTCCTCAGCCCCGTTCCTACGTGGTGCAGACGACGACCCGCACTACACGGCGAACAAGAGGACACCTGCAACCGACCGTGGCACCTACCGTCGCAAGGAGTGGGCGTATGAGTCGTCCAGCTGACCGCTTTGGGAAAGTGTGAGTGTTGTTCTTCCAAAGTGGGGGGAGGTGTCGGGAGAACATCATCATCGCCACCGCCGACATCATCATCGCCGTCGCCGCCGGGTGACCCTGGATTCTGCCCGCCGCTTCCGCGTGCGGACCCTCTCTCCACCAGATCGCGACCAGAAACGACACGACTCACACCTACCTGTATTGCTATTCTAGAATAAACCTTCGCAGTTCAATCAATCTTACATCGGCCACGACAAGGTGCTCCATCTGAAGCTCGCTGACCCACCAATCAAACGAGTTAAGAGATACAGGTATCAAGGACTGCTGGTGGACGATCAAGTGTCGTTGAAACCGGAAGTCAGGAAAATTATTATCAAGTGCTGGAGCCTTCTCGGTGTTCCTCTGTGCTTGCGGGAACATACCCGCGGAACGCCACAGCGCGCACTCCTCCAGCTCTACCGAGGCATCATTCCTTCGCGAATGCTCAACACTCCGTGACATCTTAACATTAAACCAGCACAACAACGGGAAATGGAAACACTGCACCGTAGGACACTTAGAATATGTGTCGAACTTCCACGCTACGCCAACAACGTCGCATCGTTAGTCGCAGCAGAAGATTGACCAGTCCTTCGTTGTGGCGATGAGCGAGTCAGTCGCCGTCTTGCACGTGTTCACAGTGTTTCTTCTGGCAACACTTTACTTTCAAACGTCAGTTGTCGCTCAAACTCAAAGTTTGGTCACCTGGCCAGTCTGCTCAAAGATTTTATCGGGCCGCCCGGAAACATTCTTCCTCCCGCTTAGCCACGTTTACGCCGACCACTAGCTGAACATAAGCGAAACACTTCTTTCTATGCGAAGTAAGGCTACCGCTTCTGAGGCAGTTGCTTGCCTTCTTGCGCAAAAACGCCTGTATAGCGATTACGAAGGCTGGACTGAGGTACATATTCCGGGGGTTGCCGACGGACGACCTCCGTGTCAGATACCTAGAAATCTACCAAGATAGGAAGCATCCTTGATGCACCGCCTACGAGCTTACTGTGCGAGCACTCGACATGTCAGTGGCCCGTAGTGCGAAAACCGCGGGGTTCAAGAGGCTCTTACACACGTGGTCTTTGTGTGTCCTGAGTATGACGAGGAATGAAAAGTTATTTTCAATTGATACTCCATCCACTGCCTTCCCTGTTTTTGCACTCTTGGTACTGTCTTTGGCATTTGTCGTGGAAGCTGTGGGCAAGAAGCTGCCGGGGCTGTCGTTTCACGAGACCACAAGCAACAACCGGTACCTTGCAAAAGTTGACTGCAGCTCATTTCGAAGAAAGATTGCTTCCCAAATTTTACCTCGTGCTGCTCAACAGCATGTGGTAGGCACCGTTCGTGCACCCTGCTGAGGCTTCACCCAAAGCTTATCTTCGATCAGGCATCCCTGGCGTCAAATCTGAATCAGGTAATGTACCCTTCAGGGTACCCTTTTGTTGGTGCTTGACTAGCTCACAGTGCTTACCTGCTTTCATCTTTCTCACGCACCTCGTGGCAGTGACGGGCGCCTGACAATAGGCACAGTGCGCCATTACAAAACTTGAGCCACGGCAAAGCTAACACCTTCCACACTGCTTAGGTGCTTTGTAGCGGTTGTAACACCAAAAGACCCTGCCGCTGAAATTCCTCTTCACCTTCTGCTCTTCGCCTGGTCCTTGGCCTTAGAAATAAAAACTTCCACTGTTCGCTGTTTCCACACTGTGAAAATCTAAAAGTTCGTCTCTTTGATTTGTAATTTGTGTATGGTGATACCTACCGTCCAAAACATCTATTACCTTTTGGACACTTCCTATGTTGTTGCTCACTCGGTATAAAATCTAGGTTCCGAAAGTATTGGAATCATGCATGTTGCGGTAGTATCCAGCGCGCAGCGGGAAAGAATCGTCTTCATTGTTACCCCCCCCCCCCCCCCCGCCACACTCCCGGTCACACGAGCACTTCTCCAAAAAGAGAAATGGAACGCGTTTTAAATCGAAAGTCAGGTTGCGGGTGCAGCCTTGTGCTACCTTACGTACAGATGGACCTATTTGACTCGGATAGATTTAAAGTAGTTCAAGTTTCGTTTAATGTTCTAGACAAAAGTTTGCCCCCCCCCCCCCCCCCCCCCCCCGCGGCTCCTGGAAGTTTCGTGGTTTTGTGTGCAGCTCTTTGGCTGAGTCAGCTTGGCCACCCCTGTTCTAAACAATAAAAATGTTTTTCAATGCCCCCAAGCACCGACGCCGCAAGTGATGCCGTACATCTTTGTACCGCCATCACACGCAACGTCAGTGCTTGGAGGCATTGAAAAATACTTTTACTGTCTAGGAACACGCAAGAGCAACATAATTGTAAGAGATCTGGGGAAATAAGCGTGAGTGATAAGTTTATTGCATTGACAGTACCAAAGACGCTCATACTGGCCTAGGAACGCTTTCAGTACGATAATGCTCCACAGCGATCTTGATGCGACTGGTCTTATTGGCACTTTCGAAGTTTCGAAGCTTTCAAAAGCGTCCAAAATGGCGATCATCATGCAACCGACAGCGATGAGCCAACTACCTTGAGAGGTTTTGTCTGTATGTTGGTATTTGTTTGTGTCCGGCTAGCAGGTGGGAAGGCTTTATCGCTACTTCCCCAGATCCAGTGACTTTAGTGACCCCCAACGGTCGACCGGAATGACCAGTCATGTTCACGGGCTCTTTCATTAACACATCGTTCGGTTTGGCCGATGTACACTGTTCCGCAGCTGAGTGGGATCTTTTATACCACACCAACCGAAAAATCAACATACTTGTTCCTGTGCTTTACGGCACATTGGCTCTTTCCCCCAGCTTTTTCCGCAATTCTAAGGCAGAGTTGCGCCAACTTTCGAGGTGCCGAAAACACAATGGAGCGTCAAACCGCCCGGCTTCTTTTTTCAAATTATGCAAGGCTTTGTGTATGTAAGGGGGCACGTGGGGTCTCGTTGTGGGTCTCTCTTTTTTCTTACCCAACCCTCCCTTGATCTTTTTTAGCAACGTCTGCGCCACTGCCACAATAACTGACGTTGGGAAGCCAGCATCTGTCAGCCGCTGTACCTGCATGCATCATACAACTTACTGACATTGTTCGCATCTTCCCTCTTGTCCTTGTCTGTATTTTCTTGCGCGCTACTCATTTCCGTTTACCACGAACCAACTCGCCTACATCACGACTCTAATATATTCTTTCCTTCTACCACCAGCTTTCCCAGCGAAAGATCTTGCGGTCAGGCGGCAAGAGGTCCCACTCCACATTCGGCACGTCTACAAGCAGTAAAACTGTGTTCGGTAGCTCACAACGAGAAATCGAGGACACTCTAGTCGGTGACTGATTAAACCTTCAGGGGAAATTCCTCCCATCTATTTTTTTTTTATTTTAGCAATACGAACTACGGAATGAAGGCAACCTCTTCTCCAGCGTTCGCTCAGCTAACTTGGAAAGAGATGGGAGGAGCCGCCTTTGAACTCTTAATCTGTCACAGATCATAGCAGAATGTAGCTCAGTAAGTGCTATTACTGCCCTCACCCGGTGTGATACCAGTTGTCGCGCACGACCTCTCTTGTCTTGTCGTCCTGCTTGAGGTAGCCCTTGAAGACACCGTAGCCTCGAGCGCAAAGTTCCCCGCTCTGGTTGAAGGGGACGATTCTGCCTTGCGAATCGACAATCTTCACCTGAGAACACAGCGCCAGAAAATGGAGCCTTTACAAACATGAAGAGAATACATCTCATTTTTTAATACGTTAGCATTAGTGCCCCTTGGTCTTGCTGGGAGCACACTTATTCAAAGTTCGCAACGTCGTCATGTGATGGCGCCACAGCTCCACTGATTGTGGAAACCGGTTAGGAGACACCCCTTACAAGCGCCGGCGGCGGGGTGCACATTTAGAGAGGCTAGGCGATAGGTCGCATTGAAACCGAGGCCGCACTGGATTGACTGATTATATAGCCTGGGGTAGTATCGCAATACTTGTAGAGCAATACTCTAGCTCTTTGTTAATATTATTTTTGTAACTTTCTGTCTGTAACTCGCTACATTTTATTTGAAGAAACGGTAACGATAACTTAAATAATTTATTTTTTTTAAAGTAACTAAAACGTTTCTGCAAAAGATGCAGATACATTTCGCAAAAAAAAAACAACATGATCCTATTTTACCAACACTAGAGCGGGTTCCACCATGTGGGGATGTTGGGCCTCACATTGGACGCGTCAAAATAAAACAGGAACTCGAAACCTTTTTCGCCGGAGCAAAGTGTCGTTGCAGAGGGCAGACGTTTTCCTATTACTGTTTCTCCTTTCTCATTGTGCGGAAAAGCGCATTTGGCATTTTCTTCATTTCAACATTTTAGTACGTGACTCATGGCCCCGTCTTCACCCTGCCCGGCCTCATCGAACAGCCCAGCCTCTTCAGCCAAGCGACAGAGCCGCCTCGCGGAAACATGCGACGCGTAGAAACCTCACGGTGAACTCTTTAACGTCGAACGAGAGCCTCTGTCGTCGGTCCCCCAGCTGTCGCAGCGATAGCTTTCTTAGTGAAAAGCGAGTCGCCGCCAGTAGACACTGTCTGACCGGGACGACAGACGATGTTTCTACTGGTCGACTTTCCCTTTCACAGTGGTCGTGAGACCGTAATCTACGGTTGAGTCTTTCGTTGTGCGTTACATATAATATATTAAAAATAAAAGCTGAACGCATTCTGAGACCACTTAATGCCGTTTTTGTTCACTACTATCTTTACCTTGTTTGATACTAACGGTATTTTGGCACAAGCGGTCGGAGGGAGAACGTCGCAAGAAAGACGAAAAATAGTTGGATGGTAATCAACCGTCATCGCTCAAACGAGACGCTGTCATGAGTGACGAACGGAGAGTGTTAGCGTGGCCCGTCCATGAACTGCATTTGATCTTGTCGAATATAGTGGTGATCACATCACTGCTCGCTGCAAACACTGCAAAAATGTATACGCAGCCGGGAGGTACTCTTCCTCCAACCTTCACATGAACCTCGGGGTGAGTTTCGACTCATTTCTGGGCACTACCGCTAAGCATGGAAAGAACACTTAGAAAGATATATATATCGTAGTCATTGTGTATTGACAGGAATGTTTCATAGATGAATTAAAAAAATAGTATCTTGAAAGCAAGTTATTTAGTCGAAGTAATTGTAACTGCAACACGTTACTTTTATTTTTAAGTAACTGTAACTCTAACTAAAATCATAGGGACTTTTAGGAAACCGTCACCGTTTTTCTCGTACTCTAGTACCGGTGCCTTGGAGGCATGCTTTTAAGCGAGCGTCTGGGCGATACCATGACCGCGGGGCGCGCGCTTAAAATCACGCTTTAAAGACTCCGGTGGTGCGGCACGAGGAACGCGGTAACGGTTTGTTAAAAAGTCCCCAATGTCCACCATGAAGACCACGTCCACTGACCTCTGTGTGATCGAGTGGCTTTCCCACTGTTTCGATCCACTGCTCCGTCGATTCAGCACTGTCTGTACAGGTTATAGCCGGGCCCATCTCCGTGGTACCATAGAGAGTCTGAAATGTTGTCCTCAGCCGTGTTTAGCGTCGTAGCGACTTGAAGAAAAAACGTTTACTGGCGGTGTCCTGAGTAGATATACGCGCAAACTTACCTGGAACTGTTGCATGTTCAACGTTGTCATTGCGTTAGTCACCACTTCTAGGGGACATGAATCTCCACCCATGATACCTGTTGGTGTAAACATTTACCCATTGCCATTACTATATGTGACATGATTGCGTTATGCCGGTGTTCATTTTTACTCGCTCTTGTCAATGTTAACGAATGTGAGGGTGCGAAGCGTATGCTGCAGGAGGAGCGCGCTCAGCAGGAAGTTCACTACAATAGCCAATGGTGAGACATCATTGCAAACCATGAATACGGATTTACATATTTTTGTATTGTGACATGGGGATTCAATAGTGCTGCGTGGTCAAAACTGCTCCAGTCGCGGTAACTGTAAATCCTTTTTTTCTTTAGACCTTTTGCATGCGCTTAGCATGTAGGTGGTTGAGTTTTTTTTGGATGATTTGTCATTAAAGGCCAATCTCTTCCAGCAGATCTCGCCCGATTTGCGTAAGTTCGTCAAAAGGGTTATTCAAGTTTGATGAACCAGGGGATCATAGAAAATGCTGGCAGCTGTAGGGCGACGTTCTCGGCGGCCAAGAGGGTCTACCCTGAGCGCTTTAGGTTCGGTTACAAACACAAACCAGTTTACTTACACGTCATCGACAATAAAACCACAAAGAGGGTGAGGACTCATTAATTGTCGCTCCCGGCTCAAAAGTCGCAAAGGACGCATCGGCGTCAGGCGTCCTTCCGTGCACGGCGAAGACGGCGGATGACTCGATGCTGATCACGGAGACGGCACCTACGTGGTGTCGCGCACTACGGCAGAAGATATTGAACGGGCTCGCGTATGAGCTTGCTCAGACGCTGACGGCACGCGCTCACAGGCAGAGTATAAATAATAGCCCCTAACAAAAATTATCTCGCAACACCGTCAATGATAAGAGCTTTTACTGAGAGACGGTCTTTTACGCGCCTTAGAACGAGAAAATAAAGGAAAATGAGCGCTGTAGGCTAAGTAGTTTGATGTCATAACCCTAAGCCAGTGCCAACGTTATTAGATCCAACTCCGTTGGGGCACCAGCGTTACTAATTGTGTTCGAGAACCAAATCCCTACAGCCACTCCCAAAAAACCCTATCCTTCATTTGCCAACCCAGACCCTAGTTAATTCCCTAATCGTAAAAACAAAATCTTGGATTATGAAAAAAAAAA
This sequence comes from Ixodes scapularis, assembly GCF_016920785.2. Lineage (NCBI taxonomy): Eukaryota > Metazoa > Arthropoda > Arachnida > Ixodida > Ixodidae > Ixodes > Ixodes scapularis. The sequence continues at coordinate 57,129,135 of NW_024609857.1, read as the reverse complement.
AAAAATACTACATTGGCGACGCACCCTTATCTCTTCCTGATTTTTTTCGTTCATGTGTAATAGTTCAGCCACACCTTCAACTTTGCAAGAACGTTCTAGGTATGTTCGAGAATTGGAAATCAGTTTTGACTTTTCGCTATGGCAATGCACGTCGAGGTAACTTGAAATAAAGTTCACGTATGAATTTCAATCCACCGCCCGTTAAATATCGATGAATAGCTGTGCCTTTCATTTTTTTTTAAACATGGATTTGAATATGAGCTATTTCTATAAGCGACGATATTAATTCTAGCAAAGCCAAGGCTGTGCAATTTATTTCCAAAAAGTGCAATATGAAAAAGAAAAAAAAAAAAGTCTTCTTGCTTTAAATTTTCGTGAGTATTAGGGCCTCAGTATCCATCCTTTTGGTAGTGTGTCGTATGGTCATACTCTCATGCAGACACACCTTTATATAAAATGTTAATCGTGGATCGCAGGCGTGGTATTCAATGCATTATATATATTCTGAAAATCAGTCTATTTTATTGTTTTTTTTTAACACTCTTTTTTTACGCACAGTCGAATTCTGCATTTACCTTCGTATAATTAATATATGACTGCATACTATGCTTGAGTATTTTTATTATTTTGTTGCCCAATTGTTCTGCGTTTGGATTAGTTCCGCTCCTGAACCAATCTCCAACAAGTTCCCAGTACCTATAAATATCTTTCTAATAAAAACTTGTTAAGCGCTCGCAAGTTCTAGCTTTCGTACGTACATAAATAAACAACACAAAAAAAATTACTACGTAACTAAAAAAATAATATTGCAGGTACGGGTATTATTTATAAGCTACAAAACTTTGGCTGCACACTTGCAGTACTAGCTCAGCGCGCACTCGTCATGAAGAAAGCAAACCGGCGTCCTTTTGTTTGTAGGGCTAGCACGAGAAAGGTACAAAAAGTAATACACAAACGGCAGCGCGGTTGACTCCAATATTTCCGTTCGGGAGTTGTGCCGGGCTTCCATCTGACAAGCGACGCCACGATGGCCTCTTCTTTTCAATAACTGACACCGCTTCTCAAGCAATACGTTTGCGTAGAAGACAATTCAGTTTCATTATGGTGCCTGGAACGCATCTCGCGACCTCTGTGTTTACCCCGTCCAAAGGAGTGGTCCTTCGATTTCCGCCCGATGACGTCATTGACGTGTCACGCTGGCGCCGGCCGCGATACTGGCGGCGTCACAGCAACGGTGGGGAATATGACAGACGCCCGTTCTGCGGCAGGTCACTTTTCCAGCGTGACAGCTAAACGAAAGCTTCGGCAGCCAGGAGTATTGGACGTCGCGACGACAGCGATACTGGCGTTCGCTCGGGTTTTTCGCCGGTATTTCTACGGCCCACCGCCAGGATCGCGACGTCTGACAACGTGACACTCCGGCTTTTGTGTCGTCGTTTGTTGTCACTTTTAGGAACCATTTTCGATGCATGGGGCGGAATAGGACGCTAAACATCCAGTCGTAGACGCGCTCCAATTGCACCGTAGTTTCAATTCTCTAGCTTTAGGTGTAGTAACACGACTTCGTTAGGGTTTTGACAGCAGCGTGATAACAAAGTTAACGATACCATCTAGAAAATCAGGAATATGCCTGCCCATCTGGATCGAAAAGCGCGCGCAGCAACTGCGATGTGTAACAAAAGAAGAAAAACAAATTAGTAACTGTAAATGGTTTTACATTTTCCAGTAAAAATGACGGGGCATCCCTACGTCTTATACCGAACCAAAAGATTGCGAGAAGTCCGTATGTTTAGATACATGTCCCTTCAGTTCGTAACCCTATGTAGTTATACCATATGTGGCACTCTCGTGGAAAAAGGTACTCCCCTCCCACCTCTCCCCCTCGAGCCCGTCACCCGTTTTTCGAAGAAGCGTCACCTTTAGAGGCTGAATTTTAAGATCTGTATTCTTAGGAGACGCCTGGAAGATGCTACGGTGAAGGGCCATATAGGCGCTGTGATAAAACCTGCGCAACTGTAGTTACCATAGCGGCCGTTCCCGCGAAAAACGGTGCAACGACGGAAGACGGAAGTTGAGGAGGGGGGGGGGGGGGGGGGGTAGTGTACTGAACGAAGAAGCGGCGCCTTGAGCAGTCGTTATTGAGTTGATTTAATAACGTTGGCCAGTACTTACCTTTCTCTAATACTCCGTGACCCACCAAACTATTTAAATGCGGTAAATAAATTATAACTATCAGGAAGATGTATAACAAAACTGTATATACTACCAAATTTATAGGTCGGAATTCAAAAATGCTGCATAAACCACGAAATTGAGAAGAAAACAAAATGAATGGGAGTTGCCCTTTATGATGCGCGCCCGCTGCACGATCAAACGATAGCGGTACTTGGTGAAGTCGGAATATAGAGCTCTTCATTACTTATAAATTTAGAAATGGAACTGTCGTACCTTTCCGAACAGACGAAACGTCGTACTTCCCCTCTTGTTGCTCCTTAATCATGTCTATGTACATTGTGGGCGTTCCATAGATAAACGTGCACCTGCAACAAAGATTACATATTCAAGAAAATGGGGAAGGGTTGCAGTCACACATCAGATAAAAAGGGCATACTGTCTTCAAGAAACACCACGAGTCTGGACTCCATAGACCTTTTTCGCACAACCTTATACCAGCGCGCAACTGATGCACCCTCGACCTGGCGTTTTTTTGTACTGCCCGCTGACACAAGGTATGCAACCGCCAAGGGTATGGGAGAAAAGCCTTAGAGACAGACGTCGTGCGTGAGGTTGTTCCGAGCGTTTATTTTTATCGTGTTACAATTTCTGGAAATCTACGTTTTTTAGCTATCACTGCGGCGTCGTCGGGTGCATAAATAATTTTAATAATCATAAGGACAATCGCAGGATGTGTGCGATGAGCACAAGATGCTGTAGCGCGAGTGTGGCTACGATGTTACTGAGCTTCACATGTTTTCGCGAGGATTCTTATTTATAAAGCCACTCGATTGCGAGCGTAAATAGCAAGGGGCTTGGTCTCAGACTCATCGTTGCGTATGTGTTTACGACAACGTCGCCTAAGCCAAGCGGATCGATTCCAACCCGGTGCCGGAGCACAGATTATGGTTATCACTGAAACATTTGCTTTTGCTCCACTGGCTGTGAAGGGTAGAAAAACGTCTACGTGCCACCCCTAAAGATGTAGCGATCAAATGCCAAAAGTTTATCCGCATAGACGACATTAAACTGCTCATATATTCTTTTGTTATGGAAACTAAACCAAAGCACTCAGCCCTCTTTGTCCTCGTTCTTTCGAGGAGTCCAGGTGATGGCCTGTCACTACTCAGCTATATTCAACCTGTCGATTTCCAACCATACCCACTATAGCCAAGTCTAGCCAAGTTTCTCAACAGCCACACCGTTGGCTACCCACACACTTAAAAAAAGAGAAAGGGGTGCGTAATAGGGGACCAAATGCCCTCGTTTCTCCCCACGAACCTAGCGCCCTCTTCCAGAAGTGGTAACTCGAGCTGTTCGGACCTCGGAGGTTTTGTTTCTTCCACTACAGTTTCGTTCTTATTAAATACTTAGTTAACCATTCAACTATAGCTGACAAAAGCTTTTGATGAAGGATCACTCGAGTCGCTAATTTTTAAAGAAGCCTTGGTTAAACAAGATTTAGGTCCTATGATTTAGAAATGGTGACCACCCGCACATATTTAGTGAATGTGTGAGTAAGAAACAATTTTGAGCGACGCGGAGGCACTGCTAATGATGATATCTACTCTCCGCTGACCCCTTCAGCGCCTCCGAAATGACCAGTCGTCGAAGAGAAATCGGAGCTGGATGTCCGACCGATTAAACAGCGAGTTATAATAATAATAATAATATTTATTCCACTTTCATGTTTGTTTTCGATATTTTCGGGCCCGTCAAAGCCAAAGTAGGCTTGTGGGACATGGCCCGGAAGAGGTAGTAAGCGATTATATACCTCTAGTTAACAAACACCGATAAACAGTCATAGTTGTCCGGGGTGGGGGAGGGGAGGCGGTGGGTAGTCAGTCACTTTGTACATGGCACGGATAGAGATAGTAAATCAGTAAATCCCAGTAGACCGGTAGAAACATTATAGACATATGTACAGGTACATGTAGAGACACACACAAAGCACACATATAGATATATACATGCCACTGACAGAGATAGTCAATCACAGTGAACCGGTAGAAACAATATAAAAATATATACAGGCAAAATAAAAAGGTTCCGACAAAGTTGTCAAAAAAAGAGAGAAAAAGGTAAGGAAACATTAACGAGTACTTAAGGTAGAGTCTAATCAATTAGGAATTTTTTTAGTTGCTTTTTTGAGGTAAGCGTAAATATGTCATCAGGAAGCGAATTAAATATTTTCGGGACATAAATATCACGAGTAGCTTGTCCGTAGCGAGTATAATAACGAGGTACAACATAGCGAGGACTATCTCTTCATCCATCCATCCATCCATCCATCCAATCATCCATCCAAAAGTGGCGCAAAATTACTGAATTCACAAACAACTTTTGGAAGGAAGGTAAACCAAGATACTCAAAGATACTTCCGCATTCTGTCAAATCACAGTCATACGCCACGCTCTTCAGTAAGTTCCGCAAAATATTATCGATGCGTATTTGCCATCTTATGGAGCAATTGGAAAGAATGGTGATTCCACTGTATCTTAAAACGCCGTAAGCAAGACTGCTGGCAATAGCTCTGCGCACACCGATTGGAGCAAGATGTCTAACGGTGTACAAAAGCCAGGCAGTACTTCTGAGTTTGCTACAAATATAGGACAGGTGGGTGTTCCAAGCAAGGTCGCTGTCAAAATAAACTCCCAGGTATTTAACTGAATTGACATAAGAAACTGCCGTACAGTAACAAGAAGCACAATCGGAGGTATGAATGAAGAGAGGAATGTTTGTCACAGTTTGTTTTAAGGGATTTCTAAAGCATACTAAACTAGTTTTTGAGGCGTTGACTTTGATGCGGTTGTCACGAAACCAGTTCATAGCAGTGAAAACAGCTTGTTGTAGTATTTGTACGGCTGATGTGTAGTTGGTGTGACACGCGACTAAAACTGTATCATCCGCATATTGAAATATATGACAATTTAAGATGTTTTCTGCAAGATCATTCACATAAATATTAAACAATAAGGGGGAGATTATGGATCCTTGTGGAACGCCACACGTCAGAGACACTTGTGTGCTCATGTTTAGACCTCCCAGAGCAACAACCTGGGAACGATTAGAGAGATAATTTGTAAGAAGTGTGTGAAAGTTGCCACGAAATCCCAGCTTGTGTAATTTCTGAAGCAATATACTGTGGTCGACGGAGTCAAAAGCTTTAGAAATATCTAAAACTAGACCGCAACTGTATAGATTATTGTCAAAAGCAGAATGGAGGAGGTCGGAAAATTCTTCATATAATATAATATAATATAATAATATAATAAAATATAATAATAATAATAATGATAATTCTTTATTAAGCCGCTAGATGGCATTGTCGGCGCCGCGATCCTCATGATGGTGGCGCCCTTAAAGAAACGTTTAAAGTCACACGACGTCAGATTTCGGGAACGGTGCATGGTTTACTGACGAAAAGTTCGCGTTGTATTTCGGTTTAACGATCAGACCGGTCATATGCAGGACTAACTTTTATTAGGAACGCAGCGGCGCTAAGTCGAACCTCCGTCTTAAGCACCTGTTATACTACGCCGTCGAACATAGCAAACGCGGCGTAGCGCAGAGCAAACAGATGTTGAGTAGTCGTAGATATTGGGTACCTGCTCGGCGGCCAATGAAAGGCGCACGTTCTGCGCTACGCTGCGTTCGCTGCGCTCAACGTCGGAGTATAACAGAGACTTTAGAGGCACACGACGCGGTGTCAGCGTTTTCACGTCCACATTTTGTACCGTTTATTCTTTCTTGCTGTGTTTTTTGAAGTTTTCACAAATGACGAAGTTTTCTCAAAGCGTCTTCCCAAATCATCTTAGTTTTTTGCTTCTTCTTTGCATTGTTTTACGTCTCCATCATGGGGGGTGGCCAATGGGTTCACGGCGCAGGTATTTTGCAGCCGGCCACCTCCCTTCGACGGCACGCTTCACTCACTCCTTTCAAGGCTATATCAAAGTTAGCTTTAATAAGAAAGGAATTATGGAGAAAAAAAATTGTAACACCAACTGCCAGAGTTTTTTTTTTTTTTTTTAGTGCAGAAAGCGTTTTTACATTGCAGCGAAAACATTTTGGCTCCCGTCTCCACTATAGTCTCAAACGAAGTTGGCAGGGTTTTTAATACTCTACCTGGAGAGTTATTGCTGCGATTTGGAAGTCTTAGTATAGAAGTCGTGTGAAAGACAGACAGACATTCTTTGCATCTGCGTGTGCCGGCAGCTCACACCACAGAGATATCAAGCCGAACTGTAGCGCAAAAAAGCCAACGCGATGTCAAAAAAGATGGAGTGTCACTTTGGTCATAATCAAAGCGCATTACCGTTGCTCTGCGATTGCCTCGAGAGCGGCCTTCGCTTTGAAGCTTGGGGCCGGCATCACAAGGGTGGCCCCAAACAGGGCTGCTGCCAGCGAACCTCCCACACAGCCGTAGCAGTGGACCAGGGGTACGTTGAGGCAGATCGAATCGTCCTGGAGTCGGAGGACATGTTGTATACTAGACGGGTTGAACTTTTGACAGATGCTCGCATTACGAGCATGACACTACGATAATGAGAAATGCATCGTACTTGCTCATGGAGTCCAAGCCAACGGCCGCCCAAGTTGGCGTTGTTCACTATGTTAAAATGAGACAACAGGGCTGCCTTGGGTTTCCCAGTCGTACCCTGCATAGGATATATATTAAGTAAGGTGCCGTTCTTTGGAATGAATTAAATAAAATGAGAACAAAATATACACTCGCTTGAAAAAGTTTTGCTAACTCGTATTTATCTGAAAAACTCAAAATTATAAAGTCACAATGGCAAAAAAAAATAACACGATGAAAAAACACTACAAGTAAGCTTGGACAGAGCACAGACTGTGTGGTCCTGAGGAGAGGCCATCTCCAGTTTCCTTTCAAATCTCGGACTAGCGACAAAAGGGGTTTACCGTTGCACGCGATAAGTTTTTTTTTAGGACAACGGGGGATTTCGGCTCACAGCAAAAGCCACTGTTCCAGTTTTCAGTTTGGAAATCTAGAGAAAGGCGAGGTTCTGTTTTTTATAGTAGTGAAATATGTGATCATGGTGGGGAGAGGGGGATATGGGCTAGCCAAAGGCCCCATGTCACCGCTCCACACCACGCAGCCACAGAAGTGGAGCGGTGCGATACGCGTCTTGCACGTGACGTCAGTCCAACCCTCTTTCTGGTGGCACGAAGCGCTCGTTAACTTAGCGAAAGCTATGCTCTCACGTACCCTTTCCCCTATTATGTCTGACCAAGTGACGTCAGTGCAAGATTTGTACAAGATGGGGGGAAAAGATTTCCAGAGACTACATCAAAGGATTTGTTATCTTTTTTTCTTGTAATATTGAAGATTCATAAATCATCACTTTTTAACAAGTTTTGTTGCGGGACAAATGGTTTTACCAATTGCACGGGCGCAAATGCCCAAACCAGGTGAAGAAATATCATTTACAGGTAGGTTCTTACGAATTTGGGGCAGGGTTTTGTCCGGATAATACTAGTTTTCATAAGGAGTATTGAAAAAAATCTGACACACAGTAAAATTAAACTCCGAATTTCGGAGAACGGGAAATCTATCATAAATATATAATATCAACATTGCTATTGTTTAAATTTTGTTTCTTCAGATTTATATGATTCTTTCTTTCTTTTAGGTGTGTGTAATAGCTGAGTAATTGCATGTTGTATTTTGTGTCATCAAGATTTGTATCCCCCTCATATATTGCCCTAACAAGGCGACTTGAGGTATGTTAAATAAAAATACAAAATAAACAAACTCCGCTTTTTGGACAATAAGGTACTGCAAAAAACAATCTCCGAATTTTCCGAAAACTAAACTCTGAAAGCATGGAATCCTAGATATAACCGGCAAGAATTCTTTCGTCGGCAAACAGGTCGTTTTATCAACTCTACTTCTGCTTCAATGCCCCGCTTATTATCCCCTTTTCATAGTAGTCCCTACTGGGATTACTTTTCTTTTTTTTTTTTCTAAATCGGTGCACTTTTTAACGCTCGGGGGATTTATCCAGAGGAACATTTTTACAATCTGCTATTGAAAAGACCGCTGGACGACCCGAAAACGTCGGAACTAAATATCGCAAATAGTAAGATACCAGTTACCTCTCCTGCTTGCTAAACCAAGCTTTACATTTTTAACTCGGTCACATTAAATGTATTTCGCTCCGGTCTAGCATGTCGGGGAATGGAGGCACCGACACACCTTACCAAAGGAGTTTTGCCTGTATCCAGACGTTGTACTTCGCGCTGCATAAAGTTGTCCTGTGTTTAGTGTGTGGTGTATTTGCGGAGAGCAATATTCTAGAGGCACTTTATTGATCGGCATATCGGCCGTAATGCTGCGTTCACACTTGCGGTTCTGCGGGTTGTTCCGCGCGAAATATCATCGCGGGTTGCAAAATCTGCTTGCCAGCGGCGGAATATTTGGCCGCGTGAGCAATTAATTCGAGACCAACTTTCGTGCGCGAAAAAGAGTTCCGCGCCTCTGCAGACGATTAGAACACATGGAAGGAATGACGTTTGCTAGGTCACATCTGTGCCGGGTTCCCCGAGTTGCCGGAATTGTCGCTATAGTTGCCGGAGTTGTCTCGCGTCTACTCGCTGTTTTAACGCAATAACGTTGAGGAGCTCGTGTCGCGCCCGCCTCGGTGCCGTGCCAGAAAAGCTGGCTTGACGTGAAATTCCTGATTGGTCCACAGGGTAATGACGTCTTAACATTATTTCTTAGGCTCATCTGTCTGGAGGAGTGTACAGTTTCTGTCCATCGCGGAGGAGCGGAAAGTTTACGTTTGTCGCCGAGTCCGCCCAGTAACACTGCGACCCTGCCGTCATCGTCCGTCTGTGGACAATGAGTACCCCGTCGCGGGGCCGCCGCCATGCCGCCGGGAGAGTACACGTGTGCGATGGATGCGGTGCCGTCTACCAGTGCGGGGCGCTCTTCCGAGTCGCCGTGTTCTACGAGTGCGGATGAAGCATCTACGTCTGCTCCTTCTCGGCGACGGGGTCGGCCACGTAAGACTGAAGACGTGAAGGTGGAGACGAAAGCTAGGCGTGCAGAGGATTCAATAACGCTATTACGCTCCACACATAAAGGCAAAGCTTAAAGGGATTGTCCGGTTCAAACCGGAAGTACTTAAGTTTTTGCGCTGGTTACGTCCAGGGAGCCTTCATGTACACAATCGTAATTTTTATATTGATATATGATCTCCCCTTATTAACGAAATCTTTCATGAGCGGATGTACGAAATTGCACCCCGAATTTCGCCATTGTCAATGGCTGACATCCGTGACTGCTGCGTTACGTCATAAAAAAACAAAAGTTTGTCAGATGGTCGGGCTAGCAAGCGTTCGTCGATGAATGTCTTGTATTTTGTTTCAAATTATAGCCTCCTAGGCTGTACCCTACTGAAATACGGTTCTTTTAATGCAGTTCCCAAGCGTGTGCGAAAAAATTCACGCATTTTAGCTGAATATTACTCGAAAACAGCCATAATCTTTGAACAAAATTATGGCGTTTCGAGCAAACACAACTGCGACGGCCACCGATCGAACTAGGAGTGCTTGCGAAGCAAAGGAATCAGATTTTGCCTTTGAAGCGGCATGCGTAGGTACATGAAGCGGCATCTGGGTACACATATCGAACCGGCGGATCCGCTGGATCAGTGCAGAGCTGTATATGTAGAGAGTTTGGCCATTTGTTGGGAAGTATAGGAGACAAATGAGGAGGCGTCATTGGCCGAAAGCGGGCTGGGTGTGTTCCAGGGCGTCTTCAGAAATTTGAATGTGACCAACCAGAAGCTCGAAATAATACCCTGGCGGTGGTCGCCAGAAAAAAACCTGATAACTGCATTGGAGTAACTCTCAATGGCTGAAAATATGGTACACGTGATGTTTCAATCACGTTCGTCCAAAATGATGGTGTAAGTCGACATAATCCGTACGCCAAGCGCCGATGGCCGGGAATCTGCCGTCCGAACGGTCACACTCTGTCCACGCTAAACAGAGTTGCGCGGCGCATTCGTTTCTTACATCTTTCTGCTTGCACCCTATTTTCAACCACAAAGACTTACTACATTTCACTCTTACGCACTTATTAATACCATTAACGAATATAGACCTTTGATCAGAACTGTTTGTCGCCACCACTGCTAGGGGATTCTTTTCAGCTTCTGGTTGGTCAAGAGAGCATGCCAAGCCCTTTTTCCGAGTCTGCCACACGCCCTGGCTCTGCCCGCACCTCCCATTGACCAAACTCTTTACATATACGGCTCTGGATCGGTGATGAGGCTGCGGGTCGTTCCCTCGGAGGCGATGTCCGTGGGTCGAAGGCGAACGGCGAATCATTCGAATGCATGTCATCACTTGGACGAGCTTGGCGAATCGCAGCCACGCTCCATTTTCACACGGGGGTCAAACAGAATCTGGCTGCACGCGCGCTAAATACAACTTTTGGCATCGTTTCCAGATGGCCTAGCTGTTGGTTTCGGTTTCGCTGCATAATCCAACCGATTGATCCGATTCGGGCGAGGAGTGTGTGGACGTAGTTGAATATCGTTGGCACAGCATCACACCTCCGCTTACAAGCTTTCTGTCCGCTTAGAGCTCAGCTCGTAGTTCTCTTCTGTGAGGTGATTGCTGCATAAGCGGGATCTCGGTCTTGACGGGAACTCAGTCCCTACGCACGGCGATGATCCATTTTTCTCGTCTTTGCACATGTCGCGGAAAAGTGTGGAACGTCCCGTTTTGGCTCGCATGTGCTGCCCGGTGGTTGTGGCACCCAACCACGTAACAAAACTCTCACCCATCCACGAAACAAGTCGAGCCCAACAACAAAAACGAAGCACGCTGCAGCGTTCACTCGCAGGCAAACGACGAGACGGAATGCTCGCTTTGCGTTTTGTGACGTCAGAGCTTTAATGATGCCAGTGAAAGCAGCTTTTACACTAGGATGCGATTGGAGCAGTATAAATTCAATTACTCATGCAGAGGGGCATATAAAATTCAGATATTGCACGTACGATGCCTCTCGAGGCAATCACAATGATATTCAATTGTTTTCTCGAATACAAAATTTGACCGGACAATCCCTTTAAGCGCACTCCGACTTTTTACCGCGTTCTCGTATCGTCAAGATGACATATGACCCTGCCTCGACACTGCGGAGTGTTAGCTATTTTTTCATGTAGCAATGAAACGTTGAATGCGAAAGGAAGCCTGGAAAAAGCACCTTTTCAAACACCACATGGGTGGGATATGGTTACGTACAGCACTTACTTTCGCTTCATGTCATAGACATTTTTAACCCCCACTTCACCCGTAATCCGCAGTTATTGAAAGACGTACGACGTAGCGCAGGCTAATGAATGACCATAGCCTCTTCTATACGGAGAAAGCCTAACACATCGACGACGGAGCCATAGGGCACGCGGCAGCAGGAAAAACGAGAGGAGGGGCGCGCGGAACGGTGACAAATATGGTAGCGCAGAGCAGAAAGGGCAGAGGTAGTGTGCGAGCGCTTGGGTCGTGCAGCGGCCGCTCCCCGAACCACGTTTGTCTTCCTGTTTTCGACACCGTCGTTTTCGTACTCAGGGAGCAACGGCTGCGGAGATTCGAAAGGGCGCTGGCAACAACGCACCATGCCGGTGGCGTCGGTGGAGTTGGCGTGCCAGCGGAGTTCGTCGTCGTCGGACCATCGTATCGCGCCGCGGAAAAACCGGGCAATGCTAGGCTCGCACGCCTAGCATTGCCTTCGCTCGCACGTAAGATGAAACGAAGTTTATCTTTGACTTCGTTCAGACCTAAGGTTAAACGAAGTATATGGCCCGTGAATCGCCGAACACTCCCAGTACCATATACCGATCATTCCGGGCAGTTCGTCGCACAACCTTCAGTGCAAACGAAACCGACGACCGCGACCGTTCAAGGACCGTTGCCGAGATACGGACGCAGGGAGGAACGGGAAAGGGTTGACGTTGAGTTTCTCCTTTCCGCGATACCGAAAAAAAAGTGAGAGAGAGAGAAAAAAAGAGTGTTGCTGCGTTTGGTTGCTTGCTGTTGTGTGGCGCTAGCAGGCAATCCCGCCCGTATATGGGGACAGTTTGGTCAGTCTATGATCTCGCCGCCGTAACGCTCTCCTCCCGAGCGAGCCAATCAGCACGCGGCGCAGAGCGAAAGGCATGAGCGCATGCGCGTGAACTCCCGGCTGCTCGCAGCTGAGTGGGGAGGGCCGCCATTTTCGTTCATTCTCCCGGCGGAATGCATGGGATCGGCATCTAAATCTTGATTCTTTCCTTTTGTATCGCTGGCTGTGGAAAGAAAAGGATATACTGTTATTCCTCGGTGGGTTAAAAAGCTAATACATGAAGTTTTAACGACTTATTGTCAGAAACTTTTATTCAGGCGAAAAAGAAGTCGGCCTGTAGCAGACGACGCGTAGCCTCAGCAGTGCTCTTCTCCGACCAGTCTCCGACAGCGTTGCGAAAAAATGGCGGTCGTCTCCTCTCTGCTCCCTCATTTCTCTCTCGCTCCTTCGGCGCTCTCCTCCCTTTCATTTACTTTTCTCCTCTCCGGCGCCTTCGTCGCCACACCCACTGGCCAAACTCTCCCAATATACGGCTCTGATCCCGCCCTCCACTAACGATTCCCCTCTCCTCTTTTCCCATTTTTGGCGGCCGTCTCTTTTTGCGACGCGCCAGGCTTTCTCCGTATAGAGGAGACTATGGAATGACGCGTGCGAGCAGGAAGAACCCTTGTATTTGCGAAACTGTGAGATGCTGCAACGTGAAGACTCGTTGTATCAGCGTCAACAAATGTGATTGGAGGGGATTTTTCCGCCATTCAAAAGCATTTTTTCAAGTGTGAACGAGGCATAAAATCTGCTAATAGGGAGATGGAGCTACGACACCTGCAGCCGGAAAATTTTTCCACCCACGACTGCCACACTTACTTAGAAAGAAAAAAAAAATGGGTATCTATAGTCCTCCGTAAGGGGAGGAACGGTCTTGGAACCTATGTTCTTCTTTCGTCCCTGAAGCTGGGGAGCAAAGTTCCTCCGTCGCCTGCATCTCATTATGGCGGCCCCGAATCGAGCAAATCGAGCTCAATAAAGCTTAACGAGGACGCTACGTCTCTTGTACGGGACGAGAGGAGCAGCAAATAAAAGCGTAACACGAGCTTTCCGCGAACTGTTTTTATTTGCGAAGCCAGCTTCCCCCTGTAGGTAAAGAAACTTGCGTTTCAAATGCAGTTACTCAGTCTTCTCGTCGTCAGCACTGCAATGTTAAACGGAAGCAATCGATACTCAGTTACTTCGCGCACTTTACGTCTGACCTTTGCTATTCCTCGAGTCACAATCCCTTCGTCAACCGCACATCACGGAGGAATGGGAAACCAAACCGCGAAACCAAAAGCCGCTCTCAAAAGAACAAACTTGAAGCTGCTGTTGCACGGTAACCAGAAATGATCGCGTAGCGTGAAAGAAAATTAAATTGCTTGCCACCAGATGGCAGGGTCAAGCAGAGAAGTAGCTAGGTTAGGTTGCGCTATGTACCGCCCAATTCATGTTCTACCAAAAATATTTTCATTTGCTCACGCCACCGTTGCGGTTCGGGATCTTCGGGAACCTTTATTATACACACATGTAGACAGATTACGCATACTACAAGCTTGAGCTGGACATACATTGAGGGAATACAGATACCTGGCACATTTCAATATCAATAACAGCAACATAACCCGATCACTACTTCCTAGCTCTGCATCACCGTCTTTCATAATAGTCGTTTTGAACGTACAGAATTCCTCGGCGACCACCCAAGCAATAACAAATATTCCCAGCATGTTGATTTTCTTCCAGCAATGTCATACCTCTGAGAGTATTTTGAACGGATGAACCTTTTAGTAAAAAGTAAACGCTGGATCATGCCGTAATTATTTAAAGTCAATAAATCGAGCCTCTCCAATACGGTTTCAAGCCATGTGTCTGCTTCCCCGCACGGCACGTTGTAGCGACTATTTCTATTGTAGTGTTTCTTCTTCTATTTGTGCTGCTCACGCACGGCTGCAATTGTCGTCTTGAATTAATCTTTGTAGAGCGGATATTCACTCAGCTGGAAGTGATGCTTCACGGGCAAAAAAATCGCTTTTCGATCAACTTGAATGCAGTCAAAGCTGCGACTTGCAGCAGGTGTTAAATGTATAGAGCTACGCCGTGGTGAGCGCGAAAACATCTTGCGCTCATCCCAGCGCGCCACTTGGAGGGCAGTTTCTCCAGGAACCGTAGTATATTTAAAAAAACAAAATAAAGACTAGTTCTTTTTTTCGATTTTACTTACTTTTCTTTTTTAATGCCAAAATTCCAAACTGTAGATATACGTACTTTCCGTCATATTTCCATGCTCTTCAGTCCTTTTCGCGGAGCGCAATCGCTCTCGGGGAGGAGACAACCGACAGTCACATTGGCCACAGTGCGATAGGAGCTACGGTTAAGACCAGAGATCCAACATGACTATCCGCATGTCGATCGATTGTATCTAATCCCTCAAATGGTCTCAAACTCTTTAATGTAAAGCGGAATGTCAACCCGTGACACCCCACCCCCTCCGATCACGGCCCGACCAGCGGCACCAATGCCCGACAGTTTACGTCATCTCATCGTGTTTTACACTACTGAATCGCGAACACACTGTCACACCGGCGATAATTCAAGTCTTTTGTTCAAAACGCAAAACACTGCCATCGCGACGTGGCTGCTATATTGCTGACACGCAGAAATACAGAACTGCCAAACTGATGACGCGTATGCGGGTGTATTTTCAGTTGATTTAAGTGACCATTTTCCTATATTCTGTTTTATACACTACGACTACTCAGGAAACAAGAGATCAAACCCACGTGAGACCATAGCATACCGCGACACGAGTTAACAAAATACTAAGAAATTTTACACTCTCGTTTCAAGTGATAACTGGGACGACGTTTTATCCGAACTGGACTCTGATAAAGCATACGACAACTTTGTAGCCAAGATAAGAGGACATTATGATACAGCGTTCCCTCTAGTTCATTACAAGAAGCACTATAAATCAAAGAAACCATGGATTACCACCGAATTATACAAGAGAATAACAAAGAGAAACAAGCTCTTCGATAAGTTCATAAAAACTAAAGACTTTGAAGTCCTAGCCGAGTACAGAAAAGTGCGCAATAAACTAGCTGCAGATCTAAAGAAAGCGAAAATCAGGTATCACACAAATAAATTTTTATCTGTCCAAGATAGCCCTGAAAAAATATGGAGTATAGCTAAAGACCTATTATCGTCAGTTCCCAAAGTCATTTCAAACGAACTAACAATTGATGGTAAGACCTATTTGCACGAGTCATTGGCTGAAAAGTTTAATTCCCATTTTTTGACTGCTGGCGCTAGTGCTCCTTCAGTAACTCACAGCGATCTCTATAAAACTTTTATTAATATGAATCAAACGAACTCTATTTTTATTGCACCAACCACTGACATCGAGATCAGAAACATAATTATCTCATTAAAAAACAACACCGCGTCAGGCTTTGACGACCTGACTGTAGCTCCCATCAAAGCAATAAACGACCTGATATGTTATCCTTTTGCTCATATATGTAATAAAATCCTTGAAACAGGCATATTATCTCATAAACTGAAAATAGCTAGGGTGTGTGACATACATAAAGGAGGTGAGCTAAGTAATCTAAATAACTATCGGCCGATTTCGATACTGCCATTATTTTCAAAAGTCGCTGAAAAAGTGATAAACAGTAAGTTTTCTAAATATATTTTTGACAAAAACGTCATAACGCTTTGTCAATATGGATTCCAGAAAGGAAAATCCACAGAATCGGCTTTGTTGAACATAAAGGAAGAACTAATAAGTAATATGGAGTCTCGCCCTTACACACTCGGTATATTTTTAGATTTTCGCAAAGCGTTGGATTCTATAAAACATGACATTCTTATAGGAAAGTTACCACGGTATGGAGTAAGGGGAATCGCCCTTAACCTTATCAAAAACTATTTATTAGATAGAACTCAATTTACTGTCCTGAATGGTTTTAGATCGCAGATTTCCCGCATATAGTACGGTGTTCCACAAGGTTCCATCCTTGGACCTTTGTTATTTCTAATATATATAAATGATATTGTTAAGGTGCCGCTTACTCCCTATATTATATTGTATGCTGATGATACTAACGTGTTCTTTTCCGGAGATAATGTGCAATAGCTTGAAAAAACTGCATATAGCTGGCTTAATGAACTATCTGTATGGTTAGAGTCAAATCAGCTAGAATTAAACACAAAGAAAACAAAATATGTACTATTTAGATTAAAGAACAAACCATTACACTATAAACCACATATCCCCTTTCTAAATTCAACAATAGAGTCTACTAGGGCACACAAATTTCTTGGAGTATGGTTTGAGGAGTTTTTAGGTTGGACTAATCATGTAAATAACTGAAGATGTAACATCTCACGTTCAATTGGATTGCTGCGCAAGATAAGGGAATTACTACCAAACTGGCTCAAACTAAACCTGTACTACGCTCTTGTATATTCTCGGTTACAATATTGTCTTTTAGTGTGAGGCACAACAACGAAAACGAACACTAAGAAAATATTCCTTTTACAAAAGAAGGCTGTAAGAATTATTGACAATTTAGGCTACTTCGAACGTACAGCATCCTCATTCGAAAAATATAAGTTACTACCAATAGAACATGTCCTCTCTTATAAACTGGCAATCGTAATTTTTGATAAGATCAAGCATGATGAGGCACATTTCCTCGATACTTATCTTCATAAACCTGCGGAATACGATCTTAGGCGTACCAATTATACAAAACCAAATGTTAGAACTAACTATGGAACTCAAAAACTACATTACAAAATTCCTAACGTACTAAATAAACACCCAAGCATTGTGCAAATAGCACAGCAGTGTAGAACAATCCACCCGTTCAGGAAAAAAGTTAAAGCATATTTCCTTGAAGCTGATCGCCTACCTTAGATTATTTAATGTGGCTTTTATGTGTTCTCATTGCAAATATTGTGCCTTTAATATGTCCTTCTTTCATGGTGTTATGAAGTGTGGTGATGTGTTAATATCAGACGTGCATTGGATGATTTTGTTGATAATGACGACGTTAATGTCAATGAATACAGCTTTCTCTAGTTCTTGTTTCATGATTTTTTTTAGTTTGTTTCTTTTTTAATTTTAGAGCGCAGCTCTTAGGGGCCCGTTCCCGGCTTGAGCGGCGTCGCCGTCGGCGTTGGCGTCGCCGTCGGCGTCGGCGTCGGCGTCGGCGTCGGCGTAACCAAGGTCATCCCAAGGTCACGTGACCCCCAAGGTCACGTGACCCCTCCCAAGGTCATCTCAAGGTCACGTGACCCCACGTGATCCCCTGAAGGTCACGTGACCCCTCGAGGTCACGTGACCCCTTCCAAGGTCATCTCAAGGTCACGTGACCCCAAGATGACCCCACGTGACCCTTTGAAGGTCACGTGACCCCCAAGTCACGTGACCCCTCTGAGGTCACGTGACCCCCGAGGTCACGTGGTGGCCTCCCCAAGGTCACGTGACCCCCGAGGTCACGTGACCCCCAAGGTCACGTGACCCCTTCCAAGGTCATCTCAAGGTCACGTGGGGTCACGTGACCTTGAGATGACCTTGGGAGGTGGGGTCACGTGGGGTCACGTGACCCCCCGAGGTCACGTGACCCCTCCAGGTCACGTGACCCCAAGGTCACGTGGGGGTCACCTTTGGGGTCACGTGGCCTTGAGGTCACCCCCAGGTCACGCCTCCCCGAGGTCACGTGACCCCCTCCCCGAAGTCACGTGACACCCCCCCCGGAGCATATTAAAGAATGAGGGGAGGAGGAGGAGAAGGGGGAGGGGTCTACCCTCCCCTCAGTACCCTTCACTCCTCCTCCTCAAGAGCTGCGCTCCAATTCGGCGTTACAGGGATTTGTAAACGGCTTTCACTTTTTATTATGACGCATTGCTTATGTTTATATGGATGATATTGATTGGAATGGGTTTACTGATGCCTATGTTTATTTCAATCTTGTTGCAAAATTATTGTATGCTGTCTCTGTTGACTGCTATGGGCAGGGGAGGGGGGGGGGGGGCTAGCGGCCTCGTCAGAGGGCTTTTTTGCCTTCTTTTGTTGCAGCCCCCCAGACATATGTATGACAAATGTATGTCTGAAATAAACTATTCTATTCACGTTGACTGCCGGTTGGCTCTCGGAATCAGAAAACAGAACCGAACTCCGCACAGAAGGCACCCTGGGCACCCTGGGCACCCGGCAGCAAAACCTGCCTGTCTTGGACGCAGCTTCCGCGATTTCCGTAACGTCGTCAACGCCGACAAATTAACTGTGAACTGTGCAGTGCACACATCGTTCCGCGTAGTCCGCATGGTTGCGCGAGGGTTCCGCAATCCGGAGTTGGCCATCTTAGCCAAGTGTACGTAGCGCTGCTGGTACTACTCCTGAACTTGGCTATGTTTAGCGGCTTCGTCTTCTCGTTTGATAAAATTAGTGGTAAAAACGTCAATGCAACCGAAATGTTGTGCACGTTTGGAATGGGAGACGGAATTACAGGCGGCCTTCGCTGCCGCTGAAGCTCAATCAACTAAAGAACATTTACCCGAAAGAAGATTTGTCGGGAGGACGGAATCTTTCTCCCGTCTGCCTGGAGAAGGAGCAAAACGTCTCGTTCCTCCCTTCTTCTGGTCTCCGCTTGGGGGCACGTCAGCAGAAGGGAGGAAAATTCGCCGTTGCCATCTTTTCCCTCCATTTTACAGCGGAGCTGTTAAGGGCTAGGTTCCCCAGGATCGTGCCCACCAGCAAAGAAATGATGACACCAAATTCTGGACAGCCACCGCCATCTATGAGGGACGTCAACAGCCAGACAACTGGTTGCGGAGGAAGAAGAGCGGGATCGGAACGAGCGACGATGTGCGCAGCAGCGCAAATAATTCCGCAGCCGCTGCGAGGCCGCTATCGCCTACTTCGTCGAGAGCTTCAGATTCCCTTGAGACACAAGAGCAGATCGCTCGCCTGGAAAGCCACCGCCGAGAACAGAAGCTACAGCCCCGCTGCTCTTCCTTCTTCCCCAGAGTGGAAAAGCTGAAAGTTTTTGTTTTCTTACAGTCAACGTGCTCTCAACGGAGGAAAGTAGCTGAACCCTTCCTGATTTCGGATTTTCCAGAACATCCACACTGTGGTGAATGACGCTCTATCTCAAGGCGGAGATATCCTTGGTTTCTTTGAGTGCCAGAACTGTTGCGTGCCAAAACAAACTATCAACACACTTTAAGCAGTAAAACAAAAATGTAAATGTGCTATGCATCTAGCCACAAAGCCTGGCGATAAAGGACACCAAAGTGCATGCACTTTGTCAAGAAGAAGAAAAACAACAGTAAAACATACAAGTTTTACAAGTCGTTAGGCCAGACGTCAATTCTGCACAACATATTTTGTTCCATGATCAATCAATCATGCAGCGAACCCTAAAGACCTGGGTGCCAATTATTACCGGCACCCAAGGTGTTGATATTTAACGGTATCTTTACAACAAATTTCAGCAGCTATATGACTATCGAGCCCCATGTACGCCAAAAAATGAAAAAAAAAACAAAAAAACAGAACAAGAACAAAAGATGCGCAATGCCACCCTCATTGACAGCGACATAAGTATGATAGTGTGCTCTACTGAATACCGAAAAAGATAAAAACGGATACTTAAAGAGAGAAAGCAGAAAATGTTATCCCTGAAAGGGATGAGCTTGAGGTTCGTCAATTACATAAATCAAACAACCAAGCGCTTACGGACGTAAAGAGCACGTTCGCCGCTGCGTCGAACTGCAGCTTCGAAGAGATGGATTGCATGGCGGCGTGATCTGCGTTCGTGGCTGATTTCATCAGGTCGTCGAACGTCACTGTGCCGCTATGAAAGACAAACATAAAATCACTATACAAAATGCACATAAAAAGTTAAATTTTGGAAAAAATATGGATCGAGTTAATTTTTATAGTGTGCCTTTCAATTACCTCAGCGCTCAAAACAAGGCCTCGACGATTTGTTCACTTGGGGCAAGTCAGACCTCACGGCACACAACGTTGTGCAATATTGAAGGATACTGCGAACATTGCCGCAGAATAACGTCACCAGAAGCGTGTAGTATATGTCCGTGTTTGGAAACGGTGTAAATAGTAATAACTTAGTCCCGCTTCCCAAGCAGTCAAGGAACAGCGATCGCAGACGTTTTTAAAACTCGAAGTTCCTTTTCTTTGAATCTGGAACGTCTTCATTGGGGGACGGAACCCGGTTGGTAGTGGGACGCCGTTCTTTCAGAAATTTCGACAGGGCTTATCGTACGAATGTAACTCGCAACTTTCACGGCCTATAGAGATTTGTAAAAAGAGCTCTCTGGCCGCTGCCATTTTGCCACTCGAGCGACCCCTATCAGCCAAAAATATCTGCCACTCGCCTGAGCTGTGGAAACCCGGTCAGCGCGACTCCCCACCTGCATTGTGCATTCGGAGTTCACCGGCTTTCCTTGAGAGTTTTTACTTTATTTGCCCGTATAGGACGCTTGCGTGCTTTGTGTTTTTTACACTCTGAGAACCAGGGAATACCAGGGCTCGTAGCCTGCTCGACCTTCGCAGGAAACGAACGAAGAGAGCGAACATCAAGGAGCCCGCGACGAGGGCCGTTTGACGTTCTTCAAGAATTATTGCCGTTGAGATAATCTCCAAAAAGCCTTCCCTGCTATGTTCTCGGTCTTGGCGAGAAGTAGCTGATAGGGTCGGGCGGTCCGGGATATGGGGACGGTGTAGACACGTTTGCTCATATGCTTTGAAGCTGTGAAAAAAAAAAGCATTACTCTTCAAAACGTACTCCAAGACAAGCCGGATTCCGTCTGACCGTCGTGAAGTGAATATGGTCGACACTGTAGATTGATTATGCTGTGTTATTCGAGTCTTTTCTCAAATCCTGGTCGGATAACGCGGCGTCGTGGGGTACGTACAATATATGTTGTTCGATTGGTGAGACTCATTGAATTTCATGTTGTGAGCGGGGAATATCCATGCTGTTCGGCTACACTCTGGTGCGGTCAAATATTTTAGGCTATTAAGACATTTGTAGATTGACATGGCTGAGTGTATGGTGCCGTTAAAAAGATCAACAAAAAAGAAACAAACATTCCAGTTGAATTTGTTGTGTCGCGTACAGACTCGCCGAAAATAGCTTTCATTTGTTTGTTTTTGTTTCCAAAAATAGTGCAATGCTTTTTTAAAAATGCTCTTCGCCATAGAACACAAAATAAAAAAATAAAACTGGGCAATATTGCCAGCACCAGCGTTCGGAATCGCGCTTACGCAGGCTGCCACAGCCTACCGACGAGAAAACCCACAGCCCAGCGCAGTAGCCCAGCGCAGTCAGGCAGCAGTGACGTACACTCTCAAAACCAGGGACGCGCGCTGTAAGTTGCTTCGTAAGCGCTCTTACACCTATCAAGATGGCCGCCATCTGGATGATCGACACGAGCACTGATCTTTATTTAAGTAGGCTGTATCTCGGAACGGGAGTCCGCCAGTGGCAACACCGGCGGCCATCGCTTGGCCCCAGGTAATACATGCAAGTGTATGGTAAAAACACGGAGAGGTAAGGACTATGACGTGTATAATTGACGCTTGATTTCGAATCCTTAATAATATTTTGCGATCATTGATTTATGTATTTCATGGCCGAAATTAGAACCCATGAAGATGTTGAACGTTCATTCAAATATCATGCGTGCAAAAGCACCCACGGCTGAGCTGGCAAGCTTGCTTGTGTCATGGAATAAGCAAATTAACTTGCTTTCATTAGAAGCGTCTAAAATTACGCTCAGCTGTTCCTGGACGTCCAACACGTTTGGCAGTAACAGTGGTTTCCCCGGAGTTGGCCCCCACCATTCAGCGTAACAAGACCTTCAAACCTGGCGTCTGCTGATTCCAACTTACTTCGATACCACGACCAACTCTGCACTTACTCTCTGCAACTCTTGCCTCGTTGAGCTGCGTCATGTTTTTCGACCCGCAGATTCAACCTAACCACATATTACTTATATATAAAAGTTGAGACGCCTACCGGTTTTCATTTTTGTGCACGAAATATTTTACATGATTCCCCGAAAATACCTGAGAAGTTTAATTTCCGTTTGTTTCACCAAACCTCGAAAGCAAAATATTTTCTCGTTTGCCCCATATTGTCATTTGCCGGTGTCAAGCGATGGCTCCGGTGGTCGTCACTCGACCCCAGTAAGCCAATCCTCAAATTGCAATCCAGCCGACTTGCTTCTTTACAGTCAACGTCGGTGTTTGGAGGAGACGGCAGAGAAAGGAAAAGTACAGAGCCTGAGTAGTGGACAAGCGTGGCGTGACGAAAGTGGATAGAGGACAACGAAAGAGAGAGTGTTCAACTTCTTAACCAAAGTCACGTGGTTCATGGATGATCACACTGATCTCTATTTAAGATTTGCTGGGTCGCAGATCGCACCTCCGCAAATGCGGCAACCGGTCGTCCATCTTACGTCACCCGCTCTTTCGCTGTCAAGACAGTTACCATACTTACCATCTGTAGGTCACGTGTCAACAGACTCAAGGGTCATCGGACCACTGCATTGACAACGCATTAACGGGTTACGTAAGACGGCCGACCGGTGGCCGCAATCGCGCAATTTGCTCGAAGCGGGGATGCGCGATCCAGCAAGTTGTCCGAGATCAGTGGGCTAGCAGCCGTCGACACGGTATTGCCACAGTAGGTAAAGAAGGTCAGAGTTGTGTAAAAGTTGCCTGGTTGCCATATGCAAACCGCGAACATTAAGAACTATTTTTGTATTTATTAGGGCCCTAAATACTCTGAAATGTATTCGGTATGCCCATTTAACTAAGGTGGTTTCTTATAACGAATAATCGAATTCTTCTGATTTCCGTGTCCTGCCCTTTAAAGTGTTTTCATTTGGGCTTAAATCTTTCTTAAATCACTCTGAAAGCACTGACTTGCAACACGACGCATCTTCGGAAATTGGAAACAGCGCGCACATCTTGCAGTTTGTGTCAACTCAGACGTTCATGAAAATAGGTGCACGTTTATAGCACTTACACTTCGGCATAACTAACATTTTTCATGAATGGTGCATGCTTTTCAGGAAGAAAATTGAAAATTTTTATCTAACATTTATAGTGCACTTTTGTTTTGCAGTGAAAAGCATGTTCGATGTGCTATGCTTCCGGGCCGTGGGCAGGGAGCAATGCTTTGAGGAGGGAAGCTATCTGAAGGCGATTGAACTCATGTTTGCCTTGTACTATTGTCTGAACATCCAATACCCAAGTGAGCTTTCCGCAACACAGGAATTCATGCAGAGGTAGATAAAAATCTCCATACCTTTCTGCATTGATTTATGAGAAGGGAGCACCCGTTGGACCTTAGAACGGCAACCAGCGTTTCACTGATACAAGCATCTTCTACTCCTGGTCAATCTCTTAGCGAAATTCTGGCTGCCATTCTGGGGCTTTTTATCATGTCTCATAGTCTCAGCTGCACCACTGCCTTGTCTACTTTAATTAATGATTCTTTATATGCATTATGGAGCATAAGTGTCGCATGCGAAGGAAGTCAAGCAAATCAGAGTAATAAAATATTTGACTTCCAACTTGAATACCTCATTAACCGTAGCATCACAGGACGTTGCTGCAAGAAATTTGATATATCTTACATGCCAGCATGGTTATAGTATGCCCCTTATTTACCATTAATATCAATATATATTATAAGGTGCATCTAAACAGAACATAATAACGTCAGAGGGTTGTGGCCCTAAGAGTATCTTGTGGTTCGGAGGTTATCAAAAGCGCAGACGCAGCATCACAACATTCAGTATTTAACCTGCTCTTGAAAGGATATACTTCTTGATTTATACTGTGTTTGCCAGGTCCCAGTAGAACGGTGGACTAGAAATATGTCTCGCATATTTCTATATGCGAGGCACCTGATCCTTACGTTTAGACCCTCAGCCATTATCTAATGCGCTTCTTATGAGCCCAAAACGGTGAATATTTGACGCACATCTCCGTGATATTCGGGAGTAAAAAATAGTAAGTAGAGACAGCGAATGCAATTGCAGAACAACTATACTCGTCTTTACCTTCAGGACTTCTGTTGCTACTCAAGAACAGGAGGAGACGGACCCCTTCTACGTGGAGAAACTTTAAATGATAAATAATTCGTACACTCTCGTGAAATGTAAGCAGGCCCAATCTATCTATTGCCGTGGTCTGCATCATCATTTCATAGGCCGCGCAAGGACTCGGTCAGCTGCTCTAGACGAGGGTGTGGTAGTCTGTCCGATTTTCGCACAGTGCATCTTACAGCCTAAAGTGCTTCCTCGAGGGCTTGTGCACATGTCCAGCTGATTTTTCGTTACTGACCGCGACCGCCTTTGCAAGATTGATCGTAAGTATTCTGAAGAACCGTTGCCAAAACAACAACCAACGTTGCTCGAACACCAGCGCAAAGCAGCTCGAAGGAGCTCTCCGAGTGGGGTGAAGTGGGGTGAGGTAGTAGCGCCCCTGGCGGCAAGCAAGTGAACTACATACGGAGAAAAAATGCCATTGACTGCCGAGCGATTGCAAAGGCCGTAAGAAGAGAAAGAGAGCGCGCGCTTGCAGTCCGGCCGTGGGTAGGCAAATGTTGCAATATGTTATACCAAAACTGTTAAATTTCCTTCTAGAAAAAGAAATTTGCATTGACACTACCTCCTTCAAGGCTTTGCGTTCTCTTTACCTGTAGCAGTGATTTACCTCCCCCACTCAAATGAATCTTTAAATTTGTTTATGCTATATAGAATGCACTCTTTTTGTGTTTTTCGGATTCCTGTTTGCAACAACTGTGCATGCCATCTGCGTAGGTAATTAATAACTGTTTTGTAATCTGATGCATATATATATATATATATATATATATATATATATATATATATATATATATATATATATGTATATGCATATTTATATATATATATATATATATATATATATATATGTGTGTGTGTGTGTGTGTGTGTTTTTCTTTTTGCTGCAATGCCAATGTACGGGGCCGAGGGCTGGTCAAGCCTCCTTGGAGGCTTTTATCCTTTGCTCCACCATGCTTCATGGAAAATTGCCTATTATCATTATTATATTATTTTAAATTTTAATTTTTTTTTAGATTCTCGACGGGAGTGGTTTTTTTTTTTAATATTTTTGGCCCCGTGGGTAAATAATTGAGTTGCAGCTGGAGAAAACAGCGGGTCATGCAGGAGTAGTTTTATCTGGCATCCCACATTTTAGTCTGAATATCGTAACAATATACAGTTTCTACAAAGCCTTGTCAGCAATCTTTTCACGCTATGAATTGGCTCCGTGTCGTGCTTTTCATTCATTCATAAACTCACCCCCCCCCCCCCTTTCCACTTCGCTTTTACTCCTCGTTGCTGTCCCCCTTTTTTGGAACAGACTCCATCGGTGTAGGATGTGTCTTATTGTAGGCTGTCGTTGGAAGGCGAAAGAGTTGTATTTGTGCTTCTACGCCTGTTTTCTTATTATAGGAATCTGTTTATGCCACAAATGTATTACACCTAGTAGAAATTCCAATTGTAGGGCACCAATTTTTTTAGGTTTTCTTGTTTTTCGCATAGCCTTGATTGTTCTGGAAGTTACCGAGATTGCTTTCCACATAAAAACTAGACGTTGCCCTCTAATTATATCTCAAAAATAAAGCTATGAGCCTGCTATACTTAGTATTGTATCTGGTGTGCATTTGTATAAAATTTCTAACACGGTATTTTAGCGCATGTTAATTTTCGGGGGCGCAGTTGGTGGTAATTCCTAATATTAAGTTGTTACCGCAGGCTTGAAGAAACACATTTAACGCGGCAATGTCATCTTCAAGGGAAGTTTTCGGACTTCCATCGTTGAAATAGTTTCGTAAAATAAGTCACAAGTTAGTTTCGCAGTCTAGTGCCAGTCAGAGTTAATCAAATGCTTCTGCACTGCGCTTATGTGTAACTCATAGTTTGCCACAATCGACAGGTTTAATTTGTGATCGCATTCTGTTTAGAACATATGCACATTCCACATTTTTTTCTTTAGGTTCTGTAGTTTTAGCCCACTAATTATTTTAAAGAATAAAGGTACGAACATGTTTTCCTTAGTACTGCATTTTTTTGTGCGCTTGCTTGAAAGTTCAAACTAACACTCTGTTCAAGCACCTTTTAATTTCTGTGAGGCGCAGTTGGCGGTAAGTTGTGACAGCAGGCTTGAAGAAACTCATTGAACGCGGCAATT
Organism: Ixodes scapularis; assembly: GCF_016920785.2. NCBI lineage: Eukaryota > Metazoa > Arthropoda > Arachnida > Ixodida > Ixodidae > Ixodes > Ixodes scapularis. The sequence continues at coordinate 57,102,496 of NW_024609857.1, read as the reverse complement.
ACATTTCTAAATACACGTTTCGGACTTCTCTCGTTGAAATAGTTTTGTAGCATAAGTCATAAGTTAGTTTCACTGTCTAGTCCACGCCAGAGTTAAGCTGAGGCTCCTTTACTACGCTGATGTGTAACTGAAAGTTTGCTGTGGGAGGTTTATTTTGTCATCGAATTCTGTTCAGAACCTAATCCTATCCCACATTTTTTTACAGGTCCTGCAGTCATGTGCAAGTACTTAATTGCTCTGGAAGTTACAAAGATTGCCTTTTAGATGCAAGCTGGATGTGGGTCACTAATTATTGCTCAAGAATAAAGGTATGAATATGTTTTATTCGCAATACATCTTGTATGCACATGCTTGAAAGTTCTAACACTGCGTTCAAACACTTTTTAATCTCTGGGAGGCGCAATTGGCGGTAACGTTCTTAAAGAAACTCATCGACGGGGAAATCATATCTTGGAAGAAATGTTTTACACTTCCCTTGTAGAAATGGATTGGTAACATATAAGTCACAATTTAGTTTCGGTCTTGTGCGCCCGCCAGAGTATTGTACCGGCATCGTACCTGCATCGTGCTGGCTAGCGGTCGCACTGCAGTGACTGACTCTTTCATATACAGCGTGAAAGAGTGTTGATACACTATACGAGATCAGTTTCAAGCTGTCTGAACACTCATGCCAAATTTGTGCTACACTGTTAGTATTATACCTTCGTCGTACCCGCATTGTAGTCGCTAGGGTCGCACTGCAGTGGCTGACGTTCTCATATACAGCATGACCCAGTGTTGATACTCTATGCGAGACCATGCTTATGCTGTCTAAACACTCATGCGTAACTTATGTTACTTTTTGTAGTATTGTTTAGGTATCGTACCGGAATCGTACTGGCTACCAGTCGCACTGCAGTAGCTGACGTTCTTATTAAATTCGAATAGATTGAATGGCGACCCCTTTGTAACGGGGGTCGCTCGCCGGAAGTTCCGGTGAGGGCCTGCCAAAAACTAGCTCAGATGTGCTCCCCGCCAAGCTACAACGTGAACCAAATGATGAAGTATGCGAGACCAGTTTTATGCGTAATTAGTTCCTTTTTTAACATCTCAAAGGCATCGGACTGGCTAGCAGTCGTAGTGCAGTGGCTGACTTCCTCATCCAAGTGTAAATCAGTGCTGGTATAGTATGTAAAACCAGTTTCATGCTATCTAAGACCTCTCGCCTAATTTGCATTACTTTTTGTAGCATTGCGTCTTCATCGCACCTGCACCGTATGGGCGTTTTCCGACTGGCAGTTATAATGCAGTTGCTGACTTTTTTTATGTACAGTGTGAACCAGTGTTGATATACTGTATGCAATAAGGTTTTATGCTGTCTAAATATTCACTATTAATTTGAGTTGGTCATTGTGTAAAAAACAAACAAAAAAGGATTGATACGTATACTTACGGTTTTGGAGAATCGCCGATTAGAATCACGTGCCTTAAATACGGCAGTCTAAAAAAGGAACCGTGAAGTCATCGACATTATTTGGCAGGTCGGTAGCACCGACTTTTTATTGGCGTGATAAGCTGGTGTCGCTCTAATTACCTGGGGCTTTTGAGTTCGCCCGGCGCAGCTCTCTCCAATTCCGGCGCTATCTCGAGCAGCGACTGATAGTAATCTTGCCTCGCAAACTTTTCCGACAGAATGACTGCCTCGCACTCAGTCTGCACAAACAAAACATGCGAAGTTTGTTCAGTATTACTTTAGTGCAAAGTGCTTGTGCGATCGATTCATCTTATTTTTTTTGCAACTTTATCTATCAGGTAATTTTCGACTAGTTTTGGCGTATAAAAAACTAGAGTCTGGTTCACACACCTGGGTTTGATTGCGATGGACTGCGCAACAACCTCTTGCAATTGCTGAGAAAGAGACTAAAGCGCTGGATGAATTTTTTAAGTTTCAAAGTGCTGGCAGTCTGGTGCATGCTTGGACGCACTTAAGCAAAAAATTCCGGAGCGGCGCCGCTAACGTAGTGCGTCGCGGCGGCGCGGCGCCGGCGTCTACTGAAGATCAATAGAAGCGGGTTCGCAAACGGCGGCGCGTCACTGGCTGCCACAGCAGACCAATAAGACAGTACGTTTCTGAATGTCACTCGAATCGATACCTTTAGCTCTTTCGGAAACATATATATGATTACTTGTCATGAATTTATTTATTTCATCCCTCAGTGCCCAAAGGCTTTAATTACGATTGATTACAAAATATAGTAATTGAATTATAGCGAACCGTACTGCAAAAATAAAAAGAAGTAATTGAAGCGCTAAAAGGTCCAATAAAATGTAATTGTTGATAAGTAATGTCGTGGTCGAGATACGACTGATTGGATTGAGTAGGTTTACTCTAGCATTGGAATATACAGATGTGAGCCGTGTCGTGTCTGGTCGCGATCTAGTGAAGAGTGGTCCGCGCGCAGAAGCGGCGGGCAGACTCCAGGGTCACACGGCGGCGGTGGCGATGATGATGATGACCTCCCGACAAGTAATCAGTTGCTTGTAACCCGTTACGTACAAGTCTGGTCACGGGTGATTGGAAGCCAGGGGCTTGGGCAAGCACTTGGCTATATTTAAGGGCCTGGGTGGGTTGCTTTCTGTTGTCTGGTGCTTCTTTCCACTCCAACGGATCGTTCTGTTGCAGGTTTGGTCATGTGAGAAGAATACATATGTTGAATAATTTCATTCTCCTGACCACAAGCCTGGCATGTCGTTCACTAAACCAGCCAATTATATCTATCATGGTAACCCAAAGTTCGGAGTCTCGAGTCGTCCTGCGAGTGGCTCAAAGAGCAGGCGGCTGCCGAGGCTGTTGTCGTACAAGACACTCTCTGCTAATATTGTATTTCTGCAGAGATTGTACAGTCACAGAGCTGACTTAGCCTCGGCTGTCTCCGTCTACAGGATCATCTTCGGCTACAGCAATTCCGTTTCCCACTTCGTGCTACGTGTCATGGGAACTGCGAAGATAAACAAAATAACGTATTTTTTCTATACTTTGGTAAAGTCTCTTTCTCCACCTTGTCTGTACGCCAGTCAGATAGATGCATACAAAAATATTATTTGCTTATCGTCTTCTGTCCAAGAATCGCAGCCGCCCATAGAAGACAATCTTGCTTATGGCTTCTCTGGCCTCGAAAGACGACCATCCGAGATCTCCTTGGACAGCCTCGTTGGCGACCATGCCGTGGCATCCCACAGCCTGACTCCCAACGTCTCCATGACGGCGGCGACAACCTGGCCACATCTCCGGGTATAATCACGACAGCGTTAGCAAAAGTCACATCACGTACTAAGGCCGCCTTCCGAAATTCGCGCGAAACGACAAACCGACTGCAACTTCAAAGGTTTGGCTTCCGAAGAACATTAGAGTCTCGCTTGACTGATTGCCAAAGTTGCAGATGGTGCTCGGCTAGGCACACTCGATTATTGTAGAAGGTAATATAAAGTTACCTATATGCGTCTTGCACAGAGATTCTCGCGCCCTTAAGCACTTAGTTGCTCAGATTAGGATCTTCAGATCCAGCGTGCTGCATCACTGCCCACTTTTTGTAGTTAAACCGGAGGTGTCGTGAATACGCCTCCTCTTCGCACTTGTGTAGCAACAACTGTAGGGCCTCTAATTCAGAGGCCCTTCATTAGTTGCTAGTCTCCGCTGAAATCTCCGCTGCGAGTACGATATGATTCGAAAAAGTGCTGGCAATGCCTAAATCACTCCCTTACCTTCCTCTAAATTAGAGAAAGTAAACTCGGACCCCGACTTTATGCTGCTGAATGTTCTGCTTCTTTTGCCTTAGTTGCTGTATTTACTCCTATTTTTAAAAAACGTAACGAGTAATTAAAGTAATCCGTTACCAATATTTGATAACATAATCACATTATAAGTTACTTCGGGAAAAAAGTAACCAGGCAATTACAAAATTACTTCAAAGAATAACAAATTACAAGTAATCTGTTACTTGTAACGGATTACTTCCGAAGTGGGGATAAACTTCTTCCCTTTTTGCGGGCAACTTCAATACGGCGGGTGATGGTAAAGATATATATATGGCAGACGTCGACCCCGTCAAAAAGCTCCATGGAGCTCAGTTAGCACCGATTCGCCTCTGCCCAAGCCATTACGTGTTTTTTCGCGATATGCATGTAAGCTTTGTATACCGTGGAAGTCACTCTGATGGGGTTATAGTCCCGGCGGTGTTGTCTGTTTCCACCCTCCTTAGGAATCAAGACAACACAGCCAATGTGCCAGTATGGTGGTAAACACTCAGTGCCGCGGAGGATCACGGTGAAGATCACAGGTATTGCTCTATGAATTCCTTTTCCATGAATTTAAAACAAGACGCCGGTATCTTGTCCTTGCCCTCTGAGATGAATTTATGCAAGTGTTCCATTGCTCACAGGATCGTAACCCAGACAAAGGCGTCCTCCTGAGAGTTCTGTGCGTGGCATCACCCAGTCTTGATGAGACGGTGTAGATTATCCGAAAGAGATATCTTCCTTAGATAGTCAGAGAAGTGGGTTCCAAAGCCTCTAAGTTCCTGTAAACTCGTCAACGATGATTGGTTCTTAGTCTCTGCTATCTAAAAATTCGAGGTAGCACCAAAACTTCATTGGTGCATTTTTGCCGCTGCACCGACCATCACCCTAGCCAGATCTGCCGTTCTTATCTTCTGGTACGTGAGCTACCTAGCATATTGTTTGCTAACCTGGTTGTATTCCATTTCTCGTCTATCTCTTGCTCAAGCCCATTGCGAAAAGATATACGATGGCACTTGACATCCATAAATGGCTGACTTGACAAAACCTTCCCACCATCTTTTGCGGCGTCTGCTTCCATATAGCCTTTTCTGTGAATGATGTTTGATAAGGACTTTAAGCACTGTGATGCGTGTCCATATTTCCCCGCACGTCTTCTGATGGCACTTTTTTTCTTCAAAGTTCTGCATAACAATTTTTACACCCCGCTCTTTTAAGTACGTTCGTCTGGGGCGTAGATCTCTTTTCGGTCCTTTGTTTTTTTTCAAGTGGCTTTGCTGAAGTTCAGCCTCAAAGGTTTTGGTCACTGCTAATAGCGTACTCGTCATCTTCATCTACTCAAACCTGAGTAATATGTTGTCCGAGGTGGTGAGGCACTAATGCATAATTAATGCAGGTTTTGCTTCATCGAGCACACCGTGCGAACTGTTCCTCACATATTGACCGTAGGTTAACCACCTTGAGTTGAAACTCTTCTGCTAGCTTTAAGAGTAGCCCTCCATTACTGTCCTCCCACCCATCTAATTCCTCCAGATGTCCATTAAAATCCTCAACATTGTTAGCAACACACGCCACATTCGCCTGGTTCTAGTCCTTTCGTGCACAGTGCACTTTCTAATGCAAGATAAATCACGCAAACCGCGATTAGACACTAGTAGCTTCCCCGTAACCCAGAGATGGTCTTGGCAAGGCCTTGACTCTCGCTGTTACGATGACGAGCTACGCCAAAGAACACCCTTTCCCCCTCTTCCCTTCCCTCCGCTGCCTTTTATGCCGGTTGCACCCGGTCCAATTCCAGTCCGGGCGTGCAAAGTCTTCCTCAAGGTGACACAGATGTTTCTTCCTGACCCCGTAAAGCTGCGTACCCTCAAAGTTCATTGCATAATAACGTTCTTGCTATTTTTGATCTGACCTTGCTCCTTGAAGGTTTAAAAAGCCAGACGTCTCTGTCAGGTGTCTTCGGTGCTTCCGCCCTTTTATACGCCTTAACACTCTTTCCTTTACTGCGCCCCCCCCCCCCCCTTTATTACCCTGTCGAGATATCTCTAACTGCGGCCCCCAGTTGTCGCCGCACAGTCTCTGCAATCAAAAGCGCATAGCCATGGAGAACCTCCGTCGATAACCGAGCTGTCCACACTCCCCGGAGCCATTGAGGGTGTTTGCATCTCCATATTGATCTCCATTGCATGCAGCATTGCCTCGTCCGGCGGTCTCTTGCCAGTCATTCGTGGCAGGCTCTCCGGGATGGGGCCAAATCGGTGGGTACATAAGGGACTTTTCGCTTGGAGTTGGCAGCAATCCCCAGAAAGCATTCTTTTTTTTTTTAACAAAATATTCCCAGTGTGGCCGCTCCGCTTGCCCCTTGGTATTCTGCACAGGCTGATGTCGTTGGTGGGCAATCTAATTTTCTTTTTGGGACGATGAAGCTCTCGGTTCGCTGAATACTCGTCTAGTCTTTAAAACGGAAGTCCTAGTGGAACTCTTCTCTAGGACTGCGTGGCCCCTTTGTTGATGTCCCAGCTTTACGTGTTGCGTGAAGCCTCCACTGTCCCCCTTCCCGCGATATGGAGGCCTGCAGAGATTGTAATCGCCTTTTTTCCTTTGTCTTAAAAAAAATATGTTCAGCTATTCCACTCTGTGAAGGTGGTTGGCCAGCGAAGCTGTAGAGTATCACCAGAAATGATGCACCAAGAGACTCACAAAAGTACTTCACCAAATGTTTATTTACAGTAATACATCATTTTGAAACCGTAGTCATTAATAATATTGTGATCACTATGATATATACCCATGGATTTCATTACAACTTTGGTGAGATTCTTTGCTAAAGCTAAATTTATACATGACCGATGGCGAACGTAAGAGGCATGTTGCTCTTCGGGAGTAATAACTATACATAGCCTTCTCATAGCAGCTGCAAAACACACTAGAATGCCCTGAACGGCAGCTGCTGCTTTTATATATGAAAACATAAATAAAAGCAGCCGCAGTATACATATATGTATATATATAAAAATCAGCAGTATACATATATGTATATATATATCCAGTGACGTCACCCTACTCTACATGGAGGTGACTAGGCGTATATGTACCCTGCATTTCCATACAATGGAGCGCTTTTAAATGAAGTTTGAGACATTTTCTTTTGCAGACGGATACCAAAAATGCATGGAACCCTATCCATATGCAGCTCCGCTGTAAAACGATTTGCAACCTCAGCAATGCGGCCTGTCACAATCTCGATACCATCTTGGTTGTAGTGAAGCCCATCTCTATTCATGATGTGTGTGACTGCTAGGTCCTCAGTTAAGTCCACATGCTTGGGTCGTGCTTTGTCGCACATTTTTGTTTTCAACATGGCGTTTAACATTAAAGCTGCAGCCGGCATTTTTGTTATCTCTAGTTGACATTCCGAATATAGAGTAAACCACCAGGAAGCTTCTTCTTTTCGCCCATCTCTTCTCCAGGTTCTCGACAATAGCAGCCGCTCGGCGTCCTTGTAATTGGTCGTCTCTTCCAACATGCAGGAAGTACATGCTAGGAATTTTCCTCGCCAGTTTCTCGCATTCCGCGATCATCGTATGAACTGCATCCAGAGTTGCGGTTTTGTTCATCAGTATTTCGAAAACTTTTCATCGTCTATTTCGCCGAAAGGCGATTGGGCAAGCTAACCTAAGTTGTGTCTACAGAAATCAAGGCCTTACGTGTTATCCTCCATAGAGGTTGTGCAGTCGACTGGGTTTTTCTGTACGCCTCTTCCCGGCATGACCAGTGGCCCTGTTCTTTACACGAGTCTGCTTATTGGTGACTGATTGTTCATGCAAGCGAAAATATACTTGGTTTGTCATTTATTTCTTCCGGTTCAATGGCACCTGAAGCGCTATCTGGGCTTGTGTAATGAACACACGAATGCTTCTTTAAACCGCATCTTCGCGATTGTCTTAGTAAACGTCATCTGTACGTGCCACACGCTTGACCCCCCCTTTGAAGATTTCAAAAGGGTGTTGTTTTTCCTAGGTCATTACAGAGGCTACCTCTTGTTTGGTGGGTCTGCTTTTAGCTGCCTATTAGAGAAGTCTCTCACCTGCGCATCCTGTAATTTGGTCAATTCTGCTCCCATCTCTTCACATTGAGCAACCAGACCCAGGAGCCCTTCGCGACCCTTTCTTCTGTCTTGGCTTTCCTTTTCAAACGTGTCCAACATTTCTCCGAAGCGACAAATTTTTTTAGACCGAAAGAATCATATGATACGCCACATTACGTCAAAATACGGCGTCGTTGGAGGCCTGACCGAGCAATGGTACCAAAAATGGCCGAAAACGCAACGAGTAAAACATGTCAAAATGCTCGGATTAACGTAAAATGTCTCAGGTGGGTTCCTGTAAACAAAGTAAATTAATGGCTTTGAAAAGAAAATTTGGTACATTTCGGTCAGGGTGGGAACGGAACCCGGGCCTCATGGGTCCTAGACGAGCACGCTTCCCAGAGGCCGCGGCGGCTCCACGGTTCTGGCTGACTAAACGTGCGCCTAGTGCGTGCGTCATTGGAAACGGGACGGCACAGTCAATGGGGAGGAAGTTGCGCCACGTCATGAATGTATAGAATTAGTGCGCTGCCTCCCGCGCGTAACTTGATCTTCAGATTTTATCGGTGCTGTGTCTCCTGCGATGGACCCTCGACGCGACGTCATATACGTATACGCAAACACACACACGGAATCAGCGGAAAGAACTTTAATTCATGTCGAAAGCATCAATCTAAGCCATTTCACCAAAGGGACTTTAATTCTCTCGCTTTCCACACGTAAGCAGTCTTAAGTTTCTCTGCCAAATTTTTCTCTGTCTACAACCATTCGATCCAGATGGTGTGTCAACTTGCTCAGCTTTTGTTCCAGCTCTTCAATCCGACTTTCACTGGATTTTCGGGCACAATCCAGTAATGCAAAACACAGCTGCAAGGACAGCTCGTACTGTCTTCTGTCCACCCCAAGTTGGTAGGCGTAGCCTCACCTCGCATATTGGCTGAAAAAGACCCGTTGCCCGTAGGTTTCAGATTTCCATCTTTCACAATCAGCTCCGTGGAGAACGTCGTGGGATCGACAATGCAGTCCTTATCAGCCTTGCTGTTCTGCCATTCGTCGATGCAAATCTTGGTATTCTGGTCAGCAGCCAGGGGCAGGGTAGGCTGGGAACATTGCGTGAGGAACTGGCATTCTAAACTGCCGAAGTGTTGTAAGTTGGGCGAGTTGTTATGATGACTTAGTGAACAGAACAGTGTACACAACGACAAGGACATAGAGAAGAAACTTCCACAACACACAAGCACTTGTGTGTTGTGCATGTTTCTTCACTCTGTCATTGTCTTTTTGTTCACTGTTCTGTTCACTGTGTTACATAATGTCCAGGGTCTGTGCGTCAGCTGGAATGTGCCGCGAGATCAGAAGAGGCTCGCATTGGGTTCCTTGGGAAGTAGATGTGGTTCGTGGCTCTGAAACGTCCAGCCGCGCAGCCCACATGGTCTTCTCTAAATCTTTGTCTCGCCATGTGGAAAATGAAAATGTCCTCGGAAAACACGTCTTCTTCGTTAGCTACCATTGTGTTTCCCAGGAGTCTTACAGCAAGATTACAACACCGGACACCTGTAGGCATATCCATGGGAGCTTCCTCGGTGGTTTGTAAGCGTTCCAGGAGCTTGCTTTTGTTACCACTGAATGAAAAATCCAGTGCTTTCAGCTCCCGTTTCAAATAGAGAACCTTCATTGCCGCCATCTTACAGACATGCTACTTCCACACTACGAGCGACGCGTCGCGGTGGACCACAAGAAGTCGTAGCGCTGTCGGTCGTAGTCGAACACAAGTGTGTGAACTTGCTGAAAAGTTGGACGGCGAAGCTCTTTCTGTATTGAACCTTAGAACTCTGAACATCGCGTCCTTGCCAAAACAACTATACTGCGCGCTTTCATTGCTTTCATAGGCCTGCTGTGCATAACCTTCAAGCTTGCACTCTCAAACAAAATCCCCGAGTAGAAAACAAGGAATCTTGGCTAGACATTTAAAATAAATTCTTTTTCTGTCTTATGTTTTTCTGGTTGAATTTCTGTAAAAGTAATATTATTGTCTGTTCTCGTTTGTTTGTAAACAAACCTACTTTATATTTCGAACAATTTGAATGCACAGTCTCATTTCGTAAAAACCTGCAGAAAAGAGTTCTTTTTCTTGAAATAGTAAAAAAAAGGTTTGTTCTAAAATGAAAAAAAAAGAAAAAAGTAAGAAAACTTAGAAAACGTACGTTCGTGGGAACCAGTTTAAACACTGATTTATTTTACACGGTTTAGAAAGAAACGAAAAAACGCTGTATTGATACAATAAAAATAGCTATAAGCAAAATATTTTTGCTGATAAGTGTTTTTATCTATATATCTAAATACTTTAACAGGAAAGTATTTGATATATCACTGATTTCTTTTTTTCTGAATAACAAGTTTGTATTATCCCTATTGACCGATCTGCCAGTAGGAGGTAATCGGCTTCATCAAGCTGCAATTCTGCAGCTTGATGAAGCTCCTTTTTACAGTTTCTGTTCACTACCAAGGCGCACGTTGCGCTGACATCACATAGTTCGTCGTGGTACTACCTTTCCTGGTTGGTCCGCGGAGTGATTCGATGCCGTGACTGGTGCCTGCTGGTGTTTATTTTACACATGTCTGTATCCCCCACCTGAGTACTTAGAATACACCCAAAGGCTAACTGTATCCCCTTAGAAGCTCTAGAACGAAGCCTTATTCACAATTAGAAGAAAAAAAAATAGAAAAGAAAAAAGCGGGTGCATATCGACGAATCGGCGATCAACTCACATGGTTCAGGCAATGCTTAAGTTCGGGAACCTGGTAGGCTGTGCTGATGTTAACCTGAATAACAAAAAAAAAAAAAAAAAAGATGTAAATGCCAACAGGTTTTAATGCTTGGTCCCGCTGGGTTATGGTACAAGACGACCTACCAGAACGAGTCCCGCCTTGGCGGCCGCAAACTGGACCACCCCCCATTCGTACAGGTTCGGCGCCATGATGCCGATCATGGACCCGACAGGAAGATTGAGGGACATCAAGCTCGCTGCAAACTGGTTTATCTGCGAGAAAAAAAAAGCACTGTATCGTCTAAAACCAATGAATGACTAATGAAAGTTCAGAGCAACAATAGCCATCAGTTCGTGATATTTCTCGGCTGTTTCTATCTTACCCCCATCTTGTTACATCGTGACGTCATATCTGAGGTCGTTGTTCGCAGCACATGCTCTAAAGTAGATCTTATACGTCGTTTGATAAGAACAACGGTACGGCATTGATGGAATGCACGTTGAACATACATAAAGGTGGATTCCACAAAATCAAGATACCTGTTCTTGGCAGAAGATAAAAGGGAGCGAGTTCTCACCATGCACTGCGAACAATGATCTCAAATATGACAACATTCGACAGGGTCATGGTGAGCTAGAAGGGGGAGGCGTAGCCATTGCACGCTTTTCCCAGCGGCCGACATCCGTTCCGCGCTTCCACGGAGCATCCGCGCCGTAGAGTTATTACAATAAACGCTAGGGGTTCAGCTGGCGCTAGTGTCTACGGGATATCCGGTTGCAAATTGAAGCAGACAGCATGCAGTCTATTTTTCCAGTCTTCCTGTGTATTCCTATGGGAAAACGCGCGTGAATTTTCTTTCGTCGCCAGAAAATAACTTTTGTTATTTCGGTTGTACCGGATAGTATGATCCTTTATTAATATTGTGAAAGTGTAATTGCTTTAGTTACAGCATTTTTCCTTTACCACTGAATAATGTTAAACTTCGCTATATTTCAGGCCCAAACCTCTGTTCCATGGAAGGGATGTAGAAACGAGCGACGATTCTAAGCCAAATAACGATCGAAAGGAATGTAGAGTGCGTTCAAAGTTCGCCAGCATTCCGTTGGCGCTTATATATTGATAATATGCGTGTCCTCTCACTATATGAAAATGACCCCGTCGTGCATCTTTACGAGTGTTTAAAAAAAAACGCTCGAAACGTAAAGAATAAAGTACCCAGGCAGCACACCAATGTCGGTCCGACATTGGCCTAACATTGGCAAAGACCGGCCTCAATATTGGACAATGTTGGAAGCGCTACCCTTTCCAATGTTGGCCCAGTGATCGGTGCCAATGTAGGGCCAATGTTCAGCCATCGTTCCAGCCGATGTTGGCCCATCATTGGTGCCAATGTTGGGCCATCGCTAAACCATGGTTCCAGCCAAGGTGCTCCCACATTGGCGAAGACCGGCGTAATATTGGACAACACTGGAAGCGCGACCCTATCCAATGTTGGCCGTCATGCTGATTTTTGGCCATCGTTGCACTCGCCCAGCTCTTAGCAAGTGCCCTCGCAAAGTTGTTTGCAAAAAGGAAGGTAAACAGACACAAGGGATTGTTTTGAAATCTCCTAACAGTTTATTACACACAGCTTATTCTGTAGACAAGCACAATCACAGCAATTCGTAATATGTGAAGAGGTACTACTCAGCTGTGATACAATTAAAAAGACTGCAAAGCAAGCAACAACCGGGGTAATTCTTGGGTAGTGTCCAGTCTCCCGGCAGCTGACAGAATTGTTTCGCCAAAATTCTACCACTAGTCGCCCCACATTGGCGGTGCAATCAGTTCATCGAACTACATTTCATAGACAGATCGTTTCATCAACACGCGATGTTTCATAAAAAAACTCAAAATATGCTTTCTTTTCTCCTTTTTTTGTTGCAATGAACCGCTTCAGATTAGCATGAAGCGGCGTGAAAGGGTGGGCTGGTTCGGTGAGCACGCGCCTCAGGAATACACGCGCGACGAAATGCCCCTACAGCGCGCAATTCGCGTAACGAATGTCGATGAAACGTAAATATCGACCAGAAAGATGGCAACGAAACGTGTTTTTGTGAAACGCAGGTAGAATAAAAAAGTCAGTATTCTACCTGCGGTTGTGACATTATTTCAGACAGATAATGGCAGGCGACTGTCGGTAAGATTGCGGGAAAATTATTCTCCCAGCTGCCAGGAGATAGGCAATCCCCAATTCTAGAGGTTATCCGGAAGATTGCCCATACAAGAACGGACAATGATCATCAAGTAGGTTGCAGCACACTTACGTTGAAAATACTGGACTTGAAAGATGTAATCCGACTTATATGTCAACACGGGGTGCACTGCAGAACAACCACTGACACACAAAAACTACAAGGAAGTGATCCGTGAAGATTCAACACAATGTAGCACAGGCTGCCATTTGCCGAACCGGACACTAAACTGTTCACATAAATGTCTTGGGCCTCTTTCAAGAAACCGACACGGGTAGGACTTTTCGAACGAGATACCATTTACCACAAAAGCGAAATCCACAGCGGGCCTGCACCCCGCAGGCCGCATCACGCGCGAAACTAGGTCCGGTCCTTGCGACGCAGGCATTGCGAGTTTGTCAACGGGTAATGTGTCATCCGTCAAACCACATGATCACACTTCTGCCGTTACCCGCGCACAGAGAGCGGATTCAAGTCCGGCGAGTACGCACAGCAACCGCGCCTTCAGCTTAGGGAGAGAGAGAAAAAAGAGAGAAGGAGTACAAAGCAAGCAGGCCAGAACGGGGGTGGGGTGCGCTTACAAAGGCTTATCTTCAGGGGCATCTCAACAATGAACGGAGCGAGAGAATTTGTCACTTCTACCCAAGGTTGATAGTGCAGTAGAAGTTATGCGTGACCTTGTGCTTTAGGCAGGTTCCGTGCTCTGCCTTATCGCCAGCTTTGAGACAGTAGTCACGTGACCCTAACCGGAGACAGGATTGGCCTTAAACACGCATAGCGTCTACCTTGCTGTCATTACCGATTTAACAGGACAGCTCTTTGAAGGTCAGCTTTCGAACTTCTAAAGAAACTGTCCAGTCCAAAAGTGGTTCTAAACGGGGCAAGTGTGACGACAGTATGTTTTGCGTCGTATAACTTACATTATAATTTAGAATGAGGAACTAAGCGCGACTATTTTTTGCGCACGATGTACACAAATATATCTATAAATATATAAATATATTTTTTATCAATAAATTTAAAACTGTTTGTGCACTGTTAGGTTCGCGTTTTTAAACTTCAAATTTTTTTACGAAAGAGTTGCACATAAAAGACACCTCGAACAGCACATCGTCCGACTTTCAACACACAATGAATCACCGACGCTCGCAGTAAGAAGGTTGCGATGCTGCGCGAACGGTTTCTGAAATATGCTGCGTAGGGTACGCCGGGCGCAACAGCTTCGCGACCGTTCGAAGAGCAAATGATTCGCGACAACAAAGTAGCGTCTTGCAGCATCAGTAAGGTAACGGGGCTCGAGAGTCCCACGCTCACATTTCCGCAGAGCGAGCGCGGCCGGCCAGATCGAGGCGCAGTATATATGTATCTGCTTGCTTACTTTTACCACTTTGCAAGTTGGTTCCATCACGTGTCGCACTGTCGTGCAGTTTTGCTTTATATGATTTGTCTAATTTTCATGTAAGTTTGTGAAAAATGTTTCAAATAAAAGGTTAATTAAACCACTGTTGAGTTCCCATTGATTAAGTTATCTATATGCCATATTTCATTGAGTTTTGAAAACCAGGTGACATTTAGCCTCTATTTTAATTCTTAAAACTGACGAATGCTGGTCCCAACTTGCTCCAAGACCTCGTTTTTGCTGCTAGCCTGCATGAAAAGTTTTTTTCTGCTCCCAAAATTTCTCCAAAGCTGCTTTGCCCAGTTTCATCCCTGTATTTCCAATACTGGAAATTGTGGCTTTAACACTCCAATATTGAACAGCATATGACAGCATACATTCAATATTAGAAAGCCCTTGGCCTTGGCAGTGCAATATGACCAGCACAGGTCAGCATACTTCCAAAATTGGAAATCCAAATTGGCTTTTGCAGTCCACTATTGGACCAGCTTATGCCAGCATGAGTTGGTCTTGGAAAGCTGTTGGCTTTGACAGTTGAATATTGACCAGCTTACGCCAGCATGCATCCGATATTGGAAAGCCATTGGCTCTAACAGTCCAATATTGGACAGCTAATGCTGGCATGTATCCAATATTGGAAAGCCATTGACTCTGACAGTCCAATATTGTACAGTTTATGCCAGCATATATCCAATATCGCAAACCTATCGGCTTTGACAGTCCAATATTGGATAACTTATGCCGGCATATATCGAATATTGGAAAACCATTGACTTTGACAGTCCAATATTGGACAGGTTATGCCAGTATATATCCAATATTGGAAAGCCATTGGCTTTGGCAGTCCAATATTGGATAACTTATGCCAGCATATATCCAATATTGGAAAACCATTGGCTTTGACAGTCCAATATTGGACAGGTTATGCCAGCATTTATCCAATATTGGGAAGCCATTGGCTTTCACAGTCCAATATTGGACAGCTTATTCCAGTGCATCACCAATATTGGAAAAACATTGGCTATGATAGTCCATTATTGGCCCAGGTAATTCCAATATTGGTAAACACATGGCTCAGTTGGGCCATTGTTGGGCCATTCTTTGTCCCATCAATTCCAATGTTGGCCCAATATCGTGTGCTGCCTGGGTACGTGGGCTACGGAATGTGTGTTTTCTTAATATTTCCTATGTTGGGCAATTTTATCGCGCACCTGTTCTCTGGCTTCCCCCTATTTGCAAACATTTGGAGAGTGCGGTTGATGATTTGAACATAGAACAAGTATCTTCGCATATAAAATAGTTTGTTGTTGCGCTCCTGTTTGTTCCTCTCTTTTTACGCAAAAACATGCATCCAAATCTTCGCATATATTCATGAGCAGAAAGAATAAAACAGTACTTATTTATTGCAAATCTGACTATATTACGTGACTTTCAATTTATTTTGATCGTCTGCAAGCACAAGGAGTTAATTATCCAGTGTTACTGCATAATTCTTGCCGTCTCTCTTGGTTTTCCACATGTCGTTCGTACGTTTGGCACGTATATCCCCCATGCTGGAAATTGCCGACGCCGTGCTCGCGCTAACAGTGTCCGAGAGTGCACATAAATGCATGTACGAAGCTGTTTTAGCACCGTTTTCCATGCCACGATTTTAAAATAAAAACACCGTAACTGACCAATTATTTCACCCGCGTGTCTGGGAAATGTTCCAATGTGCCTAGTAGGTACGAATTATGCGTGATATTTGCTCCTATAATCGAGCGCAGAGACGAAATGCACTCGCTTTTTTCCGTAGAAATGCATTACCGGAAGTCAATTTTGGACTATTTTCTTTCTGCTTCAATTTGCAACAGCACACTAGCACCAGTTGAACCCCTAGCGTACATTATAATAACTCTATGATCCGCGCAACATCCGCGATTCTGAGCTGCTCTGGACTTTCTACCATCGCCCCCACACTATCCCTCTCGGCGGAAGTAAGCGTCTGCTGAGGTCTGCGACTCCGCTAAGCTGACAGGGAAATGGACGTTTCGTTCTCGCCTGACCAATCAAACGCCTGCCTTGTATCGCCGGACCCCCCTCTCGGCGCGATATTTCGCGTAGGAAGTGTGATCAGGTTTGCCAAACCCGACTGTCCATGCACTTGTCCAACAAATACGGTGCACCCGCCGACCTGCCACCTTACCAGTAGACAGAGTACAGGAACGCAGTGTTGTCTGCTACCCGCACAAGATATTAGAAAAATGATTCTCTCACCGGGGAAATGGTTGTTGATAAAATAATCCTCCGGGATACTTCACAATAGTATGCAGAAGGCCAAGTCAGCTTTCCTGAGGACAGACTAACTGCCCTTGCTTCCTCTCTACTCTCCGACGAACAATAAAAGAGGAGTTTCGTCAACGTCCGTACAAGACAAGGAATCAGTGTTGTTCTATTCCTCGGACACAACAAAGTCTGATCTAAGCGTGCGTTTGCGCTAGCCATGCTGTTCCGGTTTTCAGCTTATTCTGGGGCTTTTCGGAATTTACAAGAAAGAGCAAGTGTTTTAATAATAGTGGAGATTGTAATCTTAAAACTTCTCTATAAATTCTGCTTGCAATAAAAATAGAAATCTGTACTTTTTTACTTTATGAAACACTCATGGACCAAATCAGCTTTATTTTTAATCCCAGGTATATAGAATTGCGAATGTTACACGGGCTAAACTCCGCGAAGAACCGAATATCTGACAACCTAAAATTTAAGAATGGTCAACCCCAGTAAATGCTAGTATAACGATAAAACAGGTCCGAAGAACATGTTCTAAATTCGACCAAAAATAATACTCCGTTCACAGCTTGGCTATAGGCCCAACATTCCTGTGGAGTTTATGACCAGTCTTGTACATATAGCTCGAAAAAAGTACACGATTACAATTATAATTGCTTGTGGTTCAAAATTATTCAATTATATTACTTGAGAAGAAAAGTAATTGGTCGTTAATTAAAAACAAATAACCGTCACTTTTCCGATCACTTAAGATTTTTTGAAACGGCAGATTTGTTCTACCGTTTTGAAAATGGGTCTTTCGTACTCTACATTATTTGGTTAGTATCACCGAATTATAAAATACGATTTTTAATCCCCTAATTTCGGCAAAGCATTCTTCTGTCCGAAACTTGGGTCGAGGATGCCTTGGAAGGAAACTTGCAGAAACGCAGGGAGCCATAAAAAAGGGAGGGAAAATAGTGACGGTTATAAATACTTTCAGAAGTTTTCATATTACACTTGTGATTACTTTCTGATAAGTGTATATAAAGGATAACAAAATTGCTTCAAAAATAAATTGATTGCGAGTAAGTCGGTTGCTTATAATGAGTACTGTAAGCGTCTATCCGAAACAGATGAGCGAAAAAACATGCGGAAATCTCAAGAAATTCTTAAAATAAAAATAGTTTGAAAAGAATTAACTAGTTTAGTATTTATTGCACATGAATCTCAAATGTGCCTTTAACGAAGCCATATATTATAGTTACGTGCAGCAAATTCTTCGAGTTCTCGATGATAGTATTCTACAATTTTCGTACGTTCCGGATTCGTGCAATTTTCGATTGATTATTCGCGCGTGTGATTTGCGTGCCTTTACTACGCCAGCTCCATTTCCGAAAGAAAAATCCATAGCGGTAGAAAATAGTACTGACGTCATTTCGGTACTCGGTGTATGTCTTGGTAATTCCCTGGTGGCAGGACACAATCGCCTTATTGTCTCCTTTGGCGTCTGCCGTCTTGTCCAATACGTCTGCCAGGGTCCACGGGAGCAAGGGCTGCTTTCCAGGCTTGTGGAAGTAGCTGAGTTGGCTGAGTCCCCTTCTGCAGAAAGCATCATAGACCAACTTTCAATCCAGACGACGGATACGTTCACCAGTTTTGTGACGAGGCCGCGTGCGGAACTATACGCTCCAGTGCCCTGAGCATTCTGGTCACGGGTTACTTTTTTTCCGTAATGACAGTAATGCACTTGTTACCTTTCTCGAACAGCAACAGGCAACACAGTTACGTTACTCAATGCATTTTATTACTGCTGCTACAAGCTAAAAATAGGTTGCAGTTGTTTTCTTTCTTTTTTTATTCTTTTACAGGTACTAAGTTTTGAGTACGGGTGTTAACCAGCGCTATTCAGTCGTAAAAAAATTCCCTATAAACAAACCAAGGGGAGTGCAATCGATTGCTGATTCGAGGTTAGAATGTTCTACGCGCCGAACCTTCTACGCCGAACGATCCAGAAACCCTCGATGGTACATAAGGGGGGATTCCGAAAGGCGAGCGGGGTCAGTTTCGTCCCAGCGTTCGACTCTGCTGCTACGCCGACTTCGACGCCAGTGACGCTCTGTTATTATCTTTTGTACCCTTTTATTTTTGGCACAAGTTCGCCACATTAAACGTTTATTTCTTCCTGTTTGTTTATTGTTTTTTGGTCACCACCCGTGGCAATATCATCCACAAACAAATGGCTTGGTGGAACATTTCAATCGCACCATTGCCGATATGATTTTCACGTATGTCCAGTCTTCAACGCCAATGGGATGCTGTTCTTCCGTTGGTTAATTACGCCAGTGGCGTACGCAGGATTTTATTTCGCGGGGGGCTGGCCCAACGCCCTACTGAAAAAAACCATTTGAAATTCAAACGGGTGGCAAACTGGTAAATCAAACGGGTGCAAACTTGTCGACCCGTTTGGATCAAACGTGATTATGGGATACGGGTAGCCGTTTGAAACGGTACCCGCTCGAAACGGCCGCCATTTGATACAGGTGCCCGTTCGACCTTGCACGTGACCACACATTTGAACGTGCCATTCGAATCGGGAAATTATGCGCTAGCCCTAAATGGGAATCGTCTGGTGGGTTGGTTATCTTAAACTTATTTAAGACGTTCCGAAACTCATAAACCTATTTATGACATGGGGGAAACACGTAGAACAAATGTGCTCACGTAGGTGCTTGCAAATGAACAGGAAAACAGACACAAAAGATTGTTTTCAATTCTTCTCAATGTTTATTACGTCTTCTGTAGACAAGTACAAACTTGCAAGCGATCTGTGAAATGTGAGAGGTACTCTAAGCTTTTATACAACTGAGAAGATAGCAAACCAAACAAAAACCGAGGTAATTCTAGACTATGAAGGTAGACTTTCGGGAAATCATTCGCCCGGCTGCCGCCAGAATAGAGGCTGCATAATTATATGAGTAATGCTATATGCACTCCGGAGTGCAGCTCGGCCGGAAATTGCTATATGCACTACATATGTCTCGTATAAAATGAATGATCACAACGAGTTTTCCAACCGGTGGCATATCGTTGGGGTTAGGGTGTCCGCTTCGTATGCAAGTGGACGCGTGTTCAAATCGCGGTAAGCCTACCCTTTTTTTTTTTTCTCTCTTTTTTTCTTGAACGTTGTTTTGTCGAGGCATTTGGCGATATTTATATTTCTTTTTTGCGATGAACACTAAAAAAAAAAAAAAAAAACACCGAATGTTGTCGACGAAACTTCGCAGATCGGGGACAGCGGGGCTTGGGTTGCCGGCTGGACGCCGCGGAGCGGCGTGTACTGGTTAACTTTTCTAATTAGCAGCCGCATACTGTCGCCGCGAAGCGGCGTGAACGCAGGCGGGGGGCTGGGTTAACGAGCTCCCCAGTGATACACGCGCAGTTCGAAAATTGGTGGCCCGAGCGGCATGAGCTCTCCCCGTAGTGCATATAGCAATTTCCGTCCAAAGTGCACTGCGTAGTGCATATAGCATCGCTCTAATTATATAGATAATCTGGAAGAGTACGAGTAGAAGAATGGTCAATCGTTGCCAAGTAGGTTGCAGTGCACTTACCATAAAAATAGCGGACTTGAAAGATGTAATCCGTGATATTTGTCGACACGGTCAAAAGCAGGACACCACACAAGCACAAACGAGAAGGAACGGCTCCTTGGAAGTTTCAACACGATGTGGCGCACAAGCTGTCATTTGCCAAACCCAACCAAACCGCAAGAATTCCTGACTTCTTTGAAGAATCGCTTGTTGCCGATATAGGCGTAGGACTTTTCGAACACTGAGAGCTTTGGTGCTCATCCAATACGTTGTCGAGAGACATCCTAATAAGACCGCAGGGTAAGGCGACAGATCGAAGCAGGTGGACGCGCGAAGTTCGAGCTGAAAATGGCAACAAGCAGACAAAGAAAAAAGCGGCTGTCAGGCGCACCCTTCCGGATCTCTATGCTTATCAGCGTGCAGCTCGCGCGTTGCTGCGGGTCACGTGACAGGGGTGACGAGAGAGGAGGGAGAGGGCGAGGTCAAGGCGCCGGGACCACCGGGACAGCCCCTCTCCCTGTCCCGAGGCATTCCAGTGAGATGTGTCTTTGTAACCTCGAAAAAGAAACACGCGTGCACGCGTGCGCGCAGTTTAGCACGCTCGAACCTTAGGCGGGGCGGCCAGAAGCTCGGCTTGCGCCCGAGCGAAGAAAGTACTCAGCGCGAGCTCGTAGCTTGACTGCTGCAACGGCGGGCGTGCTCTCGCAATGCTCGATATTCTTGCAGCCGCATGTACGCGTGCTACCATCGCTGCGTCTTGAATTAAAGTGAAACGGAGTCTAGACGTACATTCTTTCACGCGGTCGCGTCTTCTGCGAGAGAGATTCGAGCTGAATAAGTAAATTGAGGCAACAAAGATGGACAAAGTTTTAAAGTTCTGTCAAAAATATCGGCTCACCAACGTCGCGCCTTTACGTAAAACAGCAACAAAAAAGGTGTTAGTTTTAGTTGCAGTATAAGCGAACGGCGCAATTGAAATATAAATATAATTACTTGCATTACGCCGACGATCTGAAATCGAGGAACCGGCGCTCCCAGACTTCCGGAAACATTGGCTGCCACGGCTGAAACGCTAGGCATGCCCACGCCGCCGATCTGTACGTTCAATATCAAACGGGCTCCGGAGAGCCGTTTGATTAAACAGGTACAGTTTGCAACATGGTCACCGGTTTGCGCAAACGTGCGACAACTTTGCCCAAACGAGTCGCCCATTTGCCCAGACGAGCGACCCATTTACCCAGACGAGCGACCCGTTTGCCAAAGGAGTGACCTCTTTGTCCAAATAGGTGACCGTTATGGCTCATACGGGGGACCCCTTTGAGCCATACGGGCGACCCCTTTGACAAACTGGTGACCGGTATGGTTAAACTGTTATCGGTATGGACCCGTTTATTTTCATATAGGCGCCAAATGGGTTTTTTTTTCAGTAGGGCGAGAGTAAAGGGGGAGAAGATAAAAAGAAACGAAAGTCAAAGAGAAAATAAAAGCATGTTAATTTTTTTTAATAACTATGCATTCTTCTATTAAATAATAAAAATAAAGTTGTCATATTGGTTTTGGGTTGATTATGATGCATAAAAATGATGCCCCGGAAATTCCCCACCAGGAAGGCATTTGCATTTTACTTTGTTTTTATTTACAAGTCACGTCAAAAGAAGGCACCAGAGTAAGCAGAAAACAAGAATCATAAAAACAAATATTTTATGAAGCACGTCTCCAATGCACAAAGCCTCCAGCCATCGGGGCTGATAAAACAATGATGCATAAGTAGAAACGCGGAACATCTTGATGAATAGACGATAAGCACTGGAAAGCTGCTCAACCATAAAGTACTCCCTATCTTAACCTGATCTAACCAACAAAAATCTCACGTGATATGTTCGTTGGTGTCGATTTCTAAGGTTTCCGAAGTCCGCTCACAAAAGAAAGCCAAGGAAGTCACACAACGCAACAAAGGGACGATGCAAAATGGTTTACACGCTCACATATTGCACTTGGCTCTCGTCCTGAGGCAGCAGGTCGCACACTCGCGCCCCCATCTCGCGCGATTCTCAAACTGCCGATTACAACTTCCGCACTTGAACCTTGAACCGCAAATCCCGCGCCTTTAGGCGCCTATGTTCACTTTTCTAAGACTTTTTCCGCCATCCGAGGAGCCAATAAGATATCGCTCTTTTTAGACCAATGGGAGCCACGCGGTTCAAAACAAACACATACAATAGAAAATCCAATTAAGAAAGGGGATCGGTGGCCGAGTGGTCTAGCGCACACCAGCTCGGAGCACGTGGAGCGAAAGCTCGCGCTGCAGAACCCAGGGATCCTGGGTTCAATCCCTACTTCTGCCCGTTTCGATCTGGATGAGCATCGTACCGGCGTGCGGTCGTGTATCACTACTGCGTGGTGCACGTTAAAGACCCCAGGCTAGCGGCTGTACCGCACAGGCTAAATTGCTCATCTACAGCTGGGAGACTCGTCGCCCCTGTGAGGCAGACCAAGTTCTAGGCTGTATAAACACGCACACAACCCAATTTTTTTTTTTTTCAATTAAAAAAGGACACGTGCATAGACCCCCCAAAACTCCTAAAAACGTTCGCCCTTTTGCGACCGGGGAGTTCCCGAGGCAGCCTCAGGCAGGGCCAGGTGAAGACAGGGATCGCAAACTGACTCCAGGCAGGAACATCAGCAGGAGACGGGAGGGTCTCTCACGATGAACTCTGTTTAATTACATATATACAGAAGTTTCTACATCGTCGGAGAGCACCGAATGGGCAGCGAATAGGTCCTTATATAATAAAATCGGTGTTCTGGAGCTGCCGTGCCATTGGTTGGTTCGTGCCGCATTCCAAAGTTGGCCTCGACGTCAGCCTCCTCCTCTCGGCCCCGATGCTCGGTCGTTATTCTTCTCCGAATTGAGGACGCCTCGTAGGGTCTCGCGTACGGTAGACTCAGGCACAACAGACTGTCCATCTGTTCAGGGTCGGATTCTGTCTGGCGTTCTCGTAGAATGCAGACGCCTCCGTGGAATGCAGACGCCGTAGACAGAACACACCGACGGCAACGTTCTCGGGGAAGGCATACGCAAGGCAGGCGCCGTAGACAAATTACACCGACGGGAACGTCGGTTCTGATGCCCTTGAGCCCAAGAGAAACGCTTCTCCGGTTTCGGTCGAACGTGCGAAAAGGGTTCGGATCGCATGCCAACCGTCTCGACGTTCGCTCGGTCGTCGTCCGCACCGCAATGCAAGGTCGATCTTCACAAACACAGGGAGATCGAGACGGGTCATAACAGCATCAACAACGGCTCAGACAGGTGGTTTCCGATTTAAACAAGACGGTCGGGCGGGCACAAAGAGAGGGCGAAGGAAGAGACACGGCACCGGCCAAGGCCGATCGCAACAACCCTAACTGTCGACCGTCAGCCGGACACCGCTTCAAGGAAAAACCCCTCGTCGGGGTGCAAGAGCAGTACCGACGCTTCTCAAAAAAAAAAATGCTACAAAACATCAAGGGGCCCCGCTGTGCTCGAGCGAGGCACAGCGCATGGTACGCACCAAGGTGTAAGATAATACTCTTCAGGTGAGGACAGCGCGCTCCTCGCGCAGTGCAGATAAAGTTCGCTTTTCACTCTCCCTCTTTCTCACCATGGTTTCAAGCGGCGCCGGCAGATGACTCGTCGACCCGTGGGCACGGCAAAAACGGCTCGTGCCGCCTCATGCTCCACACGAGCAGAGCTCCAGCGAGGTTGTCGCTCGTGCAGAAAGACCACGGTGTACCGGGGTGTCATGGCAACGAGATACTTTTTTCCGTTCTCACACAGTTTCGCCGTTTGGCCGCAGGCGACACTGTCAGCCGCGGGCACGGTGGCCGCGTTTCGGATGCCCGTCGAACGAACACTATCTGATTCCTTGCGCTCCGCGTTCAGCCCCGCCGTGTCAACACCTAAAGAGTGTATCTTACACCGTGGTACGCACCCAGAGCGGGGTCCTCGAGGAACACTTAAAGGGGCACTCAAGTGCTTTTTGGAGAAGCTTGTTTTTGGAAGCATATTGTTTGTTGGGCTTCAGTCAATAAAAATGACCAGTTCTAAATGGCAAGGCGCCCTAGTAAACTCACAGCAATAGAAATACACAGGCACTATATCCTCTTGCGGGGTCCATCCCTTGTCTCCACCACCTCCATAGAATTCGACCAATAGAAATAGCGAACTGCGAAAAGATTGCTAAAGTTATTATTATTGCTCTTTTTAGGCACATGCACATTATATTTTGACAACAACGTCAAATGTTTGGCTGTAGGTGACGTAATACAGCTATTATTGTTTGAAAAAGAGCGAACTACGTTTTCTCCTCGCCTTGTTACGCGGGAGTGATGTGCCCACGCGGCGACGCGGCTCCGTCGTGGAAAGCGCGTGGCTCGCAGCTTATCTCGCCGCGAGAACGATAAGGAAGAGGATCTCCTTTCAATCATTGACTTGTTCACAAAGCAACCTATTATATTGACACACCTTGCTAATTGATGCTCTGGCTTGTTTTATCGCGACCTTTTGCATGATTATCCAAGCTCCAAGGAGCATGCTGAAAGTGCAGTTAC
This sequence comes from Ixodes scapularis, assembly GCF_016920785.2. Taxonomy (NCBI): domain Eukaryota; kingdom Metazoa; phylum Arthropoda; class Arachnida; order Ixodida; family Ixodidae; genus Ixodes; species Ixodes scapularis. Next base: position 57,077,803 of record NW_024609857.1, on the reverse strand, counting down.
ACACAGTGGCATCTGCAACAGTTGCAAACGCCAACACATGCACACTCAACACTTGGCTACATCCCCACCTCTCCCCTTTGTGTGTTAGCAAAAGATCCAATTTTAGCTGAAAAGAATGTCAAGTAAAGATGCCTTTTTACTGGGTAACTTGTATGTGCATTGCAGGAATAAGAGCAAGAATTCCTAATTAGTGTTCGAGTCTTCCTAGCCAATTTGGCTCCGAGAACACAGCACTTGGCTAGGCTTTACATGAAAACAATCTGTCCATGCTCGTGTTCTCCAGTCTTTCCCTTCGTCTGTTTCTAGTGGCGTTGTTCCAAAAATAATATGTTATTCACAAAATCCGTCAAGTGGGTAAAAAAAATTATCTTGAAAAAACGTGCTTTTTTTCAAAGGTTATGGGAAACTCTCAAAGTGCCTTGGATTCGCCTCAATGGCTCGTAGCATCCACAGCAGTCGGTTGTTAGGTGACACGGAGTATAGCAGTAAGTGCTCAAAGGCGCCAAGAAGATGGCAGCCAATGAAAACTCCCAATGTTCTCGCTGAAACATGAAAATCGATAATGACATTGAACTGAACAAAAATAAGTTGTGATCTGGTTCTAACGCCTAACATTACATTTGGGCGAAGAACGACTGCTGGGCAATGCATTGTTTAGCGCTTTTATTTTTTTAAAGGGAGGGGTACCGAAACCCGGAGTAGGTTTCGCTGGCAAAGTGACCTCTAATTGCCTTGACCATGCAGGAGGGCGGTGGTCGCCTGTTCTTCTGTCCAAGTCTCCGCCACAGCCAAAGCACACACTGCCTATAGGCAGCGAACCGGAAGCGCCTGAAACAATGTCCACATTTATTGAATGTAAGGAACACCCACCAGCCATACACCTGAGGCAATGACCAGACTAATCAGATGTAATAAGCAATATTCGCTACTCTGAAATCTACACCTCTCTTGTGATTGTTTCCCCGGAAAAACCATCATATATTATGGTTCTCTTTTATGTTTCCTTTCGCTGTGCATGTGATGTATTTGCAAACAAACAAATGATCGGCACAACTAACTATACACCAACTCATGTTTATAAACAAACTGGAGCGCCCCTAGCAGACGCCACCGGCGCCGCGCATGCGCAATGGAGTGTGGGCAAGAAGCTCGCCTTTGCCCATAAACAAACCATTGAAATGCGACGTTGCCGGCGTCTGTGTGACTCCCCTTGTATTTTTTTGCGTTTGAATAGTTGACTACGTTTTCCTTTCAATGTCTGACTACTTGAGAAGCCTCAAGAACCGACGAGAGACAGTAGTCCAACTCTGACTCCATGTCAGTCTATAAAGCCACGTAACATCTATTCTCCCGGCAGCCAGAAGAATAATTTCCCCGAAATTCAACCGGCAGTTGACTCCCATTGGACCATTGACTGTCGCCAAGGGAAAGCGGAGGCGAAGAGGGGGGGTTTAACACTGGCCCGAGGGATACACGCGCGATGAAGTGTCCCTACAGCGTGCAATTCGCGTAACGAGTGTCGATGAAACGTCAGCGTCGACAATACGTGTCCAGGAAAAGTTGTCCAAGAAACGTGTTTCCATGAGATGTTGGAAGAACAAGAAAATCAGCATTCTACCGGCAGTTGTATGATTTCAGACAACCAATGGGAGGCGATCGTCGGTAGAATTTCGAAAAATTATTCTCCCAGCTGCCGGGAGAATAGACGCTGTCATAAAGCTACCAGTCCTTATCCTTGGCCCGCGGCTTGGAAGGCATGGGCATGGAACCAAAAACGCACGGCAAACAAGAAAAAAGCAGCCACGCAAAGCAAAAAACATTCAAAAGCAGTTAAACGCTAATGATGATTTCTATTCAAAGCTATCACGCCGCTTCAATGCGTACGCAAGAAAAACGGGGGCCGAGGCAGAACAGCAAGTTTCGCGACCGGTAACACGAAGTTGTACTCACTCGTTCGAGGTTGCCCCCATGTTTGTTTCACCATAGTGGCGCATGTTCAACAAGGCCAGCTGTAGCACACCCGGATCGAGGCACAGCCCCCCCAAAATCCGGGTGGCTTGTCACGCAGCTCTGCCGGCCCTGCTGCTTGCGAACGGCGGCCGGGTAGTCACGGCAGCAGACACACTCTGCGACGGTTTCCATCGGCACGCAGCAACTGCATTGGCACCTTAAAACAGAAAACCAGCATCAGCTATACATATGAGAGGTATAATAAACAGCTCATCACCTACCAGTTGGTGTTCCCAAGCCGCTGGGTTGCGTCGTCGGTTTCGTCGTCTTCCTCCGGTGTCGACATTGAGCATCGCGAACTGTCGTCCGTCGCGTTCGAGGCATCGGCGTCGCGCGTAGGAGTGGCGTCGTAGGAGATTGAGCTGATATCTGCCGTCCGCCGAAGAATTTCCACCTCCAACGGTGTTAGATTTGGCAGGTCCATCTCCGCACGACGCAAGACCCGAAGTAAACAAAATGAGTCCCAACGAGGATCCATCAAATACGCGCACATTCGGAAGATCACTCCGCCGGTTCGAAGGATCAATCCGCCGGGAAGCCGTCACTCGTGATTGGATGGCGCACGCCCTTCCCTGCTGCCTTCCCGTCCGACAGCGCCCCTGACGGCGTGCGCCTAGGCGCAGAACAGCGATCTTTGATTGGATTTTTAATAGGGAAATCGGCCGCCCTTGAATGTAATTTTGGGATTTCTAGGATGCTTAGAGCCCGCAGATTGAGTTATGACAATAAATAGACGATCTCATAATCCACTTGAGTGCCCCTTTAAGACAGGGGACACGGGGGCCGCTCCGTGGCGACGACAAACCAGCCCTGGCGGCTCCGTGAGAGGGACATGGGGCACTCCCGAAACAATAAAAGTAGAAGTAAAGAAAGATATTCGGGTAATTGATTATTTTCCAGTCATATTAGATAAAAGACGTTAAAACTACACATTTTTTATTATTTTTACTGTCATAAATGGCCCATATTGCATCCCCTGCCTTTTTGATTTCCTTTTATTTTTACAACTTCTCACGAAGTTTGATATTGATAAACCCGAGAGTCAGTAGCCTCGCCGGCTCCCCCCCCCCCCCCCCCATCTCGAAAATTTCGGTGGGGGCCGCGGCCCCTTCGCCCCCCCCCCCCCCTGTGTACGCCACTGACTTACGCATACAACACTGCCGTTCAAGACACTCACGGCTATTCTCTATTTTATCTTGTTCATAATCGCCCTCCAACCACATTCTTGGACACGGTCCTACCTAACCGTCAAAATGACGAACTTCCCGACACTGTGCTATATCTCGTGAGTCGTGCTGAAGAAGCGCGCCAACTTGCCCGGTTACGCACGCGTACATCCCAGCAACGCCAATGCAGACGGTATAACAAAACTCACCGCCCTGTTTCATATGAAATATGCGACCTTGTTTTACTCTGGACGCCTCAACGTCACCAGGGCTTGGCTACCAAATTCCTCCACCGCAACATGGGCCCTTACGTAGTCTTGTGCAGACTGTCCGACCTTTCATACTACGTGCAGCAACAGCAAGACACTACTGACCGACGCCGAGCAACCTCCGATGTAGTCCAAGTCGCCTGCATGAAACCCTGCACCCCCCGACCCACCGCAAAAAACACCGCCACCATCGTTGCCAAAGAAAGTTTATTGCGGCTGGGACGACCGCGGAAAAAAAAAAGGGGGGGGGGGGGGGTAATCTTACTTAGAAGAAGAGAAAGAGCGCGCCAGAAAAATGGCTAGGTCACGTGACAGCTCGAGCGGAGCCCGGCAGTTCGAAATAAAAGCCGACCGCCAGAGAATTCCGGGGGGCTAAGCTCGCCTTCGGCAAGAATCTCTCTGATGCGACGTAACGGGGGAGGGAACTTTTCTTGACTCCGCCCCGGCGTGTTTCCCCCCTCCTCCTCTTAGATTTCCGACCCCCCCCCCCCCCCCCCCCCCCCCCCCGCCGGCGGCGTGTTCCCCAGCGTAGCTCCGATTTGTCCCAACGCTCCGCAGTGAAGGGTTTAATCATATTTAAATCGGGGGATCGGTGGCCGGTTGGGCTAGCGCACACCAGCTCGGAGCACGTCGAGCGAAAGCTCGCGTTGCAGAACGAATGATCCTGGGTTCAATCCCCACCCCCATCGTACCAGCGTGCGGTAAAGTAGCAGTACTGCGCGATGCACGTTAAAGACCCCAGGCTAGCGGTTGTACTGCACTGGCTAAACTTCTCATCCACAGCTGGAAGACTCGTCGCCCCTTAAGGCAGACCAAGTTTTAGGCTGTATAAACATACACACAACCCAATTATTTTATTTAAATCGCAAATGAAAAAGAAGAATCGGTAACAGCACGGATGCTAATTATACAAATATTGCTTGGATATGGGCTAGTTGGTTAGACATTTTGATGGTTTGCTGCGCTGCGTAGATGCAAGAAAAACGCACATGATAAAGATTTAAACTAAAGCAGAGAATAGACGAAAAACGACATACATGAATAGCGCACACTAACAACTGTGTAATTTCTTTCTCATATTCTTCCCCCCACACCGACCCACAGCCACAATGGCGCGTGGAAGGGACACTGACAGGGTATTTATGCTCGCTGGGGTTTTTAGTTGTACGTGACACATGAGAGCCCAACTATACCAGAACAAAATTTGCGGCTTGAAATTCGGTTTCTTTTCACCCGAAATCCGCGGATCAAGGACTGGTCGGTTCGAGTCTCGCTCACTCACTTTTTCGTGGTTACGAGCCGTTTTCTGAGGTTTCAACGCGACCACCAAATTTAATCGAAGTCGTTGGTCACTGAGGGCACACACTCAATATTAAAAATAGAAAAAAAATATGAAACCCATTTTTGTGTGGCTTCTGAAAAGCATCAAATACGTTGATTGAAAAAAAAAAAATGTTCGACCGAGAACCGGAAGCATTCTGTGCGTGCGTCGTTTCGCGTATCGTGGGACTCGCGGGGACGGCGATGGCAGCGGACGACGCGCGTGGGACCTCTACTTTAGAACTGTCGTTCGCGGTGCCGGCGAACTCTGTCTGCTTTTAAAAGAGAAACTTTGGGCTTATCAAATAATTGGTATTCATCCCGTACGTTACACCCGACAACCAAGCCGATTTGCAAAAAGACGTCGCCGAGCCGTCGCTCCCTTCTCGTGGCTGAAGATATCGCTCGCGCAAACGTCAAGCAAGAAGTTGGTACTTCGAGTTGAATATGCACGCGTACGATTTCTTTACTAGGTACGAATGTCGCCAATGCGTAGTGCTTCCGACTTCGACCCGGGAGCGCTTTTGCTTGAGGAAAATCGGCAGCAAACTTTCCAACTTAGAGTTTACCGGCTGCATTATTCCTGAGGAAAGAGTCCCCCCCCCCCCTCTTACCCCCCCCCCCTCCCCCCAAACCTTCCCCCCGTAGCTCAGTGAAAAGATGTCCGCTTCACACGCGGCAGGACCGGGTTCAATCCCCAGTGAAAGCGTACTATTTTTCTTTTTCTTTTTTAAACATTATGCGATGTTTACATTTTTTTTACAATTATCACTGAAGAAACAAACAAAACAAAATAACAAACAAATGATGTGGAAAAAACATCGCTGAACTAAATGGTATCGGTTTTCCTTTTTGACACCTGCGAACTCAATGTAATCACCGGACACAGCCAGCTATTGGTCCCGATCGCGTTGATCTTTCGGAAACTCTGTTGCACAATGCCACTTTTTTTCGGACGCAGGACATGTGAGCCAGCTCTTCACGCAACATCTTGGGTGTATTCTTTTCGGAGCCGATCACAGAAATTCACCACAGCCACTCACTACTCATTCTCCAACTCCTCAATGTACAAAGCAACTCGATCTTGAAGTACAGAACAGCGAGCGAAACAAACATAACTGCAAAAGAATCGCACGGCAAACAGTTCCCGCTACGCCGCCACGCTTTTCGTCTGCTACGCAGAGGTGAAAAAAAAAAGCGCACGGTCCGGTGTAGCCACGTAACTTCCGCCACTCCCCACTCTCTCCTCTCCACTTCTCCGACTTCCGTGCGCGGGTTTCGGTTTCAGTTTCGAGCAGCTGCGTCTTTTGGCTTTCTTCAAAATATACGCTACTCTGTTGCAAAATATTAGTTAGGTAGTCCTCCGGCACATATATTAAGGCCACGGTCCAACTGAATGTGGCAGTTTAGGTATTTCTTGGCAGGTCATTACTCATCTCATTTTAAATACTGTTTTGTGGGATTGATGTCATTCGAAAGGCAATGCAATCCTCTTTCATTTGATATTATGCATGTGTTGGTTTTTACTGTTCATGCGCGTTTGTAGTGTTGCGAATATGATGGCGCGGACCCTCACTTGCTCCTCTAGTTCATGTTTTATGAACGATCCGTTAAAGACAGCACGGTTCCAATATAGCAGTTTTGTTAAGATGATATCGGAGCAGAATGTAACTATACACCTTTTTGGTATTTACACTACTTTGTTTTTCTTCATCCCTCCAAATATTGCCCTAAAATTGACATTTTTCAGAACAAATATGTTTCTATTTACAAGCGCTAGGGCAATGAAATTAGCTACAGATGTAGTGCTTATAATTGGTAATATGCAGGAAAAAATTTAATGTTGTGTAAACTTTTTTTGTTTAGATATCGTTTAGATATCAAACGTAGCACTTTTTTGTGCTTCGAGTCATGGTACTTCAAATGCCGCTGAGGAAATAATTAAACTATGATAAAATCTTTTATAACATTTAGAGCTACAATGCTTGCTCAAGAGGTGGACGATGGTTTTTTTATTCATCTTTAAAGTCATAACGCTCCAGGAGCCCTTCAAACTTACCTGTTCTTGACGCATATCTTTTTTGGACATCATACAGATTTATTGGCACCTAATAACATTTATTTTTGGAATAGATATACATTGCGATGTATTAAATTTCCCCAATGAACTTGCTTTGGTTTTTTAATAGGTGTAGAGCTTAGCTAATTTTAAAAACAATTAAAACTGCTTCGGTGTTTTGTTGTGCTTCCTGGCGGATAGCAGACAAACTGCTGATTTCTAGTGTTCAAAAAGTTTTCGAGGGCGGTGTTGGCGTATGTATCATCATCAATCTTCGTGTCTTTTTACCTTCACATTTAAAAATATATTGGAAGATTTACTATCGATAAATGAATAGTTTAAATACTGGGTCAGGTTAATAAATCTAAGGCAAATAATTACACACGCGTAGCGTGATAGAATGTGTTCATTATTCGAAACGATTGAAATCAATGAACAATAAAGACGAAGAGGAAAATAATACACCCGAGTTCACTTCATGCCCAGAGTCACTAAATGAGCTTTAAAGTATCGGCACTCCGTTCCACAAAATTGTTTTGGGCGCCGCCATTTTGGGTCTTGTTCAGAGCAAACGCAACTGCCGATCGTCATGATCCAAGAGTACGACTTCCTCAGCATTAGATGCGGTGCTAGAAAGCTGATGCAATATTGCAATGCTCTGTCGCGGGTTGTTTAAACAATTGTGGGGGACGGAAGAAGCGTTTCCTGTAATTTTAGATAAAGCTTCAGGTAACTGGCAACCTTGATTTTAAGCCACAATATGGCCAAGTGTCGTTACTCTGAACCGTAGCTAATTTACTGGCACAAGCGGGAACAATGAGGAAGAAGCAGGTGTCAAAAGGTAGTGGCTTGTGGAATCCACGGGGCTTACGTCATGGCTCTCCAGGTGTTACAAGCCTTTTGAACAAGAGCATGAATAGTGTCATTAAAGAAGCTACGCGTCAGAGTAGAGACGCTTGGCCATATTGTGGCTTAAAATCATGGTTGCCAGTTATTTGAAGCTTTATCTGAAATCACAAGAAACGCTTTTCCGTCCTCCACTTTAAACAGTGTGCGACAAAGCAAAGCAACATTACATGAGCTTCCTAACACCGAATCTAATGCTGAGGATGTCGCACTTTTGAATCATGACGATCGGCAGTTGCGCCTGCTCTGCACAAGCACCAGAATGGCGGCGTTCACAACACTGTCGGGGAAGAGAGTGCCGATACTCTAAGCGGAGCTAATTTATTTGCTCTAGTTCCCGCGAAACTCCTTTTCCCTGACTGAACCTGAAAGCAAATATCAGTAATACACCATTATTATAGCTTATTTAGTTATAACCAACTACACATAATGAGAGGAGGAAGCGGCCGGGTAGGAGAAACGCGGGTTTTATGTGCGACCGTTCTATCCGTCTCAAAAGAGAGAACGCGCGAGCTTCCGCTGGTTTAAAAAAAGGCATCCGGCACGCTGTGCTCTTTGTTATTATGCGTCTAATTGCAAATTCTTGTGTGTATGTTTATACAGCCGCAAGTTAGTCCGCCTTAGTGGGCGTCTGACTCTCAGTTGTAGATGAGCAATTTAGCCAGTGCGGTACAACCGCAAACCTGGGGTCTTGAACATGCACCACGCAGTAGTGATACACGACCGCACGCCGGTACGATGCTCTTCCAGATCGAAACGGGCAGGGACGGGGTGGCTTCTGCAGCGCGAACTTTCGCTCCAAGTACTCCGAGCTGGTGTGCGCTAGACCATGCACTCGGCCACCGACCCCCCCCCCCCCCCCCCCCTTTGTGCGTCTAATTTATATACTTGAAGATCGACGATGGACGTCGATTGTATCGAGGTAATGTAACGTAATAACATTATATAAATAATAAACTTGTTGAAGGACTGAACGACTCAATTTTTCAATTCTTGGATTGTAATATGGCGGTAGCCTATTGTACTTACTGTTGATGAAGAGCAATATGAGGTGACGAGGTAATAATTAAATGATGAGGCTCTCTAAGGACGACGACATTAGTAGGTGTCGAACCACAACGTACAGTGCCAGACTTGTTTCAAGTATCATGTACCCAAAGACTTTCTTCACCCGCTACAGAATATGGTAGAATCAATGAGGATGCTGCTTTACAACTGTACGTGGAACAGGAAAACTGCACTGTGCAGAAGTGCTGCTTATTCGTTAATAGGAGGGACGGATTTCTAGCAGCATTCCCTGATTGACTACTTGGAACAAATGGCCTGGTTGACGTAAAGTGTCCCCGTTCCAAAAGATTCTTGAAGCATACTTAAACCGCAAAGGAGTATGTGGCGAAAAATAAGAAAAAGGAGCCTGGTGTGAAAGGTCCAAATCACCACCATAGCTTCTACTTCAAATACAAGGGCAGTTACACAACCCAGAAAGAGAGTTTTGTGATTTAGTTATATTTACCCTCAAGGGCATCGATATCCAACGTATTGTCGCGAAGTTTTTCTCGCGCGAGTTTTTAGTTTACAGTTTTACTTTGTTTTGGCCTTCCTCGGGGGCTCACTCGTCTTTACGGCACGGCTCATGGCCTCTACCGGGGTCGGGGGACCCCAAATGGGGGAGAACGGGAACGCTGTAACACTACACTTATAGTTTACAGAACCCCGCGTTGGAAACGTTTTGTCTTGTGTATGTTTGCATTTGGGATCTCTACTTCGGAGGTGGTTTTCCGATGTGTATGTGTAACTTCTTTGTCTACGAACGAATGTACTTTCTGTTGTTTATGGCTGCTCTTGTGAGCTTCGTTTGGAATGTGTTCTGTCTCGTGTATGCGCATGTTTTTTGGAATGTTCGTATTTGCTTTGGGCTCCAAGCCTTTTCATTGGTGCTAAGAAAACCCCTCTTGATTGGTCCTTCCAAAACTTTCTGATTGGTGGACTGGAGGACCCCAGAATGCTGCTGAACTCAATATAAGCGGCCACCGAAGGGCTGTAAGGAACTTGGCTCCCGGATACCAAGCCTTGGACATCTCGCTGCCTCTGGAAAACCAACCTGCACGTCCGACCCCCCTTCGGCTGTGGAGCCGTCCGCCCGCTAGCTCGCAAACTTGGTCCCCCTTACGGCTGTGGAGGAGTTCGGCTCGCCCGCCTTTGTGTGGAACTGTGTTTGTCGAGTTTGGCTGTGGTCGGGGCCCCCGCTGAGGGTGTGTGTGGTCAGGGAGGACGGCAGGGAAGGTTTCCTTAGGTTAGAATTATTTCTCCCCCTAAGTCTAATTTCTTATGTGTGTATTTTAATGTTTAACTTTATGCCAGTTGTTTAATAAATCTATATTTGGACTAATCGAACCAAGTCTACAAAGGTCCCATTTTTATGTGACAGTATTCAGAGAGATGACACCTTCTGGTCAACCAACATAGAGCCTTTTCTACACAAGTTTTACATGGAAGGCCCAACTTCCGCTGAAATTCCTTGCGTAGACGAGTTGTCCGACCGAATAAACTGCAATTACTCCCGATCTGGGAATCTCTCTATCTTCGTTTGTAAGCCATAGTATCATGAGATCGAGGGGTGTGGCTCTTCCTCCGCCGAATATTGCTTCGGCTGGTGTTTTTACCGTGTAAGATGAGACCGTCGAGTGGTGCTGCTGGAACAACAACCTGGCGATTCTTCACTGAACTGCTTCTTCCGTAAGCTTCAAAAGGGCTTTTTTTTTTTTTTTTTTTTTCGCACACCATGTGTTCTGCATACCCGTTAGTTGCAGGATGGTATGGTGCACTAATGTGATGCCTGATGCCAGTTTTTTTTTTTTCTTCAAAAACTTGTTTATTTTGTTTGAAGCAAGATTTGGCGCGTTATCAGAGAAAAGTATTTTCGGTACGGCAAAAGTAGGTAAAAGAGACCGTAGAACGTCAATGACGGGTTTGGACGTCGTGGCAGGCATCGTGTAAACTTCCAGCCACATGGAGTACGCATGGCCCATGACTCCGCAGATGCGGATACGTTTTGCCACCCACCGATTGAATAGTGGATCGTTTTTGTTATGGCGTCGCCGACGCGCCGACGCTAGCGAGCTCCAAAGTCTAAAGCGACCAAGAACAAGCGTTCGCGCAGAGCCCGAGATATAAACATCCGTCCCGCCGCTTCGCGCGTAACCCGAGCGCAACGTACCTGCAGAGGCGCCTTTCTTTTATTTCGTTTTAGATTTAATAAACGAGACGCCAGTCTTCAGCCTGACTCCGGCACGAAAGGTTGTCTGTGTGTGCCCTTCGTGAAAGAACGTAAAACGAAACATTTTCAGTTACTGTCCGTGATGGCGTTGAACTCAAGGAAGACTTTGAGTCTTTCCAGAAAGTCAGCCCAGGTGCCAGGACTTTTGTCGAAAGCGAAAGTGTTCGAAACGTCGACAACGTCGGTAGCCACGTGTTGTGCTTGACACTGGACACTTACCATTCGCTGAGAAGAAACTTGCTTGTTCGTCTGCCACGAGTCGTCCGATATCAGGTCATCACCGCAACACCATCTCACGACAAAAACGCAGGTCCATAGCTAGCAATCACGTGAACTTATAAATTCCCGAATGCTTAACTTGCCGTCGCTAAACGCCGTTCATTCATAGCGTCATTATTGCAAATAAACGTCTTCCTATTTCTTTTGATGGTTTTCATCATATTCCTCCTAAGCTGTAGTTACAACATTATGTGTGTCGGTACTTCCCAAAATATTGCAACGGCGTTTGTTTTCTGGGAACCACCTATAATGTAACAGCCTTTACAACATCTTCCGGACCCCGTGAAACACAATATTTCGTGACGTTATTTTAGTCGTCATTAAAATGGTGAGGTAAGTATCGTAAATCGCGAAGCAGTTTACTTGACGTCCGCTTCCACTGGTGTCTTGGAAGATTGAGTTTACTGAGCGTGCATTCCTGCAGAGGAAATTTTCATTGAGAGAATATTGACACGTCAATCAACATTTGATTCCTTCTTGGTAAGATTTATTGCGAAAGCCCGTTAGAACCGCCGCACCGCATGTCCCTATATCAGAGAACAATTTATAGACGCTTTCAGCGCGCGCCAAATTCAGCCCCCATAGCCGACCTTCTCTTGTCTTACCGAGATGTCGAGCGACTGAAGCGGGCGTTGACGAGTCTCCACAAGGGCCTATGCTGGGGAGAAGGACACGCTAGAATCTGAAATGGCAATTACATGTCCTTCTGTGGTAATGATGAAGTGGATCGAACGGAATAAGAGGAAACAAAAACTGAAGGTCGGTTATGGCGGCGCCCATGCACAGCTGCCTGAAAGCGTCTATACACGTTTGCAAGTCCGGCTTCAGGGCGCTGCCATCTTGCTTGACTGGGGTGCGCTTGGGCGAATCATAATCCGATAACGAAGCCTTGCTGAGGCGTCGTAATCGGATTATGGCCGCGCCCAAGAGCGCACCCCAGTGAGGAAGATGGCGGCGCCCTGAGACCGGACTTGCAAACGTGTATACCCAGCCTGACATTCTCGCATACATCCGTTTGCGGGGCCGCGCTACTTGAGCTAACTGAGCACAGCTGGCAGCGGCGCGAGCAAGGCCACGAGGGGAACGTGATGGTGCTCGAGACATCCCACTTTGAACCAATGTTTCGGCCACCCCACGGGTGCGTGTCGCCATCTATTGGTTGAACTAACGCCTTGTTCAAGATGGCTGCCGCGGGACCGCAGCCTTAAAGCGCCTGGCAAAAACTAAAAAAAAAGAAAATCGGGGGCGTTAGTGTCCTTTTAAGTCGGCTCACCTTTACTCCTACTCCGACGCTCCGAGTTTCATACCCCGAGCTCAGCATCTAAACGACGCATAGCGTACAGGAGCGCGATATTCCGAGACTGCGTTCCAAACCTACTCGAATGGATCCGAATTACCCTGGGGGATAATGTGACGTGACAACAAAAATAGAGAAACGCTGGACGTGTGTTGGTTTTCGATAACCACCTTTACCCTATAGAGTTACATCGGACAAGTTTTGGAATACGGCCAGAGACTATCGACGGGCCACACGAGCTCCTTCCGACCGTGGATACTGGTGGCAGAAGCCGAAAATATTGCGAGGTTAAATAATTAGGCCCGAGTGGAGCGGCACAGTCTAAAGCAAAAGAGACTCTACGAACGTTCTAATATTCCTCAAAGGTTTGAAGACACCCTTCGTGCACATATGTGGAAGGTTACTTGGCCGATCTATTTATTTACCTTGCACGCTGTTCCGATTTAAATTAAAGACAACATTCTTGTTGTCTTTAATTTAAATCGGAGATCCCCTTGTTCCGTCGGTTCCGTCTCGCAGCAAGACGCAAGCGTCGCCGATACCGGCACACCGCCGTTCGATAGCACGTCAGTTCGTTTTTAGGAGGCAGTATACGCATGAACAAACCTTTCCCGCGACGCTAACTAGTGTTACGGGTTTCCAATCTAAATATCTTTATTCGCTGCGGCTGGGCTAAGCCTTCTAAGCAGGGCAACGGTCTGGCTGTCTCCTTATCACTCATCTGTCGCCGAGCCATCGGCACGCTCGTTCGATAGATCAATTCGTTTTCATGCAAGACGCACGAACAAACCTTTTCCTCAACGCTCACTGACGTTTCGGCTTTGAAATCGAAGTATCTTTATTCGCTGGGCTAAGTGTCCGAATGTCTCAACTCAACAACTTTTCTGTCGCTGTGCTATCGGCACGCTACCGTTTGATAGATGAATTTCTTTTTCTGGCGTGATGCACGGACGAACCCTTTTCGGAACGCTAATTGCTGTCTTGGCTTTCAAATCATATCTTTTTTACCTGCTGGATTAAGAACTAATCAACTGAAAAGGCGCAGCGGTCCGGCTACGCCTTTCGTCTCGACGGTCTCAACAGCAGCGCAGCCATCTTGTTTGTTTACGTGACGTCACGGAGCGCGAAGAAGTCACTCGCGCTCCGAAATTCTCGGCGCACGAAGAGCGCGTTCAGTGTCAGTCTCCGGTTGCACTCGTGTCCGTTTCGTGAAAGGAGCGCCAAACTCTCGCGCTCCGGAGCACGGACTTAACGCGCCGGGCCCAATATCATTTCAAAATAGGGTTCACGTGGAGCGAAAGCTCGCGCTGCAGAAGCCAGGATCCTGGGTTCAATCCCCCTACAATCCCCAACCTTGCCCGCGTGTCATTCTGAATGAGCATCGCACCGGCGTGCGGTCGTGTATTACTGCTGCGTGGTGCACATTAAAGGGTAACTGCAAAGAAAAAGAAAGTTTTTTTTTTTAAATAGCCTAATTGGGACAAGCATGTCAAAAAACAATTTTTCCGCGAGAAAAAACATTTTTTACAGCAATATTTATTGCGTGAGACTCATTTTAGTTTGCGGCTATTTCGTCCGTTTTAAATCGCGCGCCACGAAGTTGTGATTACGTGACGTCAATCCCAATAGGTTCTCATTGGCTAAGAGTTTGATCGACAGCTTAGATCTTGGTTGTTAAACCTTTGTTATATGTTGCGCGGCATATTTTTACGTTTAAAGAATAACCCATGTGATGAGAGTTATTATTCTTTACAAAAGGTTTACAAGACGGGCACTTCCGTTTGGATTAAAAAAAACACAAGCTTCGCCATTCTTTCATGGCCGCCGAAGTCTCTGCTCCCGCCTGTCTCGCCTACCTCGACTAATCTTTTCGCCGAAGTGATCAGTGTTTCGTGCTGACCTAGGTGCTTGAGCGAGACTTCTTGAACTGAAGTAGTGTGTGTTTAGCAGCTGTCGGAGGTGTTAGTGATAGGAAGCGACGCGGGGTTTTGGCTTTCATAGCGCATTTCTTTCGTTTTCCTCTTTGCTTGATTGGCGTGCTTTTTTGTGTGTTTGTTTTGCTTGTTTGCGCGTGCAAATGCTGACTTTTCGGAGATGTCAGATGCGTGATCCCGACAGTGAGCCTTCCAGCAGCCATGTCGCCCCGAAAGGAATGATATTTGGCTGGAGGCAATCGGGCGTTCGCGTAGCGACAAACGTGTCCAGTTACGTTCTCGTCATATCGCTCCGGAGGCCATCGAGATTCGCACCGAGTGCACCTAACGTCCACAACTAGACACACAAAATAAAAAAAAACACCTTGTTCACTACGTAAAAAGTAGTCTCAGTTCATGCATCTGTAGACAGGTACGAAATCTTGCCCAAATTTATTCACACCGCACGACGAGCGCAACGCAACACGTCGCTGTGCAAACGCAGTCCAACAACACGAAGCATAAAAACGGCAGATTTAGGAGAACAATTCGGCGTCCATTGTTCAATTAAAACGACGTAATTTATTTGAAAACGCCCGCAGCTTTTTATTCGCGGTTTGCGTCCGGAATCTTCCACATTTTGAAACAGAACGAAGAAAGAATTACTTTTAAAAACGCTCTCTGCATCCTCCCGGGCCAGTTTTACTGGATCAGCTGACGACAACGGGACTGGACCCGTTGTACGTCAACCCCGCATAACACACATAGCACCGCATTACACACACCACGAACGTTTCAGCTCTGTCGCATCGCCGTGTTGCACCAAACAGAACGAGATCGTCGAAACCAACGCAGCGCTGTCGTGAACCTTGGCTTGTGGTTGCGCACTCGTGGATTCTGTGACTCCCTTCGCTTTCAAAGCGCGCACGACGATTACGAACGATACTTTCCGTCTTCCGGGAACATCACAGGGGCACTTCTCCGGTCACGTCTTCGTTACATGTGCTCGCAAACCGCGTCAAACCAAAACAATACCGCGGCCTGGCGTAGTTGCCAGATCTTGACGGAAGTCGAGGCGCTGCGTCGTTCTAGATCACAATTGACCCTGTAAGTGATGACGTCAGAACATGGCGTCTGGGTCCAAACAAACCGTTGCTAGGGACGTTGCTATGGACTAATGCATGGAGACTCCACCTGAGGCTAGACTTTTGCTTACAAGTAAGTAAATAATTTTTTTAAGCAACCTAACTTCTTGATATCTAGTTACGAAGATGTTCTTGTCGTCTCAGTGTCGTATTGCAACGATGAAAGCCATTTCAGAAGTATTACACTCAATTTGGCTTTGGTAGCAGACGACACGATAGGTTCGCTGGCCTCTGTTGCAGCGGGCGTCTTCATTGAACTGCGTCGGTAAACGAGCGACAAAAACAAGTGCATCGCCATGGCCGCAGAGGCCTCCGCAATGTGCGTTTTTTCTGTGAAAAACCCAGCTTAGTTCAGAGGGATGAAAATTCCGTAAAATCAAACCACGCTATGCAGATCAGTTACGACGACGACCCGAAGTGCATTACCGGCGTAGTGCAGGCCGGCATGAGAAACAAATCGTACGCCGTCGAGGTAAGTCGTTTGTTATTATTATAATTGAGGTTGTCAGGTTATTAAACAATTGCATATCTATCACCATTTCGCAGTATCTTTTTTTCCTTGGTGTACATCAAATTTTGTGGATGTGCTCTTTTGGTGAAGATCTCTATCGAACCCGCGATGCGAGTACAATCTGTCATAAAGTCACCTTATGTTTTTTTTTGTTTTTTGTTTTTTTATTTAGTTTTTTCGTGCTTTGGGGTCTTGCGGAAATTTGAAGAAACTGCAAGAGTCTTTCTCTACGCGATGGTTACAACCAGAGCCTTGTTACAACCAGGTACACAGCACCCTCCCATTGAGCGAGTCCGCAAACAAAATTTGGGATCTAGACCGATCGACTGAAGTGCTTTTCTCACGGGTGCAATGCGATCTTTTAGCAGCCGATCAACTCGATCGACTCCCGGACTTTCGATAAACCTTAATGTGCATCGCACCCCACTATGAATTCTTATATGCGTCTGAAACTCATTATATTTCAAACAGACGCAATATCAGGATATCGTCTTTATACACACGATTCAGACGCCGGCGCCGGCTTGGCCGGCGGGCGTGTGGTAGACGGCATACTTCTCGCATTTGTCGTCTGCTGCAGGCATCTTGAGGACCGGAAGTTGCAATCGTAAATATTTCAGAAACCAGCGATTACCGGCACAGTTCTGTCGAAACGTATATGACATTCAAGCTTTCTATATCTGTGATTTTGAGAAGTTTAAATCCTACTCCTGATTTTTGAACGGTCGGGTTTTCGTAGCGAAACCTAGCTACATGTATTTGTCCATAACAACGACCCTAGCAACGGTTTGTTTGGACCCATGACGTCACACTTACGGAGTCAATATAGCTCCTTCGGAGCAGAGTAGCGTAGAGTATTGCAATCTAGAATGCCGCCTCTCGGCGACTAGCGGCGAACGCCCGGAGGTTCCAACTGCGGTCAGAAATGCATGGAGAACGTGAGAAAATCGTTGTTTCTTCAATATTGTGGGGATGTTCGGAATGGCAATCGTTTTTGACATAATAATGGAACATTTTAGAATAATTTTCGCCAAGTTTTGTGCCCCGCAAGGACGTGACTTTTTTAAAAAAAATTGCCTGAGCGGCATCATGCAGCAGACGACACGGCGACGTCACACCATTCACGTGACCCGCTCCGGCCAACCCGAAAAGCCCATCTCCGCTGCGAGCAAAAATCGTCTGCTTCAAACGCCATTGCCTTGGAAATTGCCTTCTCAAAATATGCACACTCATCCGATATTATTAAAACTTTGATAAAATGTTTAGTGCTTTACTAACTTCACGACAGACTAGTTTTGAAAAGTGTGAACTCGCCGTTCATTTTTTAATCAGCCGTGTTGAGTCGATCTCCTTGCATTCTCCCATAGGGCGGGCCGCCTCCTGGAACCCTGAGTACCACGTGACTCGCGCCGAGCCGCTCTACGGCCATGTTGTCGGCAAAACACGGGGTTCAAAGGATTGCGCTACTCTGCTCCGTAGGAGCTATATAGTGCTCTACGTCGTTCAACTCCGCAACGCAAGGAGAGTGAGGGGCGGGGCGTACTCCTCTTCCGCGGGGGTCGAAAAAGCGGGACTTTCAAATGTGGAGAGATTCTGACTCTAGTAAATTACGTCCTGTGGCGTAAATATTGATAAAAAAAAAATCATTTTTTTCGCGGAACATTTGTTTTGTGACATGCTTGTCCCAATTAGGCTGTTTAAACAAAAAACTTTTTTTTCTTTGCAGTTACACTTTAAAGACCCCAGGCTAGCGGTTGTACTGCAGTGGCTAAATTGCTCACCTACAGGTAACAATGTCGCCATGTTCTGGCAGACTAAACTCGCTGTATAAACAACTAACGACCGATTTGTTTGTCGAAATGCGGCGTGGAGGGTGACAGATGGGAACGAAATTACACAGTTTAGTCTGCGCCATTATGTACATTCTTTTTCTTCTATCCTCAGTTTTAGTTTAAATTTTATCAAGTGCGTTTTCTTGCATCTACGCAGCGCAGCAAATTATCACAATAATTATAAAAACCTGTAGGTAATGATAAATTGCGTTCCTGGTTGCAGATTGCCGTAAAAACATATTGGTTTCTAGGATTCACGTTATAGAATTTGTTTGTTGGATTCGCGACGGGAACGACGGTCCATTCACGGCTCCATCGCCTCAAGCCCGGTTCGCCACGCAGTTCATCGCACAGCGACCTTACCATGTCGTTCGAGAGGCAATAGTGTTGTTTAAAATCAAAGTCGTCCATATCAAACACATTGGCGTGGCTTAAATACCTACGCCGACGGCGAAACACGAACAAGAACGCTGCCATTTTGGACGCTTCCCCTTCATCTCGCGCCCAACTCGCCCAAACTCGCCTAGATCGGGGCCGGCAATCTTTCCCCATCCGCGGCGGCTTCTGCCGTGTCACAATGAGGTCACAGCATCTCGTCGCGAGTTCCGAATATGCCATTCTCCCACCGCCTCAAACCCTCCGTTGTGACGTTACGACCTATGGAGTGACGGTGCGTGTCGCCATGGACGGCGCCGACCGATCGCGGCGGGCGCCGAGTTCGTCGGAGAACTCGACTTGATCTCTCCGTGCCGAGCTTAGCCCCCCTGGACTACTCCTTCAACAACAACACCGTAACAATATATATATGTGCATATATATATACCGAGTGTTTTTTGTTTTTTTTTTATTCTTGCATATCTGTTTAAAAATAAAGCCATGAAAGCTACACTTATGCGGTTTGTGCGAGTGAGTTATACGCCCAGGGGGACATTATGGGGGTGACTAATCTCCGCGATAAGTGGGCTAATTAATTAAAATTTCCTAATTAACTTTTTCATTAGTTAAAATAGGCATATGTTTTTAATTAGAAATTTGCTGAGCGTCGTCCAAAACCCCTAAATCAGTAATTTTTAAAAAGACTTTGAAGACGTGAAAAGCGCAACAGTGCGCTGAAGTTACCACTCGTGGAGCAGGTACAAGGCTGGGGCTAGATAATAGACGAAAAAATCGCGCGGGCGCCTTACCGCAACCGCTAGCCTTGCACGTGCTCCACGAGTGGTAACTTTAGTGCACTACTACGCTTCTCACGCGCTGAGTCTTTCTGAAAATGGCTGATTTAGTGGTTTCCATAACGCTGAGCAAGTTTCTACTTTGAACCATATGTATATTTTCCCCATTTAAAAAGTTAATTAACGAATTTAATTAATTAACCGACTGGTTGCAAATATTAGCCACCCACATAATGTCCCCTTGGACGTATAACTCACTCGCACAAACCGCAAAAGTGTAGCTTTCATAACTTTCTTTAAACAAATCTGTAAAAAAAAAAAATAAACCCTATATATCTTTCTTTCTCAGATTGTTTAGCACGGGGGGAGCAAGTGGCCGAGTGGGCTAACGCGTCTCAGTTCGGAGCGTGGAGCGAAAGCTTGCGCTGGGAACCTTCTGGGAGCGATTCTCCACCGCCCCCGCCCGTTTCGATCTGGATGAGTTTTGTACCGGCACGCGTTCGTGTAATCACTACTGCGTGATGCACGTTAACAGTCCCAGGTTAGCGGTTGTACTACACTGGCTAAATTTCTCATCTACAGCTAAGAGAACAATCACCCGTCGTGGCGTATCTCTATCAAGGCTGTATAAACGTACAGAGCAAACCAATTACTTTTTTAGCACGGTATATCGCAAAATCAAATATATATATATATATATATATATATATATATATATATATATAAAACTGAGAAGAAAAAAGCCCTTAGTGAAAAACAGCAACAACGGACGATTTAATCTTCGACGTTTCGGCCGGAGTCCGGCCTTCCTGACGAAGGCCGGACTCCGGCCGAAACGTCGAAGATTAAATCGTCCGTTGTTGCTGTTTTTCACTACGGGTTTTTTTCTTCTCAGTTTTATACCCACGCCTTCAGCCTCCCGCCACCATGCCCGTTATATATATATATATATATACACACAACACGAGCACTTCACCTCATCGTACGTGGTCTCCGGGGAGGATATAAACGAATAAGTGCAGATGAATGAACCGTACTTAATCCAATGAATCAAAGAATCAAAGTTTTCAGGAACCCGCCGAAAGCCAAAAAACGGCGGAGCCAGGATTTGAACTCTGGGCCTCACAATACTACATGTACACGGGGCGAGACAAACAGTAGGAGGATTTCTGGAGCACAAACGAGCACGTACCACGTGACACTAAGCGTCGTACCGCGTTCCACGCGGCGGCGTGTATTTCCAGAACACCTCCGATTGGATACATTTTGTTTCTTGTGGATTAATAAGACAGGTAGGAAACGCCAGAAAGCCAAGGTGGAGTGGTGTAGAGGTTAGCACACCTGACCGGACATTGGGAGGCCCAGAGTTCAAATCCTGGCTCCGCCGTTTTTTGGCTTTCGGCGGGTTCCTGAAAACTTTGATTCTTTGATTCATTGGATTAAGTACGGTTCATTCATCTGCACTTATTCGTTTATATCCTCCTCGGAGACGACGTACGATGACGTGATGTGCCCGTGTTGTATATTCAATAACGTGGCTCTTGATTCTCGCAGATGATGATGATACCGTGTCTCTAAAAGCTCATAAACAAAGAATACTACATGTACACGGGGCGAGACAAACAGTGGGGGGATTCCTGGAGCACAAACGAGCACGTACCACGTGACACTAAGCGTCGTACCGCGTTCCACGCGGCGGCGTGTGTTTCCAGAACACCTCTGATTGGATACATTTCGTTTCTTGTGCATTAATAAGACAGGTAGGAAACGCCAGAAAGCCAAGGTGGAGTGGTGTAGAGGTTAGCACACCTGACCGGACATTGGGAGGCCCAGAGTTCAAATCCTGGCTCCGCCGTTTTTTGGCTTTCGGCGGGTTCCTGAAAACTTTGATTCTTTGATTCATTGGATTAAGTACGGTTCATTCATCTGCACTTATTCGTTTATATCCTCCTCGGAGACCACGTACGATGACGTGATGTGCCCGTGTTGTATATTCAATAACGTGGCTCTTGATTCTCGCAGATGATGATGATACCGTGTCTCTAAAAGCTCATAAACAAAGAATACTACATGTACACGGGGCGAGACAAACAGTGGGAGGATTCCTGGAGCACAAACGAGCACGTACCACGTGACACTAAGCGTCGTACCGCGTTCCACGCGGCGGCGTGTGTTTCCAGAACACCTCTGATTGGATACATTTCGTTTCTTGTGCATTAATAAGACAGGTAGGAAACGCCAGAAAGCCAAGGTGGAGTGGTGTAGAGGTTAGCACACCCGACCGGACATTGGGAGGCCCAGAGTTCAAATCCTGGCTCCGCCGTTTTTTGGCTTTCGGCGGGTTCCTGGAAACTTTGATTCTTTGATTCATTGGATTAAGTACGGTTCATTCATCTGCACTTATTCGTTTATCTATATATATATATATATAGATATAGATATATAGATATAATATATATATATACACACACACACATATATATATATATATATATATATATATATATATATATATATATATATTATGGAAAACGCACTTCATAAAGATTTAAACTAAAGCAGAGAATAGACGAAAAACAACACACATAAATGGCGCACACTAACAACTGTGTATAATTTCTTTCTCAACTTATCCCCCCTTCCTCCCCACCCGACACACAGCCACAATATATATTTCGAAATAGGGTGCACGTAAAGCGAAAGCTCGCGCTGCAGAACCCAGGATCCTGGGTTCGATCCCCACCCCTGTTCAACGTTACTGGAGCAAGCTCAGTTTCGCAGTTCCCTATTCTCGCCTGCAGAGGCGAGTGGCTCAGGTGGCGGTCACGAGAACTAGCGGCGCTGCAGTCGGATCTTGCTTCCCTGTCTCGCGCGTCGTTTGCTACAACCGCCGCCGCGTTGAGAGCTTCCTGTTCTTTTTATTTTCTTTCATTATTTTTTACTTCCATGTGTATAATAGCAAAAAAGTATGATGAAGATGAAGTGTAATACACCACAGAGATCAGAGTCAGCGCATTGTGAGTGCTCTTTCTTTGAGTGTTTGAAATTTATTTTTGTGTGCGTCTGTTTCCTCGCGCTGTGAAATGTTAGTAGGAATCACCAACTCGCCCAAGCTCAAGTACTGCTATTCAAACTTGGTGGGCTAGACAACCCGGAAGTAAGACTCGACTGCAGCGCTGCTAGATCTCGTGACCGCCACTGAGCCCACGTCACAGGCGGAGCTGTGAAACTGAGCTTGCTCCAGTAACGTTACTCCTGCCCGTGTCGATCTGGATGAGCATCGTACCGGCGTGCGGCCGTGTATCACTACTGCGTGGTGGACGCTAAAGACCGCAGGCTAGCAGTCGTACTGCACTGGCTAAATTGCTTATCTACAGGTAACAATGTGGCCATGTTCTGGCAGACTAAACTTCTGCTGTATAAACAACTAACGACCAATTTGTGTGCCAAAATGCGGTGCGGAGGGAGAAAGATGAGAACGAAATTACACAGTTGTTAGTCTGCGCCTTCATGTACATTCTTTTTCTTCTATCCTCTGTTTTAGTTTATATTTTATCAAGTGTGTTTTTCTTGAATCTACGCGACGCAGGAAACGATCACAATAATTATAAAAGCCTGTACGGTTATGATAAATTGCGTTCCTGGTTGCAGATTGCCGTAAAAACACATTTGTTTATATATACGTGTGTTTTTGAGGGGGAAAAAAAAGAAACTGCCTCCGGGAACAATCTACCAGCCACGGCGGATGTCAGGAATTGCCAAAAACACACTAATTCGAAAGCTAATTAATTAAAATTTGTTAATTATTTTTTTAATTAGTGGAAATAGACATAAGGCTTCAGTCAGAAAGTTGCTGAGCATTATCGAAAACCACTAAATCAGTCATTTTTGGAAAGACTTTGAGCGCGTGAGAAGAGTAGTAGCGCACTAAAGTTACCACTCGTGGAGCAGGTACAAGGCTAGCGGTTGCGGTAAGGCGCCCGCGCAATTTTTCAGCCTCTTATTCGGTGTTGCACAGAACGGCGTTCCTGGAACGCGTTTTTTAGGAGGAACGAAGGCACGCCGCCGTTTTATTTTGCATCGGTGGAACTGGAACGGGAACTCGTTATATTTTCCTGGATTGGAAAAAAGAACGGTGTTCCCTTTTTTTGCCCACTGGAGTAATTTTTATTTTATTTCTAAGGAGGAAATTTTAAACGTATAAAAACAATGTCTTCACGAAGAGCAGAATCTCGTTAATGTTTTTGTACTGATCTAAGGGTTTATTTTGTGTGGTTCTCGCTTGGTAACAGTTGGGTACAAGAGAGATTGAACATTGATTCTTTTTTCAGTGCCCAAGGCTGCGCTGCAAAAAGCAAAACCTTTAGTCAAAGGAAAAGGCGCAGAAAGAGGGACGTTTCAAACTCAGCTACTGTTTTTGCTTCCACGAATCCTCATACACGCAGAAATCAAAGGGCGACTACAGCCGCCACTGAACTTGCACAAACAGACCCACAGAACATGTTACCAGACATCGAACGCACCCTTCTATTCCGAACATAGGTCGCTTAAATATACACGAACATTTACCGTTATTCCTTCTCTCCTTGTTCCCCACCTTAAAACTGAACGACTTCAAGCTTCACAAAGAAGGACTTGTAGTTTTCAAAACTGACCTCCCAAAAGCCCTACCCTCTTCACTTGCTCGTCTTGCGGACAGCAACATCGAGAAGCAACTGTTGTTAAGTTCGAACAAGGGACTTTGTAAGATTGAAGCGTGTGAGGGTTGTAAAACGCTTCTTCAATGTGGGGTAAATGTACATTTGGCTCGTCTGAATCGCCCATCACAAACATGAATATGGTTAAAAGCTGTTATTTTGAATGGTGAATATATCAAGAAATAAATCTCTGCTTCCGCTTGTTTTCTCTTCCTGGCACTCTTCCATCACGCATTCGAATTCGTATGTTCCAATTTAATAGGAAAGATTAAAAAACAACTTTTCTTGATCTAATTAAATATGGTAATCAGAAAAATAAAGATGTAACGCATATGTAACGATACGTTCCATTTTTTTAAGTGTAACGGGAACGAATTCCTTTTTTATATATGAAACTTGTAACGGGAACGCGTTCCAAATATCAGAAGGAACGAGGAACGAGCTTTCGTTCCTTTTTTTTAGGAAAGTGTAAAACACTGCTCTTATCTAACTTCAGCCTTGTACCTGCTCCACGAGTGGTAACTTTAGTGCGCTACTACTCTTCTCACTTCTTTTCAGTATTAAAAGCGCTAAAAAACGAGGACCAGTAAAAGAAGGCACACACACAGTAGAGCGCACTTGCAACTGAGGTTTAGTGTGATTTAAACCAAAGAAGAAACATAAATGCCTTGTCAACAACCATCCATGTCATGTAAAAACATTGTTCAATAATCTACATATAATCTTTCTAGCTTGGGCTAACAAAGGACTGAAGATACGCCACCTCCGAATCGTACAATGCTATCGATGGGGCGCTGATGCACGTGTCGCCGTCGCACTTCCTTATGACAAACGCCTCCGAAATTTCCCTTGTCATTTTATTACGATTCCTGCTCAGGATAACAGTTTCTTGAAGCTTTGGGCCACAATCGCATCGGTTGCAATGTATCGCGAGATTACCCGAGGGCGAAGATCTTACTGCCAGTGCGTGTTCCCTTGGTCTGTCGTTGATGCACCTTCCGGTTTGTCCTATGTAAACACTCCCACACGTTAAAGGTATTCTATACACCACCCCCTCCTTGCACTCCACATATTTAGTTCCATGCTTCTTCTTACATATACCCACCCTCAAATCTCCCCTTTCTATTCTTGCACACAGTTTATCCAATTTCTGAGGCGTTGAGGGTAGTACCGGTACTCCATATTTTAGAGCGCAGCTCTTAGGGGCCCGTTTCCGGCTTGAGCGGCGTCGGCGTCGCCGTCGCCGTCGGCGTAACCGCGAGGTCACGTGACCTTGGGGTGTCACGTGACCCCCAGAAGTCACGTGAACCCCTGAGGTCACGTGACCCCCTGAAGTCACGTGACACCCTGAGGTCACGTGACCCCCTGAAGTCACGTGACCCCCTTGAGGTAACGTGACCTCAAGGAGTCACCTATCCGTCAGTACGCTTCCATCTTCCTCCTCAAGAGCTGCGCTCCTACCGGCGTTACGGGGAATTGTAAACGGCTTTCATTTTTTCGCCCACTTTCTTCAGACTATGGCTAAATTTGTGCATATATGGTATCACGGTCGGTCTCACATTCCGCCTGACCTTTCCACTACCCCTTCTCCCTCCTCGAAGCTTTTGTAGCAATCCTTCTGCCACATGTTTAATAAGCGTAATAGCGTACCCTCCATCTTCTAGTTTCTTTACTTGTATATCAAAGCCGTCCACCATTTTGTGTGGGCACGACTTAGTCAGCGAGGCTTCTAAGCACGTAGTGGCAATATCTCTCGGTATTGCTACTACGTGCGGTGTTACCGTACGACTCAAACCACTCTAAAATTATTAAGAGAGGTATTGCCACTACGTGCTTAGGAGCCTCTCTGACTAAGTCGTGCTCACACAAGATGGTGGACGGCTTGGTATACAAGTAAAGAAACTAGAGGATGGAGGGTACCCTATTACGCTTCTTAAGCTTCGGGGAGGGGGAAGGGGTAGTGGAAAGGTCAGGCGGAATGTGAGACCGACCGTGATACCATATGTGCACAAATTTAGCCATAGTCTGAAGAAAGTGGGCGAAAAACATGGAGTTCCGGTACTACTCTCAGCGCCTCAGAAATTGGGTAAACTGTGTGCAGGAATAGAAAGGGAAGATTTGAGGGTGGGTATATGTAAGAAGCATGGAACTAAATATGTGGAGTGCAAGGAGGGGGTGGTGCATAGAATACCTTTAACGTGTGGGAGGGTTTACATAGGACAAACCGGAAGGTGCATCAACGACAGACCAAGGGAACACGCACTGGCAGTAAGATCTTCGCCCTCGGGTAATCTCGCAATACATTGCAACCGATGCGATTGTGGCCCAAAGCTTCAAGAAACTGTTATCCTGAGCAGGAATCGTAACAAAATGACAAGGGAAATTTCGGAGGCGTTTGTCATAAGGAAGTGCGACGGCGACACGTGCATCAGCGCCCCATCGATAGCATTGTACGATTCGGAGGTGGCGTATCTTCAGTCCTTTGTTAGCCCAAGCTAGAAAGATTATATGTAGATTATTGAACAATGTTTTTACATGACATGGATGTTTGTTGACAAGGCATTTATGTTTCTTCTTTGGTTTAAATCACATTAAACCTCAGTTGCAAGTGCGCTCTACAGTGTGTGTGTCTTCTTTTACTGGTCCTCGTTTTTTAACGCTTTTAATCGTGAAATGGACAACCAACTAGCCCCAAGTGAATACCCTTTTTGCTCTTCTCACGCTCTCAAAGTCTTTTCGAAAATGACTGACATAGTGGCTTTCGATAACACTCAGCGACTTTCGAATGGAACCATATGTCTATTTTCACTAATTAAAAAGGTAATTAACAAACTTAAATTAATTAGATGGCTAATTAGCATGTTTTTTGGCAATTACTGACGTCCGCCGTGGTTGGTAGTTTGTTCCCGAAAACTGTTTCTATTTTTTTTTTCAAACGCCCTAACTGTTAGGATTTGTGAAAGTCTTCGCTAAAACATATATATATATATATATATATATATATATTCTCTCTCCCCGCTGTTCCGGAGAAAGGAAATATAGTTCTCCCATCTGGAAGCTTCAGTCTGTCTAAGTTTCGCCGGTGCCAGGAAGCAGAACAGCAGGAGCAAGGTGGGAGAACGAGACAGCGTTAGAGTGAACACTTTGACGAAGCACGTGAGACTCTCGATGCCATCCTACTTGCTGTCGGCTCCGTCGAAGACTGCTCGGCGTTTTTTATTTCCTCAGCATTAGTCTTGAGCGTGCCCCCCGAGATGGCACAACACAACAGCGAGTGCACGTCCCTCGGTCCCAATGGGATGTTTTCCTACATGACTGGTGTGACGTTTTTTGTCTTGAACGAAATATTTGGTGAGTGCCGTAGGCGAGAGAAACAGAGCTACCACGAGCAAGCCGTTGTCGACACTGGCGGTACACAATTTACCAGCTTCGCCTGACGTGCAACAGAGGTCGATGGGTACAGCAGAGACCCATGTAAATGGCCACTTGAATAAAGAGTACACCACGTTTTCATACGTGCCTCTATGTGATTTATGAATGGTGATAAAAGGGGTGATCAGAACGTTTTGCAACTCGCATATAACAAAAACTACCAGGGCTTTGGAAAAAAATTTTTTTTAACATAATCCCTCCTCACATTAATGCACCTCTTCCAGTTGCCTTTAAGGTTTTTAATACCTCGCCGGAAAAAAAAAGAAAAAAAAAGCTGTCTTCTTGCTTGTCAAGCCACTTCTCTGTGGCAGTTCGCAGTGCACTCAAGTCATCGAACCTTCTTCCTTTTAAGTATTTTTCTCAGATTCAGGAATTAAAAATGTCACTAGAGGCCAGATCAGGACTGTAGGGTGGGTGGTCAAATTCTTCGAAAGCACACTCTCGAATGACAACCTGGGCAACGCGAGACTTGTGAACAGGGCGTTGCCATGCAAGAGAGGGGTACGCCACTTGTGACCAATCATCGTCCTTTCTCCACGATGGCCTCGTGCAGTTTGGGGAGAACTTTGGCATAGTATTCGCTTGGTTATTTTCCTGCTGTTTTCCAGATAATCAATCAGTGGGATCTCTTTTGTGTTCCAAAACACTGTCGCCATCACTCTCTTCCCCGAGCGTTGCGTCTTGATTGTTTTCGAAGGGGGAAGGGGGGAGAGAAGGGGAAGGGGGGAAGGGGGAGGAAGGGGGGGAGGGACACCAAATGTCTCCACTGCATAGACTGCTGTTTTGTTTCGAGGCACCACTGGTAAAGTCACGTTTCGTCCCCAGTCACGAGGCGGGCGAGAAGATCTTCTCGGTCGCTTTCATACATACTCAAAAGCTACCTTGACGAATGCAAGCGGTGCTGTCGATCTTGCGTAGAAAGGTACCGTGGCACCCATAGTGCCGAGACCTTCGAAATACCCAAAACGTTATGGATAGATTCCGAAAGCACTGCCATACGAAATGTTAAATTCTGTAGCAACTTCGGGTACCTAAATTCGGTGATTCTTCATGATGAGTCTCTCAGCTTGTGCTGAATGATCCAAATCGGTCGAAGTGCTGGGCCGCCCTGGCATTGGGTCGTCTTGCACGTCCTCATGCCGGCGTTTGATCTCGTTGAACCAACGAGTTCGGAGTTACTGTAGCATATGAACGGCATTTTTCGCCTACAGGTTCACCATTCTACTGTGAATTTTCTTGGCGGAACTACCTTCTTTGCAAAAAAACTTTACCAGCCTCCGGTACTGAAGCTTGAAATCTGGCGAGGAAGCCAGGTTTAACTGACTCGTCCAGGCCAAAACCGGAACCGGAAGTCTTGATATTATGGACATGTCTAGCTAGAAAGATGAGCTAACCAAAGTTGTAGAGACATCACTGTCAGACTTTTGGTTATAGCCAAGCTGCAAAACTTTCTGATCACCCCTCGTATCACTTGCCTGCACAACGGGTAGCTGACCATCTCCACTCCTCCTCCTCCTCTCCTCCTCCTCCTTCCTCCTCCCTCTTCCCGCTCCTCCTCCCCTTCTTCTCCTCCTCCCCTCCTCCTCCTCCCTCCTCCTCCCCCTCACTCCACTCGAGGAAACAATTGCCATACGCCCGAAAATGTTTTGCTATTTTTTTTTTTGTTTTATTAATCTGAGTTTTTTTTTTTTTTAGTGCGCTAAACGTCGACCAGCATGAACAACAAACTCGCCTAATCTGAAGTTCTAACAGCGTTCTACGCGTCTTGGTGGGACTGAAACTAAAATTGTTAGCAAAGAAAAGAATAATTGTACAAGGTTGTTGAAGGAGACTGTTGGGATAACAAGTGGGGGCTGGTAACTGCATAAGTGTTCCGTCCATTGCGTTAGACCGGGAGTTGCGGTCGTTTTTATCTTGTGGACGTTCGCGGTGGCCTCGAACTTGTAAAATTACAAAGCGTTGCTCCCTTTCTGTAAAGAGTGGGCCCAAAAATTTCGAGGACAGCTAAGCACTTTTGAGTTGTGAATGCGAAAGCATGAATGCAGTTCTTCCGCTCCTTTAGTTCGTCTGTGGCGTACTGGCGTGGACGGCCACGTTTCGCTAGTGCCGAGGTTGCGGCCAATCGCCGAGCTAACGTAAAGTGGCCGCGCCGCGCTGAGCTCGGCCGTGCAGCCTCTCCGGAGTTTGCGCGTGCAGGCTCTGCGCCTGCGCTTCCGCACCTATTACCAGCGGGCGAGTCGCTCCATGCGCTGCGCCGCCATGGAGAGGGCTTCTCTGGTAGCGTTCTTTGGAACTAGGCCGCGCGAGGGCCAATGGGAGCCTCGTTCCTTGAACCTTTAACGCGCGCCAGCCCCAATGGGATCCTATCCATAAAGATTTCTGCTACAGACGACAGGCCTTACCTCCATTGGGACAGGGGAAGGTGCCGTTTGGCGCGGCTTCAAAAGCTGATGACGTCGATTCACTCCTTAGGACAGTTAATGCTTTCGCGTTAAAACTTGTCAGGGTCAACTGCGGACGGGAAGCAGCCGACCGAGTTCAGTGGCGGGGCGCGTTTGGCGTACGCGTATTGATAGATACAAGGCTAGAGGTTGCGATAAGGCGCCCGCGCAACGTCTATATATATATATATATATATATGTATATATATATATATATATAGTCCGGCCTTCGCCTTCCTGACGAAGGCCGGACTCCGGCCGAAACGTCGAAGATTAAATCGTCCGTTGTTGCTGTTTTTCACTAAGGGTTTTTTTCTTCTCAGTTTTATATATATATATATATATATATATATATATATATATATATATAAGACAAAAAGAACCCTTGGTGAAAACAGCAACAACGGACGATTTAATCTTCGACGTTTCGGCCGGAGTCCGGCCTTCCTGACGAAAGCCGGACTCCGGCCGAAACGTCGAAGATTAAATCGTCCGTTGTTGCTGTTTTCACCAAGGGTTCTTTTCGTCTTCTGTACCCACACCTTCGGCCCCTCCGCCATCATGCCCGTTGTATATATATATATATATATATATATATATATATATATATATATATATATATATATATATATATATATATATAACCTAAGTACACCTCTACTGTGACAAAGGCAGATGGGCAATTCGAAAATCAACTAAACAGTATGACAGTATTGCAACTTTTATCGCTGAACACGTCAGTCGAACGCAACAGCTTGGAAGGTACTTCACCCAGCGAACACAATAAGATCCGTTGGTTGAACCTTCTGGAATTGCGTACAGGCCGAGTGTAAACCCGGAAGTCGCCCTCTCGCGGGGAGGCACAAAACCCCTCGTCAACTTCGAATTTTAGAAGCATAGAGAACAAAAGAGAGGGTAATCCCAGATTCACCAGCTCTTCTTGAAGCACAACACTTCCGTTTTTTCGAGCGCGTCAGTAGAACGACCCTGCAGCGTCGCCGGAGATGTACTCTCCAGGAAGCGGGGAACATCACTGATGAAAACTTCGAGAGGCAGCCACTGCTTCAGTGCAACGACTGCTGAAAAGAAAACGATAAACCGCGAAACAAAAGCAGTCGTGTCGTCGATATAACGATAAAATTAATGTGCTACATTTGGGGTAAAGTAATGCGTTCTTTTCGAAAATTGGTAACGAGTAACGTATTTAGTTACTTTTGGAGCGAGTAGCGAGTAACGGAATTTAGTTACTTTTCTTGGGTAACGTCTACATGTCTGGACAGCACAGCAGGAAACAAGAATTTTTTTATATAAATACAAACAGGGTAAAAAGACCTGTACTCCCCCCCCATTTAAAATTACCACACCGAATCAACAAACCCTTAGTACTATGCCCCCCCCCCCCTTTCCCGCAACGGTGAGTAATACCAATTCTGTATACTTGCCGCAAATTATCGATTTTTTTAATGTAATAAAAGCTACCACCCAACGAACATTAAGGTGTCTCGCACGTTCATAGATTGCAATTTTCTCGAAATTAAAATGCAAGAGCTACTCGAGACCGAATAGCCAGCAGCAAACTAAAGTCTGTATACACGAGACTTCCTCAATTTTTGTTTTTCTAGATATACCAGAATAAAAATCTTTACTCTTTTTATACACGCTTTGTAGCGGCTGTTCATGGGCACCGCCGTAATGGACGTTCAGTTTGTGTTTCCTCTTATTGTAATCACTTCGTTCCATCATTACGACACCAGGACAGGTTATTGACATTTTAGATTTGACCATGTCCTTCTACCCAGCAGCATTGGCCCTCGTGGGGGTCCGTCGACAACCGCTTCAGTGGCTTGGTACATCGATAACAAAAGAGAAGGTCAGCAATGGCGGCTGCCATCTGGCATGTGTGCAAAGTATCTATAATACAGTGGCCCCTTGTGTTCAGAATAATACAATACAAGTTGAATGAGCGTTGCACCAACATGAAGTATGTCGGTACAACCTTTTCTTTTTTATTTTGGGGGGGGGGGGGGGGGAGGAGGAGGAGGGGGCAGGGGATATCTACACTCTTGCATCTGGTGAAATGAGAATATAAGATTATCGTGTTGACAGGCGTCTGACGAAGAAACTTCCTTTCTTCACAATTTTTAGTTTTGTGTTGCTCAATTTGCGAAAAATGTCACGGAACTCACCTTTGACGAAATTCAGTTTTTTCCGGTGTGAGTCGACGAAAAGCGCGGCACAACGTGCGACGACTGAATGCAAGCATCGCTGCACCTCTCTTCGAAAAATACATAAGCACAATACGCAAGAGGCTCGATGTTGACGACGACGCGAACTGAGCTTGCAGCCTGTGAATCGACGCTGCAATCTCGTTCCTCGCACCGGCATCTCACGGGGGGTGTCTGTTTTAGCTACGCCCCATCGGGGAGGAGTCCATGACACTGACTGGCCGAAATCCATGACTGTGAAGATAGCCAATCGCCGACGCTGTGGAAAGGGAGGTGAGTCAAAATTAACGCAAGAGCAGAGCCGACGAGATGGTAGGATTTTTACAACTCTGAACGGCCGCTGGCTGTAGGTGTACGTATAGGCAGCACTTAGTGCATGTGCGTGCCTCCCGTGAACAGATGTTTTAATAGGCGATTGCTATCTCGGAGGACGCTTTCTCTCCCTCTCTCCGCTGACATTAGCGGGTGCAAAGCCTCCTCTATAGACCTTTTCTTTAACGGCGCCGCCATCTTGAGAATTGCGGCGCCGACGACGTCGTCTAGCGGCTTAGAAAAAGAAATACCGGCTAGTTCTGGCAGCACAGCTATCTGAGTAGGCAACGGTGTGGGTATGGGGGGAACTTGGCTAGACTTGGCTATGGTGGGCTACAATAACTTCGTTGGAGTTTGTCCGGTTCAATCCCGCAGGCTACTCACAGGCCATTACCTTGTCTCCTCGAGAGAACGAGGACGAAGACGGTGGAGTGTTTTGATTGAGTTTCCACAGCAAAGTATATATGAGGAGTTTAATGTAGTCTATGCAGGTAAGCTCTCGGCATTTGATAGCTCAATCTTGAGAGCTGGCATGTAGACTTTTTCATACCTTTCACATACCATGGGGCTTGCAGTGATAACCTAATTGGACCACCTACATTGTGAATTGAAATCGGACTTCTTGTCGTAGACGAAATGGTCGTGAGCTTAAACGTGACTCTGAGTCTGATACGAATCTCCCGTGATTCAAGCTTGAAATCGACTGACTTCATAAATAAGGATTCCTGGGGAAAATGCGAGGCTCGATAACATTGCATCACACTCGCGCTGTAGCTTCTTGTGCTCATGGCACACTTTCTGCTATTGTTCTTATGTTGTTTGTTTTTTAATCATTTATCCATCCGACGACCACGCAGTGATAGCTAGACAACCGTAGATTTTCGCAAATCGCAGCACGGTAACAAGGAGCACTCGGAACTTACTCAAGCACGACGTCCGTTTTTAAGCCTTTTCTCCCATACCCTCGGTGGTTGCACACCCTGTGTCAGCGGGCAATCCAAAAATTCACCAGGTCGAGGGTACGTCAGTTACTGGCTGGTTTGAGGTTATGCGAAAAAGGTCTATGCGGAGAAAGCCTGACACGTTGCGAAAAAAAGTGGCCGCCGAAAGTAGGAGAGGAGGGGCGGGGAATCAGGAGCGAAGGAAGCTTGTCTGCCAGCGCCACACAAGAGCGAGCGGACAAACGCAGAAACGGTTTTTTTTTCTTCTTTTTTTTTTTTTTCGGAATCGAGGAGAAGAGAAACTCGACGTCAACCCTTTCCCTTCGCCGTCCCTGCGCCGCAAGGTGTTGGCCGCAGCCGTTTCTCCCGGAGCACGAAAACGACGGTGACGAAACGCAAAAACAAACGTGGTTCGGGGAGCGGCCGCTCATGACCCAAGCGCTCGCGGACTATCTCTGCCCTTTCTGCTCTGCGCTACCATATTGGTCACCGCTTCGCGCGCTCCTCCTCTCCTTTTCTATAAGGCCGCGCTCCCTATAGACCGACACGCGGAGCGGCTCTGTTTACCAACACGGCCGGAAGGCCGCGCATGCGCGGTAGCTATGTGGGCAAAAGCAGCCCGGCTCTCCGTGTTTTCGCCATTGCGCTCTATGGCGTGCGCTCGTTGCTGACGTTGTAGGGACGTTTGTATCTTTATTTGTGCGTCGTATTTCATCACAACGTATGTCGTATGCCATGACCGACTATTTGAGCTCGTTGCCCGAGCCTGAACGGCAGCGGTATCGAAACAAACTGTGCGTGGACGGCGTTGACTACGAGGATCCGTACGCCGTATAAACAAGACCTGCTGGACTTCCGACGTAAAGTTGCTGCCACCGACGTCGATGGCTCACGTCGTCGTTTATTTAGTTTTTTCGCCAAGCCAGTTCACGGCCGACACGGTGCAGGCGTACACGTCTCTCGAGGTCTACGAATACTTCGAGTTGGTTTCCGCACTGCCGGCGGGATCAGCAGCCTGTGGGTCCGCGGAAGTGTGTGTATTCATTAATTGATTAAATACATAGAGCGTCTTCAAGTCAAGGTATGATGTTTTCCCTGCCCTCATGACCACAAGGCATGACAAGCAGTAACGCTTTGTCCGTTCTGCAGTCTTGGCGGTAACGGGTTACAAGGAACGGCGTTGTTGGTAACGCGTTACTTTTTTCAGTAACGTAGTAACCCACTCGTTACGTTTTTGACACAGTAACGGGTAACGTACTTGTGTTACCATTTCAAGTAACGTAGTTACGTTACTCGTTACTACTTCCTAAGTCTTAAAGAAATTACACTTCAATTTTTTACGTGTTTTAGGCGTCAAGCCATGATTTTCTGTGCGTTTTTTCTCGCAAGTATTTAGATGAAACCGTAAAAAGAGATAAAGTAATTATGTTCAGTTTCTGCATGAACATAATGTTTCTTGATATAATACCTGTATCGTCAAAACCGTAAAATGTGTTAAATCAGAATTTTAAAAAAAGTAACGCAGAATCAGAAGTAACGTGCGTTACTTTTTATCGGTAGCGGTAACGCGTTCCTTTTATTTTTAGGTAACGTAGCTCAGTAACGCGTACCTTTTATTTGCAAGTAACGAGTAACGTTTTTCGTTACTTTTTTTCGGTAACGCCTACGACACTGCCGTTCTGTCGCCGTTCCCCTTCTGCTGGGTAGCACGGGCGTAACGAGCCTCCGACGAGCGCTTGGCCGGTGCTTTGTGCGCGAACACCGTGGGAACAAAATCCGGGTGGTCTCGATCAGACAACGGTTTCCCTGCACATAAGCAAGCCTCGGGACGGAGATTGAAATGGAAGCCGCACTTGCCTCCAAGAAAGTGTTTGCCGCACAAACGGTCGTTCGCGCGAGGCGACCATACTTTTCGATCCACGGATATTATCCACCCTCTATGCCTTTCAGAGTCTGCCGGGAACTTGTGGAAACTCACTCTGCTGCTTTTCTTGTACATTTTGGCGCAATTAACGGCAACACAGCTTCGCGGCATGCTGAAATGCTATGACGCCCATGCAAAACGTGCGCGCTTTTGCCCACACCCCCCGGCTCCGGCGCGATCGCAGCGCCGCCGCAGCTCCGTGACGTCAAGCCCGCGTGTCGGTCTATAGGCAATTGCCTGCAATGCAGTTTGGCGCTACACGTTGCGCCATCTAGCGGCTGCAAAATAATGAAACTGGGTAGGCCAGGACTACGCGGGGCTGCGGGCGGGCGCATCCAGAAACCACGTGAGAACGTTGCATTTCGGATCGGCGTAAGCTTTTTTGGAACCGTTTTTTGTAAAGTAAGTCCCAACTTCACGTCTCTATAACCTCACCGGGTTCCTGTGACATCTCGCCTACTCCTAGAGTTCCCCCAAAAAATAAACGTTGCTACTTCTGCACGAAGACGGCCACAGTAGCGTAGATGACTCAAGCGTCGAACTTCACCGCTTCCCTTCGAGATCTTGGTAAGCGACACGGCAACAGAATTGGATTACTGCAGTGCGACGCAACAAGTAAGTAAATTTTACAGAAGCTGTTGGGGGGAAGTGAACAAAATCTATGTGCAGGCTTGGAAAGTGGTCGAACGAACTCATTTTGCAGACTGCTTGGCAAAATAACATATTTATACAAGTTGTATTACGAGTCGCTTTGACAGCCACATTAGGGGAATACGATAGGAACAATCGGGCCGATTGTTGCTTCGCTGTGACGTCGAGATCGGGTGATCAGGTCTTCAAGCGAAAGGTCCGTCGCCCCATTCCGGCACTTCTAATGCCGTTCGGCACGCGTGGTCGCAACCAACACCTTCCAAACCTGCGAGTTTTCAAAAAGTGGATTTTCGTAGTACAAAGTTTTGTTTGTTTCAGCAACCAAATTTAATGCTGAGTCTGGCAACAAAAGTAACGGCGTGCAGAAAGCAGAATGCTAGTTTTTCTTTAGAAAAATCTCGTGCGAAGCGTAAATATTACACGTAGTACGTACACTTCGTTGCCTGTCGCCATTTTACACCAGGCTTTGCAATGTGCGTACGGTTCTGTAGCATGCAGAGTTTGGTTATAATTACCCAAATTTTATTCTAGTGTGTGTGGGCGTCGGGAGGAGAGGACGGCCGAGCGAGGCGCGAGCGGGGCCAGCCGGCGAGGAGAGGAAGAGCGTGCTGCACGAGGCTGGGGCCGGGCAGGAACGATAGAGCAGTTCTGGCTGGTCTGGCCCTTGGCGATTCCCGGGAGCATTCCACCAGCGAAGTTCGGATCAGGACCGGCGGAAGCGGCGAACCCTGACCATACTGGCCTTGTCCATGACGATCCCGGAGTGGTTCCGCAGCGAGACTCTGGCTGTGATAGCCCGGAACAGCTAGCCTACGCAGCACTGGCGTGGGAAGGGCGATCCGCAGGCCTGGACACGGGCTCCGACTATGAGCTCTGAACGACGGGTGTCAAGTAGGGTCGGCGGGTCCGGACTGCCGGCTCTCGAAGCCGGGCAACTGGGATGTACAATAAACCCATGCGCGTTGTGTTGTGTCACTTCCTGGGAGACGAGCGATGCACAAACCGATCGGGCGGTAACAAGTAGTGAAGACAACTCAAACTGGTGTCCAAATGACGACTCTAGAATATTCTTTCAACACTTGGACCTATCAAGGCTTCCAATGGTCTTAAATAACCGCATAAAAGAACCAGGGACATGGCACGCAGGTGCACACGGGGACTGCTGAAATCGGGGTTGTCGCCGCTCGCAACGGCCCGACGGGTAAACTGGCCGCCCCATTAACAGAGACGCCTCCGCTTGTGGCGCTGAATGCAGTACTCTCGTGGCGCCGCCTAGCCATTGCCGGCTGCCTATGGCTCCGCCGTCGATGTGCCAGGCTTTTTCCGTATCCGCGACTCCAGCAAAACGGACGCCGCCAAGCGGGAAAGCCGAGAACCACTCGGTCCAGGTAGCTCCGCGCCCCGCCGCGTCTCTGGTAGCTTTCGCGGACACGTGCTTTCGGCGCGGGGGCGAGCAATGTAATTTGACGAAGGTTCGGACATTTCTTAAGTTTGCCTGAGAGTTCATTAGTGTGGTGAAGCCTCCGTAGATTGTTTCTTTCCATCACGTGTTTGACAGCCCGTTTACTCCACACGTGCTTTCAATTTTTTTGGATGGGGAGGGATCACGGAAAAACGTTTTGATTTCTTGTCTGTCTCTAATCACATTCAAAGTGACGACTACTTGGTAACTGATAAGTGGTTTCTTTATAAGGATGTAGAGCACTGGACTGGAGGTCGACAGACGAAGTGTTTCATTGGAGGGAACACCAATGTTGCAGTCAAGTGAATGGGAAGGTTCGATAGCTGCTTTTCTTGAGTTTGGTTGTGCTCGATTAGCTTCAAGTTTGAGCCACTATCGCCGGCCGGTGCGTTGGCTATTCATCTTGGCTGCTTTTCGCCGAAAAAGACCACACTGAAGGAAGTGGCGAAATTACTTGATTCAGAAAACCTGCTCGCTGCATATAATTAATGAGGGAAATTATCTGCTTTCAAAAGGTGGGGACGCGTCTCGCAAAGTTAGAAGCTGTCACGCCATTAGGATCTATCGCGCCTCCATTATTTATATTATAACCCCTGTCGAAGCCAGCAGCAATATACGTCTACATTGCT
The DNA here is from genome assembly GCF_016920785.2 of Ixodes scapularis. NCBI lineage: Eukaryota > Metazoa > Arthropoda > Arachnida > Ixodida > Ixodidae > Ixodes > Ixodes scapularis. The sequence goes on along the minus strand of NW_024609857.1, from coordinate 57,039,936 downwards.
CAGACTGACCGGCCACAAAAAATACTCATTTTATCCGTTCCGGATTCGAAGTCAAGTTCAATGCAGAGAGGTCTGAGTGAATCTCCGATGAAGACTCTCCTCAGTGTGTCCGCATTCGTATCCGTTCTACCGGCCGACTAGAACCATTTGCTTAAGTTTAAGTAGTATCTCTCTGTCTGTCAAATATACTTTTATTCAGCAGTTCACCTAATGGTTAGTCAACTAAGTTCATATTTCAATCCGAAGAATATACTAATATCACTTTAGTGGGACATAGTACGTAATATAAAACATAATCCGCATATTCGTCAAAATGACTTCTCGATTGCTACTAAAACCTGAATTTAAATACGAGTATCAGCTGCTTAGTGAAGCGCCGGCGGGTTAACGTGTCCTTGGCTCAAGAAGCGCTTGCTTAATTTTCGTAATTTTTCTGCAGCCTGTGTTCTTACCGAGCTCGCGACTGGAGCTGTTTCTTGGAACGCGGACACGCACAAAAGCTCAATTTCGCGGACAGATAAGTCTCACGGTCGAGGCATGCGAGTTAGCTAAAACTTACTCTCGGTGGAACAATTCTGTAGTCATCGCCGCTTTCCTTAGATAATTAAAAGTAATTAGAGTCTATCACCGTTTCTCCGGAGCCCATAGTTTCGGTTTTGAACGAAAAAGTCTCCGAAACGAAATTTTGACATGAAAATAACAAAAAACACCGGCAAAGCAAAACTATGCTCGGCGAGTTTATACGCTCCGGCTACACTTAACCGTCTCAGTTCAAATGCTCATAAAATTGGGCATTAAACAAAAGAAGATCTGTTAAATTGAACGCGCCACCCATTCAGGCGGCCCGGCCGAGCGGACGCGCCCTGGACCCAGCTGCCATGTTTGTTTGGTGGTGGTGTCCCCTATCGGTCGCTGGAGTCGCGAATAGGTGGGTGTTATGCTGCAGCTTAGAGCCGAGCGAGGTCGCGTAATCTTTTCTCCGTAGTTCCTTCGGCTGCCACTTGAGGCTGCAAGTGCGGGAAAAAGCTCGACTTCTGCTTTGCGATTATGCAGCGGAACCGCGACATTTTTAATGAAGGAGATTTTTTCCCTATCCTCCGGGACACGATGAACAACGTAAAAATGACGCGATGCAAATTCTGTTAATCGTAAAATCGTTGCACCGCCCCTTTAAGTGCTAAATTTCCCACTATTGCATTTATTAAATAATATATGCGTGAATAATGTGGATGCAGACTTTCAAACATTTAAAGACTTGACGTTGCATGTTTGTCTGTACGCGCACATGAACTTGGCAGAGTAGGCGATTTTCTTTTGGGTATTTAATTTTCTCTAGGAGTACAATTCTATTTTTACCTTAGTTTGTTCTAGTGAATATGTTTTTTTTTTATGTGTGTTCTTTCTTCGCTTGCTGCTGACCATTGTAGGTGCCCGAGGATTCGTCAAGCTGTACATTACAGCTTTTTTTTGGGGGGGTACCCTATCACAACTTATGAATATGAAAGTTATTATTATTATTATTATTTTTATTATTACTAATATTATATTATTGTTATTATTCCTTTTGAACCATACTGCTTGTATAATATACTTAGTGTTTCAGTCAGCCGCAGCATATTACATCGGGAGCAGATCCCCAATTCCTTGAGTCACGCGGTCGATAGTAGGATTGGCATGAGACCTACAAGAATCTTCCGGGAAGTTGTATTGCGCTTTGGAAATCGAAGAGTTTTATTTATCCTTATCTGAGTGTAGTCGCCACCGACAGATTCGCCACAAGAACAAAACGCCGACCGAGCAGCGGTCAGTGCTGCGGTGTTTATGAAGTCAGTTTCCTTCTGGTTTTCGCCGCTTCGTCAAATATAGAGTTCTAGAGGGCTCTATCCTACGACCGTTGGTTCTTTTATTGTTTATCTTTAAGACATTGTTAAAATCATAATTTAGTCATGTACGCCGATGACACCAGCTTTCTTTCTCGATCTCAACTACAAAAAAAAAGTAAAATAAAGACGATATGTTTTTTTTTTTTAATTAAGTACGTGGTTTGGTCTCAGTAAAATGCCACTAAATGCTAAGATTCAAACTGAATGTTATTTCAGTATACAAAAACAAAATCCTATGAGCTATTATCATCATGCCACTCAAGCCGCCATATTAAAAGCCTTTCTTTTTTTCATTTATGGACGAGGCGCATTTCCATTTACCTCAGTTCTGATATTAGGAGAATTCATTCGTACATTCAATGGATTCTATTTTGCTCTCGGTGCAACGAAAAAAAAAAGACGGCCGCGAGATTGTGGAAAAATAATTGTCAGCCACGAGTTCGGAGGTCTCGTCCCTAAAGCAATAAACTTAGCCATCCAGGTAAGTGAGCGGTATTTATCCATGGCGCTACGTGAAAGGTTTGTACTAGACTGGCATTGCGATAATATTTTAGATATACGACTCCCACTTTACCGAGACCATTGTCTGTCGGGGGAAGCAATCAGTACGGAAATGCCGCAATATGGCGAAAACTCGATAATCGATCACAAGTACATTATAAATGGCGCTCCTTTCTGTATGTGGTTAGGGTGCCTACAGGTCTGTCTGTCTCAGGGTGAAGACATCTGTTGTTGCAACAAGTGGGCTGCGGCGTGGCGTGCTGGCGCACTCAATGCGTGCCTGATGCGGTAGAAAGACGTCTAAGCGTTTGTCGAGGGCCGAGGCTACACGCTCGAGAAGGGCTAGCGCACAGCCCCCGCAAAGGAGCTAAAAAACGTTTGGGCGGAAAGATGGCCGAGATACCACTACTCGAAGGAAAACGCGCGTGTATGAAGGCACTCTATATATTGCCTGCACTCATTTTAACGCCCGGTAGATTATTTTATGGCCTCACCGTGTCCCACTGCCACCGTAGCACATAGATAGGGCAAATGTAAGGATGTGGATCGACTAGAAAAGACACAATGGACAAAGGCAAGACAAAACTTCGTCTTTTTCTGTTTGTTGTTGATTTCGTTTTATTCCTGTAGCTTACCAGCACGCTCCATTTCGTCGAGTTTTTATATGAACCCAAGACGGGTTCAAATCGTAAAAGCGCCATTTACTTATGTGTTAGGCATCAGCGGCAAAATACAAAGACTTCTTTTTAAATATTTTTGATAATATACGAAGGAAAATTAATTACATTCGTTCTTTACAGATTCAAAATCTTCTTGCTTTCATCCCGCAAATTGTGTTTCTGTATCTTTCCGGACACCGTCTTCGGGAAAGATTCCGCGAAAAACACGTATCTCGGAACCTTGAAATAGCTGATCTGAAAAGCAAAAGAAAAGAAAACAAGTTCGTTGAACGTGATGTTATGCCCAAATAAAAAGTGCGCTATACGAACCTCATTGAAATGAACGCGTTTTATCTGTCACCATATTTACCGAATAATAATTTCGTCTATTAAGCTCTAAATACTTTTTAGAACACGAAGGGCATAACACTTGAATAGTGCAGAGTATTCTCTTGAGTCACTAGCTGGGAATGTGTATGATTAACACTCTTGTCACCGACAGGATCAGAACGGCAGCAGGGCGTCTCAATGGGAGGACCGACCTCCGACACTCGCTCGCCGCCTGCCGACGCGCTTTGGAAGCACGTGAGCGTTCCTGAAACGCCGAAGCCTTGCTGAAGGTACGAAGCTCACGCTCATCGCGGGACAATTGAAACCCCTCACCACCGTTCTCATTCTGTCAGTGCCCCTTTCGTCTCTGGCACTAGAGATTGGGAAAAGCCCGTTCCCACACTCGCACACGCTCGACACGCTGGCGCCATCTATGCGGTGACCCTGGAACAGCATGTCGGTAAAGTGAAGAATTTGAAGTCTTTGCAAGATCAAATGTACGTACTATCTTTGACAGATGGTCGTGTTGTAGAATTTTTAAAGTTCTTTGAGCACAAAAAAGTTTTAAGCAAGAAAAATGCATAAACAAAACTGCAAGTTTTGCTTGCTCTCACCGTGAAATATTCCAAGAGTTTTATAAAAGTGGTGTGTTCGCGATCGATGCCAGCAACAAGAACAACTTCTTTATTTTTGAGCCCGCGCTCGTTTGGTCTCTTCGCGTGCACGCAGTGTTGCTCCCGCTAGCATATGGTACATCCCCCTTTCTTTGAAGGAACAAAGAACAAAGCACAAAAACAAAAAACAAAGAAGGCATAACTTAAAAAGGGAAAGTAGAAAACAAATAAAAGAAAGTTATACACAAAAACCACGAGCAACGTGTGGAGCGGGCTGTTCTCGTTTAGATTAGTTCTGCCTGTTGGAAGACTTGTATGTAGCTCAGGCGTTGAGGTAGCCTTCCAGGTCTCTTGGACTGACGTTCTGCTCCTGCTGACGTCTGCTCAAGGACGGGTAAGGTTGGTGGGTGAGGCGACGCCTGGTTTCGAGGAGGCTCTGGCGGTGAAGGGGGTTGTGATCCATCTCTTGATGGTGGCAAGCAATCGTCTTTGCCGTCCTCTGAGTCACTGTCGTTGATGGAGATAGAGAATCCTTCCAGTGTCTTTCGAAGATGCTGTCGGTTATGGCGGAGGATCCGGCCGTCCTCGGTAAGCACCGTCTATGACCTTGGGGCCACCAAGCCTTGCACTTGTGCTTTACTCTCCCATCACCCGTTGTTAAGGATCCGCACGATGTCTCCCTGCTGAAGAGGAGCTAGCTGTCTTCCTTTCGTCTCGTTCTGGACGTGCTTTCTGACCGGAGATGCGGGAGACACGGTGAAGTCGGGCAGTAGGGTTCGTAGTTCTCGGCCCATCAGTAGTTCTGCGGGTGAGCGGCCATCTTCAAGGGGGGCTGCCCGGTAGTTGAGGAGGCCCAACCGAAAGTCTTCTTTGGCACACTCCGTATGCGTAGTAGACGCTTGACAACTTGTACACCTTTTTCCGCCAGCCCGTTCGACCTTGCAAATAATAGACTTGAAACAGTAAGCCGAAAATCATGACGTGCAGCAAAATCCTTATATTCTTTCGAGGAAAATTGTGGGCCCCCCTCCGTGCAAACTTCTAGAGGTAAACCATAGCGGGCAAATATACAAGCTAACTTGTCAATGACCACCGTTGCTGTGGTTTCTCGAAGGTGTTCCACTTCTGGGAAATGTGAATAGGCGTCGTACACAACCAAGTAGTGTTTACCGGAGTGTTGGAAGAGATCTGCAACTACCCTGGACCAGGGATGGTTGGAAACGGTGCGGATAGAGAGAGGCTCGTCTGGCTGTCGGTAGGCAAACTTCTTGCAAGTTTCACATCTGTCGATGAAAGCGGTAATATCAGCGGTCCATTGCCGGCCAATACATCAACCTTCACGCCTTGGACAAGCATTTACCCAGCCCCAGATGGCCTTGATGTAGTCGTTTCAGCATCTTTCTTCGCACAGCTGTTGAAATGACAACTTTCTTTCCTTTTTGCAGTACTCCGCTAACCACCGAAAGCTCTGGTGTAAACTGCTTCAGCTCATCTTCCACAGGTTTTGATTTTTGGAGGCTCATGATGACTCGCTGGAGGGCAGGATCGCTGACTGTCGCCTCCTGTAGGCGAGCTAGTGTGCCTTGGCCCACTAGCTCAGATAGGATGCCCACCCCATGCACTTCTACATCCGTCGTGGCCTCTCCCTGTGATGGATCTGATGGAATCCTCGATAAAGTGTCGTCAACTACCAACTTAATACCGGGGACAAACTGCTATCATACTTCAGTAGTCGTAAAAATAGTCGTTGGAGACCAGGAACCATTCCCCTAGTTTCTTTTTTTTTTTTTTTTAAATGGCCAACAGCGGATGATGGTCTGTTTCGATGGCGATATGTTTTCCCAGTACGTAGTCGTTAAACCTCGTTTTCAATGTGAGCACTCCGGCGTTCAGTATCAGTGAGCACCTGAGACGCGGAGCCTACCACACGCCAGACATGTACAAATTACTCAAAAGAGGTAGTTAAGTTAAGTTACTGAGTATCGACGCCAAAAGTAATTGGAGTAGAGTAGAAATTACGCATTTGTAATAGTAATTGAGTAAACTACTAACTACTCTAAAAAGTAGCGAGTTACTTTGAAGTTACTTTCGAAGTTACTTTTTATATTTTTGTGGAAGCAAAATGAACAGCAGTTTTGATCAATGAAAAACCCTGCGAGCCTAAAATACATGCAGTCTATTTATAGCTTGCGTGTTCGCCAAAATAGTTTATTCGCTCGCAGAAGCAATTGACTTTCAAAGTTCTTAATAGGATAATTTTCCCCTTTTCTTTCTAAAGACGTCCCCAGCCAAGCCAAATAGACGTTCCACCGTTGCACTGAATGGAACGGCAGCGTTGAATTTGAGAAACAGGTTGTGCAGGGTCGGGTAAGCGAGTGTCGGCATCTTAGGTGTCCATGACGAAACATGTGAGGTTTGCCTCGGGTAGAGGGTCTTTTATAACAAACTTTCCTCCTTTTTACTTTTTTCTTCGCCAAGTTGAGATTGTTATGACTGGCCCCTCTTTATTCCGACGTCGTTCTGAGAGTACGCTGAGAGAGTGCACCGGACCTTCAAGGGTTCAAGTCTCGCGCCACGACTATGAGATCGTCCGGACGACTGCGCGTTCCGTTGTAGTGCTAGTGTTACGCTACTGAAAAAAAAATGTTTTGTTTTAACAGAAGATGAACCGAAGTATACTTCGCCGCTGACGCCAGGTCCAACAAAAGGAGGATCTCCCAAGGATAACTCGCAATCCTCGCCGGCGACTACAATATTCTGACGCGAGTGACACGCCTGACAAGTAAATCGTTTTTAACGAAGAGGAGGTCTCCCTGGCATGGATGGTCGGAAGGACGCGAAGGATTACGTGAACAAGCATCGTCGCTCGTATACAGTTGCAGCTGGAAGCGGGAACGTGCTCCCATGAACGGATTATCCGTGCCAGGGTTTGTGCGCGGGAGAGTCCGGCTTTGCAAAGGCGTATGCTCTGACGACAAGGCGACCATGGGAGCAGGCACCCAGCTGCGAGGTCATTCCAGTGGCGCCTCCCGTGGAACCTACCGCTTGAGTCAGAACTCACTAAAGACAGACAACAACTCTCGGAATGTCCCCGTCTTTCACGGTTGCCGCTGGAAACGCGGCGCCTGCGTGCGTTACCGGATTAGGTCAATACCCGACCAAGGCTTGTTAAGCATCTCTTCCTGCGTTCGTGCGTGCCGGAGTTATGTTTTGGCTGCTCGTCGCCACCTTGACCCCAGGACGCCTTCCCGAACAAGGGGGCCCCTTGTTACGGAATGCCACTTTATCTGCCGGCGTCTTATTCATTTCTGCGCTCAAACTTCCGTGATGGGCAAAATTAGAACTATATAATTTCGAAAGTAGTTAGTAATTTGAGTAGAAGTTACCTAAAAAACTAGTTAAATTAAACTACTAATTACCCAAATCAAGTTGTAATTGAAAGTTACCAAGTTACTCGAAAAAGTAGTTAAACTACAGTAGTTTGAGTAGAGTAGTTGAACTACGTCCAAGTCTGCGCACACGCCAGTCCATTCCATGCTACTGAAGCAACGCAGCCCCTAGAGCAAATGCGGACGCATCAGTTGACAACTTGCTGGGCAACTCGGGATCATAGATTGCTAGAACTGGGGTTTGCGTCAGCATTTTTTTTTAATTTCTCCTACTGACGATCATGTACACTGGTCCATTTAAAAATGGTGTCGTTCCTAACTAGACTGCGTAGGGCCTCCGCTTGAGAAGACAGGTGTGGTAAGTATTTCACGAAGTAGTTCACCGCGCCAAGGAGGCGTTGAACTTCCTTTTTTTGTCGTTGGAGTAGGGTGCCGTGCAACACAGCTTATCAAGTCTGGGTTCGGTTCAATTCCGTTGCAACTGATTCTGTCGCCAAGAAAGTGGGCTGTTGCCAACGCCTGGCGAAGCCTTTTGTCGTGTTCTTCTCGTTTGCCGCCCCATACCAGTACATCATCTATGTACACACGCACACCAGGAAGGTCGTCGAATATCTGGCTTATCGTGCTCTCGAATACTTCCGGAGCTGAGCGATTCCGAAAGGCAGTCTTAGATATCGGTAACCATCAAAAGGGCTGCTGAACGTGCAAATCTCCGTGGTCTGTTCATCAAGCGGAATCTCATGTAATCCGCAGTTAGCGTCAAGGCGTCTGAAATACTTGGCACACGCTAGCTCGCTCTCGATTTGCTCGCGCCGTGGGAGCTGAATATGTTCTCTTTTCAGTGCCCGATTCCCGTTTCAAGGGTCCATGCAGATTCTTAACTTGGCATTTTTGTTTTCGCACAACGACTCAGTCGGAGGGTTTCTTAACCTTTGCGATAATGCCTGCGGCCTCCATGCGTTCCAGTTCTTTCTTGAGGGGTTCGTTCACCGCTCATTCACAATGGAAGCGGATCCGCGTTCGCAAAGCGGTTGCGAACGCGGTTGTATAAAGATTCAGCACAATTCCACGCGTACTCGATGACATCAAGTGCGCGTGACATTGTACTGAATCTTTATACAACCGCGTTCGCAACTGCTTTGCGAACGCGGATCCGCTTCCAGCGTGAATGAGCGGTAAGTGCGTGCGGCACTCGTCTGGCGGGCTAGACCACTGGTACGGCATCACCTCGGATTACCATCTTGTACTCCCGTTGTGTCTTGCCAATACCGGAGAACATCCCCGGGAATTCCGACTCTATGTTTTGGTTGCACGCCTTGTCCTCCACTGAACTTACTCGGTTCACGAGGCCCAGTTGCTCGCATGCACGGAGACCCAGAATAGCTTGCTACCTTTTCACCACGAAGAATTCGGGCTGCACTGGTCGCTTGTCGAGCTGCACCTTTTCGCTGTGTTGAATTTCGCCACCCCCGTAGAGGCGAAGAATGCTTCTAGTTGGACGGCGTTTCGGCTTCGTCCTGAGCTTCTTAAACAACGCTCTGGGCAATACGTTTGCCTGCGCTCCCGTGTCGGCCTTGATTTTCACCACGGTTCCCTCGATGCGCGTGGTGACGATCCAGTCGCGATTGGAGAAAGAACGCTCGTTCCCAGTTTCAAAAATTTCAAAAACGTCGGAGTCACTGTCGCTTTCGTCCCCTTCGGCCACGTCGTGTACCGCTGCCCTCTCACTCCTACAGCAGATTGCGAAGTGATTTCGTTTGGTGCACTTGGCGCGTGTCTTTCAATACGCGGGGAACTTCCTCGGCGGATGAGATAAATTATAATGAGTACATCTTCTCTGCTCAAAATGCTTGGCTGGTCCTTGTTGAACGGGGTCAATTTTCACAGTTTCGCCGTCCCACGCTCTGTTCTTAGCTTCGACACGCTCCTTCGCCTTGCAGCACTCTACTGCTACTTCTAGGGTCAGGTTTTTTTTATCGAAGCAGCTTTTCTCGCAACATCGTGCTCAAAACCCCGTAAACAATCTGATCTCGGAGGAGAAATTCTTCCAAATCTGCAAAGTTGCACGTCCTTGCTTTCAGTTGCAGGTCCCTAAATATTTTTTTCAAATGGTTCTTCTTAAGCTGGGTGACGCGTGCGAAACACATACCGCTTATGCGTTTCGTTACCTTTGTGCAGGCAGGAGTCGTCAAAAGTCTTGACTAGTACGTCATAGTCGGCTTGCTCCTCTGATGTCAAATTCAGTGTGTTAAACACGTCTATAGCTTCCTGGCCTACTATATGTAGAAATATAGCAGCCTTCTGTTGCTTACTTCGAGGCTTCGTGGGTTCCCTTGCTAGGAGATAAAGCTCGATGCGCTGCTTGAACCTTTGCCAAGACGCCGTCGCGTTGTCGCCAAGTGTTGAAGCGGTTCCGGAGGTCGAACATCTGTCATTATGCCGTTAGCGTTTACCTTTGGACTTCTGACACCATGTAAAAGTGGTTTGTTCAAGATCAGTGCCAGCAACAAGAACAACTTCTTTATTATTGAGCACGCGCTCTTTTGGTCTCTTCGCGTGCCCGCAGTTTTGCTACCGCTAGCATATGGTACCATAATAATGGTAATAAATTGTTATAAAATTTGCTCCGTGGATTGAATATCCACCCTTGTGTATACCTACAAAATACCTGATCCAAGTATTAATTTCTCCCGAGAAAATAAATCTTGAAGTTCACGCGCACACCTCCGTATCCCTGTTTCACGGCGTTGTGGCTTATTTATTTATTATTTATTTAATTACATTCTACCTACATCGCCCTGTTGGCATTATTGTAGTGTGTTTTAGAAAACATTATAACAAGTGGAAAAAGAAAACGTCATTATCATAAATTGACACAATATCTTCCGGGAGGTCCTTCCACTCTCTCGCGGTTTAAACAAAGAATGAATTAACAAAACTGCCAGTCCTGCAAGTGGGAACAGCAACCTTTTTAGAATGATCACAGCGGGAAGAGACGTAGGATGGCTCCATAAGATAAGAGGCTTTATCAATTCCTGTTTTGTTGTGAAAGACATCGTGGAAGAATTTTAGTCTTAGTTGTTTCCTTCTACATAATTCTTTCTAGTTTATTGATAAGGAAGTCGTGATAAGGGTCCCAGACAACGCACGCGTAATCAAGGATCGTTCTTACAAAAAACAATAAAGTGTTTCTTTAACGATTCGTGACGCGGATCTAAAATTTCGGCGAATAAAATAAAAATTTTACTAGCCTTTCCGATTGTACGTTCTATATGGCTGTTCCATTTAAGGAAATCCGCATATAGCACTCCTAGGTAAACATACTCGAACCCAGAACATAAAACGGTCCCGTTGGTCAGGTAGCTTTGAGAATCGTGCAGCTCAGTTCTCGAGAAACGGATATGTTTGCTTTTACTTAAATTTAGGCTGATTTTCCATTGATTGCACCAAGAACTCAAAATATGTATGTCGATTGTAGTAGGTTAATGAACGTTTGTGTTTTTTGCGAATCGTGCCTGGTTTAGGCTAATTGAGCCAGGCAATGGGGGGGGGGGGGGGGGGGGGGGGGAGAGAAATCGGTGATGCGCGGTGGGGTGCATTAACACAACGAGGAAATGCAGCAGAGCGACATCTAATTGCTTTTTGATCGAGAAGCTTCTCCAACGGAAGGGGGTCCGAGCAGTCGACGACAACGCTGGCTGTACAGAGTTCGCGTCGTGCTAGCAAACAAAACCTTCGATGCCAATCTGAAGCGGCATATCAAGCTCCACATGTCGGCGGAACGCGATGCAGCCACAATGGGTTAAGACCCGTTCACACTCTAGCGACCTCTTTAAACTGGGTTCCTTGAAACCTCTCACAACGCGACGACACACTGGCGCCATCTATCGGGTAGCAGTGTAAACTATGCGGTCCGGCATATTTTCTACTTCTCTCGCGCATGATCTTTCTCGCGCTTGGCTCGAAAAACTTTTGTCAACGTTATAAACGATCCTTTCTTATAGGGATTACGCATATTCGACATCTGAAATCCCGCAAACCTTCGATCCTGTGAAATGCAGTTCCAGGGTCACCACTAGGATAGCGCCACCGTTCCAGTGTGTTCTCTCGTTCTAACAAATTTAAGGACGTTCTTACAAGTCTCGTCTCTCTCGGTCGTACTCGGTTGCAAGATTGTGAACGGACCTTTATTCTCTTGGAGGCGATGCCGGCAGATCGAATGCGAACAGCGAATCGTCTGCAATCTCGTGCTGAAAAACTTAAAATATTTGCTGGTCATTGCTTGACTCAGACGAGACTGATGAACAGTAGTCTATTATTTCCCACTGACGATCGCGAGGGCCTTCTAATCGCTTCTGGCGCTGGGCGAAAAAGACTCAACCTGCGCATGTGCTGATGTTTATACAACATCTAATGTCACAACAAGAAGACGAATCACTAAAATTGCTGGTTAGTTTCGGTTCGGTCATATCGTAATTCTGTAATTGAAAATTAAAGTTACAAAAATCTGGGAAATTCATGTGCTGCCCTAGGCCGCGTTTCTTGTGCTCTTTCAGAAAACGTTCGAATTGACGCCGGAGACACACGGTCGTAGCTAATCGCAGGAGTTTGAACCAGCCTTAACAGAAATAGAGGGGGAACGTTTAGCGACAGGTGCTTGACAGAGAGAAAGAAAGCGCACAACTCTGCATGGTAACAAAAATAGACGGCTGCAGCGAAGGTGTTCGCTAATGGAGAAGCTAGCTGGCCCGTCATCTCGTTTGGATACCGATATCGCTAGCTGTGGAACTAGGACAGCCGCAGGCCACGTTGAAGTGAAGAACCGAAAGCCGGATGGAACTGCCGGTCGTCAGGTGGATGTAATCGTTCTTGTCTGTTACAAGTTAAATAAAAAAAAATTAATAAAAACATATGCTTACAAAAAAAAAAAAAAAAAAAAAAAGGAATCAAGGAGGGTGCAAGCAGGTTGGTGAAGGTTCAGCATGATGACTTTACCCGAAACTATGGTCTTGTAACAAAAAAAAAAAAAAAACAGTCTTGGGTAATACCAAAAAAAAAAAAACAGTCTTGGGCAAAGTCACTAAAATATGCTTATATTAGCCTAAAACACGACTATCATCACTCGACTGTCTGGCATCCGAATTAAAATTGCAAAGCAAGCCGAAAACACCAGATGTTCATTATTCGAGTAACTTGATTATATCGCATACCTTGCCCTTGCAGAAGCCTTTGACGTCTTCCTCGCTTAGAGATTTCCCAGGTTTCAGTATAATCCAGGCGCAGATCTCCTCTCCCAGCCTCGTGTCTGGGACTCCCACAACCTGTGTCGTCGAGACCAGAGACGGACAAAAAGTTCGTATCCTGTATGAAATCTACATCAGACCTGTGGATTCAGCTCGAACTCCGAAAGCATCTGCGTTGTTCACCAGTCACTGCCAAAGTGAGAACGGCAGGAAGGATCTTCGCTTGTCCCGACTCTAGCGCGAGCTTCCCAACTTCAACAACGGTATGGTATCTCGTGCCCCTCGAGTGCCCCCACGCAAGCAAAGCACGGCGGAAGGCACGGAGCGCATGATGGAGGCCGGACGCTCGAAAGACACGAACTGCCGTTTTCATTCTGGCCGTGATCATAACTCGTACGGATATATTCGAATCTGGCCGGGCCGTGCAACAATACTCGCCCGGAATGTTTTTCACTTTAAACGAGCTTACTGGCACTATTCGGACGCAAGTATACTTGCACGGCAACACCACCGACCAAGAAACTCCTTTGTTGCGGTGTAATTTTAAGGACAAAAGCGAGCGTTTTCTTTCGATCTCTCCTTCGCAAAACTTGACGTAGATGGGGGTTGCAGTCGCTCCAGGCTATGTTCCAAAATTTACTAGATCCGACCACGGAGTTAAGGTTTCGTACCGCGGCGTTTCAAAACTTACTCGCGTACTCGATGACGTCAGAACTCGCCTTCCAAAAGCGGGTTGTTTACTCCGGGATAATTACTCACGCTACCCTCCTCGATCGGGGGTAATGCCGGATCAAATCGAGTAAAGACGTCACCTGATCTGTTCGTCGTCTGCTTTCTGCGCCGACAGCCGTCAAAGCTCGCTTGCTCCGTTGGCTTTGGTGGCGGACGTTCGAAATGACAAATAATCAAATGCAACCATTGTGGGTTTCCCCTTTGGGGGTACCACTTAGAAACACAGTAGGTTCCTTCGGTCCGGATAACGACGTGTTTCTTTCACGACAATGCCACACGCTCGCCCAAGGGCCAAGAATGGTGGAGATGACGGCGCTGTCTCTTTTGACAGGATCGCCAGTCGGAGTCCGCGCTGCCGCTATTGAGTGTATCACGGAGGGGAAGGATCCGATAAGGATAGGAAGGCTCCGTCGAGCAGAGCCTCCCCCAGCGAGAGCCCTGTCCGTTGGATTAAGGCCGTCTTATATACACGAACTCAACTCTCCTACGTCACGCCGCGGTGGTGGCGCGCCGGACGCACTTCCGGTCTGGGGCGGTGGGCAGAAGTCGCCGTGCCAGACACGCTGTGTTTTCTTGGAAGAAACGAGACAAAAAAAAACTACCTTCTGGTCAAAATGCTGCGACAGGGGTTGTACGAAGAGAGTCTGGAAAGGTATGAAGATCAGATTTAATGTGTTTTTGCACCCTCCGTTCGTCCGAGAACGTGGATAGTAGCCGTGAAAAGGGCTAACCAGACGCTGTCGAACTACGATTGCGTGTGCGGGCAACACTTTGTGGTCGCCAGATGTATTTGCTTTGTTCCAACATAAACGAGAGAAAACCGCCAAGTTGTCCGAACCACCCACGGGTTCAGTGCGTCTTCAAATTCAAACGGCCGCCTGATCGTTCGAACTTTCGTCTGCTCTTTCAGACGTCTGCCTTTTGTCGTCTGCTCGTTCAAACAAAAGCGGCCCGTAGACCAAACTTTGACCCGGTGATTGCAATAAGAAGTAATCGCAGGCCTCAAAAGACTTAAGTAGGCTCGGTGTAAACAGTAGATACAAGATGCTGATCATTGGTACCAATGGCCATCACCGACTTGTTACGCTTGGTCTGTTCCCGCTTCCGATTTTAAGTATCGACGTCGATCATCGCCGCTACCTTCTACACTTTTGCAACACGAGCGACGTCGCTACCGAAAATAGCTGGAAGAATCTCATTATGGTTTTGGCGTCCCTTCTGCGGCGTTCATGCGAATGAATCGCCGCACGTCAAATTATTTACGGAAAGTTTAGCAGCGTAAAGAGCCTTGATAATTTCGCTTAGGCGATTAAAGTGGTAACACATTGCGATGAGGACGTAGAATCGACAATCCCAACGCGAAAAAGAGTATGCAGACTCACACAGACGCCGACAAGGTGACATTCGAGTGGTTTGTTGACGCGGGACGGCGGTGCTTCGCGTACCCCATTACGCATGCGTTCGCACTGTCGTCTGCTCTTTCAAACTTGGCTGCTTTTTGTCGTCAGCTCGTTCAAACGACAGCGGCCCGTAAACCAAACGTTGACCCGGTAATTGCGATAAGAACTAAGTGCAGACCTCAAAACACTTTTGAAGATTGGTTGGGGTAAGTAGGCTAAGTGTAAACAGATACAAGATGTTGATCATTATTGTTACCAGTGGACATCACCGACTTGTAATGCCCGATTCTACTAGCGGTTTTCAGTATCGACGTCCACCATCTTAGCTACGGTCCACGTTTTTGCAGTCCGAGCAACGTCGCGTCTGAAAACAGCGAGCAGAATCTCATTGTGGGAGTCAGGCTTTAGCGCCCGTTCTGCGGCGTCCACGTGAAATGAATCGCCGCACGTCACATTATTCACGCAAAGTTTTGTCTCGTTAGTTTTGCTGAAGCCGCTCAAGTAGTCAGACATTGTTAAGAGGACGCAGAATCAACAATTCCAAAACGAAAAAGAGCACGGGGACTCCCACCGACGCCGACAACAACGCAATTCAATGGGTTGTTTATGGGCGACGGCGGGCTTCTTGCCCACCATCCACCGCGCATGCGCGGCGCCGGTGGCGTCCGCTAGGGGCGCTCCGGTTTGTTTGTAAACATGAGTTGGTGTTCTTATATAGCCTGCGGGAATGGACGCGCCCGGGGGCGTATAAGCAAACCATATCCCGTACAGCACCTGGCCACGCCCCCTTGTCACGTGATATGACGTCACTTCCGCTAAAGCAATTTGACATGTCACGTGACATGACGTCACTTCCGCTCCATAACGAAACAAGTTGTTTTATTGGTTTGTGAAATGTCACGTGACATGACGTCACTCACGCTGCTGTGGTGAGGCAAACATGGCACCCGCCGCCTGAAACTTTGAAACGCGAAGCCTACGCGGTCGATGCAGTCGCGGCTGAAGCCTCAAACGCTTGAAACAGGAAGCCTACGCGGTCGACGCAGTCGCGGCTGAGACGCTGTGAACGCGGTGCCGCGAGGGACTGAACACTTGTTGACGCAACTATGCGACGCCCGCAGTATGCGACGTCTCGGATCGTGCTTCTGCAGGAGTGCTTAAAAGGCGCAAGTACTTTTATTAGCGTTCCCAACTCATCGCTTAATAAGAGCAAAGCTACCAACGCCTACCGCTAGTATCCGAAGTCGAGCCTTCTCTCGATGTCGCCGCTGGTGTAGACTTTATTCTTGCTGAGCAGGTTCGTCGCCGACGGGGTGGATGTGAACCATGGCATGCATGAGCGCTTGCCTTTTTCGATACGAAAATATGCCCTGTCGTCCCGAACGCTTACGCTGACCCCCAAGCTCAATTTGAAGTATCGCCAGCATTTTTATTCCGCCTGTACGTTGTCGTCGCATCACCATTACTCGCGGCGACGCAGATCTTCGTGCTTGCCTTCCAGCGGTGCCGCGACTCTCCCGACCCAAAATAAATGTGGCTATGTCTACAACTGCTCGACCCTCAAACCGCGAATCCGGGAAGTGGTGAAGGGATTAGCTTTGTAAAGTCGCATCACCGTTACTCACGGCGACGCAAATCTTCGTTCTTGCCTTTTAGCGGTGCCGCGGCGCCCTCGTCCCAAAATAGATGCAGCTATGCCTACAACTGCTCGACGCTCGAACCGCGAATTCGGGAAGTGGTTAAGGGATTAGCTTAGTACCGTCAGAAACACTCGTGCCATTGGAGAACCTTTCATGGTGGAGGTACGAATATGACGATACGCATGCCCAGTGGAACTATGAAGAGAAAAAACGAGTGAATACTTTGAGCTCGGGAAGTTTTTATTTCACCACATGAAATATATAGTTGCACTAAATGCTGGTTTCAAATAATGCTATTTCCTCTGTCCCTTTGAAATAACCGGGGCCTTCATATGATGCACATACATGCAAAAATCAACAGAATGAAGACGTGGGAACGATATGGCTATGAGCTGTAAAGCAAAATGGCAAGTTCACACTCAGAAGCAACAGCTCACATAAACATTAAAAGAAGTTGACGAATGTAAATAATAGTTTCTCTCGAGAACTAGGGTAAAGCAAACGGGCATGTCGCCTCAAACGTATAAGGCACATGAGAGTTGTCGTAACTTTGGAAGCTACTATAGCTTATTCATGTAAAAGCGGCTTCACACACTTGCAACAGTTTATGACCAGAGTGGCCAACCAGTCAGTTACAAGAGACTTAAAGCTGGTTTCAAGCCATTCCTGTCATAAGCAGTTGCAGGTGTGTGAAACAGCCTTAACTTGTGACGCCCTTCTGCTGTAAAGACCAACTGTAAACAATGAATAAACCTCTTCTGTTCTTACTTAATTTGCACCATGTCGGAATTGCACATCACACTTGTGTGCAAGAGCCCAAGACTAACACGGCTGCAAAACAAGCAGATATTTAAAAACTCGTGTCGGATCCGAAATCACACCCAACAATCCTGGACACTAAGCAGACGTTCGATTGTATTTGTTCGAATGAGCAGCTGTGTTTTTCTTCTCATTAATCTAGACAGTTTGAATGGATGTAACCTCTGCTTTTGTACATAACATGTGGCAATGAGCCTAAACAACACTCCAGGCACCCAGCATTCACATCAGAAGAATGAAAACATGTTAGAGAGCAGCTGGACTTTAATTCTACTTGCTGCCTGATGAGTTTGTGGACAGAGACATGAAGCGTGCAGTCTTCTGCTGCCCATGTGAACCCTCCATGTATGCCCCTCTTTCAGTCTTATTTTTTCTCCACTTTTGAAGAGACTTGGGGCTAAGGACATTGGTAACAGGTCACCGCTTCATGCTCTACAAATGCTGCCGGCGAGTCTGTGCCTGACTACATTGCTGTGCTGCGAAGTGTCACTCAGCACTGCGAGTAGACATCATTTTCGTATACGTTTTGCGACCGGTTAGTTTATGGAGTATGCGAGGAAGCCATTTGGCTACACCTTCTCGCCACACCAGATCTCACTTTTGATAGGACTCAACAACTTGCGATTGCTGCGGAGTATGTCACAAACGAGAAACCCCACACTTCCGGGCTCCAGAGACGGCAGAGGTTCGCCACATTGACAAACACGACCCACACAAGGCATGAAACGGTTCATCAATGCCAAGCCACAACCCTGGCGCAAGGAAGACATTTCCGAGTACAGCTAGAAAATGTTGCGCACGGCACAAGTAGCTATAATTTTGAACGTGCCATTTCTGTGGTGGAAGCGGACACATCATGCATGCATGCCGTCAGTAGTCGGCCAAGTCTAGGCACCACTCTCCAAAAGCAGGATCCGGTCATCGTCTGGAATAAGACAGCTCAAAGACAGAGCCGTAACTTCATTGAACAGGGGCAGCAATCGCCGAAGTTCAAATAATTGGAATTCCCATCTACATAGAAGTTGACACTATAACTGCTTGGTCCACAAATGTTCTAAAGAGAATATGTCATCTTGGAAGAGCAGCATAGACTTAAATCGCACTCCGGACGCATTCACAACGTAAGTTAGTGGTTCTGAGAAGCGTCAATTCTTCCACGCGGTTCCAGGGAAAGGAGTGTGAGCCACCGTTGCTGATCGTGAAAAGACGTGGAGCAAGCCTGCTCGAAAGGAACCGGTTTTAAGCGTTCAATAAGCTACGTGATGCGTGAGCGACGGACCTTTCCGGAGATATGTGGTGCCCCAGCGTCTACTTTTTGCGCTGCGACGTTCAGATGTACTGCAAAAGGAATTATCCAAGAAGCGTAGATGAACTTGACGTTCAGAACGCGGAGAAGGCAGAAGGAAAGCAAAACAGAGGGTGAGATAACCTTTTTCTTTTACTGCTCACATAATGTTTTTGCGTGTTTTGAGCTCCTAATGATAAGAAAGAGTGAATCGCTCTACTACCAAGACATGTGAAGCGTTCGAGCCAGCACGAGCGTACATTCGAAGAGCCCCACAATTCCCCTCGTTGCAAGGTCACATGGGATTTTCCGGAAAGGTCTATTGCGCATTCAGAAAGAGAGATAGAGGGGGAGGGGGCTCTAGGAAGACGACAAACTGAAGCACTCTGTCTAGGCTTGAGAAAGGACAGCCTTGCTCTTGTCCGCGCACCGTCTAACACAGCACGAAGCACTAACTACTCAAGGTGCCCTTGAATTAGCCAAGTCACTCGTACAGACTCGAGGACTGTCAAAAGAATTTCCAAGGGTCTCCGAGTAAGGACTTGGCGGACCCACACACACTTTCGCACTAAATCCCAACTTCAAACAAAGTTTCTGGACCCCTGAGGATGGACGACTCCGCCTGCTCATCACAGATTAATTCTAAAGCTTTCCCCCGGTGGAAACTGAAGTGGGTGATTGAAACGCCTCGAATTCTACTTCCAGGCTAAGAACATCACAAGCTCCGCAAAGATGCAAGCCGTCCTCCAGACGTTCTGCAATAAATTAATCTGCGACACCGTACCAGCCATGCTCGCACCCAAAAAGCTTTCGGAAGTTGAGGTTGAGGAGATCATCAAGCGCCTCAATGAACACCACGACCCCAAGTCAGCGAAACTGCCCAGTTGGTTCAAATTCCATCAATGAAACGAACCAAACACTGACAGACTCAATTTCGGAGTATGTGGCCGCACTGCGAATAATCGCTGCCGACTGCAACTTCGGTACAGTGATGGCCACACCGACCACACCCTCTCCGGCAACGGCCACGACAGCCGTGTCACGTTCACCACGAGAGACTCGACAGGTCTCACAAGCCCCAGCGAGAGAATTCTCTGCTGTGCTACCGCTCGAAGTGATGCTGAGAGACCGATTGATTTGTGGCATCAAGAATTCCCACCTTCAATGTTCGCTAGTGGAACGGAACATCACCTACACTTTCTCATTGGAGACAGTCTGCCGCCAGCCAGCAACTCCAGATGGGGAAACAAGGTGAAATGCCCAGTTCCACTGCAACAATCAGTAACGGGGCGAAACAAAGAAACCCTGTATCCTTTGCACAGGTATGCGTTCACCTAATGAATACAAGCCCGGCTAAAGCCACGTGCAAATATTTCCACAAGGGGCACCTGGAAGAACATGTCTCCGATTTGAAATGTGTTGGAAGATGCAATCAGGCCTTAAATAAATGCGACTTCAAAATAAGCGCATAACACATGGAAGTTTAGCAGAGTCCTGCATCAGATAAGAAATCTTAGGGTTCAAGTAATGTGCAACAAAAGGGTCCAACCGTAGAGGCAACCTGAGCCAAGTCGCGACACAAAGAGGGCTTTTCGCAGCGGCACACTACGAAAAACTGTAACCGTGGGAGCCCACAACCTTCTAACAGACGACTCGTTTTGTCGTTTTAGACCGGCCAGAGTGAAGCTGTCGTTCACGTCCTTGGCAAGGACTGCTTTAAGGGGAACGGTTGCCAACACCGATGCAGCTACACTAAAATCGCTGACTACCACGGACACCCTCCCTGGGCAAGACGAGGAATGCCAGCAGTGCCCAACACCAAGTTTCACGTCCGTGTTTACAAAACGTAAGGTTGGTCTGCCTTCTGAGTTTGGCGACACTGGTTTACAGCGTAGATGAGAAATTTAGCCAGCTGCAGCATGACCCCAGCCACTCCTTCCGCGATTATAGACTTTGAAAAGATTAGCATCATCCAAAGTCGCGACGAGCGATGGACATAAAAGACGGTTCGCCACGGGGGTGACGGCGAGTACGTGTAGCAGCGGAGGGGGACAGGTTTTGTTCACTTCCGCGTATCCCCCAAAAGTATGTCACGCATCAGTTCCTTTAACCACCACAGCGGCTGCAGATCGGCAAAATATTTAGTTGTCTTTGCGATTACGCACCGGAATAGCAGTTTTTCAGGGCAAGGTGACACGTTTTTGGTCACTTGGGCATGGATAAACAATATAAAAAATACAAACTGCCAATTCCTTCAGCACTAAAATCATTGCACTACCCATTTAGCATGCATCACGCAGTAGTGATACATAACTGCACGCCAATACAATGCTCATCTAGATTGAAGTGAGCAGAGATGGCAATTGAACCTCAAATGCCTGGATTCTGCAGTCCAAGCTTCCTGCTTCGTGTGCTCAGAGCTGTGGCGCGCTAACACACTCAGCCGCCGACCCCCTCAGCAGCGCCTTTGAAGGGTTGTGAGCCTCGGTCCAGTCCCATGAGCTGACTGCTCGACCAATGTTGATGCTGTAACCCTGCAGGCAAAGAAATTGCTCGTGGTTGCAGACTGTCGCTCATCTGTGGGCTCAATTGAAGCTAACACAGCGGTGCTTCCAGGCCTGGGTCTGCGACTGAGTGAAACCCACCTGACATGGGTCCCCAGATGGCTGCCAGCTGTTGAGGCCTTTAGTGCAGTCTCACACTAGGCACACTGTCCTGCATGTTCCTCTGCAGGGAATGAAACCGCTTTCTTGGCCTCTTGACAGGCTGGTCACTTGGTGGCCGTCCGGCTGGCACCCTTTTGGAGCCCCTCGCCCGGATCTGGCATCCCCGGTGCCTTCGTGCTGCCGCAGTCACCTCGAGGCTCAACATAAGGCCGGTGGGGTCGTTGCCATTGGGCACACGATCCAGCTCGTCTCCAAGACCTTGCAGGCGCTGCAAGCTCGACTCCAGGCGCCAGTACACTTGTTCTCGTGCCTGTGTGGAAGGCATTGAGGCAAGCAATTGAGCAAGTTACCTCCTGTCTGTACTCCATCGCTACAAGGAAGGTCGAGCTGCGGGCTTTCGGCATCCCTGCAAAGCATGCACACTCGTGCTCGTAGCTCCAGCTTCTCTCCCTCGGAACGTGAAAGAAACGATAACTGTGGTGGAGGTTCAGACTTTGAGGCTACAAACAACTGCTAAAACCTCCTTTTTTTCCCTTTTTTTTTCTTCAAGTTTACACATACACGATTTACAAGCAAACCTGCTCGACATTATACATGCCTTGCAAGTGACGTCACGCTAGGGAACATCTAGGGAAGGACGGGGCCCCGCACCACCCGGCACCATACTGGTGGTTGACTTCACACCGCGTAGATGCGCTTACCAAGGCGTAGGATAACGCTAACGGCCCGGACAAGCGCTAACATGCACCATATTTTCAACACAGGTACCGTGAACTTAGGAAAACGTGCTGAGCTTATGATGATGACGTTTATCCAGTACGTGCGGAATTTTTCGGCATTGGTGCGATTGCGGAGCAGAAAGTTTCGAAATGCCGCCGACGAAGTTTTGACGCAAAGGGATATGCCGTGTCACCAAGAAAAGAAAAAAAAGCTTAATTGCGCGCTTCATAATTTGACGAGCGGCTCTAGGAGTCGCCTGTAGGAAAATTGTTACGATTTTGCGAAATACTGGCAAACAACGCAATGTTATCGTCATAACCATAACCCTGAGACAAGGATAAATCACAGAACGGACAAGAAACTCTCATTGTCTCAGTGTTTATATTATGATGTTTCCTAACCGGCTCGCCTGCATACTTTCGCTCCTTGCAAAGGTTATCGTATCGCGGACGGCACAAACCGATGACCCGGCGGCGGCGGTTCGGCGACCTTGCACACGGGGGCCGCCGCCGACCGATCGCCATCGGGCCGGGCTCGCGGCGCGACACTCGCCCGGATTCGGCCGGGAACCCCGAAGGTGCGCTCGAAGCGTGAAAACGGCGTTACGCAACGAAGGTCAAAGGCCATATACACCACGAACGAGCAAAAGCCGATGCAAAGGCGTGCACGAACGTAAACAACGGTAGAAAAGTGCCGCCGTTCGCCAGTATGAAATGCGTCCCGCAAACTCGATAATCCGCGGCCGCATCTCTTTCCTGCCGCTCGTACTTTTTCTAACTTGACGGCTACTCTCTCGTGGGGCACGCTGACGAAATGATCGGACGATCATCCGAGCGCGGCGCAGTTTACCATTGCTCTCGCTGCGAAGGGCCGTCGAGTCAACCACCAGCATGGTAGATACCGGTGTTCGACGTCATCATGTGACGTACATGCAAGGCATGTATAGTACAGTAGCATGACTGCGATTCTGGCCAGATATTGTTGCCGCATAGAAAACAGGTCCTGCCATTTGTAGACTAGTGAGCAACACACCAGGCTACCTAGATTGTGAATGTAATTTGGCAGGTATGTGAAGCTCAGAGAGCCCACTGTCACCGTCTTAGCATAGGTATATATACCAAGACGCTCCAGGAATTGCCACGGTCAATCCTAATGTCCGGCACATAGATGCATACCCATATGCCGGACGTTAAGATTGGCCGTGGGGATTCCTGGAGCGCCTCGGCATATATACCCATGCTAAAACAGTAAAGGCGGGCTCTCTGAGCTTCACATATCTGCTATATACATCCACATATTACACTGGGCCAAAAACGCTGTAGAAACGAAACAATTAAGCAACAACCATATGTCTTCAACTGGTACCGCAAACATGAATGCGTGGATGGCAACAGCCAGGAAATATGCACCACCTAAAATTCTAGGCGCTGCACTTGTGCACCTCCTAGTACGACCCGTAAGAACTGTTTGTGTTCCAGAAGTTTACTACTAGCGACCGGCAAAACGCTTTTGCAGTCTCCACCTGTGCAAATCGCCGTGAAAAGAAACAAGGAACTGGAGTGAACACGAACATGAAATGGCACACATATACTTGGGCAGGCTGAGCTCGGTCAGATCCTTGCACAGTCGGAGACGCCAGAGCTGAAGTGGAGGGCTTCTGGCATGTCGCTGGCTTCGGCAGTGTGCTGGCCTTCTGAGGCTTTTGCGGTGCAGCTGGCCGCGTCTGGTTCATTTGGCGAGTGCTGCCTTTTACGGAAAGGCATGAAGAACTCTTCGACGGGAACACTTGTCTACGTAGGGCAACTTGCTCAGTCGGTATCCATCCTTCGCGCTCCAACGATCTGGCAGGCCCAATAAAGTAATGATCGCCGCACCATTCAGCACTCGCACCAATAAAGCATACCAGAACTCTCTTGACTATCTGCAGTAATCATGCCACAGATGGAACGCCGCGAAGGATACCGCGAAGATTCGGGATTCGGTATGGTATCTAGTCACCCTAAGATTCGGTTCCTCCGGGGCCACCTTTAGCCCCAGTGTGCACAGACGCTTCCGACTATTCCTGCCCAATTCTAGCGAAACTAAAAAACGAACACCAGGCTATTGAACAAAAACAAATATGTGTTTGTTATTTATAGATTACAAAATTAGGTGAACATAAATCTAAAATTCTAAAATTTAAATATAAATGCATCTAATTTTTTTTTAATATCTGAATAAGAAACCCAAATTATTGTTTTCTTATTTTTGTTAGAATTGGAGGGAATAGTCGGAAGCGTCTGTGCACTTTGGGGGCAAAGATGGCCGCGGAGAAAACGAATCTTCGCAGTATCCTTCGTGGCATGATTACTGCGGATATTCAAGAGAGTTATGTTATGTTTTATTGGTGCTAGTGCTGAATGGTGCGGCGATCATTACTTTATTGGGCCTGCCACATCGTTGGAGCGCGAAGGATGGATACCGACTGAGCAAGTTGCCTTTCGGAGACAAGTGTCCCCGCGCAAGAGTTCTTCATGCTTTTCCGTAAAAGGCAGCACTCGCCAAATGAACCAGACGCGGCCAGATGCACCGCCAAAGCCTCAGAAGGCCAGCACACTGCCGAAGCCAGCGACATGCCAGAAGCCCTCCACTTCAGCTCTGGCGTCTCCGACTGTGCAAGGATCTGACCGAGCTCAGCTTGCCCAAGTATATGTGTGCCATTTCATGGTCGTGTTCACTCCAGTTCCTTGTTTCTTTTCTCGGCGATCTGCACAGGTGGAGACTGCAAAAGCGTTTTGCCGGTCGCTAGTAGTAAACTTCTGGAACACAAACAGTTCTTACGGGTCGTACTAGGAGGTGCACAAGTGCAGCGCCTAGAATTTTAGGTGGTGCATATTTGCTGGCTGTTGCCATCCACGCATTCATGTTTGCGGTACCAGTTGAAGACATATGGTTGTTGCTTAATTGTTTCGTTTCTACAGCGTTTTTGGCCCAGTCTAATATGTGGATGTATATAGCAGATATGTGAAGCTCAGAGAGCCCGTCTTTACAGTTTTAGCATGGGTATATATGCCGAGGCGCTCCAGGAATCCCCACGGCCAATCTTAACGTCCGGCATATGGGTATGCATCTATGTTCCGGACATTAGGATTGACCGTGGCAATTCCTGGAGCGTCTTGGTATATATACCTATGCTAAGACGGTGACAGTGGGCTCTCTGAGCTTCACATACCTGCCAAATTACATTCACAATTTAGGTAGCCTGGTGTGTTGCTCACTAGTCTACAAATGGCAGGACCTGTTTTCTATGCGGCAACAATATCTGGCCAGAATCGCAGTCATGCTACTGTTCTATAATGTCAAGCAGGTTTGCTTGTAAATCGTGTATGTGTAAACTTGAAGAAAAAAAAAGGGAAAAAAAGGAGGTTTTAGTAGTTGTTTGTAGCCTCAAAGTCTGAACCTCCACCACAGTTATCGTTTCTTTCACGTTCCGAGGGAGAGAAGCTGGAGCTACGAGCACGAGTGTGCATGCTTTGCAGGGATGCCGAAAGCCCGCAGCTCGACCTTCCTTGTAGCGATGGAGTACAGACAGGAGGTAACTTGCTCACTTGCTTGCCTCAATGCCTTCCACACAGGCACGAGAACAAGTGTACTGGCGCCTGGAGTCGAGCTTGCAGCGCCTGCAAGGTCTTGGAGACGAGCTGGATCGTGTGCCCAATGGCAACGACCCCACCGGCCTTATGTTGAGCCTCGAGGTGACTGCGGCAGCACGAAGGCACCGGGGATGCCAGATTCGGGCGAGGGGCTCCAAAAGGGTGCCAGCCTGACGGCCACCAAGTGACCAGCCTGTCAAGAGGCCAAGAAAGCGGCCTCATTCCCTGCAGAGGAACATGCAGGACAGTGTGCCTAGTGTGAGACTGCACTAAAGGCCTCAACAGCTGGCAGCCTTCTGGGGACCCATGTCAGGTGGGTTTCACTCAGTCGCAGACCCAGGCCTGGAAGCACCGCTGTGTTAGCGTCAATTGAGCCCACAGATGAGCGACAGTCTGCAACCACGAGCAATTTCTTTGCCTGCAGGGTTACAGCATCAACATTGGTCGAGCAGTCAGCTCATGGGACTGGACCGAGGCTCACAACCCTTCAAAGGCGCTGCTGAGGGGGTCGGCGGCTGAGTTTGTTAGCGCGCCACAGCTCTGAGCACACGAAGCAGGAAGCTTGGACTGCAGAATCCAGGCATTTGAGGTTCAATTGCCATCTCTGCTCACTTCAATCTAGATGAGCATTGTATTGGCGTGCAGTTATGTATCACTACTGCGTGATGCATGCTAAATGGGTAGTGCAATGATTTTAGTGCTGAAGGAATTGGCAGTTTGTATTTTTTATATTGTTTATCCATGCCCAAGTGACCAAAAACGTCAACTTGCCCTGAAAAACTGCTATTCCATGCTGCAGCTGGCTAAATTTCTCATCTACGCTGTAAACCAGTGTCGCCAAACTCAAAAGGCAGACCAACCTTACGTTTTGTAAACACGGACGTGAAACTTGGTGTTGGGCACTGCTGGCATTCCTCGTCTTGCCCAGGGAGGGTGTCCGTGGTAGTCAGCGATTTTAGTGTAGCTGCATCGGTGTTGGCAACCGTTCCCCTTAAAGCAGTCCTTGCCAAGGACGTGAACGACAGCTTCACTCTGGCCGGTCTAAAACGACAAAACGAGTCGTCTGTGAGAAGGTTGTGGGCTCCCACGGTTACAGTTTTTCGTAGTGTGCCGCTGCGAAAAGCCCTCTTTGTGTCGCGACTTGGCTCAGGTTGCCTCTACGGTTGGACCCTTTTGTTGCACATTACTTGAACCCTAAGATTTCTTATCTGATGCATTACTCTGCTAAACTTCCATGTGTTATGCGCTTATTTTGAAGTCGCATTCATTTAAGGCCTGATTGCATCTTCCAACACATTTCAAATCGGAGACATGTTCTTCCAGGTGCCCCTTGTGGAAAAATTTGCACGTGGCTTTAGCCGGGCTTGCATTCATTAGGTGAACGCATACCTGTGCAAAGGATACAGGGTTTCTTTGATGATTTCGCCCCGTTACTCATTGTTGCAGTGGAACTGGGCATTTCACCTTGTTTCCCCATCTGGAGTTGCTGGCTGGCGGCAGACTGTCTCCAATGAGAAAGTGTAGGTGATGTTCCGTTCCACTAGCAAACATTGAAGGTGGGAATTCTTGATGCCACAAATCAATCGGTCTCTCAGCATCACCTCGAGCGGTAGCACAGCAGAGAATTCTCTCGCTGGGGCTTGTGAGACCTGTCGAGTCTCTCGTGGTGAACGTGACAGGGCTGTCGTGGCCGTTGCCGGAGAGGGTGTGGTCGGTGTGGCCATCACTGTACCGAAGTTGCAGTCGGCAGCGATTATTCGCAGTGCGGCCACATACTCCGAAATTGAGTCTGTCAGTGTTTGGTTCGTTTCATTGATGGAATTTGAACCAACTGGGCAGTTCCGCTGACTTGGGGTCGTTGTGTTCATTGAGGCGCTTGATGATCTCCTCAACCTCAACTTCCGAAAGCTTTTTGGGTGCGAGCATGGCTGGAACGGTGTCGCAGATTAATTTATTGCAGAACGTCTGGAGGACGGCTTGCATCTTTGCGGAGCTTGTGATGTTCTTAGCCTGGAAGTAGAATTCGAGGCGTTTCAATCACCCACTTCAGTTTCCACCAGGGGAAAGCTTTAGAATTAATCTGTGATGAGCAGGCGGAGTCGTCCATCCTCAGGGGTCCAGAAACTTTGTTTGAAGTTGGGATTTAGTGAGAAAGTGTGTGTGGGTCCGCCAAGTCCTTACTCGGAGACCCTTGGAAATTCTTTTGACAGTCCTCGAGTCTGTAGGAGTGACTCGGCTAAATCAAGGGCACCTTGAGTAGTTAGTGCTTCGTGTTGTGTTAGACGGTGCGCGGACAAGAGCAAGGCTGTCCTTTCTCAAGCCTAGACAGAGTGCTTCAGTTTGTCGTCTTCCTAGAGCCCCCTCCCCCTCTATCTCTCTTTCTGAATGCGCAATAGACCTTTCCGGAAAACCCCATGTGACCTTGCAACGAGGGGAATTGTGGGGCTCTTCGAATGTACGCTCGTGCTGGCTCGAACGCTTCACATGTCTTGGTAGTAGAGCGATTCACTCTTTCTTATCATTAGGAGCTCAAAACACGCAAAAACATTATGTGAGCAGTAAAACAAAAAGGTTATCTCACCCTCTGTTTTGCTTTCCTTCTGCCTTCTCCGCGTTCTGAACGTCAAGTTCGTCTACGCTTCTTGGATAATTCCTTTTGCAATACATCTGAACGTCGCAGTGCATAAAGTAGACGCTGGGGGCACCACATATCTCCGGAAAGGTCCGTCGCTCACGCATCACGTAACTTATTGAACGCTTAAAACCGGTTCCTTTCGAGCAGGCTTGCTCCACGTCTTTTCACGATCAGCAACGGTGGCTCACACTCCTTTCCCTGGAACCGCGTGGAAAAATTGACGCTTCTCAGAACCACCAACTTACGTTGTGAATGCGTCCGGAGAGCGATTTAAGTCTATGCTGCTCTTCCAAGATGACATATTCTCTTTAGAACATTTGTGGACCAAGCAGTTCTAGTGTCAACTTCTATGTAGATGGGAATTTCAATTATTTGAACTTCGGCGATTGCTGCCCCTGTTCAATGAAGTTACGGCTCTGTCTTTGACCTATCTTATTCCAGACGATGACTGGATCCTGCTTTTGGAGAGTGGTGCTTGGACTTGGCCAACTACTGACGGCATGCATGCATGATGTGTCCGCTTCCACCACAGAAATGGCACGTTCAAAATTATAGCTACTTGTGCCGTGCGCAACATTTTCTAGCTGTACTCGGAAATGTCTTCCTTGCGCCAGGGTTGTGGCTTGGCATTGATGAACCGTTTCATGCCTTGTGTGGGTCGTGTTTGTCAATGTGGCGAACCTCTGCCGTCTCTGGAGCCCGGAAGTGTGGGGTTTCTCGTTTGTGACATACTCCGCAGCAATCGCAAGTTGTTGAGTCCTATCAAAAGTGAGATCTGGTGTGGCGAGAAGGTGTCGCCAAATGGCTTCCTCGCATACTCCATAAACTAACCGGTCGCAAAACGTATACGAAAATGATGTCTACTCGCAGTGGTGAGTGACACGACGCAGCACAGCAATGTAGTCAGGCACAGACTCGCCGGCAGCATTTGTTGAGCATGAACCGGTGACCTGTTACCAATGTCCTTAGCCCCAAGTCTCTTTAAAAGTGGAGAAAAAATAAGACTGAAAGAGGGGCATACACGGAGGGTTCACATGGGCAGCAGAAGACTGCACGCTTCATGTCTCTGTCCACAAACTCATCAGGCAGCAAGTTGAATTAAAGTCCAGCTGCTCTCTAACATGTTTTCATTCTTCTGATGTGAATGCTGGGTGCCTCGCCTGTTGTTTAGGCTCATTGCCACATGTTATGTACAAAAGCAGAGGTTACATCCATTCAAACTGTCTAGATTAATGAGAAGAAAAACACAGCTGCTCATTCGAACAAATACAATCGAACGTCTGCTTAGTGTCCAGGATTGTTGGGTGTGATTTCGGATCCGACACGAGTTTTTAAATATCTGCTTGTTTTGCAGCCGTGTTAGTTTTGGGCTCTTGCACACAAGTGTGATGTGCAATTCCGACATGGTGCAAATTAAGTAAGAACAGAAGAGGTTTATTCATTGTTTACAGTTGGTCTTTACAGCAGAAGGGCGTCACAAGTTAAGGCTGTTTCACACACCTGCAACTGCTTATGACAGGAATGGCTTGAAACCAGCTTTAAGTCTCTTGTAACTGACTGGTTGGCCACTCTGGTCATAAACTGTTGCAAGTGTGTGAAGCCGCTTTTACATGAATAAGCTATAGTAGCTTCCAAAGTTACGACAACTCTCATGTGCCTTATACGTTTGAGGCGACATGCCCGTTTGCTTTACCCTAGTTCTCGAGAGAAACTATTATTTACATTCGTCAACTTCTTTTAATGTTTATGTGAGCTGTTGCTTCTGAGTGTGAACTTGCCATTTTGCTTTACAGCTCATAGCCATATCGTTCCCACGTCTTCATTCTGTTGATTTTTGCAGGTATGTGCATCATATGAAGGCCCCGGTTATTTCAAAGGGACAGAGGAAATAGCATTCTTTGAAACCAGCATTTAGTGCAACTATATATTTCATGTGGTGAAATAAAAACTTCCCGAGCTCAAAGTATTCACTCGTTTTTTCTCTTCATAGTTCCACTGGGCATGCGTATCGTCATATTCGTACCTCCACCATGAAAGGTTCTCCAATGGCACGAGTGTTTCTGACGGTACTAAGCTAATCCCTTAACCACTTCCCGAATTCGCGGTTCGAGCGTCGAGCAGTTGTAGGCATAGCTGCATCTATTTTTGGACGAGGGCGCCGCGGCACCGCTAAAAGGCAAGAACGAAGATTTGCGTCGCCGTGAGTAACGGTGATGCGACTTTACAAAGCTAATCCCTTCACCACTTCCCGGATTCGCGGTTTGAGGGTCGAGCAGTTGTAGACATAGCCACATTTATTTTGGGTCGGGAGAGTCGCGGCACCGCTGGAAGGCAAGCACGAAGATCTGCGTCGCCGCGAGCAATGGTGATGCGACGACAACGTACAGGCGGAATAAAAATGTTGGCGATACTTCAAATTGAGCTTGGGGGTCAGCGTAAGCGTTCGGGACGACAGGGCATATTTTCGTATCGAAAAAGGCAAGCGCTCATGCATGCCATGGTTCACATCCACCCCGTCGGCGACGAACCTGCTCA
Source organism: Ixodes scapularis (assembly GCF_016920785.2). Lineage (NCBI taxonomy): Eukaryota > Metazoa > Arthropoda > Arachnida > Ixodida > Ixodidae > Ixodes > Ixodes scapularis. The sequence goes on along the minus strand of NW_024609857.1, from coordinate 57,009,253 downwards.
GCAAGAATAAAGTCTACACCAGCGGCGACATCGAGAGAAGGCTCGACTTCGGATACTAGCGGTAGGCGTTGGTAGCTTTGCTCTTATTAAGCGATGAGTTGGGAACGCTAATAAAAGTACTTGCGCCTTTTAAGCACTCCTGCAGAAGCACGATCCGAGACGTCGCATACTGCGGGCGTCGCATAGTTGCGTCAACAAGTGTTCAGTCCCTCGCGGCACCGCGTTCACAGCGTCTCAGCCGCGACTGCGTCGACCGCGTAGGCTTCCTGTTTCAAGCGTTTGAGGCTTCAGCCGCGACTGCATCGACCGCGTAGGCTTCGCGTTTCAAAGTTTCAGGCGGCGGGTGCCATGTTTGCCTCACCACAGCAGCGCGAGTGACGTCATGTCACGTGACATTTCACAAACCAATAAAACAACTGGTTTCGTTATGGAGCGGAAGTGACGTCATGTCACGTGACATGTCAAATTGCTTTAGCGGAAGTGACGTCATATCACGTGACAAGGGGGCGTGGCCAGGTGCTGTACGGGATATGGTTTGCTTATACGCCGCCCGGGGTGGGTCGGATGTAGGTGGGCTCCCCGGAGAGGCGGACGCGTCCAAGTCATGATCCCGCTGGGTGTGCCTTCGGCAAATCATCCTTGAAAGGCGAGGGAAAGCCGTCCACAAGGGAATACGGCTTCGCCTTCGCATCCGGGACGCGCCCCCACATGGCGACGTCCCACGGCCTGCCTGAGTTAGGCCTGGATAGGGACGCGGGGAGCACGTTGGTCCCATGCCATTTATGTGTAGTTATTGCGACTTGCTGCTTTCAATACAGGAGTTGACTGCATCACATCCAAACCGTGCACCTTCCCCGAGAAGGTATGCCTGTTGTTATTATCAGAGTGCGAGTGTAAAGAGGAGCTTTACGCATCCTCAGCGTTGGAGGGAATGCCGTATTTTCACGTTCAAGGTTGAAAGCAGTAAATGTTGTGGAAATGTTTTGTTTGCCCGGAGTGTGTGATAAAGGAGGATAACACTTGTAAATCAGTGAAGGCTTTGAAAATTTTTATGTAAAGGATCAGTCAACAATTCCTCCCCAAGAAATTGTATAAAGCGGTTTGGAAGCTTTCGTTTTAATTTTGCAATCATATTCGCGTCAAAGCGAACGTACGTTACATATCACTGTTGAGAAAGCCCCCTGCAATGTACCGCTACACCGTGTGGAAGAAGGTTCTGCAAAACGCAATCTGTGCAAATTACGATGCGTTGAACTATATGCGTTCAGGGCACCTGGACTAGATATACAGCAACCGCGCCGATTAATAATTTTTTTTTTTTTATGTCTAACTGAAAGGAGTTAAGTAATTTGGATCTAGATACACAACCCAAAAGGAAGGTGAGTGTAAGGATCGACGAGAGCTCCGCGGGTGGGCCGTTAGCACCAGGGAGATTTGGCTGGGGGGAAAGCGCTGTTGTAAACACTTCCCTTGGCGGGCGACCTCGAGAGACAGGCGTACTTTACGACGCGAGGTTCGGAACGCGCGTTTTCTGCCGAGAGAATCGGAGGGTACGTTCCGGGCCGGGAAAATAAAGTTACACCATGCACCACCACCAGAACGCAGTGGCTCTGGCCGGCGCTGTTTACACGGCGCGTTTACATCGGTTTAGTCTTTCTCGCCCGAGTGTGGGGGGTCGCGGCAGAACGGCAACGGCAGACCGCGTCTGGCAGAATGAATTGCGGGATGGCTCACTTAGTCGGCGCTATCCACACTGGGGTCGGTTGTCCGTTTCGCCATGCGAGATATGGTTTTGCTTGCATCTGAAACAGCCCGACCTTTGACCGTGAGATGTACGCAGACCGCGGGTTCCCACCCAGGAATATAGGCAATTCCCACGTGGCGAGAAAGTGAGCCGATTGGTTGGTGGTGGGAAACGCCTGTCTCACGACGCGTCGAGGATTCGCCGGCCTGCTAAAAGGGGACGGTCCAACGAGTGACTTTGATGGGAAACTCAGCAAGTGAGTTTAGTTCGTGCTGGAGCTCGAGAGCTGTCGCTCCGTAATCGAGTCCGGTCGTGGGATTCCGAGGGACTTCTGTCCCCGTAATCGGGACGTAATCCCACGAGCCAGCCAACTCCCGAGCTTGGATAAGCTAACACCCGACCACCTCCTTCCCAACCCCGTACAGGGGAAGTTATCATTTCGCAGTATCATTTATCTTTGTATTTTCATTCACTAAAAAAGTATTAAATTGGTTATTGAAAAGTAATCCCCAAATTCAACTGGATTAGTCGTCGACGGCCAACGGAAGCAACTTCGTCTCCGGCAAGACCCGCCCAGCTTCCCACAACGAAGCCCGTCACCCCATCCGGACCTGGCAGTCCGGACGGCGCAAGGTGACCGAGCAACGAAAAAACCCGTACTGTGAGCAAAAGAAGCTGGACCTCAAAAAATACTGCATCGTCATTAATATTATCGTCTCTTCGAGTGCTTTGCCCGTGCTCAAAAGAGATCGTCTGCTATTTTCTGCCATCGCTGCTGTGTTTTCCTTTTGCCCTAGCCCAAGACGAAGCCAATCCCCATAGTATCCAGATGATTATCCCGGCCGTTCCACAATCGAGTCGCCCATCGTTTACTCGCGATGTCACGTGGTATGACCCGCTGACGTGGGAAACAGGTTACTCGGGTAAGGTATGGAACATAGCCTCAGCGTTCGCGCGTATGGCGCGTTTTTACTTGATTTACAAATTGATTAACACGGGCGTTTGGGGCTGTGGGGATCGCACGCTTGGCTAAAACTTTATAAACATGCACCGCCTTGCAATCGAGTTAGTAAATGCTCGGAATTATACTTCAGTGGATAAATTGCTCACTTAACACGCGAACTGGTGCAGCCACATTCCAAGGGCAAGCCGACCTCATGGTGCCGAAAGAAATGCTTTCACATTCAAAATCATTTCTGCTAAATGTTCTGATTATAGTTTCTTTGCTCTAAATACAAATAAGAAGTTACTGATATATTGTTTTAAACGTTTATTTTAAATAAAAAGCCTGCATCGTTTTAACAAGGTAATATGAAATAGGTTTTCGTATCGTTTCGGTTTCAGCTGAGCCCCTTGATGCGCATCTGAACTGGGGTTGTTGTGCTATATGTGCCGTGTAACACGAGAAAACTTAGTTGAGCTCAACCAGACTTGTACCGTACGCATTACAAGTAATCAAATTACTTGTAATCGATTACTTTTTGGGGTAATTTTGTAATCAGTTGATTACTTTTATTAGGCAGTAATCACAAGAGTAATATGATTACTTTTTGAACTAATAAAATTACTTGTAACCGTTACAATTTGTCCACAGCACCCTCCCCCCCCCCCTGCACATGCCTTTTTTTTATGAAATGACAAAAATAAAATTTGCTTTTTTTTTCAAACGGAAAAAAAGAAAGATTTTTGCGGAGCTGCAGGAAACGAGGTCAATCTCTTTCTATGTACAGTTTCTGCAAAATGTCCGTTTTTTTGTTTTTTTTCGAGCTGGGACTGGGAGTGGGAAGCCCCAGGTAAGCCACTGTGCGTGACAAAGGCCATTCAGGGCGAAGTTTAAGGAAGTAGAATGTAGCTTTGTGAGTTCTAGGGAGCCTTCATAAGCATACATGAAGGCACCCTAGTGAGTCCTTCGTTCAAACTAGCCCCCTCTCACACACACACACACACACACAGAAATAAAAAAAAATAAAGAAAATCCTGCTTAGGGTACCTACTCGCAGCCCGTAGGAGAACCAGAACCGAAAAATGCCTAAAGCGGATGCAAAATATAACAAAGGTAGTTGAAATACTTCCCCATTGCCCCTACGTGGTCTTTGTGACAAGCAATGTTTCGAGCTGAGAAGTGGTCGGGGCGATCTTTTCCGCTAATGGATACTACACATGATCCGTTTCAAGTCCTGGAGCTGCTGCTCTTTTGTGTAACATGCGAGCTCATCCGCATGTGAATAATAAAATGAGCGACGCAAACTTTGAGCGACAACCCTTGCTCAAGCTTAACAAGATCTAGAACCCCCTCCGCTCCCCCCCCCCCCCACACACACACACACACTGGCGAACGCCCAGACTTGTACCGTACGCATTACAAGTAATCAAATTACTTGTAATCGATTACTTTTTGGAGTAATTTTGTAATCAGCTGATTACTTTTATTAGGCAGTAATCACAAGAGTAATCTGATTACTTTTTGAAGTAATAAAATTACTTGTAACCGTTACAATTTGTCCACGGGACCCCCCCCCCCCCCCTACCCCACCGGGCACAGCACAAGCCTTTTTTTTATGAAATGACAAAAAAAAAAAATTGCTTCTTTTTTTTTTTTTTTGAACGGAAAAAAGAAAGATTTTTGCGGAGCTGTAGGAAACGAGGTCAATCTCTTTCTATGTACAGTTTCTGCGGAATGTCCGTTTTTTTTCTTTTTTTTTCGAGCTGGGAATGGAAGTGGGAAGCGCCAGGGAAGCCACAGTGCGTGACAAAGGCCATTCAGGGCGAAGTTTGAGGAAGCAGAATGTAGCTTTGTGAGTGCTTCGTTCAAACTAGCCCCCTCACGCCCACACGCACAGAAATAAAAAAAATAAAAAAATCCTGCTTAGGGTACCTACTCGCAGCCCGTAGGAGAACCAGAACCGAAGAATGCCTAAAGGGGATGCAAAATATAACAAAGGCAGTTGAAATATTTCCCCATTTCCCCTACGTGGTCTTTGTGACAAGCAATGTTTCGACTTGAGAAGTGGTCGAGGCGATCTCTTCCGCTAATGAATACTACACATGATCCGTTTCAAATCCTGGAGCTGCTGCTATTTTGTATAACATATGCGAGCTCATCCACATGTGAATAATAAAATGAGCGACGCAAATTTTGAGCGACAACCCTTGCCCTTGCTCAAGCTTAACACGATCTAGAACCCCCTACGCCCCCCCCCCCCCCCGCCCCCCCCCCCCCCCCCACACACACACACACTGGCGAGCGCCCAAATCATTAAACGTCTTCAAACGAATTTTATGCTTGTGTCCGCATTGTGAAGGTGCAACGACCACGAAGAAGGAGCCCGTTTTTCTTCTTCAATACTTGTGCAAATGTGAAATATAGGTTAGAAGTAGTTCAATGCAATGAGCGCTAAAGATATGTCTTCACACAATAAAGTAATCGGAAAAGTAACGATTACTTCTTTAAGTAATGTCCAATTACTTTTGCCGTCGAGTAGTCAAGTAATCTAATCGAATACTTTTTATCCAACAGTAATAGTAATTGTAATCGATTACTTTTTTTTTGTAACGTGTACAAGACTGCGAACGCCCAAATCATTAAACGTCTTCAAACGAATTCTATGCTTGAGTCCGCATTGTGAAGGTGCAACGCCCACGAAGAGGGAGCTAGTTTTTCGTCTTCAATACTTGTGCAAATGTGAAATATAGGTTGGAAATAGTTCATTTAATGAGCGCTGAAGATGTGTCTTCAAACGATAAAGTAATCGGAAAAGTAACGATTACTTCTTTAAGTAATGTCCACTTACTTTTGCCGTCGAGTAATCAAGTAATCTAATCGAATACTTTTTAGCCAAGAGTAATAGTAATTGTAATCGATTACTTTTTTTTAGTAACGTGTACAAGACTGAGCTCAACGAGTTGGGGGATGCCAACGATCTTTGGCTTAATGATAGTTGAGAGGGGTAGTGTATTTAGGGTATTAAAAGGACCATTAAATGAATTTCAACTTCTTCCTCAACTTCAATTCTCAACTCGAAAGCGCGAAATGACTAATCCCGTGGTTGTGCCGTGCTTGAGCACGTGATGCGATGACTCCAAACTTCAATCTTGTCGGCACCCATTGCCAACAAACACCAATTAAAATATTTGTCGACGAGACAGCGAGGCAGCCCAAAGACCTTTAGGGAGGTGCAAATTTGGCGTGCGGGAAAAGCGTCTATAGCCAAGAAGCTTTGACTAAATAGAACGGACCTATGTCCTTACGTCAGTCAGCGGGCTAGCTTAAGTATAGAGTAACACACCTGCACCTCCAGCACATCTGAATGCGTGTAGAGAAGACTCTCGATCTCCGGCGGGTAGATGTTCACTCCTCCTCGAATGATCAGATCCTTGATGCGGCCCCGGATGGTGATCCGCCCATCTTCGCTCATCGTGGCCTCGTCCCTAAGTCACGGAGGTGGAAAAAAAGTTGGTTGAATAAGAGGAAACATACGTGCCTAAGTCAACTAATATTACAGTGAATTTTAAGGTTACATTCAACCAAGCGTCTGGTGTTCAGTGTCCTGTGTCCTGGATGTCGGATCAAGGAAAAAACCGCAGGATTTAGTGACATGTAGAACAAAAATATTTTATTATCTCCTACCACCAGCTGATAGCGTTTTCAGACAAGGATATTGCCGGCAAGTGGCAGTAGGTTCCGTTCCACGTAGAAGCATCTTAATGTGTTTGTGTTTCAAGAGCATTAAATGCGCCCATATGCGCGAAGTCCATCCAGGCAATGTGCTGTGTTAACTGATCGGTCGTTAGATACCTCGCATCAGTTGTTAGTAAAGCCCACCACCCCAAGGGGCCCAACACGCCCAGGGTTATTTGGTGTGTAATTTGCCGGTGCTTACAGACGTTTTCTTTTTCCCTGGCCGATTCTCGGGCCTCTGGAAGAGATTGATCGGTGCATCTTATAATGCCTGTCCAATCGCCGGTTGCCAGCTATCACCACAAGGGTGCGCCGTTTCACCATGCAAAGCAGAAAGCACGAACGACGTGAACAACTTGATTAAGCCTCCCCCGTACGTTCATGCATTGATGAGTGCAGTTGAAGTGTTGAGGTACAGAGAAAGGGGGTTGCCGGGAGAGATGTGGGCCTCCTCCAGGGGGCAATTCGCACCGCGGATTTGGGAGATGGGAGAACCAATGACGGTTAAAGGGGGAGGTGGTACATGTAAAAATTAATTGGATTTGCTAAAAACCGAGGTAGGGAGTAAGGAATGAATAATGTTGTTCTTGTCACTAGGTAATTGTTCACAAACGTTCTGAGTCCTGCTTCTACTAAAATGATCATCAGGTCCTTGCAGCCTTGAGCGACTTGCGCATGAGGACCCTCAGAAAAGAGCTTTCCAGAAAAGGTTTGTCGGGAGATCATCATAATCGCCACCGCCGCCGGGTGAGCATGGACTCTGCCCGCCGCTTCCGCGCGCGGACCCTCTCTCCACCAGATCGCGACCAGACACGACACGACTCACACTTGCTTGTATTGCTATGCTAGAATAAACCTACGCAGTTCAATCAATCTTTTCTTGACCATGACATGGTGGCAGCGGTCCTAGCAATTCAGCGGCTACAGTTCTCCACTCATTGAAATTGATGCCATGGTCCAGTCTGAGCAGCAACCAGAAGCAACGGCTCCAACGCCAGCCTTGAACCCATCTGTCATCACTCTCCCAGAGAAGCTCGACTTCCGCCGTCCAGACGACTGGCAACCCTGGATCGCGCTATGGGATCGCTACCGAGTCATCTCGGGACTCAGCAAGCAAGACAGCGCTGCTCAGGTAAATACTCTCCTGTACGCCATGGGACGCGAAGCGGAGGACGTTCTAGCCCCTCTAAAGCTCAGTGACGAACGAAAGCTCGACTACGACTGCGTGAAGAATGCCTTTGAAAAGCATTTTATTCCACGGCAAAATCTTCAAGCTGGCAGAGAGATGCCAATATCGCGCCTTGAAAGACGATCTCATCCTTGACCGACTCGTGGTAGGCCTTCTTGCTACGGCTCATAGCGAGAAGCTGCAACTCGACGCCGCGCTTACCCTCGAGACCGCGGTTGCTGCAGCGCGTAGCTCAAAAGCAGTCAAGCAACAATACAAAGAAATGCGAGGTACGCAAGGTCAACACGGCGCCGCCATCGACGAACTGAGCTCCGCACGAAAAAAGAAAAACTGGAACAGGAAAACAACGCCGAAGGCTCGTCTAAAAAAAGGCAAGGAAGGTGTCCGCCAGCCATGCACATGGTGTGGCAGTGCTTCGGTTCACACCAAGACGACCCGTCCGGCATCCGGTCAATTATGCAGGTCGAGTGGAAAACAAGGCCACTACGCTTCCGTTTGCCTGTCTTCGAAACATCAAGAGAGACCAGGTACTTCCACAGCAGCTCGCCCAGCTCGTCGCACAGCGGAAGTGGAAAGGTGTACCCCGGCGAACTTAAAGACACTTCAGCTCATGAAGCTGGGAGAATCACCCCGTCAGTGAACGGCATCTCGATCACATTCAAGGTCGATACGGGCGCCGACGTCACTGCCATCGCGCCGCGCGACTACAATCGCGAAGTGATGGGCCCTCTGCGAAAGCCGGAAAGAGAACTTCTCGGTCCTGGTCATCAGAAGCTTTCGACCGCTGGACACATCCAAGCTCCTATGAAATGGGGCGGTCAACAGGTTCAAGAGGATGTTTCCGTAGTTGCAGGTCTACAAGAAGCTCTCCTCGGAAGGCCCGCCATCTGATCTCTCGGAGTACTCCCGCAGCTCCTCAACGTCAGTGGTGAGACAAGCCGCACAGAGGACGTCTCCGAACTACTTGCCAAGTACCCTCAGCTGACTTCAGGGCTTGGACAGATGAACGCTGAGTACAAGGTGGTTCTTCGACCCGACGCGAAGCCCTTTGCTCTTACGTTCCCAAGGAGGGAGCCACTGGAGATGCTACCGCCTGTGCAGAATGAGGTTTCCAATATGCTAAAGCTCCAAGTCATAGAGCTCGTCACCGAGGCCACAAAGTGGTGCGCTCTGATGGTCGTCGCAGAAAAAGCAGATGGCAAACTGCGCATTTGCGTAGACCACACCGAGCTCAACAAATACCTCGCCCGAGAGCGGGTAATCATGCCCACCGTAGACGAATGTCTGGCGAAGCTCTCCGGTGACACACTCTTCAGGAAGCTCGACGCTCGAGCTGAATATTGGCAAGCACCTCTGTCAAAGGAATCGCAGTAATACACGACATTTCTGACGCCTTTCGGACGCTTCAACTTTTTCGCCTTCCTTTCGGAATCTCGACCGCACCAAAGTTTTTTCAGCGCGAAATGCTAAGAGTCCTTGTGGGAGTGGAAGGCCAACCTTGCCTGCAAGACGATATAATCGTCTGGGAAAAAGTACGGGCTGAGCACGACGCGAACCTAGTTAAAGTCTTTGAACGACTCAGCAAAGCCGGCATAACACTCAACATCGACAAGTGCGCCTTCCTACAGCAGGCGGTCAAGTTCCTAGGTCACATCGTTTCCGGCAAAGGGGTCAAGCCTGATCCTGAAAAAGTAGAGGCGATCACACAGATAACACCACCATCAGATGTGAAAGAACTGAGATCGTTCTTGGGGGTGGCAAACCACCTTGCCAAGTTTTTGCCACATCTGGCACACATAACGAAGCCAATGCGGTATCTCCTCTGCGCCGACGCTGCGTGGCTCTGGGGACCCGACCAGCAGCGAAGCTTTGAAGCAGTGAAAGAACCTTTAGCCATAGCGCCAGTTTGGACGCACTACAATCCAGTATTTCATAGTCTCAGCGGACGCATCATCTTACGGAATTGGTGCGGTCTTGCTACAAGAGACCGACGGTAAGCGGATGGCCATTGCCTATGCATCGTGCTCTCTCACTGAGACGGAGCAACGCTACGCTCAAATCGAGAAAAAAAGGCTCACGATCACATGGGCATGTGATCACTTCCACATGTACATCTTAGGACTGCAGTTTCACATTGAGACAGACCCCACACCGCTCGCTCCCCTGATGACAACAAAGCGACTCGACGAGCTGAACCCACGAATGCAGCGATTCCGAATGCGCCTGTTCCAGTACGACTGCACCATAAGACACGTTCCAGGAAAAGCAATGTACACAACCGACGTGCTCTCACGCAAGCAGTTACCCGACACAGCCTCTCGTACATGGAAACTCAACACCAGAGAGTACGAGGTCCTCACGCTGGAACAGCTTCCAGCCTCCCAAGAAATGGTCGATCGCCTCAAGAACGAGCTACAGACAGACCCGGTAACGCAGAAGATAATCGAGGACACCCTGCGGACATGGCCGGATAAAATGACGCTTCCTCAAGGAGTCCGCCAATTCTACGAAATCTCTGGCGAACTAGCCGTACGAGGCGGACTGTTGTTCAAGGGCAATCGGCTCGTCATACCGGAACCCCTACGCTTCGAAATCCTGGAGACGCTTCACACAGGTCACCAGGGTGTGTCCAAATGCGGCGCCAGAGCACGAGAATGAGTCTGGTGGCCAGGCATTGGGCTCCACATCGACAGCTTCGTCCGAAAGTGCCCTGCTTGTCAAGAACACCGAAAACCAGGTCAACCGCTGTTTTTGACGACTCTACTGCCAAATTACCCATGGAAAGTCGTCGGCATGAGCCTTTTCGTACACAAAGGCAGTACCTACTTGATTGCTGTCGATTACTATTCAAATTTCTTGGAGCTGGAACCTCTGAGGCGGACGACGACCAGGGACATCATCGCCGTCCTCGACCCAATGTTTGCACGATATGGAGCGCCGAATATTCTCTGAACAGACAACTAACCGGAATTCGTCTCACGCGAATTCGCAGTGTTTCTGAAGAAATAGGGAGTGAACAAATCAACGTCAAGCCCGTACTACCCACAGAGCAACGGGGAAGCCGAGAGGACAGTCCAAACGGCTAAGCAACTCCATGGGAAATCGACAGACATCCACAAGGCACTGCTGGCCCAGCGGGCGACCCCGGGAATCGAAGGTTACGCGCCAGTGGAGCTATTCATGGAACGAAGACTGCGCACAAACGTGCCAGTAAAACCAATATCTCTCCAACCTCGCTGAGACACCACTGACTTTCGCTCCAGAAATGTCTTATACAAGGAGAAGATGCGGCAACACTATGACGAGCGCCGCAGAACACGTGAGCTCGACACCATTCCACTTGCAACTGCGGTCAGAATTCTGACGGGAGCAGCGTCTTACAGCCACCTTCTAGGGCCAGCTCTTCAACCCCGTTCCTACGTGGTCAGACGATGACCTACACTAGACGGCGAACAAGAGGGCACCAGCAACCGGCCGTGGTACCTACCGTCAGAAGGAGTGGACGTATGAGTCGTCCACCTGACCGCTTTGGGGAAGTGTGAGTGTTGTTCTTCCAGAGTGGGGGAGGTGCCGGGAGGTCATCATCATCCCCACCGCCGCCGTGTGACCCTGGATTCTGCCCGCCGCTTCCACCAGATCGCGACCAGAACCGGCACGACTCGCACCTACCTGTATTGCTATGCTAGAATAAACCTGCGCAGTTCAATCAATCTTATCTCGGCAACTACAAGGTGCTCCATCTGAGGCTCGCTGACTCACCAATCAAACGAGTTAAGAGATATAGGTATTAAGGAGTGCTGGTGGACGATCGAGTGTCGTGGAGACCGTAAGTCAGGAAAATTATTATCAAGTGTTGGAGCCTTCTCGGTGTTCTTCTGTGCTTGCGGGAACATACCCGCGGAACGCCACAGCGCGCACTCCTCCAGCTCTACCGAGGCATCATTCTTTCGCGAATGCTCAACACTCTGCGACATCTTAACATTAAGCCAGCACAGCAACGGGAAATGGAAACACTGCACCGTATGATACTTAGAATATGTGTCGGACTACCACGCGACGCCAACAACGCCGCATCGTTAGTCGCAGCAGAAGACGGGCCAGTCCTTTGTTGTGGCGATGAGCGAGTCAGTCGCCATCTTGCGCGTGTTCACGGTGTTTCTTCTGGCAACACTTTACTTTCAAACATCAGTTGTCGCCCAAACTCAAGGTTTGGTCACCTGGCGAGTCTGCTCAAAGATCTTAGCGGGCGACCCGAAAACATTCCTCGTCCCCCTTAGCCACGTTTAGGCCGACCACTGAACAAATGCGAAATACTTCTTCCTATGCGAAGTAAGGCTACGGCTTCTGAGACAGTTGCCTGCCTTCTTGCGCAAAAACGCCTCTATAGCGATTACGAAGGCTGGACTGAGGTACATATTCCGGGGGTTGCTGACGGACGACCTCCGTGTCAGATACTTAGAAATCTACAAAAAGCGGAAGCATCCTTGATGCACCGCCTACGAGTTTACTGTGCGAGCACCGACGTGTCATTGACCCATACTGCGAAGACCGTGGGGTTCAAGAGGCTCTTACACACGTGGTTTTTGTGTGTCTCGAGTATGACGAGGAATGAAAAGTTATTTTTAATTGATACTCCATCACTGCCTTCCCTGTTCTAGCACTCTTAGTGCTGTTTTTGGCGTTTGTCGTGGTGGCTGTAGGGAAAAACCTGACGGAGCTGTCATTTCACGAGACCACAAGCAACAACCGGGACCTTGCAAAAGTTGACTGAAGCTCATTTCGAAGAAAGATTGCTTCCCAAAGTTTACCTCGTGCTACTCAACAGCATGTGGTAGGTACCCTTCGTGCACCCTGCTGAGGCTTCACTCAAAGCTTATCTTGGATCAGGCATCCCTGGCGTCAAATCTGGATCAGGTAATGTACCCTTCAGGGTACTCTTTTGTTGGTGCTTGACTAGCTCGCAGTGCTTACTTGCTCTCATCTTTCTTACGCACCTCGTGGCAGTGACGGGCGCCTGGCAATAGGCACAGTGCGTCATTACAAAACTTGAGCCACGGCACAGCTAACACTTTCCACTGCTTAGGTGCTTTGTAGCGGTTGGAACCCCAAAGGACCCTGCCGCTGAAATTCCTCTTCACCTTCTGCTCTTCGCCTGGTCCTTGGCCTTAGAAATAAAAACTTTCACTGTTCGCTGTTTCCACACTGTGAAATTCTAAAAATTCGTCTCTTTGATTTGTAATTTGTGTATGGTGATACCTACCGTCCACAACATCTATTACCTTTTGGACACTTCCTATGTCGCTGCTCACCCGCTATAAAATCTAGGTTCCGAAAGTATTGGAATCATGCATGTTGCGGCAGTAGCCAGCGCGCAGCGGGAAAGAATCGTCTACATTGTACGGAACCCCTGGCGAAACCCCTGGCGGTGGTTGCGTGAAGCAGGCGCAAAGGCGCCAAAGCGTGAGGAAACTAGAGATTGGACAGGCACTATCAGTATAAAGGAGGCTATGATCAGCAGCGAGCTAGAGCTTTGCGGATAATTTTGTTTTGTCGTGATTGCCGACGACTACTTGATTTTGTATACAAACTCGTCTTGTGCCTTGTAGTCACAGCACTTAAACAAGGCATGCAGTGGCCAAAATTTGTGGATTAGAGTACCTCAATGTCGCTGGGCTGGCGGCCCTACAAGAAACATTGAGCGATATGCAACGGTTCGGTGGCGAGAGGCGTTGGCCTCCGTACACGCGACGACGACGGCGTCTGTGGGAACCAGGACAAAGATTGCTGCAACATATCCTGTAACTCATCATTAGAAAATTTATGAATCCTCTCTTCATCAATTATGCTCTGGGAGGAATGGACAGAAATGCTGCAGTGAAGCGCTTTGAGCGGAAACCCACGCAAAGTGTTGAAGTTTTATCTGGCGTCTATGGGTCGACAGCAGAAATGCCCAAATAAATTGCCGCCATCCACGTGAATTTGAAATTCGGACATCACTTTTAAGGTAGTATCTGTGTCGGAAAGACCTTTGTAAAACCGCATGGGAACGGCAGTTCCTAAAACAAAGGTTGCAAAGTAGCTGCAGAGACAATTCTTTCGTATCAGCATTGGCACATGAATGGATATACCGTACACGAGCTTACTTTCGTGGGGTCAATATTTTGCGAAAGGTGGGTTTCGGAAATATTTCGCAAGCTCAAAAATATCGCGAGTGAAAGGTTTGTACGCTTTTTCAAGTCGCGAAAATAGCGTCCTCACGAACATTATAACGATTACAGTATAATTAAGATGCGACTAGCTGTACCAGCAGTATGTAGTCAGCACGGAACAAAATGTTGTGCATGGTATCTTAAAAACGCGTACCACGCTTTGATATAAGCGCCAAGTAGCCCCGTTTCACTTATGCTTATTTCCCCAGGAAAATTAGTTATGTTGCTCTTTTTGTGTGTTTCTAGACAATAAAATTGTTTTTCAATGCCCCCAAGCACCGACGGCGCAAGTGATGCCGTAGATCTTCGTACCGCCATCACACGCAACGTCAGTGCTTGGAGGCATTGAAAAATAATTTTACTGTCTAGAAACAAATCAAATCAAATCAAATCAAATCAGTTTATTTTCTGCCACAAAAATACATTCGTGACAAGGGCGCAGGAAAAAAAGCTGCACGTAGCAGCTTGACGAGTCCCAGCGCCCCAATACAAAGCAGCAGCGGAACTGACATGAATACAAAAAAAGAATATATAACAATCACAAAAAAAAAACAGCAAAAAAAAAAAAAAAAACATCTAAGTACACATATTTAGAGCTATCTGAAACGTAAATAGTGATTTTATATTACAAAATGTCTTGTATTGTACGACTGTTTACAGAGTATATATCAATTCCATGAGAAAAAAGAAGGTTTAACAATAGCGGTAATTGGTAGCGATATCTCTGAGTGCCGAAATTTGTTCTAGATACAGGAAGACGCCAGGGGGGCCTATGACGCGATGCGTAAATGGACTCGTTTTTTTCTAGTTTAGCAAGGTCTAAGATTATGTTAATATCTTTTCTTACACATTGTTGGTAATTTAAAATCAATCTGGAAGAATACATATTATATATATCAATGATTTTATGTTTTTCAAAAAGAGGAAGAGAGTGATAATCACGAGGTACATTTTCAATTATTCTAACAACCTTTTTCTGTAAAAGACGCAATTTCTCTAAATTGGTCTTAGTAGTTGTTCCCCACACTAAATGGGAATAGCAGATTATAGAATGAAAAAGGGAATTGTAAATTAACCTTTTGATGTTTACGGGAAGTATATGCCTGTATTTATTCATAATTCCAACAACTTTAGAAAGTTTTTTATGAATGTATGTTACGTGATTATTCCATGACATATGACTAGAAAATATAACACCGAGAGTCTTAACGGTATCAACACATTCTAATTTGCATGACCCAAAATACAAATCACGTGATATTTGAACTTACGATCCCGGGCATTGAAATAGGACAACCTTAGTTTTAGTGGTATTAAGAATAAGAAAGTTAATATTTATCCAATTTTTTAATTTACCCAGAAAAACGTTTGCTATGGAGGTAAGTAGGTCTTCTTTGAAACTAGAAAAAAATATACTGGTATCGTCGGCGTACATTATAAATTTAGCGGTATTTTCGATGCTTACTATATCATTCACGTATATACGAGAAACAATAGAGGCCCTAGAATACTACCCTGAGGAACCCCGGAGTAAATTCGTTTAGTAGTAACACGCAAGAATAGCAACATAACTGTAATAGATCTGGGGAAATAAGCATGAGTGATAAGTTTATTGCATTCACAGTGCCAAAGACGGTCATATTGGCCTAGGAATGCTTTCAGTACGATGGTTCTCCATAGCGATCGTGATGCGACTGGTTTTAATGACCCTTTTGAAGTTTCGAATCTTTCAAAGCGTCCAAAATGGCGATCATCATGCAACCGACAGCGATGAGCCAATTACCTTGAAAGGGTTTGTCTGTATGTTGGTATTTCTTTCTGTCCGGCTTGCAGGTGGGAAGGCTCTAGCGCTACTTTCCCAGATCCAGTGAGTTTAGTGACCCCCAGCGGTCGACCGGAATGACCAGTCTGGTTCACGGGCTCTGCCATTAATACATCGTTCAGTTTGGCCGATGTACACTGTTCCGCAGCTGAGTGGGATCTTTTATACCACGCCAAACACAAAATCATCATACTTGTTCCTGTGCTTTACGGCACATTGGCCCCCAGCTTTTTCCGCAATTCTAAGGCAGAGTTGCACCAACTTTCGAGGTGCCGAAAACACAATGGAACGTCAAACCGCCCGGCTTTCTTTTTCAAAATGTGCAAGACTTTGTGTATGTAAGGGAGCACCTGGGGTCTGGTTGTTGGTCTCTCTTTTTTCTGACAACCTTCCCTTCATCTTTTTTAGCAACGCCTGCGCCTCTGTTGCAGTAACTGACGTTGGGAAGCCAGCATGTGTCAGCCGCTGTACCTGCATCATACAACTTCCTGACATTCTTCACATCTTCCCTATTGTCTTTGTCCGTATTTTTTAGCGCGCTGCTTATTTCGGTTTATTACGAACCAACTCGCCTACATCCACGACTTTAATATATTCCCTCCTTCTACCACCAGCTTTACCAGCCAAGGATCTTGCGGGCAGGCGGCAAGAGGTCCCTCTCCACATCCGGCACGTCTAGAAGCAGCAAAACTATGTTCGGGAGCTCACAACGAGAAATCGAGGACACTGTAGTCGGTGACAGGTTATGCTTTCAGGGGAAGCTCCTCTCATATTTTCATTTTATCGGTACGAACTCCAGAAAGAACGCAACCTCTTCTCCAGCGTTCGCTCAGCTAAATTGGAAAGAGACGGGAGGAGCCGCCTTTGAAGTCTTAATCTGTCACAGATCATAGCAGAATGTAGCTCAGTAAGTGCTATTACTGCCCTCACCCGGTGTGGTACCAGTTGTCGCGCACGACCTCTCTTGTCTTGTCTTCCTGCTTGAGGTAGCCCTTGAAGACACCGTAGCCTCGAGCGCAAAGTTCCCCGCTCTGGTTGAAGGGGACGATTCTGCCTTGCGAATCGACGATCTTCACCTGAGACCACAGCGCCGAAAAATGGGGTCTTTACAAACATGAAGAGAATACATCTCATTTTTAATACGTTAGCATTAGTGCCCCTTGATCTTGTTGGGAGCACACTTATTCAAAGTTCGCAACGTCGTCATGTGATGGCGCCACAACTCCACTGGTTGTGGAAACCGGTTAGGAGACACCCCTTACAAGCGCCGACAGATAGGGGCGGGGTGCACATTTAAAGAGGCTAGGCGATAGGTCACTTTGAAACGGAGGCCGCACTGCATTGGCTGATTATAGAGCCTCGGGTAATATCGCGATACTTGTATAGCAATACTCTAGCTCGTTGTTATTATTATTTTTGTAACTTTCTGCCTGTAACTTGATACATTTTATTTGAACAAATTGTAACGATAACTTTAAAAAGTTTTTGAAAAAGTAACTAAAACGTTTTTGCAAAAGATAGAGGTACAGTTCGCCAAACAAAATGATCCTATTTTGCGAACATTAGAGTGGGTTAAACCATGTGGGGACATTGGGCCTCACAGTAGACGCTACAAAATAAAACAAGAACTCGAAACCTTTTTCGTCGGAGCAAAGTGGCGGTCCGGAGGACAGACATTTTTCTATTACTGTTTCTACCTTCTCATCGCGCGGAAAAGCGCATTTCGCACTCTCTTTATTTCAACAGTTTAGTGCGTGGCTTTCTCTTCCCGTCTTCACCCTTCCCGGCCTCATTTCCGGCCTCTTCAGCCAAGCGACAGAGCCGCCTCGCGAAAACACGCGACGCGTAGAAACCTCACGGTGAACTCTTTAACGTCGAACGAGAGCCTCTGTCGTCGATCTCCCAGCTGTCGCAGCGATAGCTTTCTTAGTGAAAAGCCAGTCGCTGCCCGTAGACATTGTCTGACCGGGACGACAGACGATGTTTTTACTGGTCGCCTTTCTTTTTCACGGGGGCCGTGATACCGTGATCTACGTTTGAGGCTTTTGTTCTGCGTTGCATAGGATATATTAAATATAGAATATAGAATATATACATTCAGCGGAATGACGCTGACGCCGAAAGACGTATCCGGAAGCGCTCCGCGAAAGATGTTTGTGGCTCGTGTGCTGTCCGCTTCTACGGAAAGCAGCAGTATCTTATCTGTATGGCTGGCTGCAACCGACGTTTTCATTCCAAATGCCTAAGCATCGGCACTGATGAGTACAGCATCTACATGGAAAGCGGCAAGTGCACGTTTAAGTGCTCCGATATTAGCAGAAGATGCTGCGTGTCGCCCAACAATACCCATGCGAGTTCCAGAGAAACGGTTCCTGCGTCGGGGCCGTTGGAGAAGCCAGCGAGCAAGCTGGACGAAGATTTCGTCCCTTCCGGGCTTCTACGCCTCGTCGGAAGCCTGTCGAATAAGCTGGACGTGTTAACGGCAGAGGGCATGTTCCTCAGAGCCGATAACAGCAGTCTTCGCTCTCCAAGAATCTCCAACTTCGCAAAAACGTTATGGAGAAGATGCCGTTTCATCTGTTCCATCGGCTTCGTACGCTACGGTCGCAGCTCAGTCGACCGTGGCTTCTATTCTCGAGTCGACGTCGGCGTCACTGCCCTCCTCACGGAATTTGCCTTCCAACCCAGTGGCTAGTCTGACTCCCGCCGGCGTGAACCCGGAATTGCGGTCTGGGAATGCTGCTCACGGGAGTGCCGATGAGGACGGCTTTACGACCGGTGGGACCACGACGACGACCCAGGCCGTCACTTGGAACCGCCAGACCTAACAAGGTGACTGCTGTTCCTCGACCGGAACGCCGTTTAGCGCTCCTTGTATCTAGGCTTCATCCTGACACGACTGTCGCCGATGTTGACGCGCTAGTGGAGCCCATTTTGAACGAAAAACGGGTCATTTGCTCAAAAATGATGACAAAGTTTGATACATACTCTTCTTTTCACTTGTCATGCAATGAGTCCGTCTTCAATGTAATCAACAATTCTGAAGTGTGGCCGGAGGGCAGCATCTTTCATCAGTTTTTTGGACGACTCGACACCTCTCGTGTTATGAGTGTTAATCCAGTAGGAAATGAAGATGGTGAACAAGGCTAAATTGTTTTGTCAAAACGTATGAGGCCTACGTACGAAGGCCGACGAGTTCATGTCGAATTTAATTGTTTCCAATCACGATATCATTTGTCTTTCTGAAACGTGGCTTTGTAATGGGATTCCAGATGAAAATTATTTTTGCAATAAGTACAATGTATATCGCCGAGATAGCGACTACTCCTGTACAGGACAGAAGTTAGGCGGGCGTGTCCTTATAGCGGCTGAATGTTCCCTTGTCTCGCATCGAAGATTTGACGTCGAATCCCATCCTGAATGTGTTTGGGTTGAAATTAAGGCCAGTGATGGCTTCAATTACCTAATATGTACCTATTACTTCCCGCCCCTTTCAGACCAGACAGTTTGTATCGAGCATTTTGATGCAATTAGTAAGCAGACTAATTCCGAAAAGTGTTGTGTTCAAATCTGCGGCGATTTTAATCTACCAGGTGTTGACCGGTTTGTGAAAACGGTAAAAAGCAACACAAACATATCTACCAAGGTGCATTCTTTGTTATCTTTTATAAACTTCTGTGGTCTTCAGCAACACAATACGATAGTAAATAAGGCCGGAAATGTTCTAGATCTTGCTCTTTGTAACATGCCAATTTTAAGTCTAAAGCGTGCTGTGAATCTTTTGGTATGAATTGATGGTTTCAATCCACCTTTTACTGTCGAGTTTTCGCTCCCGTACAAAGCGAGAGTTCCGTGTAACTCAACAAATTACTGCTTTTCTATAGGTGACTATTTAAGTCTTTATAGACACATCGAACATTTTGACTGGGGTTGTGTTCTTTCTATGTCAAATGTTGATCACACCACTGAGACGCTTAATACAGTTGTAAAAAGTGCTATCGACAAAGTTATTCCTAAGTGCTACAACAAGCCGTCGATATTCCCTAACTGGTTTTCAAAAGAATTAAGGCTTAACCTAAGAAAGAAAAAAAGATCATTTTCACCGACTTTATAAAAAGACCGGTTCTGATCTTTGGTACGCTAAATTTAGCATATATCGTTCCTTAGTGAAAAAACTGTTCAAGCGTGATAAACGTCTAGATCGTGACAACGTAGAAAATAGTGTAAATCGTCAACCGAAGACGTTTTGGAAGTTTGTCAAACTTCATACACGTGAGGCTAGTCGCACTATCTGCCTGCGTGATGGGTCAGATAATGCTCCTTGTTATCAATCTGCGCCCACTGAGGTTGCAAATATGTTCGCGGAATTTTTTAAAAATTGTTTTTCTTTCGGTAATTAATCTTTTCAGCCTGGTGACAATTTCCTATACTGTCATGATGTTTTGTCTTCTGTGCGTGTTGATTCAGCTGAAATCGCCGAAGCGATTAAAAATCTGAAACCGAAGTTTTCCAGTGGCGCGGATGGGATACCTTAGTTCGAGAACATTTCCGTCTCTTTGGAAAAGATCGGTGGTCGTTCCGGTTCTAAAAAAAATGGCGATGCGTCCCTTTTACAAATTATCGCCCAATTTCCTAGCTTTGTGGCTTTTCGAAAGTTTTCGAGCTTGTCATCCGTAAGAGAATGCTATTTTATTTCCGACATAAAATAACTTCATTGCAGCATGGTTTTTTGAGTGGCCGGTCAGTCGAGACTAATTTATGTACATTTTTAGTCTTTTCTGTCCCAGTTGTGGCTAATAGAGGACAAGTCGACTCAATATATTTTGATATGTCTAAAGCGTTCGACAAAGGGGGCCATAAATTACTCTTGCGTAAACTGTCTTCATATGGAGTGTATCTTGAATTATGCGAATGGCTTGACAGCTATCTGTCGCTACGCCTAAACTCTGTTCGGGTTGGTGACTGTTTCTCTGAAAATGTTTTTTCGTCGTCCGGAGTTCCCCAGGGATCAATACTGGGCCCTCTTTTGTTCTTGATCTTTGTAGGGGCCCCGTGCTAGACACTTCGTTTACCCGGAGAATTTTTCAAAGCACCCAAGACATTTGCATCACTCCCATCTCAGACATACTTGGAAAACTTGAGGGAGATCTTCCAACGGCTACAACTAACACCGCCTCGCCTGCCAAGCTCCCGCAGAGCTTTTGTAAGCCAAGATCTAACATATACGCACGTTTTCCTGCGGAAGGAGGGCCTCAAGAGGAGTTTGACACCGCCTTACGACGGGCCATTCAAAGTTATTGACCGTACGGCAAAAACGATGACCCTCGATTTGCACGGTCGCACAGATATCGTTGCAATGGACCGCATAAAGCCAGCCTTCCTGGACGATAATCCTGCACCTCCGGCTACGATCATACAACAAGGAAACTCCCACGCGCCGACAAGTTCGCCACCCGTCACTAAGCGTGTCTCGTGGAACATCTGACTCTGCCCCATGAGTGACACACTTTGCTCCATGTTGCTAGGGGGGGAGCCCTGTAGGGGCCCCGTGCTAGACACTTTGTTGTTTTTTGTTTTCTCTTTTAGCTCGCGGCACCATCGCCATGCACAAGCGCTGTGGTGGTCGCGAGCGCGCGTGATTAAAGACATTCCATCCGAGACATCGGAGTCGCTTGACGTGTTTTCTACAATCTTCATAAATGATATTGTGTCTTGCGTAAACAGTTCCGAACTACTTCTTTTTGCTGATGACCTTAAGTTGTTCAAAAGCGTTAAAAGTCTTAAAGATTGCGATGTCCTACAAGGTGACGTTACCAGCATTCTTCAGTGGTGTAAAAATAATCGATTGCTGTTAAACCCCCAAAAGACAAAAGTGATTTCTTTTTGCCGTAGGCATTCTGTTTTTGAGTCTACTTATTATCTCGATGGATCGCCAATACAGCGTGTATCAATCTTAAAGGACCTTGGTGTGTGTTTTGACAGCGCTTTATCTTTCAGAAATGATGTGTCATTGGTCGTCGGCAATGCTTTTAGAGCGTTAGAGGTAATTTCTCGTTTGACGCGCAATTTTAAGAACCCTCATTCATTGGTTAACCTTTTTAACTCTCTAGTGAGGTCACGACTCGAGTTTGCTTCTGTCGTATGGAACTCGATTTCTAACATGCAGGCTATGAGCATAGAAAGTGTTCAGAAAAGACTTGTCCGGATTGTTCATGACAGATACTTTGAGCGGCGCTTTTATTGTAGGTATGAATATATAATGAAAATGTTATCTCTTTCTCTACTGTCTAAAAGGAGGACTGTTCGTTATTTAATTTTTCTGCACAAGGTTGCGAATAGCGCTGTTGATTCGGCTCAACTCCATGCAGAAGTGAACTTTCATATTTCATTCCGAGTAACTAGACACTTTGTTTGTTTTGATGTTCGCTCGCCATGTAACACCTCACCTCTCTTACGGATTCAGTCATTATATAATACCTTCGCTCCACCCCACCTTGATATATCTCCATCAATTTCTATGTACCGTCGCGATTTAAATGATATTATTCTAGCCCCTTAGCGTTATGTTTGTCTTGGATGTTTTATCTTTTTAGTAAATGTTTAGAGCCTATGTACTTGCTTGCTCATTTTGCTTGTTGTGTTGGTGTACCAATAAGAAGACCAATGTGGTTGTTCTTGGGCACCCAAAAATAAAGATTGTTATTATTATTATTATTATTATTAAAAATAGAAGCTGAACGCATTTTGAGACCACTTAATGTTGTTTTTGTTCACTACTATCTTTACCTTGTTTGATACTAACGGTATTTTGACACAGGCGGTCGGAGAGAGAACGTTGCAAGAAAGACGAAAAATAGTTGGATGATAATGAACAGGTTATCGCTCAAACGAGACGCTGTCATGAGTGACGAACGGCAAGTGTTACCGTGGCCCGGCCATGAACTGCATTTGATCTTGTCAAATATAGTGGTGGTCGAACTTATAGATCGATGTAATAATACAATGAAAAAACTCGAGAACTGGTCGGCAGCTAATGTTATGCAAGTAAATGAAAGAGAAACAGAGGCGGTTATATTCAGACCCCAAATCCAGCCCGTTCCTACACATCCAAAAATCTGGATGTCGCGCCATGACGGCGCAGCAGAGGCTGGTTGCACTATCTCTCCGCGGGGCGCGGTGCCGCCGGGGCCGAGTTGCGCTCCGATAGTAAACCGAAACTTAAAACCCGTCGAATTTGTGCGGTTTTTCAGAAAGGCGTAAAATGATGCGCGTGCCTTCTATCGTTCTGCAAATTGTTGATTTACTGTTTTTCGACGATGCTGAGCAATTTTCTAATTGAAACCATGCCCTTATACAAAGTATTAAAAAGTTACTTACGCACAAATAATTAACAACTTAATTATCCCGGACTTTAATAATTTTTTTCTAAATGAGCCTTGGCCCGGGACCAAAACGACACAAGCCTCCTTTTGTTGCGATGAGTAGTTTTCGCAGAAGCGATTTGGCCTGAGTTCTCTGAAACACTATATATATATATATATATATATATATATATATATATATATATATATATATATATATATATATATATATATATATATATATATATATAGAGAAAAAAACGAAGCGCAGGATGACGAAAAGTATATACGGAAGAAAACGCACCTGAGACGGTTGTTGGAGTTTTTAAAACATATTATTGGTAAAGTTGGTCGACGTTTCGGCCTGAGACAGACCTTTTTCAAGTCTTGAAAAAGGTCTGTCTCAGGCCGAAACGTCGACCAACTTTACCAATAATATGTTTTAAAAACTCCAACAACCGTCTCAGGTGCGTTTTCTTCCGTATATATATATATATATATATATATATATATATATATATATATATTATGTTGAAGCATCTTAAAATATTTTGGATAGTTTTCCCTTTCTTGTGCACAACTTCCCGACTTCTTTTATAGCCAAGTGTTATTCTTGTTTGCTGTATTGCTGACAGTTGTCTGTTGTTCGTTGTTATGATGAAAGTACCTTATATTATTATATAATTTCTTGTTTTTTTTTAAATGTCTTTCTCGCCACTGTATGTACCTGAGGGAGGCTGAAGACCAGTCAAGCTGCTTGGACAGCTTTTTTCCTCAGCCCCCACAATGCTTATACATGGTAAATAAAGCTATTATTATTATTATTATTATCACTTCACTGCTCGCTGCAAACACTGCAAAAATGTATACGCAGCCGGGAGGTACTCTTCCTCCAACCTTCGCATGCACCTCGGGGTGAGTTTCGACTCATTTCTGAACACCACTGCTAAGCATGGACGTTAAGAAGAACACTTAGAAAGATACATGAATCGTAGTCATTCTGTATTGACATAAATGTTTTCATAGATGAATTTTAAAAAAAAATTTCTTGAAAGTAACTAAGTTACTTAGACGAGGTAATTGTAACTGTAAAGCGTTACTTTTATTTTTAAGTAACTGTGACTCTATCTAAGATATATTTTTGACAAACTACCTCTACCTGTAACTAATTACTTTTTAAAAGTAACTTACCCAAGACTGGTTATATCGAACGACTCCGTGACGTAACACCTAGCAACCGAAGATCGCCGGCGACGTCCCCCTTCGCCAATTCCGGCGCCGCAGAGTGGAGACGGGCGTGCATATCACGGACGGCGTGTTCACCCACACCAACCCCCTGTTTACTCCGCTTCGCGGCGACAGTCTGCGGATGGCTCATTACAAGATATTAGCCCACCTTGGGACACCCGTACACACCGCCTCGCGGCGCCCCGCCGCGACCCAAGTACACCCTAGCTATAGTAACCCCAGCCCCGCTGCACCTTGGTTGCTAAGTGTTACGTCACGCCATCGATTTCTACAAGCAGCCAATCCTGTGCTGTCGCCGTTGCTAGGCATTTTATCGCCTAGCCTCCCGAAATAAGCGGCCGGGGTCCGGGTGCGCGCTTTGGGCGCCCTCAGAAGCTCCTGCCGCCGGCTTTGGAGACCTGTGGTCGCATCCGGACTGCGGTCCCGTTCTTCGGCCTGCCACGCGGTTCTTCACGCGCAGTCGTCTTACCATGTCAACGGGGAGTAAGTGCGAAATGTCGTCACCCCTGTATACACAACATGTATGCACAACAACGATATGGCTCTGTCGCTCTTCGCGCATCGCGCGCTCCTCGTTCAAGCATACGCTAAATGACCTCATCTGCCTGCACCAGGGAGATGAAGGGTTTCTGGAATGTTCGCCACGCGGAAACGTACCGAGAGGCAATATTCAGCATGCTTTGTTATATTGCCGCGCGCAGGGCTGAGAAAGCAACGCTCGATCCGGAACCTCCAGAAAGTTCTCGTTGATTTATGTACCGCACGTAACTTCTATAATTTATTCCTGCTTTTGTTTTCTAGAAAGTGCGTGTTCATTCTCGCCCCGATCACGCGACGCTCGAGCCGCTTTCGCCGAATCTTCGAGATAGCGACGCACTCAAGATAAGAGGCCGCCCGCGACCTTGTTGAGTCAGTCTCGCCCCAGCGTTCGACTCTGCTGCCACGCCGACTTCGACGCCCGCGACGCTCTATTATTATCTTTTGTACTCATTTATTTTTGGCTCAAGTTCGCCACATTAAACGTTTATTTCTTCCTGTGTATTTGTTCTTCTTGGTCACCACTCGTGACATTTTGGTGGAGGTTTGGTTCATGAGGCGGAGAACGCCTTCGACGAAGCTTGTGACGCTCTCGTTTGGCCCTTGGTGTCTTGCTTGGAGGAGTTCTTCGGCACGCAGTCGTCGCTGCTGGTTGGTAAAGGTGCGTCGCAGCTCGGCCTGGAACTCTTCCCACGTCGAAATCGACGCTTCGTGGTTCTCGAACCAGGTGCGCGCCGTGCCTTCCAGAGCGAAGTAGACGTTCTGAAGGCACTGCTCTGGTGTCCACTGGTTATGGCGGGCCACTCGTTCGTAATGCTGTAGCCAATCCTCCACATCCTCATGGGCCTCACCATGGAACGGCGTCGGGTTGCGTGGGGCGACGGGCATGAAGACGACGGATGGAGCGGTCGGGGTCTGCGGCGACTGGTTGTTCATCGTCGTCCTGTTTGACTGCACGGTCCTGGGTGGCAAAGGTCCAAATTCCGGGTGTAGGCCTTGAATGCGGCGACTTAATCGAGTCTTGGTGGTGTCTTCGTCGGGTCTTCGGGGGCTTGCTCTCGGACTTGCACTGCGGGAACTTGGAGGGGAGCGCTGCACGGACATGCGGTACCCCGCACCTCCACCGAAATGTCACGAGTGGTGACCAAAAATAACAAATAAACCGGAAGAAATAAACGTTTAATGTGGCGAACTTGTGCCAAAAATAAAAGAGTACAAAAGATAATAATAGAGCGTCGCGGGCGTCGAAGTCGGCGTGGCAGCAGAGTCGAACGCTGGGGCGAAACTGACTCGACAAGGTCGCGGGCGGCCTCTTATCTAGAGTGCGTCGCTATCTCGAAGATTCGGCGAAAGCGGCTCGAGCGTCGCGTGATCGGGGCGAGAATGAACACGCACTTTCTAGAAAACAAAAGCAGGAATAAATGATAGAAGTTACGTGCGGTACATGAATCAACGAGAACTTTCTGGAGGTTCCGGATCGAGCGTTGCTTTCTCAGCCCTGCGCGCGGCAATATATAACCACTGCGCGAAATGCTAACGCATTTCTTTGAGAATCAGCGCGGCGGCAGTGGCGATTTCAGCTCATTTGTTAAGGCCTCAGAATTATCCTTACACAGAATCGACAATCAAGATGTTGGCACGCGATTCAGAGTATAAAGCCTGAATAATTGGTGAAATGAATAAACCACCTTTATCCTCAAAACACAAAATTCAACTGAAGCGCAGAATCATGTTTTCAAAAACATATATTTTAAAATCCAAACACTGGAAAGTAACCAGCCTCCCTGAACAAGACGTAAGTTGACCAACGAAAATTTGTTTGTCTATCATTGCATTGCATACGTATTGTCACAGATGATTACGCATAATTTAAATGAAGTAAACGAATGTTTATGGATGCGAAATTTTAGGCGCAAAAGACAGTAAAACATGAAAACGGTTTGCTAAAAGTCCCCAATAGGAACTTTAAGCAAACCGTTACCGTGTTCCGCGTACTGTAGTACCGGTGCCTTTGAGGCATGCTTTTAAGCGAGCGTCTGGGCGATACCATGACCGCGAGGTGCGCGCTTCAAAGCATGGTTCAAAGGCTCTGGTAGTGCGGCACGACGAACATGCTAACGGTTTGTTAAAAGGTCCCCAATGTTCCCCGTGAAGAGAACGTCCACTGACCTCTGTGTGATCCAGTGGCTTTCCCACAGTTTCGATCCACTGCTCCGTCGATTCAGCACTGTCTGTACAGGTTATAGCCGGACCCATCTCCGTGGTACCATAGAGAGTCTGAAATGTTGTCTCAGCCGTGTTTAGCGTCGTAGCAACTTGAAGAAAAAACGCCTCCTGGCAGTGTCCTGAGTAGATATACGCGCAAACTTACCTGGAGCTGTTCTATGTTCAACGCTGCCATTGCGTTATTCACCACCTCTTGGGGACATGAATCTCCACCCATGATACCTGTTGGTGTAAACATTTACCCATTACCATTACCATACCTGACATGATTTCGGTATGCTGGTATTCATTTTTACTCGTTCTTGTATATGATAACGAATGTGGGAGTGCGAAACGTGTGCTACAGGAGGCACGCGCTCAGCAGGAAGTTCACTACAATAGCCAATGGTGAGACATCATTGCAAACCATGAATACGGATTAACATAATTTTGTATTGTGACATGGGGATTCAATCGTGCTGCGTGGTCAAAACTACTCCAGTCGCGGTAACTGGAAATCTTTTTTTTTTTTTCTTTAGACATTTCGTGTGCGCTGAGCATGCGGGTGGTTGAGTTTTATTTGATGATTTGCCATTAAAGGCCCATCTCTTTCAGCAGATCTCGCACGATTTGCGTAAGTTCGTCATAGGGTTATTCACGTTTGATGAACCAGGCGATCATAGAAAATGCTGGCAGCTGTAGGGCGACGTTCGCGGCGGCAAAGATAGTCGACCCTGAGCGCTTTAGGTTGAGTTACAAACACAAAGCAGTTTACTTAGACGTCATCGACCATAAAACCACAAAGAGGATGAGTACGCGTTAATTGTCGGTCCCGGCTCAAAAGCCGCAAAGGACGTATCGGCGTCAGGCGTGCTACCGTGAGCGGCAAAGACGGCGGATGACTCGATGCTGATCACGCTGACTGCACCAAAGTTATATCGCGCACAACAGCAAACGCGGCACACTACGGCACAAGATCTTGAAGGGGCTCGCGTATGAGCATGCTTAAAGGCTGACGGCACGCGCTCACAGGGAAAGTATAATTAATAACCCCTAACAACAATTATCTCGCAGCACCGTCAATGATAAGAGCTTTTACTGAGAGATTGTCTTTTACGCGCCCCAGAACGAGAAAATAAAGGAAAATGAGCTCTGCAAGCAAAGTGGTTTAATGCCATAACCCTAAGCCAGTGCCAACGTCATTAGATCCAAATCTCTTGGGACACCAGCGTTACTAATTGTGTTTAAAATCTGAATCCCTACAGCCACCCCCAAAAAACCTTACATGTCCCTACATTTGCCAACCCAGACCCTTGTTAATTCACTAGTCATAAAATCAAAATCTTGGATTATAAAAAAAATGAAAACAAAACACGTGTTTTTTTTTTTTCACACACAGTCGAATTCTGGATTTACTTTCGTATAATTCATGTATAATTCCATACTATGCTTGAGTACTTTTATTTTGTTGCCGAATTGTTCTGCATTTAGATTAGTTCCGCTCCTGAACCCATCTCAACAAGTTCCGAATACCTATAAATCACGTTTTAATGAAAATTTGTTAGGCGCTCGGAATGTCTAGCTTTGGTACGTACATAAATAAAGAAAACTAAAAGAAAATTCCAATGTAACTAAAGAAAATATTAATGCAGGTACCCGCATTATCTATAAACTATGAAACTTTGGTTGCACACTTGCAATGCTAGCCCAGCGCACACGTCATGAAGAAAGCAGACCGGCGTCTTTTTGTTTGTAGGGCTAACACGAGAAAGGTACAAAAGATAATACACAAACGGCAGCGCGGTTGACTCCGATATTTCCTCTTGCAAGTCGCACCAGGCGTCCATCTGACAGGCGATGCCACGATGGCCTCTTCTTTTCAATATCTTAGGCCGCGTCTCAAGCAATACGTTTGCGTAGAAGACAATTTAGTTTCATTATGGTGCCTGGAACGCATCTCGTGAACTGTGTGTTTACCCCGTCCAGAGGAGTTTTCCTTCGATTTCCGAACGATGACGTCATAGACGTGTCACGCTGGCGACGGCCGCGATCCTGGCGGCGTCACAGCGACGGAGGGGAATGTGACAGACGCCCGTTCTGCGGCAGGTCACTTTTCCAGCGTGACAGCTCCACGAAAGCTTCGGCACCCAGGAGTATAGGACGCTGCGACGACAGCGATCCTCGCGTTCGCTCGTGTTTTTCGCCGGTATTTCTACGACCCACCGCAAGGATCGCGACGTCTGACAACGAGACACTCCGGCTTTTGTGACGTCATTTGTTGCCACTTTTCGGGACCACTTTCGATGCATGGGGCGGAATAGGACACTAAACAGATCAGTTGGAGAAGGGCTCCAAGCACCGTAGTTTCAGCTCTCTTGCTTAAAGTGCAGTAACACGACTTCGTTAGGGTTTTGACAGGAACGAGATAACAAAGTTAACGATACCGTCTAGAAAACCAGGAATATGCCTGCCCATCTGGATCGAAAAGCGCGCACAGCAACTGCGATGTGTAACAAAAAAAAATAGTAACTGTAAATGGTTTTACATTTTTCAGTAACAATGTCGGGGCGTCCCTACGTCTTATACCGAACCAGAAGATTGCGAGAAGTCCGTACGTTTAGATACATGTCCCTTCATTTTGTAACACTATGTGGTAATACTATGTGGCACTCTCGTGGAAAAGGGTACTCCCCTCCCACATCGCCCCCTCGAGCCCGTCACCCGTTTTTCGAAGTAGCGTCACCTTCAGAGGCTGAATTTTAAGATCTGTATTCTTCGGGGACGCCTGGAAGATGCTACGGTGAAGGGCCATCTAGACGCAGTGATAAAACCTGCGCCACTGTAGTTACCTTAGCGGCCGTTCCCGCGAGAAACGGTGGAGTCCAGCGACGGAAGACGGAACTTGAGGGGGGGGGGGGGGGGGGGGGGGGGTAGTGTACTGAACGAAGAAGCGGCGCCTTGGGCAGTCGTTACTGAGTTGATATAATAATGTTGGCCAGTGCTTCGCTACCTCTAATACTCCGTGACCCACCAAACTATTTAAATGCGGTAATACATTATAAATATAAGGAAGATGTATCATAAAACTGTATACACTACCAAATGTATGGGTCGGAAGCCAGAAATGCTGCCATAACCACGAAATTGAGAGGTAAAAATTAATGGGAGTTGCCGTTTATCATGCGCGCCCGCTGCACGATCAAACGATAGCGGTACTTGGTGAAGTCGGAGTGTAGAGCTCTTCATTGGTTATAAATTTAGAAATGCAACTGTCGTACCTTTCCGAACAGATGAAACGTCGTACTCCCCTTCTTGTTGCTCCTTAATCATGTCAATGTACATTGTGGGCGTTCCATAGATAAAGGTGCACCTGCAACAAAGATTACATATTCAAAAAAATGGGGAAGGGTTGCAGTCACGCATCAGATAAAAAGGGCGTACTGTCTTCAAGAAGCACCACGAGTCTGGACACACTACACCTTTTTCGCACAACCTTATACCAGCGCGCAAGTGATGCACTCTCGACACGGTGTATTTTTGTACTGTCCGCTGAAACAAGGCATGCAACCGCCAAGGGTATGGGCGAAGAGCCTTAGAGACACACGTCGTGCGTAAGTTTGTTCCGAGCGTTTATTTTTAATTTTAATTTTAATAAGCATAAGAACAATCGCGGGTGTGTGCGATGAGCACAAGGTGCTGTAGCGCGAGTGTGGCTACGATGTTATTGAACTTCGCATGTTCCGAAAGGATTCTTATTTATAAAGCCAGTCGATTGCGAGCGTAAATAGCCA
Organism: Ixodes scapularis; assembly: GCF_016920785.2. Lineage (NCBI taxonomy): Eukaryota > Metazoa > Arthropoda > Arachnida > Ixodida > Ixodidae > Ixodes > Ixodes scapularis. The sequence goes on along the minus strand of NW_024609857.1, from coordinate 56,978,469 downwards.
GGGGCTTTGTATCAAACTTATCGTCGCGTATATGTTCACGACAACGTCGTCTAAGGCAAGCATGGCATGTGAAGGGTATAAAAACGTCTATGGGGAAAACCTTTCAAGATGTAGCGATCATATGCCGAATGTTTACCTGCATAGAAAACATTAAACTGCTAATATATTCTTTTGTTATGGAAACTAAATCAAAGCACTCAACCGTCTTTGTCCTCGTTCTCTCGAGGAGGCCAGGTGATGGCCTGTCATTACTCGGCTATATTCAACCTGTCGATTTCCAACCATACCCACCATAGCCAGCTCTAGCCAAGTGTCCCCCCACAGCCACACCGTTGGCTACCCACACACTTAAAAAGAAAAGAAAAAAGGGTGCTTAATGTGACCAACCGCCCTCGTTTCTACCCATGAACCTAGCGCCCTGTTTCGGAAGTGGTAACTCGAGCTGTTCGGACCCCGGAGGTTTCGCTGCTCCCACTAGAGTTACTCCCTTATTAAATACTTAGTTCCCTTTTCAACCATAGCTGGCACAAGCTATTGATGAAGGATCACTCAAGTAGTAAGTTTGAAAGAAGCCTTGGTTAAACAAGATTTTGTCGTATGATTTAGAAATGGTGACCACCCGCGCATATTTGGTGAATGTCTACGTCCGCGAAAAAAATAAAAAACGACTCTGAGCGACGCGGAGGCACCGCTAATGAAGCTGTCTACTCTCCGCTGGCCGTTTCAGCGCCTCCGAAACGACCAGTCGTCGCAGAGAAATCGGAGCTGGATGTCCGACCGATTGAACAGTGAGTTAAGTAGGCTGCGGTACCACGGCGGCCATCTTGAACAGAACATTAGTTGAACCACCAGGGCGGCGTTGGCTGTCCGTATGAGCTAGAGTTCCTGTATATGCTACCTACGGTAGCAGAGTTGCGCATTCAGCCTCGGCGCGTGGCTGTAGCGCCGGCTTTGCCGCACGAGATGGATGCTTTGCTCCTCACGTGACTAAACTTGGCGAGTAGCGGCGCCGCGCGCGCCGCCGCGCATGGAAAACAGGAGAGGAGGAAAAGGAGGCGGAAAGCAGGGAAACATACGCCGGGGAAAGAGAAACGTCGGCGGAGCGACCGTAAAGGTGGCTTTCTTGCACGCCACCGGATGCTTTTCTCCTCACGTGATGGATCTCGGCGAATAGCGGCGTGGCGGCGCGGGGAAAACAAATGCGCAACTCTGGCTCCCGTAGGGAGCCTATACAGGAACTCTAGTATGAGCAAATGCTGCAAAACCTGCGCGCCAATTTCGAAACCCTTTTTCCCGTCGCTTGCGACCTTGAGTTTCCTTCTCCACTCTTACGCCCCTCCTTTCACGTGTTCACCCTCTGGAGCATCGCGCCCACGTTCATTGTTGGGAGGACAATGTACCGGATAATCCCCAACTTGAGGCCCCCTGCCAAAATTGTCCGGCTGCCAAGTGATTTGAGCGAGATGGGGTTTTGAAGCGGTATGGAAAAGTGGGACCGTCAATTTTGAACTATGCCTTTTCGATGCTGCATAAGTTGTGTACGGGGCTGGCCAAGGCACGGGCGCGAGGTCGTAACTGTATACAATGCTTGGGTTGCAGGAGCACTCGCGCGTAGAAATGGTAGGACGCGCTTTCTGAAATCACACGCCTACATTCCGCAGCGTTGCAATCCTACGAGTAAAACAGAGTACATCTTCGGACAGTGCGTGAGTTGATGCCGGCCTTACGAAAGACACACCTCGCGCTTCCTGTCACTACTGCCTCTGCTTGCACGCGCTGCCGATTGGCGGTCCTTTCTTTATTTTGTTTCGTCGCTCTTTTGAAAATACTGAAACTAATATTTTCTCAGACCCTGCTCATCGTACCTCTGCACTACAGTTGTGTAAACACGTTGTGATGTAATTTGAGATATGGGACGGAGTGTCTACATTCTTATTTCGTGTGTAATGCCGGCATAATATTCCTTTGCTGCCAGAGGGTCAAAATAATGGTAGGGTCGGCAGCAAAAACTATTTAAATGACCGAATTATGATCAAACACCAGTGAGAACATAAAAAAGAAATCACATGGGGACAATAAAAATATTGCTACAAGAGGATGGTGCGTGGGGCACAAACAATATTCGGAGTGACGTTGAGGGAACGCGACAAGCCAGATCTTTCCTGATGGCAGCCGTAAAAGTTGATCTGGTGCCTCGTTTTGATCGGCTTTGCACGGAAACTCGTAAACTACCGACTATCTTGTCAGTGGTGAACATAGTGAGCATGAACTGGATGATTTTTTTGTTGTTGTTTTTGTTTCTGTAGTTAAATGAGAGTATGGAAATATGAGACGTCCGCTGACGCTTGCGTCAACTAACGAAACCTCAATCGCCGATCGCGGCCGATGTCATGGGCGTATACAAATACATCAAGTCGTCTGGGCGGGAGCAGTTGAAGCGCCGCACTTTTTTGGCCGGTCAGTAGAGACTCCGCGAATTCTGACTCGAGGCTACTCTGTGCGGAGGGAGCCGCTACTGAGCGCGACCAATCGGAAACCAAGGATGGCTGAAATTTCCTAATTGCCATGAGATTTGCAAATTCGTTCTTCCCGCCGTAGTAAATTCGTCCGAATCGCTATTCGATTTACTAATCGATTATTTGGATGAAAAGATATATTTCAAAATTCGTACGTGGCTCACCAAATGGCAATAAAATTGGTATAGGATTTCAAACCTATATAGTGTCGCCCTAATTTACAAACTTGTTTCACTTGAAATTAGAGTTCACGCGCAAGCGAGCTGGTGGAAGCCTATGCTAAAAAGGCCAGAAACAAGAGAAACAACAAATAAATAAATAAGAGCGGGATAAGCGCAACACAGTCTCAAATCACAGCTGAAAATGGTTACTTGGTAAGTGTAAATGTCCAGACATCGTATTAGTAAAATGTATATATATATATATATATATATATATATATATATATATATATATAAAGTCAAAAATGCGTACTGTCGGAGTTATTAATTCGAAGTTTATTCCGACGTTTCGAGCGGGGACCGTTCTTCATTAGGTGATGAAGAGTGGTCCCCGCTCGAAACGTCGTAGTAAACTTCGAATTAGTAACTCTGACATACGCATTTTTGCCTTTGTATATATATATATATATATATATAGAGAGAGAGAGAGAGAGATAGGTAGATAGATATTTTTCACTATTTGCTGACGGCCGAAACTAACTATGCAACACAACAAGTAAAAGCACAGAGCTGCCCCGCCTCATATCACCCTCAGTTGGAGCTCGACTGACACATTGCGCCGATCAAGCATCACCAACAGCTCAACACCTAAACGCCACGGCGTTCACTATCTTTGTTTGGGTGATTCCACCCACTAATATAACAACTCATACAATGCGCCGTGATAAAGTGCTTTTTGTCTTTGTGTATGTGTTTTCGTGACATCTAACCTCTGTTTGCGCTCTGACTAAGAATGAAACCATGTATACTAAAACATCGATAGTGGTCTCTATTTTTAGCGACGCTCGCACACGTCTTGCCTTTGACGCAGTGGCATTCTCATCTCCCATACACGGACATTTGGGCAAAATAGGTTGGTCGGCCTTCACTCATTAGCTGCGGAACGTTTTGACCGTGACGTATGTATAATTCAAAGAAGCACCGACAGGCGGGTGCCCCTTTGAAAACAAATCATGTTCGCGTAGAGATATTTAGCGGCTATAGTATAGTCCGTGGGTATTTATTTCTAGGCCAACTCGTCGGCGTCAGTCGGTACAGGCGCTGGAGGCGTGATGAAAATGCTGGCAGATGTCGGCTTGACGAGCCCCACACTCTCCCCTTACAGCAGATGGCAAATAAACCAACAACAATATTTGTCGACGGGCAATTGATTGAAGAGGCCAATCGGTAGTAGGATGACTCGACAAAGGGTAATTCATCAAAAATTCCAACTCGTTGACAATTGTTTGTGAGGCCATTCAGTTTCCACATTGCACTCATCTTCTGTATTAGAACACATACACATGTTAGACATTTTAATATAAGCAAGTTTCGGGCACCGGATATTTTTTTGAAAAGCTGTTTCACCGAATTTCGCATCTCCCGGTTCGTCGAATTTTGATATGAAATCATAATATAATTATTATACTTGTCACTTCTTCAATTAGAAATGGTTACAGATAATTATAAAATAAAAGTAGGCTTTCGCAAAAATTATGTCGATTATAGGCTATGCCAACGTAGCCGAACAGTAAAAAAAAATGTTATGAGGGTGTTTTTGTTAGGGTTCAAAAAAGACAAAGGCGATTCTTCAAATGAGCACTGGTCACACAGGCCGACTGGTAACATAATTAAAATAAAAGCACCGACTTCACAGAACAGGAAAAAACAATTTCACTAGACGTTTCGCCTCCATGAATAAACGCCTCCATGAATCATGAATAACCAACTCGCCCAAGCTGAATTTCTGACCAGTTTCGCCTCCCTTGCGGGAGGCATCTTCAGTAGTCACACAACATTGCCTGTGTAAGCTTCGTGGAGGGGGCCGCGTTTTTTGTTACACACGGATGTGTGTGTCCCTGCTAACAAACCACGATTCTAGGATTTTCGGGACCCCCATCTGTCCTCCCTCGCCAAGGTCGTCGCGGCCGGGAAGTCAAAATAATGCCCTATTGTCCACACATAGTACACCAGTTCAGACTTCAGTCGGGTCGCGTGGGATGCGCACGTGACGTCACGCTTGTGTTTACAAAGCAAATGAAAAGTTCAACCTCAAGTCAACGCTATTTATCAAATATGTCCGTACTTCGTGGAGAGGGCCGCGGTTTTTCTTACACACGGATGTGTCTCTGAGAACAAACACGATTTTAGGAGATTTTCGGGACCCCCATCTTTGTCATAGGGTGACTCGTTTATCGGACTGTTCGTCGCAGCGAGAGTACAGGGAAGGATAATAATTCATACCCTATATCGTGCAGAAGAGAAGAATATAAAAAAAAAAGAAGAAAACGAAGCGAAAATTTCGATTTCCTTTCTTGTGGACAGGGCAATGTAGGTGAACGTGGCTTCCTTGTCGCCAAAGTAGCAACAAAGTGACATTTTACGATCGAGCGAGCACCGTCGGAAACACTGCCCAAAATAATTTTATAGGGAGTTTCACGGCTTTCCACTGCGACATAAGCACGTGGATAGAAAAACAAATATTGACAACAATAATTGTCGAATATTTTTGGCACGCTCACACCTGGTTTTTCTTCATAATTTGATGACTCATATGTTGATTTTGTTTGCGGAACCGTACTTCTGACCGGCAATTTTATTGCGTGCGCGAAGCTTTTGCGTGCGATCCACTACAGTTAATTATTTTGGGGTGTCCAAGTTGAAGCGGTGCGTGTTATTTTTCGATCTCTGTCCGAATGATACAAAGTTTCACGTTTTCACCCTGTGAGTGAAGTGAGTTGGTCAGTGCTAGCATCGAAGGCTAACTTCGAACTCTAATTTGGAAATAATGTCTGTGTTGCCGCATCGCGGACAAAGATATATATGCTCTTATCACTGTAGCAAAATAACGTGGCAGGATTTGTGCTCTTGTTATGATCGTGTACCATTGTAGTCGACGTCATCCCAGCACGGCGTATCGTTTTTGTATTCGGTTCAGCCCTGCAAACCACACTTAGGAAAAAAATGAAAGTTTGCACCTTGTTTGTTCAATTTTTTGTTATACTGCAGAAACATATTGCGCCCCGTGTTTTTGAAGGCACGATAGACGGTGGTGACGGTGAGGTGACCGACCCCCATGTCAGCCGGCGTCTCGCTCGACCTCCTCGGAGGACAGGTCGTTTTTACTGGTGACTGGTGCATACGTGGAGCAACTCCGCGCGCATTGCGTTCTTCATCTCAGAGAACGCAATACATGACTCAGCTCTATCTCGTCATCGCTCCAAAATGACAAGTGGAATTCGCAACTGTAGTCGGTGACAGGTCAAGAACGAAGTGGGAGCTCCTCCCACCCTGTTCCACTTCAGCGGAGCGAACGGGGGAGAGGAGGTCGCCCCCTCTCCAGCGTTCGCAAATGGCAAATATTAGTTTATTAGGCCACTAACTGTCAATTTACGCTCGTTCCTTTACGTCCGCCGCAGCCGATAATGTTATCCCCGGGAATACCAAAAGTATAATTTATTTCAGCAAAAAAAACAAAAAAAAAAACAAAACAGAATAATAAAACGCCCGGTATATCACAGCTTTGACAACGCTTCACGTGTGTGAGGTTCGATGACCGACAGAGAACCACCGCTGGCCGTGCTCCCGAAGCGGGGAAGTGCAATTTATGGAGACCGATCATATTATCAGAAAGGTGCAGACTAGGGAGCCTTCATGTGCGCGAAGCGCACATGGAGGCACTCTAATGCAGACAATCCAGGAAAAGTATTATTGCAACTATGAGGTTCCAGTTCTACTTACACATGCATTATCGTCAAATTTGACGGAGTTCCTTCCAACACTAAAGAGTTGTCAAGAGTGAAGATTATAAAGGAGAATATCAGCAGGAATCTATTGTCTGTTTACTGAAAACAAAACAAGCATCAGAAAAACGCATTTGGGCGGCCGGGGAGGCCAGAAGCACGGACTGCGCGCACCCAGCGTGGAACCAGCGAATGAGAGGGCACTCCTAGCAATCTGTTTTCAGAGCCACGGTATGCCGGCTGCCGGCCAAATGTCCACTTTAATTCTATTATGGCTTTCGAAACGTAAATACACGCTCGAGAATTTTCAACAATATCACGCGAGCGCCGACCGGCCTGTAGATCAGCGCATCGTCACGGCGCGAAGTAGCGATATCAATGACAGTACGCGCGTGCGCAGAAGAAACGCGCCGAAGTCGGCGTCGGCTGCTAAGCTGTTTCCCCAATCACGACCCACCCCTGGCGCGACGCCCACCGCTTGCTCCACCCCATAAGCAGGGGACCTAGTAATCAAAGCGACACACACGGTACGCAAACACGAACAGCAGCCAATAGGAAGGACACCGACACGAGCTTAGTCAGCGAACGAAAAGACAGACACAAACTTCACTCTAGGCAAACAGAGCAGGGGTAGTTACAAGGATGAGATGCGTGCGCAGACGGAGGTAAGCAGTGCACAATAAATACGCGAAAACTCGCAGCAACCGAAGAACTACGCAGCAAACACGTACGTGCACACGCACCAGAAGCACGTGCGTCACGCTGCGTATCTACGCAGAACTGGCGATTTTGGCATTTCGGTAATTTGAAACTTCGATATCGATTCCGTGAACAATTTATTCAGCAAACTGAACCGTGGAGCCTCGCATAAAAAAAAATCGTTTAACAATATGAAAGCGACTGAAATTCTTCCTAAAAGCTATATTAGCAGAAAGTACCGTGTTATAAAGGACCTCACGAGTTTCGACCAAGTTTTCCAGCACGTTATTTTGCAAGAAACGGAAGAAGCCAAGTGTACAACCAGTTTCCGAAGCTGGCAACCACAGCTGGAATCAGCGCCATCCTCGGCAGTTTCCTGAACCTCGCGTAGTCACATTTCAGCCACCGCCACATAGAGGGCGCAACCAGACATCCAATTTGTGTTTTCTGTGTGTTTTATGATTCTTTTTAATAAATAGGCTCGATTAGTGAAAATGTGGGCTAATAATCAGGACCTGGAACAGTAATCTCCATTTAATACTAAAAATATCGGCCTAAATGTCTGCCAAAAGGGGTCAAAATACTCGTTTTTGACTATCAACAAATACGTGATTTCACCTATATTCAAACTTTTTTTATGGAAAATCAAAAGTGAAATTTAGAAAAAGGGCCTCGCTTTGCAAAGCAGAATATGTTTTTCTTTGCGGGCCTACAACTTTATTCATGTGTGCCAATCCCTAAGCGCTGTACCACTGTACTACCAAATGAAGTTTGCCAAAATTAACGGTTTTTGTCACTTTTCACGTGAGCATTCCGAAAAAAGTTTAAGCCATATTACAATGAAATTTAGCGTAACTCTTTCGACCATAATTACAAACTGATGTAAAAAGTTTCAAATAAAATGACCGAGTAGGCGCCCAAAACTTCGCGACTGAAGTGCTTCCGCAAAGTCAATTTTTCTAAAGTAAATATCTGTCAAAATAAAATAAAAAACGAAAAAAGGGCCTCCGTTGACAATGAACTCACTCTTCTTCTATAACATTCTAAAATTAGAAAGAAATTGCTCCAATAGTGCACCCTGTGCCACTGTACTACGAAACCATGTTTTGCTGAAAAGGTCAATGTTCGCGGGTGCCCTCTGAATTAGCTTTTTGCACTAGGAAAACAAATCCTACATCAGATAAAAGATAATGTTGTACACTACAAGATGATATATAACACATAATTTTAGCAAGCTTGAACACGCCACGATCGCATTTCGAAAACGTGCTGAAAGCGTCATATGTCATGGCCGCCGTGGGACCGCAGCCTTAAGTCGCTAGACGGCATCGTCGGCGCCGCAATTCTCATGATGGCGTTTATAGACACGCGACGTTAGATTTCAGAAACGGTGCATGGATTAGTGACGAAAAATTGGCGTCGTATTTCGGTTGATCGATCAGACCGTCATATGCAGGACTGAAGTTTTATAAGTAACGCAGCGGGCGCTAAGTCCAGCCTCAATCTTAAGAACCTGTTATAATCCGACGTCGAAGATAGCAAACGCGGCGTAGCGCAGAGCACATAGATGCTGATTAGTCGCAGATATTGCCTGCTTGCCGGCCAATGAAACGCGCACGTTCTGTGCTACGCTGCGTTCGCTGCGCTCAATGTCGGAGTATAACAGAGACTCTAGAGGCACACGACGCGGTGTCAGCGTTGTCACGTCCACATTTTGTACCGTTTATTCTATCTTGCTGTGGATTTTGAAATTTCGCAAATGACGACGTTTTCTCAAAGCGCCTTCTCAAATCATCCTCGTTTTTTGTTTCTTCTTTGTATTGTTCTACGTCTACATCATGTGTCCAACGGGTTCACGGCGCAGGTATTTGGCAGCCGGCCAACTATCTTCGACGGCACGCTTCACTCCCTTCCTTCAAGACTAAATAAAAGTTATCTTTAATAAGAAAGGAATTATGGAGAAAAAAATTCTAACGCCAACTGCCAGAATTTTTGTTTTAATGCAGAAAGCATTTTTACATTGCAGTGAAAGCATTTTGGTTCCCGTATCGACTATAGTCTCAAACGAAGTTGGCAGGGTTTTTAATTTTCTATCTGAAGAGTTTGTGTTGCGATTTGAAAGTATTGGAAAAGAAGTCGCGTAAAAGACAGACATTCTTTGTACCTGCGTGTGCCGGCAGCTCACACCACAGAGATATCAAGCCGAACTGTAGCGCAAACAAGCCAGCGTGATTTCAAAAAAGATTTGGTGACACTTTGGTCATAATCAAAGCGCATTACCGTTGCTCTGCGATTGCTTCGAGAGCGGCCTTCGCTTTGAAGCTTGGGGCCGGCATCACAAGGGTGGCCCCAAACATGGCTGCTGCCAGCGAACCTCCCACACAGCCGTAGCAGTGGATCAGGGGGACGTTGAGGCAGATCGAGTCGTCCTGGAGACGGAGGACATGTTTTATACTAGACAGGTCGAACTTTTGACAGATGCTCGCATTATGAGCATGACAGTCCGATAATGAGAAATGCATCGTACTTGCTCATGGAGTCCAAAGGACCGGCCGCCCAAGTTGGCGTTGTTCACTATGTTAAAATGAGACAACAGGGCTGCCTTGGGTCGCCCAGTCGTACCCTGCATAGAATATAAGTAAGGTGCCGTTCTTTCGAATAAATCCAATAAAATTAGAAAAAATATATACTCGCTGGTAAAATTTTTGCTAACTCGTATTTATCTGAAAAACTCAAAATTTCAAAGTCACAATGGCAAGAAAAGAAAAGAAAATAACACGAGGAAACAACATTACAAGTAAGCTTGAACAGAGCACAGAGTGCGTGGTGCTAAGGAGAGGCCCATCTCCAGTTTCCTTTCAAATCTCGAACTAGCGACAAAAGGGGTTTACCGTTGCACTCGATAAGAAGACAACCGTGGATTTTGGTTTACAGCAAAAGCCATTGTTCCAGTTTTCAATTCGGAAATCTAGAGAAAGGCGAGGATCTGTTTTTATAGTAGTGAAATTTGTGATCATGGAGGGGAGAGGGGGATATGGGCCAGCCAAAGGCTCTATCTCACCGCTCCACGCCACGCAGCCACATGGTGGAGCGGTGCGATGCGCGTCTTGCTCGTGACGTCAATTGTGGGATTTGCCCTTTGGGGGTTACCACTTAGAAACACAAAGGTTCCATGGGTCCGGATAAAGACGTGTTTATTGACTGCAATGTCAGCACGCTTCGCTCTTAGACAATGAAAAGTCTGGGCGCTGGCTCAATTGCCAGTATCACCCGGTCGGTTTCCCGCGCTGCCGCATTAGACAGATTCACGGGAAGTCGGAGGCCCACAAAGAAAAACCAAGCTCCGTAGAGCCAGGGCCTCCGCCGACGAGAGCCCCTGGCCCACCTTCGGGGCCAGCTTTTGTAGCCTCGGAGAATGGACGCGCCCGGGGAGGCCACTAGCAGTCGCGTCCATTATAACTCTCAAGGGTGTGCCGAAGGCGCGTTCACCCAAAAGGGCAAGGGAGAGCCGGCCCCTTCGGGGAATTCGGCCTCGTGGTTCCTTGTATCCGGGAGGCCGACGCCATTGGTGACGACGACTCCCACGGCCTGCTTGAAGCTAGACCTGGATAGGGATAGAGGGAACCCAATGGTTCCCACACTCCCCCCTTCTCAAGGCTAAGGTAGGCCAAAAAATAAAATGGCCTACCGGCTCTCAAAAACAAAATAAAAAAAAAAAACGAAACGCTAGAGCGAAAGAGCATGCCGCGAAGAAAAGCAAAGAAATAAAAAAACGATCAGCGCGGTACATGCTGAAAACTCTAGCTCGCTGCTTGACAGTGGACCCCGGGTGCAGCCGAACTCTGCAGCCCACGCTTCTTGGCAGGCTTACCGGGAGTAGCGTTGCAATGTCCGTGTAGTGGCCTGGCTTGTGCAGGAAGGACGGCCCGGACACTCCATGACGAAATGTTCGAAGAATCACAGAAAGTACGGCGGCTGGGCGTCTCTCCTGGGGGACGCACTAAGTGGCACGGGCACTGTCACTGGGTGCGTGACGGGATGCGAGCTGCTTGCTGTCGGCACGGGTCCACAGCCCGGGTCCGCGACTGGATGCCACGTGTTGCTGGGCTGAGGACGAGTCCAGGCAGCGGGAGGATGGCTGCCGCCATCTTGGCCAGCAGCCGACGAGCCGGATCTGGACACGCAGGCCGGCGACGCTGCGGCGATGATGACGCTCCCTGGCGTCGATGCCACCTCGATGTGGCCCCATGAGTCAGGAAACGCCGGCCACTGGAATACGGCCTGCCTTCTGCCGCCCTCTCCCGTTTCTTTCCCCAAGAAGGAAGCTTCGGAAATTCCGAGCAAGGTGGAGCCGTCCAACTGAGGACACTCGACCAATCTCTGGGTGCACAAGGCCCCAGAGATAAAAAAAAAAGAGGCAGAGACAAAGGTGTCTTTTCTGCCGTGAGTCACGTGCATCACACTGGCTCGGCTCGCGAAGTTATTGTGAAAATAGTTCCACGACTCCGCTTAATGTGAACACGGATGTCCACATACCAAGCTGACTCGCGTCACCCCGGACAATGGATTTGTTGGGGACTATTCGAAGAGGCAAAGTCCTTTGTAGCTGCTTTTGCTAACGATGCCTAATCGCTTCGATTTGCGGGTGCAATGAAATGTCAAATGCGCCACCCTGTCCTTTCTTGTGATATTGAAACGATGCAGGGCTGCTATCGGGCAGGCTCGCCAACATTGTTATTTTTCAAACATGTTAGCTTTTACCTTAGGCTAAAACATAAATGCCTGTGGCCAGGTATAGCACAGCGACCTAACTTCGAAAAGTCTTGGAGCCGCGTGCTGCCCTGGCCAACGCGAACAAAGGAGAGCACCAAATGCAACTCCCAGCCGCGCAGGACAGCCACCGTGAACTGCAGTGTTCGTAGAGGCCAAGCGACGTAGCACGAGTTTATCCGCATCAGCAAGAACAGAAACCGATCCCAAATAAAAAAAAAAAAGGAAACCCCGTGCCAATAGCAATACCAGACTATTTACGGCACCGATCGGTAACAACACGAGTTGCTCGACCCGGCGAGTACGCTGCCCGGCTGCCAAAGCCCGTCTGCAACAATACGAGTTGCTTAGCGACGTTAGTGGCGAGCGTACCGCCCGGCGGACGCACCGCCCGACTCCGCAGAGTCCGCGAAAGTATTTACAGCTATTCACATATTTACACCCCGGATCGTTCTGCTGAGCATCAAAAACTCATCGGTGCTACCGTCGATTCCCAACAAACACCTCGAGTGCCGTGGTTCACGATCTCGTCCAGTGACCGCGTGGCGGTCACCTTAGTCGGACACGCAATCATCTCGGGACGCAGTTCAACCTGTTGCACTGCCCGGTAGCACGATTGAACTGCTCCCGGACCCCGCGGCGTTTTCACATTCAACGTCGCTTTTACGGGGTTGCAACTCGATAGGTGGCCCTCAAAGGTTCCTAACGTTATTGTTGCGTGCGACGCTCACTGACTTTTGGCCGGAGTCGATCGCAGGTAAACGGAACATACTAAAGTCTAGTAGCCAAAAACCATGCTCACGCCAGTCCTCTGTCCCTTGATAGCGGGAAGGAAAGACGGAGTAAAAAGGAAATCATTTTGACTCACTCAGTTTTCCTGGGGGGCCTTTATTCCGGGGTCGCTTGGTCAACCTGATGGCTACTGGTCCGTCGACGCGGCGACGAAGGGCACCATCGGCGGTCTCCGCAACCTCGCTAGACTGGGACCGGTGTTGCAGGCACAGCGCATTTTCTCGCTCCGAGATACGCTTTTAGTTTGTGCGCTGACGGGGTGTCCACTCTGGGTGGGCCCCGCCAGCCGTCTCGAAGGCAAAAAGCTGCACTTACTTCGTGTTGCGTCACCGTGCTTTGTTCGAGAACGGGCTTGGCCTCGAAAAGCGCAGGTGCGCCTCCCCAGCGAAGTAGGCTGGCGTCGTCCCGAAAGGGAATGCCTCGGACGTATTCCGGGCGTTTAGTCACCTCCGTTTGGAAGCGAGCTCGGTTGAAAAGACACTGCATTGTGTCCGTGCGTGGCTGACGTGGCCACTAAGCCGTTGAGTGGCGTTGGGTGTCGGGCGTTCGCCTCTCCCTTTGTCCACCTGTTTGATCCTTGGCCGGAAATTGACCTGGTTCGCTATCTTAGCGAAAGGAGATGGATGCTGCTGTCTTTGCAGTCCACGGTAAGCCGCACGTTGGGGCGCCAGATGTGGAAATTTCCTCTTTGAGGGTGTACCACTTAGAAACACAGAAGGTTCTTTGGGTCCGCATAAAGACGTGTTTATTGACTGCAATGTCAGCACGCTTCGCTCTTACACAATGAAAAGTCTGGGCGCTGGCTCAATTGCCAGTATCACCCGGTCAGTTTCCCGCGCTGCCGCATTAGACAGATTCACGGGAAGTCGGAGGCCCACAAAGAAAAATCAAGCTCCGTAGAGCCAGGGCCTCCGCCGACGAGAGCCCCTGGCCCACCTTCGGGGCCAGCTTATGTAGCCTCGGAGAATGGACGCGCCCGGGGAGGCCACTAGCAGTCGCGTCCATTATAACTCTCAAGGGTGTGCCGAAGGCGCGTTCACCCAAAAGGGCAAGGGAGAGCCGGCCCCTTCGGGGAATTCGGCCTCGTGGTTCCTTGTATCCGGGAGGCCGACGCCATTGGTGACGACGACTCCCACGGCCTGCTTGAAGCTAGACCTGGATAGGGATAGAGGCAACCCAATGGTTCCCACACAATCCATTCCTCTTTTTGGTGGCACGAAGCGCCTCGTTAACTCAGCGAAAGCTATACCCTTTCCCCCATTATTTCTGACCAAGTGACGTCAGTGCAAGATATGTACAGGATGGGGGAAAAAGATTTCCGGAGACTACATCAAGGATTTGCTATTTTTTGTAATATTGAAGTCTTTTAAATCATCTCTTTTCAACAAGTTTTGTTGCGGGACAAATGGTTTTACCAATGGCAAGGACGCAAATGCCCAAAAAAGGTGAAGAAATATCATTTACAGGTAGGTTCTTACAAATTTGGAGCAGGGTTGTGTCGGGATGATACTTGTTTTCATAAGTAATATTGAAGAAAATCTGAGACACAGTAACATTAAACTCCGAATTTCGGAGAACGGGGAATCTATTGTAAATATATAATATCGACATTGCTATTGTTTTAAATTTTTTTCTTCAGATTTATATGATTCTTTTTTGTATGTGTGTGTAATAGCTGAGTAATTGCATGTTGTATTTTGTGTCATCAAGTTTTGTATCCCTTTTCGTGTAGTGCGCTAACCAGGCGACTTGAGTTTTGTTAAATAAATAAATGAATAAACAAACTCTGCTCTTTGGCCAAGAACGTACTGCAAAAAATAATCCCCGAATTTTACGAGAAATGAAGTCTCAAAACACAAAATCCTACATATAACCGGCAAGAATTCTTTCGTCGGCAAACACGTCGTTTTATCACCTCCACTTCTGCTTCAATGCACCGCTTATTACCCCCTTTTCATAGTAGCTCCTACTGGGATTACTTTTTTCTTTCTTGGAAAATCGATGTACTTTCTAACACTCGGGAGGTTTATCCAGAAGAGCATTTTTACAATCTACTTTTGAAAAGAGCGCTGGGCGACTTCCAAAAACGTAGGAAATACATATCGCAAATATTAAGACACCAGTTACCTCTCCTGCTTTCTAAACCAAGCTTCACATTTTTAACTCAGTTACATTAAATATATTTTCCTACGGTGTAGCATGTCGGGGAAGGGAGGCACCGTCACACCTTACCAAAGTAGTTTTGCCTGTATCCACACGTTGTCCTTCGCGCTGCATAAAGTTGTCCTGTGTTTAGTCAGTGGTGTATTTGCGGAGAGCAATATTTTAGAGGCACTTTATTGATTGGCATATCAGCCGTAATGCTTCGTTCACACTTGCGGTTCTGCGGGTTGATCCGCGTGAAATATTATCCCGGGTTGCAAAATATGCTTGCCGGAGGCGGAATATTTGGCTGCGTGAGCCATTAATGCGGGACCAACTTTCATGCGCAAAAAAAAAAGTTCCGCACCTCAGCAGACGATTAGAACACATGGAGGGAATGACGTTTGCGAGGTCACATCTGTGCCGGGTAGCCCGAGTTGCCGGAATTGCCGCTGTAGTTGCCGGAGTTGTCTCCCGTCTAGTCGATGTTTTATTAACGCAATAACGTTGAGGAGCTCGTGGCGCGCCGTCCTCGGTGCCGTGCCAGAAAAGCTGGCGTGACGTGAAAATCCTGACTGGTCCACAGGGTCATGACGTCATAACCATATTACTTATGCTCGTCTGTCTGGAGGAGTGTACAATTTCTATCTATCGCGGAGGAGTGGAAAGTTCACGGGTGTCGCCGTGTCCGCCCAGTGGCGCTGCAATCCTGCCGTCATCGTCCGTCTGTGCACAATGAGTACCCCGCGCGGGGCCGCCGCTAGGCCGCCGGGAGAACATGTGCGATAGATGCGGTGCCGTCTACCAGTGCGGGGCGCTCCTTCTAGTCGCCGTGTTCTACAAGAGCGGATGAAGCATCTACGTCTGCTCCTTCTCGGCGACGGGGTCGGCCACGTAAGACTGAAGCCGGGAAGGTGGAGACCAAGGCTAGGAGTGCAGAGGATTCATTAACGTTATTACGTTCCACTCATAATGGCAAAGCTTAAGCGCCCTTCGACGTTTTCCCGCGTTCTCGTATCGTCAAGATGACATATGGCTAGGGTGTGTATTTTCCGGTTTTAACCGAAAAACACCGATAAACATCCGTCGGTGACGAAAATACGAAATCGGTTAAAACCGAAAAACACCGGTGGTTGGATATTTTCGCCCTGTTTAAAACCGAAAAACACCGGTCGTTGCACGTTTCCGACCTAGCGAAACCCTTTCCCCGTAGAGGTTCGTCAAAGGTGTTATCTCGTGGATCCTGCATTCTTCCCACGTGGCGTCAGTCCGCCCTCCTTTCCGGGGGTCAACAGCGTCTAGTTAACGCAGTGGAAGCTAAGCTTTCACACGCCTTTCCCCCATTGTGTCGCCCATGGCCCCCTTTTGTGGAAAAATTAACGCGGTGGAGGGTACGCTCTCACGTGCCCTCTCTCCATTGTGTCTGGCCAAGTAATGTCGGTGCAAGCCATGTATTCAGAGGTCGCTGTGGTTCCTGGAAGACACTGCCACCATCCGTGTCGTACAGGGCTACTGAACTTTCAGAACTGAGATGCGTTCCTTGTTATCTGTATATTTTCCATGGGCTTTTGAGGAAACGGAAAAAGGGTTTTGTTGGCGGGAGAGTTTTTTGGGGCTACATACAAAAAAACCGTTCTGTAAAAAAAAAAAAAAAAAAAAAAAAAAAAAAATTGCAGACGTGTTTGAGAAGGCGCGTCCGTCCCGCGTCTGCAGGTTTTCTTAACGTGAGACTTGCTTCCCTTCGTCGTCACGCGGAGTAGAAGGCCGCCAGGATGGGAAGTAAGCGGAAAGCTCAGGATGACTACGCTACAGATTTCATGGATGAATCGTCGTTATGGTTCCGCGTGCCAATTGTTAATCCGTGCATAAACGTGGAGCTGCCAGGGGGATTTGTGGCTTATGAAAGTATCTATCGGCTAGTCCTCCGAGACGAGAGCTAGCTGAGTGACCTAGAATCAGAGTTTCTTTGTTACCGTCAGTATGCTGTAACTAGCACCGTTGATCCAGTGTTATTTTGGAAACTTCATTTACCTGACTGGCCACTACTGTCCCAAGCCTCGCTGGACATTTTGGGATTTCCTGTGTCCAGCGCAAATGTCGAGTGTGCGTTTTCAAAATTGTGGGTTGTGAACGCAAGGAACGTGCTGCCATGACGGATGCAAGCCTCTCGAAGTATGCTTGCATCTACTATTATAACCAAGTGTAAGAAATAGATGCTTCCTCGAGAAGTGTATGAAATATGTGAATACAATTTGAACTCTCTGTCTGTGATCAATCGCATTTTTTGCCACCGATAATCACCGATTTTAGCCTCGTCGTGAGACGTTCCACCCAAATACACCGGTGTTTCGAAAATAAATAAACACCGAAAAACATCCGCCGATTTTTCTCCCAAATAAACACCGGAAAGTACACACCCTACATATGGCCCTGCCTCGGCACTGCGGGGTGTTAGCTATTTTTTTCACGTAGCAATTAAACGTTGAATGCACAAGGAAGCCTGCAAAAATCACCTTTTCAAACACCACACGGGTGGGATATTGTTACGTAAAAATTTTACTTTCGCTTCATGTCATAGACATTTTTAACGCTCACTTTGCCCGTAATCCGCAGTTATTGAAAGACGTACAACCGCAGGCTAATGGATGACCATAGCGTCCTCTATACGGAGAAAACCTGGCACATCAACGATGGAGCCATAGGGCATGCGGCAGCAGAAAAAACGAGAGGAAGAGCGCGCGGAACGGTGACAAATGTGGTAGCGCAGAGCAGAAAGGGCAGAGGTAGTGTGCAAGCGCTTGGGTCGTGCAGTGGCCGCTCCCCGAACCACGTTTGTTTTCGTGTTTTCGTCACCGTCCTTTTTCTACTCCGGGAGCAACGGCTGCGGAGATTCGAAAGGGCGCTGGCAACAATGCACCATGCCGGTGGCGTCGGCGGAGTTGTCGGCGTGCCAGCGGAGTGCGTTGTCGTCGGACCATCGTATCGTGCCGCCGAACAACCAGGCAATGCTAGGCTCGCACGCCTAGCATTGCCTTCGCTCGCTCGTAAGATGAAACGAAGTATATCTTTGACTTCGTTCAGACCTAAGGTGAAACGAAGTATATGGCCCGTGATTCGCCGAACACTCCAAGCTTCAGATACCTACCTTTCCGGGCAGTTCGTCGCACAACCTTCAGCGCCAACGAAACCGACGACCGCAACCGTTCAAGGACCGTTGCGGAGATGCGGACGGAGGGAGGAACGGGAAAGGGTGGACTAGGGACCCTAGGGTAGACAGTTAATTTCTCCTCTCCACGATACCGAAAAGAAAAGAGACAGAAAAAAAAAGTGTTTCTGTGTTTGGCCGCTCGCTCTTGTGTAGCCCATGCGGCAATATCCTCTCCGCTCCCGAATCCCCTCCCGTCGTTTCCCAGTATCGGCGGCCGCCTCGTTTCGCGACGCGCCAGGCTTCCTCCTATGGAATGACTCGTGAGAGCAGGAAGAGCCCTTGTATTTGCGAAACTATGAGATGCTGCAGCGTGAAGACTCCTTGTATCAGCGGCAACAAATGTGAAAGGCGCGGTTTTTTTCCCCCATGGCAAAAGCATTTTTTGTAAGTGTGAACGAAGCATAAAATCTGCTAATAGGGGGATGGAGCTACGACACCCGCAACCGGAAAAGTTTTCCACCCATGACTGCCACACGCACTTAGAAAAAAAATGGGTATCTATAGTCCTCCCTAAGGGGAGGAACGGTCTTGGAACCTATGTTCCACTAGAAAGGGAGCAACGTTCGCCCTGAAGCTGGGGAGCAAAGTTCCTCCGTCGCCTGCATCTCAATATGGCGGCCCCGAATCGAGCAAACCGAGCCCAATAAGGCTTAACGAGGACGCTACGTCTCTTGCACGGGAGGAGAGGAGCAGCAAATAAAAGTGTAAAATGAGCGTTCCGCGAACTGTGTTTATTTCCGAAGCCAGCTTCCCTCCGCATGTAAAGAAACTTGCGTTTCAAATACAGTTACTTAGCCTTCTCGTCGTCAGCACTGCAATGTTAAATGGAGGCCACCGATACTCAGTTACTTCGGGCTCTTTACGTCTTACCTTAGGTGTTCCTCGAGCCACAATCCCTGCGTCAACCGCACATCACGGAGGACTAGTGGTAAACCAATTCGCGAAACCAAAAGCTGTTCTCAAAAGAACAAACTCGAAGCCGCTGTTGCACGGTAACCAGAAATCATCGCCTGGCGTGAAAGAAGATTAAATCGCTTGCCACCAGATGGCAGGGTCAAGCAGAGTAACTGCAAGTATAGCTAGGCTAGGTGGTGCTAGGTACCGCCCAATTCATGTTCTATCAAAAATATTTTCATTTGCTCATGCTCATATTGCGCTTCGGGATCTTCGGGAACCTTTATTATACACACATACTACAAGCATCAGCTGAACATACATTGAGCGAATACACATACACGGCACATTTTAATATCAATATAGCAGCACACTAACCCGATCACTACTTCCGAGCTCTGCGTTTCCGTCTTTAATACTGGTCGTTTTGAACGTACAGAATGTCTCGGGTGACCACCCAAGCAACAAAAATATTCCCAGCATGTTGATTTTTTTTCCAGCAATGTCAGATCTCTAAGAGTATTTTGAACGGCTCGGTCAGGGGATGAATCTCTAAGTAAAAAGTAAACGCTCGATCATGCCGTAATTATTTTAAACCCAATAAATCGAGTCTCTCCAATGCGGTTCCAAGCCACGTGTCTGCTTTCCCGCACGGGACGTCGTATCCAGTATTTCTATTGTAGCGTTTCTTCTATTTGTGCTGTTCGCGCACGGCTGCGATTGACGTCTTGAATTAATCTCTGTCGAGCGGATATTCACTCAGCTGGAAGTGATGCTTCACGGGCAGAGAAATCGCTTTTCGATCAACTTGAATGCAGTCAGACCGCGACTTGCGGCAGGTGTTAAATTTATGAAGCTACGCCGTGTTGAGCTCGAAAACTTCTAGCGCTCATCCCAGCGCGCCACTTGGAGGGCAGTTTCTCCAGGAACCCTTTTATATTTAGAAACAAAATAAATGATAGTTTTTTTTTCGATTTTACTTACTATTCTTTCTTAATGCTAAAATTTCCAACTGTAAATATACGTACTTTCCGTCATATTTCATACTGTTTAGTTCTTTCCCCTGAGCGTAATCGCCTTCGGGGAGGAGGCAACCGACAGTCACATTGGCCACTGTACGATAGGAGCTACAGTTCAGACCAGCGATCCAACATGACTCTCCGCACGTCGATCGATTCCTAGGCCCTCAAGTGGCACTCTTTAACGTAAAGCAGAATGTCAACCTGTGACACCCCGCCCCCTCCGATCACGGCCCGACCAGCGGCACCAATGCCCGACAGTTTACGTCATCTCATCTTGTTGTTACACCACTGAATCGCGAACACACTGTCCCATCGGCGATAATTTCAGTTTTCTGTTCACAACGCACAAGAGTGCCATTGCGGTGTTGCTGCTATGTTGCTGACACGCAGAAATACAGAACCGCGTTGACTGCCGGTTGGCACTCGGAATCACTCGGAAAGCAGGACCGAACTCAGCACAGAAGGCACCCTATGCACCCGGCAGCAAAACCTGCCTGTCCTGGATGCAGCTTCCGCGATTTCCATAACGTCGTCAATGCCGACACATTAACCGTGGACCGTGCCGTGGACACATCGTTTCCCGTGGTCCGCATGGATCCACGAGGGTTCCGCAATCCGGAGTTGGCCATCTTAGCCCAGTGTACGTAGCGCTGCTGGCACTACTCCGGAACTTGGCTGTTTCTAGCGGCTTCGTTTGCTCGTTTGATAAAATTAGCGGTAAAAACGTAAATATAACCGAAATGTTGTGCGCGTTTGGACTGGGAGACGGAATTACAGGCGGCCTTCGCTGCCGCCGAAGCTTGATAGACTCAACAGCATTTAACCAAAAGAAGATAAGTCGGGAGGACGGGAGCTTTCTCCCGTCTGCCTGGAGAAGGAGAAAAACGTTTCGTTCCTCCCTTTTTTTCGTCTCCGCTTGGGGGCGCGTCAGTAGAAGGGAGGAAAATGCGCCGTTGCTATCTTTTTCCTCCATTTTACAGCGGAGCTGTTGAGGGCTAGGTTCCTCAGGACCGTGTATACCATCAAAGAAATGATGACACCAAACTCTGGACAGTTACCGCCATCTATGAAGGACGTCGACAACCAGAAAACTGGTTGCCGCCGTCGCTTATAAATGGTGGCAACCTTTCTTCGCAGGAAGAGGAGTGGGATCGGAACGAGCGACGATGTGCGCAGCAGCGCGAATGGTTCCGCAACCGCCGCGAGGCCGCTATCGCCTAAAGTTCCACTTCGTCGAGAGCTTCAGATTGCCTTGCGACACAAGAGCAGATCGCTCGCCTGGCAAGCCACCGCCGAGAACAGAAGATACAGCCCCGCTGCTTCTTCACCAGAGTGGAAAGGCTGAACGTTTTTGTTTTCTTACGGTGCACGTGCCCTCAACGGAGGAAAGTAGCTGAACCCTTCCTGATTTCAGATTTTCCAGTACATCCGCACTGTGGTGAATGACGCTCTATTTGAAGGTGGAGATATCCTTGGTTTCTGTGGGTGCCACAACTGTTGTGCGCCAAAACAAACTATCAACAAACTTTAAGCAGTAAAAAAAGTAAATGCTCTATGCATGTAGCCTCGAAGCCTGGCGATAAAGGACACCAAAGTGCATGCACTTTGTCAATAAGATGAAAAACATCAGTAAAACATACAAATAACCATACATACAAAGCCTAAAGAACTGGGTGCTAATTATCACCGACACACAAGGTGCTGATTTTTAACGGTATCTTTATAAAAAAATTTCAGCAGCTATATCATCGAGCCCTTTGTACGCTAAAGAATGAGAAGAAGAAAAAAACAGAACAAGAACAAAAGATACGCAATGTCACCCTCATTGACAGCGACATTAGTACAATGGTGTGCTCTACTGAATACCGAAAAATATAAGAACGGATATTGAAAGAGAGAAAGCAGAAAATGTTAGACCTGAAAGGGATGAGCTTGAGGTTCGTCAATGACATAAATCAAAACACCAAGCACATACGGACGTAAACAGCACGTTCGCCGCTGCGTCAAACTGCAGCTTCGATGAGATGGATTGCATGGCGGCGTGGTCTGCGCTCGTGGCAGATTTCATCAGGTCGTCGAACGTCACTGTGCCGCTGCGAAAAACAAGTATAAAATCACTTTACAAGGTGCACCTAAAAAGTAAAATTTGAAGAAAAAAAATGAATTGATTTAATTTTTATAGTGTGCCTTTCAATTACCTCAGCGCTCAAAACAAGGCCTCTCACGACGATTTGTTCTCTTGGCGCAAGTCAGACTTCACGCTACACAACGTTGAGCAATATTTAAGGATACTGCGAGCATTGCCGCAGAATAACGCCACCAGAAGCGTGTCCTTGTTTGGAAACGGTGTAAATAGTAATAACTTAGTACCATTTCACAAGCAATCTAGGAACAGCGATCGCAGACGTTTTTAAAACTCGAAGATCCTTTTCTTTGAATCTGGAACGTCTTCATTGGGGGACGTAACCCGGTTGGTAGTGGGACGCCGTTCTTCCATAAATTTCGACAGGGTTTATCGTACGGATGTAACTCGCAACTTTCACGGCCTATAGGAAGCGCTCTTACACCTATAAAAATGGCCGCCATCTGGATGATCGACGTGGGCACTGATCTCTATTTAAGTAGGCTGGATCTCGGAACGGGAGCCCGCCAGTGGCAACACCGGTGGTCATCATTTGTCACCGGGTAATACATGCAAGTGTATGGTAGAAACACGGAGAAGTAAAGATTATGACGTTTATAATTGGCGCTTCGGATTCTTAATGATATTTTGCGATCATTGATTCATGTACTTCAGGGCAGAAATTTGAACCCATGAAGATGCCGAACGCTCGTTCAAAAATCATACGTGCAAAAGCACCCACGGCTGAGCTGGCAAGCTTGCTTGTGTCATGGAATAAGCAAATCAACTTGTCTTTATTAGAAGCGCCTAAAATTACGCTCAGCTGTCACTGGACGTCCAACACGTTTGGCAGTAACTGTCGCTTCCCCGGAGTGGGCACATCCCGCGTAACAAAACCTTTAAAACTGTCATCTGCTAATTCCAACTTACTTCGAAACCACGACGTTATTCTCTGCAACTCTTGCCTCGTTGAGCTGCCTCATATTTTTTGACCCGTGGATTCAGCCTCACCACATAATACTTATATATAAAAGTTGAGAGGCCTACCGATTTTTATATTTGTGCACGAAATATTTCACATGATTCCCGGAAAAGATCTGAAAAGTTGAACTGTCATTTGTTTCACCAAACCTCAAAAAAAAATTATGTATTTTGCACCATGGAGTATCATTCTGACGAAAAGGCAATCCAGCCGACTTGTTTCTTTACAGTCAACATCAGTGTTTGGAGGAGACCGTGAGTAAATAAATGAGTTGGAGCTGGAGAACCCAGCAGCCATGCAGGAGTAGTTTAATTTGCATTCGACATTTTAGCCTATATATCGTAACAATATACAGTTTCTACAAAGCCTTGTCAGCAGTCTTGCCACGCCTTAAATTGGCTCCGTTTCGTGCTTTTCATTCATTCATAAACTCCCCCCCCCCCCTCCCCCCCACTTCCACTTCGTTTTACTCCTCGTTGCTGTCCCCCTTCTTTGGAACAGACTCCATCGGTGAAGGATGTGTCTTATTGGTGGCTGTCGTTAAAGGCGAAAGCTTTGCATTGGTCCTTCTACGCCGTTTTTATTATTATAGTAATCTTTTTATGGCGCTAATATATTACACCTAGTAGAAATCCCAAATCTAGTGCACACATATTTTTTTAGGTTTTCTAGTTTTTGGCATAGCCTTGATTGCTCTGGAAGTTACCGAGATTGCTTTCCACATGAAAACTAGACGTTGCCCTCTAAGTATATTTAAAGAATAAAGCTATAAGCATGCTTTACTTAGTACTGCATCTGTTGTGCACTTGTGTAAAATTTCTAACACGACATTCTAGCGCATGTCAATTTTTGGGGGCGCAGTTGGTGGTAAATCCTAATATTAAGTTGTTACTGCAGACTTGAAGAAACATATTGAACACGGCAATGTCATCCTCAAATGATTTTTTAGGACTTCCATTGTTGAAATAGCTTCGTAGAATAAGTCACAAGTAAGTTTCGCAGTCTGGTGCCAGTCAGAGTTAATCTAATGCTTCTGCACTGCGCTCATGTGTAACTCATTGTTTGCAAAAATCGGCAGGTTTTTTTTTTGTGATCGCATTCTGTTTACAACATATTCCCATTCCACTTTTTTTTCTTTAGGTTTGCAGTTTTAGCCCACTAATATTAAAAAAAATAACATTACGAACATGTTTTACTTAGTACTGCACTATTTTGTGCACTTGCTTGAAAGTTCAAACTAACACTTTGTTCAAGCACCTTTTAATATCTGGGAGGCGCAGTTGGCGCGCGTACGTTGTGACAGCAGGCTTGAAGAAACTCATTGAACGCGGCAATTGCATTTCTAAATGCACGTTTCGGACTTCCCTTGTTGAAATAGTTTCGTAGCATAAGTCATAAGTTAGTTTCACTGTCTAGTGCACGCCAGAGTTAAGCTGAGGCTCCTGAACTACGCTGATGTGTAACTCAAAGTTTGCTGTGGGAGGTTTATTTTGTCATCGCATTCTGTTCAGAACCTAATCCTATTACACATTTTTTTGCAGGTTTTGCGGTTATGTGCCAGTACTTAATTGCTCTAGAAATGACAAAGATTGCCTTTTAGATGCAGGCTGGACGTGGGTCACCAATTATTGTTCAAGAATAAAGGTATGAATATGTTTTACTTCGCAATGCATCTTGTGTGCACATGATTGAAAGTTCTAACACTGCGTTCAAGCACTTGTTAATCTCTGGGAGGCGCAATTGGCGGTAACTTGTGACAAGAGGCTTAAAGAAACTCATCGACGGGTAATTACATCTTGAACGAAATGTTTTATACACTCTCAAGAAAAAAGGGTGTAAAAAGGTGTATTCTTACACCCTTTGTCCCATATAATACACCCCCAAACTTCAATTCGACATACAGCACCCTACAGTCGAACAGGCGGCCCGAAATTTTACGAGGGGCTCGATAGCCGTGTGGTACAACTTACTAAAATAGCTAATGTACGTTTTACTGAACACGAAAAAAATAATCCGGGTTTTCTTGACCCTACTGTAAAAACTCGGTGTTTTCTTTACGTGGTCTTTGATAAGTACTTTATCTATTTAAAATGTACCACAAGGCTATCAAGCCCCTCGTAAAATTTCGGGCCCTCTGTTCGACTGTAGGGCACTGTACGTCGAATTGAAATTCTGGGGTGTAATATATGGGGCAAAGGGTGTAAGAATACACCTTTCGACACCCTTTTTTCTTGAGAGTGTACTTCCCTTGTTGAAATGGAATCGTAACATATAAGTCACAAGTTAGTTTCAGTCTAGTGCGCCCGCCAGAGTATTGTACCGGCATCGTACCGGCATCGTACTGGCTAGCGGTCGCACTGCAGTGGCTGACTCTTTCATATACAGTGTGAACGAGTGTTGATACACTATACGAGATCAGTTTCAAGCTGTCTGAACACCCCTGCCAAATTTGTGCTATATTGTTAGTATTTTACCTTCGTCGTACCTGCATTTTAGTCGCTATTGTCGCACTGCCGTGGCTGACTTTCTCATATACATCATGAACCAGTGTTGATACACATGCGAGACCATGTTTATGCTGTCTCAACGCTCATGCTTAACTTTTGTTCCTTTTAGAGCGCAGCTCTTAGGCGCCCGTTTCCGGCTAGAGCGGCGTCGCCGTCGCCGTCGCCGTCGGCGTAACCGCGCGGTGCATTATGGGACGCGTGACGTCAGTGATGACGTCATCGGCATCTGCATTGTCCCCGATGACGCCATCAGTGTCGTAACTGATGACGTCATCGGCATCTGCATCGTCCTGATGACGTCATCACTGACGTCACTGCTGACGTCATCGGCATCCGCATCGTCATCGTCACTGATGACGTCATCGGCATCCTCATCGTCATCGTCATCGTCACTGATGACGTCATCGTCATTCTCATGTGAGCTCATAGGGGTCATGTGACTTCCGTCAGGTCACGTGACCCCAGTGACATCACGTGACCCCCGTTAGGTCACGTGACCCTTGTGAGACGATGGCGACACCGCTCGGAGGGAGGAGTAGCAGACAGGACGAGGAGGTGAGGAGGAGGGAGGAAAGATATACCTTCCCCTCGGTACCCTTCCCCACCTCCTCCTCAGGAGCTGCGCTCTAATTCGGCGTTACAGGGAGTTGTAAACGGCATTCATTTTTGTAGTATTGTTTACGTATCGTACCTGCATTGTACTGGCTAGCAGTCGCACTGCAGTAGCTGACGTTCTTATTAAAGTTGGATTGGATTAAATGGCGACCCCATTGTAACGGGGGTCGCTCACCGGAAGTTCCGGTGAGGGCCTGCCAAAAACTAGCTCGGATGAACCCCCGGCAAGCTACAACGTGAACCATTTGGTGCAGTATGCGAGACCAGTTTTATGCCTAATTTGTGTTCCTTTTTTTAGCATTTCAAAGGCATCGGACTGGCTAGCAGTCGTAGTGCAGTGGCTGACTTTCTCATCCCAGTGTAATTCAGTGTTGGTATACTATGTAAAACCAGTTTCATGCTTTCTAAAAGGTATACTATCCAAAACCAGTTTCATGCTTTCTAAAACCTCTCGCCTAATTTGCTTTGCTTTTTGTAGCATGTCGTCTTCATCGCACCGGCACCATATTGGCATTTTCCGACTTGCAGTTATAATGCAGTGGCTGACTTTTTTTATGTACAGTGCGAACCAGTGTTGATATACTCTATGAAATAAGGTTTTATGCTGTCTAAACATTCACGACTAATTCGTGTTGGTCATTGTGTAAAATACAAACAAAAAAAGATTAATACTTATACTTACGGTTTTGGAGAATCGCTGATTAGAATCACGTGCCTTAAATACGGTAGTCTAAAAAAGGAAACGTGAAGTCATCGACATTATTTGGCAGGTCGGTAGCACCGACTTTTGATCGGCGCGATAAGCTGGCGTCGCTCTAATTACCTGGAACTTTTGAGTTCGCCCGGTGCAGCTCTCTACAATTCCGGGGCTATCTCGAGCAGCGACTGAGCCTCGCAAACTTTTCCGACAGTATGACTGCCTCGCACTCAGTCTGCACAAACAAAACATGCAAAGTTGATTCAGTCATACTTTAGTGTAAAGTACTTGTGCGATCGATTCATCTTATTTTTTACAACTTTATCAGGTAAGTTTCGACTAGTCTTGACATCATTAAAAAAACTAGAGCCTGGTTCACACACCTGGGTTTGATTGCGATGGAATGCACAAGAACCTCTTGCAATTGCTGAGAAATTTTACTAAGTTTCAAAGTGATGGGAGTCTGGTCCATGCTTGGACGCACTTAAGCAAAAACTTCCGAAGCGCCGCCGCTAACGTACTGTGTCGTGGCGGCGCGGCGCCGGCGTCTACTGAAGTCCAATAGAAGCGTGTTCGTACGGCGGCGCGTCACTGGCTGCCACAGCAGACCAATAAGACAGTACGCGTCCGAATGTGACTCCACTCAATACTTTTAGCTCTTCCGGAAACATACAATTGATTACTTGTAATGCATTTATTTATTTCATTCCTCAGGGTCCAAAGGCTTTAAATACGATTGATTAGAAAATATAGTAATCGAATTATTGCGAACCGGACTGGGCAAAAAAAGAGAAGTAATTGAAGCGTTGAAAAGGTTCAATAAAATGTAATTGTTTATAAGTAATGTCGATGGTCGAGATACGTTTGATTGAATGGCGTAGGTTTACTCTAGCATAGCAATACAGATGTGAGCCTTGTCGTGTCTGGTCGCGATCTGGTGGAGAGAGGGTCTGCGCACAGAAGCGGCGGACAGTGTTCATGGTCACCCGGCAGCGGTGACGATGATGATGATGATCTCCCGAAAAGTAATCAGTTGCTTGCAACCTGTTGCGTACAAGTCTGGTCACGGGTGATTGGAAGCCAGGGGCTTGGGCAAGCACTTGGCTATATTTAAGGGCCTGGGCGGGTTGCTTTCTGTTGTCTGGTGCTTCTGTCCACTCCAACGGATGCTTTGGTTGCAGGTTTGGGCATATGAGAAGAATATGTTGAATAATTTCATTTTACTAACCACAAGCCTGGCATGTCGTTGACTCAACCAGCCGATTATGTTGCTCATGATAACCCAAATGTCGGAGCCCTCCTGCGCGTGTTTCAAAGAGCAGACGGCTGCCGAGGCAGTTGTCGTACAAGACAGCCTCTGCTAATATTGTATTCCTGCAGAGATTGTACGGTCACAGAGCTGACTTAGCCTCAGCTGCCTCCGTCTACAGGATCACCTACGGCTACAGCAATTCCGTTTGCCCACTTCGTGTCTGTAGCCATTGGAACTGCTAAGATAAACAAAATAACGTATTTTTATTTAGTTTGGTAAAGTCTCTTTCTCCACCTTGTCTGTACGCCTGTCAGATGGAAGCATACAAAAATATGTTGTGCTCATCGTCCTTTCTCCGAGAACTGCAGCCGCCCATTGAAGACAATCTTGCCATTCTTGCTTATAGCTTCTCTGGCCTCGAAATACGGCCATCCGAGGGGAATTTATTCAAGTGCGTCATTGCTCACGGGATCGCCACTCAGCCAAAGGCGTCTTCCTGGCATCACAAAGTCTTGTTGAGGCGGTGTAGACTGATCCGAAAGAGAGACCTTCCTTAGATAGTCAGAGATGTGGGTTCCAAAGTCTCAAAGTCCCTGTAAACGTGTTAACGATGACAGCTTCTTAGTTTCTGCTATTTAACAACCCGAGGTAGCCCCAAAACTTCATTGGTGCACTTTTGCCGCTGCACCGACCATCACCATAGCCAGATCTGCCGTTCTTATTTCTTGGTAGGTGAGCTGCTTAGCATATTGTTTGCTAACCTGGTACATATCCTATTTCTCGTCTATCTATTGCTCAAGCCCATTGCGAATTATATATACGATGGCACTTGACATGCATAAATGGTTGACTTGACAAAACCTTCCCACCATCTTTTGCCGCGTCTGCTTCCATATAGGCTTTTTTCTGAATGATGTTTGATAAGGACTTTAAGCACTGTGATGCATTCTCCATATTTCCCCGCACGTCTCCTGTTGGCACTTTTTTTCTTCAAAGTTCTGCGTAACAATTTTTACAGCCGCTCTTTTAAATACGTTCGTCTGGAGCGCAAATCTCGTTTCGCTTCTTTGTTTTTCTCCAAGTGGCTTTGCTGAAGTTCAGCCTGAAAGGTTTTGGTCACTGCCAATAGTGTACTCGTCTTCTTCATCTACTCAAACCTGACTAAAATGTTGTCCGAGCTGGTGAGGCATTAATACATATTCAATGCAGGTTTTGCTTCATCGAGCACACCATGCGAACTGTCTTTCACATGTTGACCGTAAGTTAACCTCTTTAAGTTGAAACTCTTCTGCTAGCTTTCAGAGTAGCCCCCATTACTGTCCTCCTACCCATCTAATTTCTCCCAATGTTCATTAGAATTCTCAACATCGTTAGCAACACACGCCACATTCGCCTGGTTCTAGTCCTCTCGTGCACAAATTGCACTTTCTAGCGCAAGATAAATCACGCAAACCGCCATTAGACACTAGTAGCTTCCCCGTAACCCAGAGATGGTCTTGGCAAGGCCTTCACTCTCGCTGCCACGATGACGAGCTGCGCCAGAGAACACCCTTCCCCCCTTCTTCCTCCTCTCCGCTGCCTTCTATGCCGGTTGCACCCGGTCCAGTGCCAGTCCGGCTGTGCATAGCCTTCCTCAAGGTGACGGTGATGTTTCTCCGCGACCCCGTAGAGCTGCGCGCCCTCAAAGTTCATCGCACAATAACGTTCTTGCCATTTTTGATCTGATCTTGCTCCTTGAAGGTTTAAAAAGCCAGACGTCTGTGTCAGGTGTCTTCGGTGCTTCCGCCCTTCTACGTCTTAACCCTTTTTCCTTTACTACGCCCACCCCCCTCCCCCCTTTATTACCCTGTCGCAGTGGCGTACCAACTTGTCTTTCAGTGGGGGGGGGGGGGGCAAACCAGACCCCCCCCCCTCCCCCGGGTCGGGGGGTGGTACCCGTGGTATCTCTTGGGCGCCGACGGACAGTCTTTGCCCTGCCCAGTGGCGGCCTTTTAAGGGGGGGGGGGGGGGGGGGGCAAAACACATGCCTTGCTTCCCTACTGAAAACTCGGGGGGGAGGGGGGGGGGGGCAGGCGCCCCCTTGCCCCCCGGTTGGTACGCCCATGCCCTGTCGAAATATTTCTAACTGCAGCCCCCAGTTGTCGCCGCACACTGTGAGCAATCAAAAGCGTACAGCCATGGAGTTGGGATCTTCGGAGAACCTCCGTTGATATCCGAGCTGTCCACATACCCCGGAGCCATTGAGGGTGTTTGCATCTCCATATTGATCTCCCTTTCATGCAGCATTGCCTCGTCCGGCAGTCTCTTGCCAGTCGTTCGTGGCAGGCTCTCCGGGATGGGGCCAAATCAATAGACGGTGCTTAGGGGATCTTTCGCTTGGAGGTAGCAACAACCCCAAGAGATCATTCTTGTTTTGAACAAAATATTCCCAGTGTGGCCGCTCCGCTTGCACCGTGGTATTCTGCAGAAGCTGATGTCGTTGGTGGGCAATTTCATTTTCTTTGTAAGACGATGAAGCTCTCGGCTCGCTGAATACTCGCCGAGTCTGTAAGACGGAAGTCGGGGATTCTTCCCTAGGACTGCGCGGTCCATTTGTTGATGTCCCAGTTTTACATGTTGCGTGAAGCCTCCGCTGTCCTCCTTCCTGCGATGTTGAGGCCTGCAGAGATAATAATCGCCTTTTTTCCTTTGTCTAAAAAAAAAATTTGGAGCTATTCCACATTGTGAAGGTGGTTGGCCAGCGAAGCTGTAGATCATCACCACAAATGATGCACCAAGAGACACACAAAAGCACTTCGCCAAATGTTTATTTACAGTATATATACATCATTTTGAAACCGTAGTGATGATTACTTTGTGATCACTATGATATGCACTCATGGGTTCCATTACAACTTTGGGGAGATTCTTTGCTAAAGCTAAATCTATACATGACTGATGGCACTCGTAAGAGGTACGCTGATGGCACTCGGATGTACTTCCATTATCACAAGCTTTGAAGTCTTTCCTTATCAAATTGCCTATTTAGGTGACGAGGCGTATATGTACCCTGCATTTCTATACAATGGAGCACTTTTATATGCCATTTCAGACGTTTGTTTTTGCAGACGGATATCAAAAATGCATGGAACCCTAGCCATATGCAGCTCCTATGTAAAACGATTTGCAACCTCAGCAATGCGGCGTGTCACAATCTCGATGCCCCCTTGGTTGTAGTGCAGTCCATTTCAATTCATAATGTGTGTGACTGCTAGGTCCTCAGTTAAGTCCACATTCTTGGGTCGTGCTTTGTCGCACATTTTTTTTTTTCAACTTGGCGTTTAACATCGTAGCTGCGGCCGGCATTTTTGTTAGCTCTATTTGACACTTCGAAGATAGAGTAAACCGCCAGGAAGCCTCTTCTTTTCTCCCATCCCTTCTCCAGGTTCTCGACTATAGCAGCCGTTCGGTGTGTTCTTGTAATTGATCGTCTATTCCAACGTGCAGGATGTACCATCCTAGGAATTTTCCTCGCCTGTTTCTCGGATTCTGCGATCATCGTGTGAACTGTATCCAGAGTTGCGGTTTTGTTCATCAGAATTTAAAAAGTTTTCATCGTCTATTTCGCCAAAAAACGATTGGGCAAGCTTGCCTACCTTGTGGTCTACAGAAATCAAGACCTTACGTTTTATCCTCCATAGAGGTTGTGCAGTTGACTGGGTGTTTACTGCACGCCTCTTCGCGGCATGACCAGTGGCCTTGTTCTTTATACGAGACTGCTTATTGCTGACTCATCGTTCATGCAAGCGAAAATATACTTGGTCTGTCATTTCTTTCTGCCGGTTCAATGGCACCTGAAGCGCTATCTGGGCTTGTGTAATGAACACATGACCGCTTCTTTAAACCACATCTTTGCGATTGCCTTAGTAGACGCCATCTATGCGTGCCACACGCTTGACCCCCCCCCCCCCCCCCCCCCCCGGTTTTAAAGATTTCAAAAGGGTGTTGCTTTTCCTAGGTCATTA
The DNA here is from genome assembly GCF_016920785.2 of Ixodes scapularis. Taxonomy (NCBI): domain Eukaryota; kingdom Metazoa; phylum Arthropoda; class Arachnida; order Ixodida; family Ixodidae; genus Ixodes; species Ixodes scapularis. The sequence goes on along the minus strand of NW_024609857.1, from coordinate 56,946,304 downwards.
CAGAGACTACCTTTTGTTTGCTGGGTCGGCTTTTAGCTGCCTCTTGGAGAAGTCTTTCAGCTGCGCATCCAGTAATTTGTGCAATCTTGCCCCCATCTCTTCACATTGAGCAACCCGACCGAGGAGCCCTTCACGACCGTCTCTTTTTTCTTGGCTTTCCTTTTCAAGCGTGTCCCACATTTCTTCCAAGCGATTAATTTTTTAGACCGAAATAATCATGTGACACGCCACATTACGTGAAAATCCGACGTCGTTGGAGGCCTGACCAAGCGATGGTAACAAAAATGGCCGATGACGCGAAGAGTAAAAACACGTCAAAAATGCTCAGATTGACGTCAGGTTGCTCAGGGAGGTTTCTGTAAACAAAGTAAATTTATGGCCTTGAAAAGAAAGTTTGGTAAATTTCGGTCAGGGTGGGAACCGAAACCGGGACCCGTGGGTGCTAGATGAGCACGCTTCCCCGATGCCACGGCGGCTCCACGGTTTTGGCTGACTAAAGGTGTGCCTAGTGCTTGCGTCATTGCACACGTCGCTTGCTGGGCATCTGGCTCACTAAAGGTGTGGCCTTGTACGTGCGTCATTGGGAACGGGACGGCACAGTCAATGGGGAAGAGGTGGCGCCACGTCATTAGTGTACAAAATGAGCGCGCTGCCTCCCGTGCGTAAGTTGTTCCTCGGATTTCATCGGTGCTGTGTCTCCTGCGATGGACCCTCGACGCCACGTCATATACGTATACGCAAACACACACACCGAATCAGCAGAAAGAACTTTAATTCATGTCGAAAGCATCAATGTAAACCATTTTACCAAAGGGACTTTAATTCTCTCGAATTCCCACACGTAAGCAGTCTTAAGTTTCTCTGCCGAATTTTTCTGTCTACAACCGTTCACTGTTGGTCTACAACCAACAGTAAAGTATTCGATGTAGCACTGTTTTTGTTTTCTGCCTAACGGGTTTGTATTATCCCTATTAACCGATCTTCCAGTAGGTGGTAAACGGCTTCATCAAGCTGCAATTCTGCAGCTTGATGAAGTTCCTTTCACAGTTTCTGTTCACTACCAAGGCGCACGTTGCGCTGACATCACATAGTTCGTCGTGGTACTTTCCTGGTCGGTCCGCGGAGTGATTCGATGCCGTGTCTGGTACGTGGTGGTGTTTATTTTACGCATGTCTGTATCCCCCACCTGAGTACTTAGAATACACCCAAAGGCTAACTGTATTCCCTTAGAAGCTCTAGAACGAAGCCTTATTCACACTTGGAAAAAAAAAAAGCAAAAAACCGCTGCATATCGACGAATCGGCGATCAACTCACATGGTTCAGGCAATACTCAAGCTCGTAAGCCTGGTAGGCTGTGTTGATATTAACCTGAATAACAAAAATAAAGATGTAAATGCCATCAAGTTTCAATCGTTGCTTCCGCTGGGTGAAGATAGAAGACGGCCTACCAGAACGAGCCCCGCCTTGGCGGCAGCAAACTGGACAACCCCCCATTCGTAGAGGTTCGGCGCCATGATGCCGATCATGGACCCAGCAGGAAGATTGAGGGACATCAAGCTCGCTGCAAACTGATTTATCTGCGATAAAAAACAAACAAAAAAAAACACTGTATTGTCTAAAACCGATGAATGACTAATGAAAGTTCAGAGCAACAATGACCATCAGTTGATGATATTTCTCGGCTGTTTGTGTCTTACCTCCATCTTGTTGCATCGTGACGTCATATCTGAGGTCGTTTTTCGCAGCACATGCTCTGAAGTAGATCGTATACGTCGTTTGCTAAGAACAACGGTCCGGCATTGGTGGAATGCAAGTTGAACATACATAAAGGTGTATTCCATAAAATCAATATACCTGTTCTTGGCAGAAGATAAAAGGGAGCGAGTTCTCACCATGCATTGCGAACAACGATCTCAAATATGCCGTCCGGCGTCCAGTGAAAACATTGAACATTCGGCAGGGTTATGGTGAACTAGAAGGGGGAAATGTAGCCATTGCACGCTTTCCCAACGGCCGACATTAGTTTCGCGCTTCCGTGGAGCATCCGCGCAGCATCCGCGATTCTGAACTGCTCCGGACTTTCTACCATCGCCCGCACATTACCCCTCTCGGCGGAAGTAAGCGTCTGCGCAGGTTCTGTGACTCCGCTAAGCTGACAGGGCAATGGACGTTTCGTTCTCGCCTGACCAATCAAACGCCTGCCTTGTATCGCCACTCTCGGCGCAATAGTACGCGTAGAAAGTGTGATCACGTTTGTTAAACCGACTGTCCACTTGTCCAACAAATGCGGAGCTCCCGCCGACCTGTCACCTCACCAGTAGACAGTGTACAGGAACGCAGGGTCGTCTGCTACCCGTATAAGATATTAGAGAAATGATTCTCTCACCGGGAAAATGGTTGCTTATGAAATAATCTTCCTTTATACTTCACAATAGTATACAGAGAGCCGAGTCAGCTGTTCTGTGGACAGTCTAACTGCCCTTGCTTCCTCTTTAACCTCGGACGAATAATAAAGGAGAAGTTTCGTCAACGTCCGTCCAAGACAATGAATCATCAGTGTTGCTCTATTCCTCGTACACAACAGAATCTGATCTAAACGTTCGTTTGCGCTATCCACTGTTCCGGTTTTCAGTTTATTCTTGGGTTTTTCAGAATTTACAAGAAAGAGCAAGTGCTTTAATAATAGTGGATATCATAATCTCAAAACTTCTATGTAAATTATGCTTGCAACGAAAATAAAAATCCGTATTTTTTTTTACTTTATGATACACTCATGGACCAAATCACTTTTATTTTTAGTAACAGGTATGGAGAATTGGGAATGTTACACGAGCTAAACTCCTCTACGCGCCGAATATGTGACAATCTAAAATTTAACAAAAGTCAACCCCAGTAAATGCTAGTATAACGATAAAACAGGTCCGGAAAAACAGGTTCTAAATTCGACCAAAAATAATACTTCAGCAGGAAGCTGCTCGCTACGTGAGTACACGGCTTGGCTATAGGCCCAACATTCCTCTGGAGTTTATGACCAGCCTTGTACATATAACTCGAAAAAGTACATGATTACAATTATAATTGCTTGTGGTTCAAATGTATTCAATTATATCACCTGAAAGAAACGTAGTTGGCCGTAACTTAAAAAAAAATAACCGTTACTTTTCCGATTACTTCAGACTTTTCGAAACGGCAGATTCGTTCTACCGTTTTGAAAATGGGTCTTTTGTACTCTATAATGTTTGGTTAGTATCACCGAATTATAAAATCCCATTTTTAATCCCCTAATTTCGGTAAAGCATTATTCTGTCCTAGACTTAGGTCGAAGATCCCTTGGAAGGAAACTTGCAGAAACGCAGGGCGCAATAAAAAAGAAAGGGAAAATAGTGACGGTTACAAATAACTTTAGTACTTTCAGAAGTTTTCAGATTACACTTGTGATTACTTTCTAATAAGTTTATTTAAATTATAACAAAATTACCTAAAAATTAATTGATTGCGTTGCTTATATTGAGAAGTGTAAGCGTCTATCCGAAACAGATGAGCGAAAAAAAAGATGCGGAAATCGCAATAAATTCTTAATGTAAAAATAGTTTTAAAAAAATTAACTACTTTATAATTATTGCACATGAATCTCAAATGTGCCTTTAACGAATCCATATATTATATTTACGTGAAAAAATTCTTCGAGTTCTCGATGATAGTACAGTGGCTTAAAGGGGGAAATGTAGTTACCGCGTAGCCTCCAGCATGCATAGGGGAACGGCCGCTCCTTGGAAGACGGTGTAGGTGGCGCTTCGATCTGCAGCTCCGTTGGGTGCCTCAATCGGGCGGCAGATAGAGGCACCCTAACACGCTTCATAACTAATATAAATAGCTCAAAAACAATTATTTGTTTCCAATGAACTTCCAACGACATGATTTGTGTTTGAAGGTGAATAAAAATGTGAAGCTAGCAGACGACAGTGTAGTCGACAGTTGCGAATCGGCCGGAGCTGGCCGGAGGCAAGCTGACCAAGCGACCAAGCCGAAGCCATAGCCGGAACGACGGTGCTGAAAGCGCCAGCGCCACCCGCGGCCGTCTTCCAACGCCGTGCCGCTTCTACGGTTTTTTCGTACGTTCCGGATTTGTGCGATTTTCGATTGATTATTCGCGCGTGTGATTTGCTTGCCTCTACTACGCCAGCTCCATTTCCGAAACACAAATTCATAGCGGTAGAAAATGGTACTAACATCATTTCGGTACTCGGTGTATGTCTTGGTTATTCCCTGGTGGCACGACACAATCGCCTTGTTGTCTCTGGCGTCTGCCGTCTTGTCCAACACGTCTGCCAGGGTCCACGGGAGCAAGGGCTGCTTTCCAGGCTTGTGGAAGTAGCTGAGTTGGCTGAGTCCCCTTCTGCAGAAAGCATCATAGACCAACTTTCAATCCAGACGACGGATACGTTCACCAGTTTTGTGACGAGGCCGCGTGCGGAACTATACGCTCCAGTGCCCTGAGCATTCTGGTCACGGGTTACTTTTTTTCCGTAATGACAGTAATGCACTTGTTACCTTTCTCGAACAGCAACAGGCAACACAGTTACGTTACGCAATGCATTTTATTACTGCTGCTACAAGCTAAAAATAGGTTGCAGTTGTTTTCTTTCTTTTTTTATTCTTTTACAGGTACCAAGTTTTGAATACGGGTGTTTTCCAGCGCTATTCAGGTCGTAAAAAAATGCCGTATAAATAAACCAAGCGGAACGCAATCAAACTTTTTTTTAAGGTGTCGTTAGTTAAATAATTTATCATACTAACTTTCGTAGGTGTAAGTTTCTGAAAAAAAAAAATGTAAGCACAGAAAAACGTGCCACTCCGACGCACAGGAGGAAAAACGATAATGAACTCTCTGACGGACGTTGTTACTCACAGAAGGCACCACATTGAAGAAAAAACATGAAAGCTCTTTTAAAATCTATCAGATGTGAGCGCGTATGATACAATTTGGTAGTTACAACGTCCACCAAACGGTTTGTTTCCGGTTTTCTTGCTGTGCCTAAAAAGAGCACTTCTTTTTCCTGGAAGTATTTTTTCTTGAAATATTTATCCCATGCAGCTCGGCGATGCTTGGCCACTATCCTGGCTGTGCTGGTCAAATTTCCGTCTCAGTGCCAGCTGAATGTCGAGTTTCGCACCACAGTCCAATATTCGGGAGCTATTCGAGTGCCGTCCTTCCGCCACCGGCCTTGTATCAGCGCGATATCGTGCGACTAACGATCGGACAGTCAGTCGCACATACCGGCCGGACGTCACGCGTCTGCCCTGTGTCGTTACTGTGGTCTTATTCAATCCGCGTGTAAGGCTACTTACCGCGGAATCCTTATTGACAATTGAACTTGCAAACTTAACCGAATATATGAACAAAAAAAACAAAAATTCCGCGAGAGGAAAAGCAAAAACAGAAAAGCGATCGCGTAGCTACAAGTAATTCAAATAGTATTGACATCCATATCCTGGTCTTGGACTTTTCTCGAAAACTCTCTTGTCCTATGTTCAAACTACGAGGCATAAAAAATTATTCAAACACCGACAAGAAAATTAACTAAAAAAAAAAATTAAAGAATATCGTAGAAATCGCTGAATCATCCCGCCCTAAAAAAAGACTGACAAAATTTGTTTTTGCATGAGTTTTTGATGCCCTAATTTCCTTAAGCTCGTAAAGGACGGCGGTTTCGCCTCAAGCACTATTGTCCCCTGGCGCACTAGAAAGGAAAGTGGGCGGTGAAGAAATATTTCGCGTGAGAAAAGGAGCTTAAACGAACCCGGTAGAGGTTTTTCACAAAGAACTCTTTTGTGGGGTTCTTAGATAACTTTTCAGTGTGCAAAATATGAACAAGCCGAGGAACCCATAAACGTTCTTTTCCAACCAGATTTTTCTATATATATATATATATATATATATATATATATATATATATATATATATATACATATGGGTGATTTCATCTCAACTCAGGCACGGATTTAGGGTCGAAGTTTTAATTTTGACGAAAAAAATATATGTTTTGGGACAATTCCTATAATAAAAGAAGACGCAAATGGTTATTTCGTCGGATTTTTTGTTCTCAAGTTATGGACCGTTGAAGCGGTCAAGGTGGACATTTATGTTCTTCCAGCCTATCGGAGGTGCCATATTTAACTCCATCCCTTTTCCCTACTTTTTACGCTACATAAATATAACTTTTTGGGAACACTCTAGACATAGGCTTTTTCATGCTAATTAAGCGTCTAGGTCATAACATTCTTAATGATTTTTTTTTATTTGTCAAACCGCCTCTCTGTGACGATATTTGACGAAGTTCAGCAAGCTGTGCTGTGTGACCTAATCAACATATTTTTATGATCTTTATATCACCGTAAAGCACCAATTACGCTCTTTCTTTTGAGTATAATTTCAACATTTTGCCGCAAGTATATAATGCGCTACATGTACCTGAAAAACGAATATTTCGAAAAACTATCAAGTTTGGAGTCGATTTTCTAAAAAAAACACTTTTTATTTTTTTCATTTTTTATTCACAGTTAGTTAATATAGTAGTCTATCAGAAACTACCAACAGAAATTGTAATATATTGTTTGTATGGCCGCTATTAAGACTCGAATCTCGTGCTATGAGCGTTTTGAACGGGACTTCGCACAGGCACTTTGCTAAGCAGAATTTTGGCCAATGTAAAGTTTTCTATTTAATGTTAGTACTTACCACAATATCTGAGCGTAAAAGCAAGTGAAGTAACAATATTTATCCTTACAATCTTTATTTACTTGGCACTGGGGTGATTTGAAAGGTGTGTGAGCTTCGCCTTATGTATTGACGGAGAAGTACGTAACATCTGAACTCACGGACAAACTTAAGTCACGAGGGAAAAGTCCAAGTAACCTGGCATGAATCACTGCCAATAGAAATGATACCTAAACACATGACTAACGCATTTGAAGCCTTACACTCCACGAAATGCTCGTCCTTACACGCCACGAAATGCTCGTTATTTTACAAAAAAGCCCGTATGAAAATAGGCCGTACTTCCTAAGCGTCAGATACTAAATCGCACATATGTATATGCACTGCATATCTGTTTGACATAAGAAAATATGACAATTACATATAAAGTTCGGAATTTTAAACTCAAGATGCGACACGTAACCAGAGAAGGGAAGTAATATTTCATGTTGTAGCCTAAACATGTTCATTTCATAAAATATATCAAAATATGTTGATCAAATGTCTCATATACTCCTAATTAACATAAAATACACTCAAAGTTTATACAAATATAAACTTTAGAACGAATTGAACACCTCCAAATTCCGTCTGGTTTACGGATAGACGACGCAGTACCTTTTCAATACTACACGGCGCTGCTCGCACAAAGACAGTGATAAACACCTGGGATAGGTATAGTCATCTTTCGACGTAGCACATTTCGAGACAATAGGTTGATCCGATTCCGAGCCAGTTTTCGCTTTGTCCAAGTTGCAGTCAGTTCAGTGTCAAAGTCTATGGCGCGTCGTCTGATCACACAGCGCGCACTCACAGGGGGACAAGGATGAACGCACTGTTGAAACGGTCCGGCCTTTTCACGGTCCCACCATTTAGCTCTGTCTATTCTGGGGTTTGGTAAACACTTTCTAGGACCACATCACCTCCCCCTTCCCCCATTGCTTTGCTCCACACATGAGAAGATTGGATACCTTTCGATGGGGTTACCTTCTCCCACCCCTTCCCTTTAAGCTCCCGATAACGGGACAGCTCCTCTTGGTCGATGAAGATAAGCGTTATCCCCTTGATCTTATGGCCGAGAGCTTTAACGAACGTACGCGCGTTAGTTATGGAGCTCAGCTCAGTTGTTTTCAAGTTATGCAGTGACGCGTGATGCTTCAGCACACCACCCACTCCATCGCTTTTGCGTGCCCTGACGCCGAGTATATCCACCTGCTGACAACAAACTTCTGAAATTCGTGTAATTGGTGCCGATTTTTGAAATGGCTTGGAGCGCCGCCCGAAACATAGATTAGCTCCAAAAAAAAACGGGCAAGAGTTCCTCGAGCCTGTCTTCAATCATTGTGAGCGCAAAGAGCGCGTGTGCAGAATCATGACAGGTATCGTCACTCACGACGCCGAAACTTAGTGTTCCTTTCGTGGTCGTCGCAACGCAGGTGAAGATTGTCACCATCTTGGTTTTCCAGTGGTATCCCTGCACTGCACGTTGGAGCACAATACTCCAGTTTTCAGCGAAATCAAAGTGGAGGACTACGACACGTAGTCCTCCACTTCACATTTGCTTTTTCAAGCCATATTGCTTTCTATTGTGCGCGCCGAATATAATAGTGGGGTATGTATTTCCTCGTCCACTTGTTGAGTTCGTTAAGAAAAGCAGTGGCCTCCAAATGTTTTTTCACCAACTCGCCACCAGATTCCCACAGTGCCAACTCCAGTTCATCTTCAGCGCTCATCCCTAGCATCTCGAGGGATATGTCCTTCCGTTTCGAACAGGCTTCACACCTCAGCAAGAAGCAGTTTTGGGAAGGATTTTCACAAAGAAAAATTTTCTGGACGTCTTCAAAGGTCATGGTCTTCCCCGCCGCATTTGACAGAGATGTCAGACAGAGTATGAAGTTGGCGCAGCATACACACACACACTCTTCATGTACAGGGTGTTTCTTAACCCACTTGGGCCGAAAAGAATAAAATTTTGTTAGGCCCATTTTTAACTCGGGGTTGGCCGCCTTGAACTCTTTGTAGGTTTCCCTAAAAGATCTCGTCATAAATCGCTTCGTGACGAAGACTTCCTGACCATCAATAAAAAGCCTTACGACATTCTTCTTGTTCGGGCTTTGTCTTGAGCAGTCTTTCGCATCTGATGTGTAGTAAGTCAACGCAAGAGCGACATCGTTTTCGTTGAGAGCATGTCCTTGGTATGGGTCAGGTGACGCCCAGACCCCCATTTTTTTTCAGCTTTCTTGATTGGTCCAAAGCATGCTTCGTCACTTCAGGAATTGCTTTCAGGATATCTTTCTTTTTGAGGTTAGATGGAAAGAGAGCTAAGAGGCGGTAGCGTTCTAGCTGCGACGCGCTCTTGACGTAGGCTGCTCGTAAATTGCTGACCCAGTCGGAGCACGAGGAGCATGGATCTTCTTTGTCTGTGCCCGTAGGTTCTCCGTACACGTCACTTAGTTTACGACGAATTTTCTTTTTGAAGTCCGCGGTTATCTTGGATTTTTTTCGCTTAACATAGCCGGTACGACTTCGTGGGGTCACGCTAGAAGGGAGTTTAAGTGGTGTCACACTTACTTCGGCAGCATCAATTGCTTTAGACACTCCTTGGACCAGGGCTTCCTCGTCAATGAATGATCTGTCCGCTGGTTTCAGAGATGATGACGATGAGCTTGATGACAACATTTCCTGTCCTTGCTTATGTTCTTCAATCTGACCCAAGAACATTGTGTAGCAGTTATTGTACAGAACATCTCCAGGGCTTACGCGCTGGGCGTCCTCAGCCGGTAGAACTTGCTTAAGAAAACTTAGGTTTAGCTCCGAGATTTGACGAAAATGGCGTCCGTAAAACACTCTTGTGTCTCCTTGAATAGTCGGCGCACACTTTCCGGTCTGAACTGAATAATGTATTAGCCATAGCAGTAACGAACACTTCTGGCTTTCTGAAAGCAGGAGTAGTTTTAAGTTCATCCCGCTCAGACAGCACGGAGGTAGAATGAGTACCAGCTTTCCGCCGTGGCTTAGGCCCGCTTCAGACAGGGCAACTTTTCCAGCAATTTTGCGGTTGCTGGCGGGTTGTTCCCTAGCTTTCCCCAGATCGACGCGAATTGCTGAGATCGGGTCCGGCTCGAACAAGTGAGCAACTCGGAGCAACTCAAAGACGGTTCAAGCGGCTGCAGCCAATCAGAGACGCCAATTTTCACGTGACACCCTTGTGGTGGTGATGATGACAGCTAAAGACTTAGTTCTGGTTTGGAATGGATCGTTTTCGGAAATAAACAGTTTCAGAAAAATGAGTTTGTATTCTCGACGCCGTTCAAAGATATAAGAGCGCGTTTTTAGCGCGTAGCTGGGCGTCTAAATAGTGAAAGAAGAATCCAATTTAATGATGATGATGGCAAGTCGGAGCAATTCGGTTGCTGCGTGTGAACGCGGGCGGCCGGTGTTGCTGGTGTTGCGACGTCAAGTTGCTGGGTGAAATTGCTCCGTCTGAAGCGGGCTTAGGAATTCAAGTAAAGAGCCAGAAAGGGACCGAGAAGGCTATTATCAGTTAGACGACGTGCGAAGATTCGGCTTCCTTTGAGTCCCCAATCTTCCCGTCGATCCATACTTAAACGTGTGTAAGCGTGTGTTCATGCATAGTTGTCCACGGAACGAGTTTCGGCGAAATGATTGGGACCCCAAGCACTGTATTGGCACTGCTGACATATTCTACACGACCGATTGGTGCCCTGTGTTTACCTTTCGGCCACTAAAGCCTGTATATGTTAGCACCGATATGACGAACTAAAATACCATCCCACTCGTGGGTATGCAGTGTCCAGTGTCCACTTTGCTGGAGGGATGCCCTCCAAAGATGGGTCGTCCCCATCGTACGTGTCGATAATAGAGAGTTTTAGTAATACGTATAGGGGCAAACGGCAAACCCCATACGTTAGCGTTAACGTTGCGTCGACGGAACGTTATGGAGCGCGTCGAATACGCACTTTTAGTACAGCGGAAGAAGAACGCATAGGTAAAGACTTGTAGCGCCATCTAGATGTGCTCTTGTAAACTGCATCAAACAATCCAAGGCAGGTATTCGGTCAAGCCAATCTAAAGCCCCGATTCTCCTCGGTTTGTTACGGAAGTGCGTGTTTCCGTGTGCCTGTTCTGTACGTGTTTTGTCTTTTTTTTTTTTTGTATTGGCCGCACGGTAAACACCTTTTCGTGTTTCGACGACTTCGACGACGACGACGACGGCTTCGACGGCGTCGCCAATGTTCTTGGCTATCGACACCCATCTCTGTGGGTGCTCGAAAGGGTTCGTCGCGTTGACTTCTTTGAGGAGGTTGATGTCATCTTCAATGGTAAACGAACCCGTACAATGCGCGTAGCACTTCCGCTGGTTTGCCTCACCGCCGCCATTTTCCAAACTGGACTAGTCTCGCGCTCTCCCGCGCGCGACTAGAGCAACGAGATGGCACGCAGGGGACCGCTACGTACGTTCGCAAAAATCGATAGCGAGCGTACGTACGCAAGGCTCGCCGCAGTGCGTACGTATGGCGCATGCGCAGTGTGGAGGACGCAACGTTAACGTTAGCGTATGGGGTCTGCGTTTGCTCCTATACGTACTACTAAAACTCTCAAATATTTCTGGACTAGTACGGCATGCAGTCAACTTCTTGAAGAAACATCCGGACGGTACAGGTTGTGAAACATATGAATCTAAACAAAAGTAACATTAAACTTGGTATCACTGGAAATCGACGTTTGAGTGTAGCTGTTTAGGAAGGAGGCAAAGAAGGGAAGGGTATGCCCCTCCTTCCTCTCCCTTCCTCCTTGCCTGCTGCCCTTCATTTAGCAAGGAATTTTCGCTAAATTTCCAGCTAAATCTAGCGAAAATTTCCCTGCTAATCGAAGGTCACGAGTGACTTCACGAGTGACCCTCGTGACGTCGCGAGTGACCCTTGTGATATCACACGTGACGTAACGTGTGACATCACTATGGGAAACGTCCCATAATGCAACGCGCTGGTTTCGTTCGTGACCCACGTGTTGCATTCTAGAACGTTTCCCATAATAACGTCACGTGTGACGTCACGAGAGTTACGAGTGACGTCACGACGGCCACAAGTGACGTCATTATGGGAAACGTCCCATAATGCAACGCGCCGGTCACGAGTGACATCACGTGTGACGTCCCGAGGGTCACGAAAGTCCTCAGGGACTTCACACGTGACGCCAGTCGTGACCCACGCGTTGCATTATGGGACGTTTCCCATAATGACGTCACACATGACGTCATTATGTTTTCCATAATGACGTCATACACGACGTCACACGACGAGTGCGTCAACGTTCGGATCAAACTTTTCTAGAATCCGGGCGCTGACGCAGCACTTGTTCTCACTCCGTGTCCAGCTCTGGCCTTCCCTGATGACGCTATCTCATTCAGCACTACAGCTTTGTTATCTAGAAGATGTTGCGCGGCGCCTTCTCCTCTCTCGCTCCGCACCAGCTGTGCATGTGACTTTGAAGAAAACGATGGGTGTCGTTTAGACGTAAACCTGGCGGTGTCTGTGTGGTGTCAGCGGCAGGGGAGAGAGGGACCAGAGCCACTGGATCAGGAAAAGTAACGCCATTGCCTTCCCACCTGCTAGTTGGACCCAAGCAAATACCAACATATCTCTGAGAAGACCTCACAATGTGATTAGCTCATCGCTGTCGGTTGCCATGGTGAACGCCATTTTGGACCTTTTTAAAGCTTCGAACTTCGAAATGGTCGTTAAAACCAGTCGAACCAAGATCGCTATGGAGCATTATCGTACTGAAAGCGTTCCTCTGCCAATATGAGCGTCTTTAGAACTGTGCATGGAATAAACTTATCCCTCATGCTTATTTCCCCGTATATTTTAAAATTATGTTGCGCTCCTTGCGTGTTTCAAGACAGTAAAATTATTTTTCAACGAACCCAAGCACCGACGCCACATGTGATGCCGTACATCTTCGTACCGCCTAAACAATCAACGTCAGTGCTTGGGTTCATTGAAAAATAATTTTACTCTTTTGAAACACGCAAGAAGATCAACGTAACTAAAAGAGACCTGTTGAAATAAACATGAGTGATATGTTTATTGCACGCTTAGGGCCAAAGACGCTCATATTGGCCGAGGAACGCTTTCAGTACGATGATGCTTTATAGCAATCTTGGTGCGACTGGTTTTAACCACCTTCTCAAAGCTTCGGAGCCTTGAACGGGTCCAAAATGGCGATCACCATGTCAACCGACAGCGATGAGCCAATCACCTTGAGAGGTGTTTTGTCGTCTGCATGTTGGTATTTGTTTGTCTCCGTCTAGCAGGTGGGAAGGCAATAGCGCTACTTTCCCAGATCCAGTGACTTTAAGAGCGGCAGATTAACGCGTGCTGACGTCAGCGCTCCGGACCCTTGAAGCGTCGCACTTTCACCCTCTCCCCCTACTTCTCCCTCTCTCCTCGGCGCTGACAAGCGAAATACACCGCCTGGTTTTCGTCAAAACAAGCGTTCTAATGTTAACGCAATAAAAAACAAAATAAAAACGGTACATACAGGGTGTTTCTGCGAAAGTTTTCAAATATCCATAAAAATATGCTGTTGCAGATAAAAATAAACTACCAGCCTTGTCGGACGTCAAGGATTGCAAAAGGATGCTGATTAGCAAGATAAATAACTAAAGTTTAATAATTAAGTTTTAATTTGTAAATATAAACATATGGTACCACTAAGAAACTTGCTGAACATAATCAAAAACATCTAAATCAAACTCTTTTTAGAAAGATGTAAGTCAATGGCAGAATTTTACGGCGTTTTGAAAAAAAAAAATTGAAAGACGTTAACAACTCCTTGTAGCGCCGAATTAGAGCGCAGCTCATGAGGAGGAGGGAGGGTACGGAGGGGAAGATATGCCTCTCCTCCTCATCTGTACTCCTTTCTCCTCCCCTTCTCCTCCTCTCCTTCTCCCTTGTTTTTCCCTTCCTCCTCCTCCTCCTCTCTTGAGGTATTTCGATTTTGCGATATACCGTGCTAAACGATCTGAGAAATATATATATATATATATATATATATATATATATATATATATATATATATATATATATATATATATATATATATATTCTTTCAGATTTGTTTTAAAAAAGCCACGAAAGCTATACTTATGCGGTTAGTGCAGGTGACTTATACGGCCAAGAGGACATAGTATAGGGAGATAGTCGCAACTGTTAGTCGGCTAATTAAGTAAAATTTGTTAATTAACTTTCCAATTAGTGCAAATAAACATATAGTTTCAATTATAAATTTGCTTAGCATTGCCGACAACCACTAAATCAACTCTTTTTAGAAAGATATAATGCCGGGGCAGCACCTTATGGCGTTCTGTAAAAACGCTCCATTTGGACGCGTTTCTATATTTCGGTTTCTTATCAAAGCGCATCTACGCGCCCGCGGTCCTGCTCCCCAGTAGCTGATGGTGAGTTCCGCTCGCAGATCTCGAGGGCTCCAAAAGCGCTCCATTTGGAGCGCGCATATTCCGCTCGCAGATCAGGCTCGAGCTGGTCATCTTCCGCTCGTAGATCTCTGGCAACGCCCGCTCCACGAAGCGCCTCAAACCCCGCCGAACTTGCTCTGCGGGATTTCATAGATCTTTCGGGAACTTGACAGAGCGCCTACGTCATTTCCTTCTAAATCCGCAGTGCGCAAGCGCGGCGAGGTTGGCGAGGTCGGCGGGCCGGTCGGGCCACGGTCGGGCCGTCGAGTTGAATCTGTTTGGGTGCGTCGGTCGTTTACGTGGAATTGTGACGGCTCGAACGCTTCTACCTCGCGTAGATCAGGGAAACAAAGCCGGGACTGTGGAGCGTGGTAAACCAAAAGCGCTGACATCTGTGGTCGTGAAAGGAAGAACGAGAAAAAGAACGACAGAAAATCCGGAGGCAGACGCAATGTTAGACCGGTTCATTCTGCAGCCAATGATTGTTTACCTTTTTACACTGCATTCGCCTGGCGTTTTCCCGTGCAATAAAGCAAGAAGAGATTAGGCAACGACCGTGCAAGTGATGGTTTGTTACCTCTGCGTTTATTAAAGTCGTACTAGACATCTGACCTCCACTGCTGGCAATCGCTGTCCGTGCCGCGCCACTTTGACACGGCCGAAAGGTACGTGACGGTGGCGGACGTGGACGTCTTCGTTATTTGTAGGGTTCTGCGTTTTCGGTTTCTATTTTTTCAAAATTCGGCGTACTTTTTTCGGTGTTTATTTTAAAATTTAATTTTCGGTTTTTTTCGGCGTATATTTATGACCGCAAAAATTTATCGGCTTTTTTCGGTGAATATAAAATAAAATCCAACGGACACCGGATCAGATGATCCTTGTACGTAGCTCTGATATTTGTGATCACTCAAAGAATAACGGCACAGATACATTGAAAAAGAAATGGACACTTCATTTGGCAAATGTGTGCAACTGTAAAAGAAACAAGAAAAAAACGCAGAAATACAATCAAGTCAGATACGAAGCCTATGCCCCAAAAACATGGAACCTCATCTTCTGTACATCAGGAATATGTGATCTCATTATAGTACACACAAACATGTACTTTCCCAGGTTCTCCTTCTTGATCTACACTATTTCTTTCGTGTTAATATATGACCCTGAGCTTCGAGAACGCCCTCTCAACGCTAACACTGGACGCTGGCAGGCTGAGGAGATGACGCGCTGTCTGAGCCAAAATCGCCGAAAGAGACACGGTGCGACGTTTTGAAGCACAACACAACATGCAGAGCTTGCATCCAGTCAGTCTTCCTCACAACGAGTTTGAAAACACGCTCGCCACGGCTCTGCGGTTTGACTGGACGGTCAAAGTGACCTTTTCGGGTTAAAACTGAATTTTAAAAAATGGGTTGGACGAAATTTTATCGGTTTTTATCGGTTTAAATCAAAACTTCCGAACCTAAAAACTGACCTTTTCCGGTTAAAACCGAATTTCCGAAAATGGATTCGGCGTACTTTTATCGGTTTTTATCGCTTTAAACCGAAAACTCCGAACCCTAGTTATTTGCAACATGGGCGCCGTGGTACGTATAATTTCGCCCGGCATCTGTCGCGTGTTATTTCTGCGTCGGAAAGATCGTCCGCTGAGTCGTTGGTGGGCTTGTCAAGTTCGAGCAGCGGCCACTTTGAACGGCGGAGGGGAAGCGGTGGGGAGGGGTGTGGGGGAGGTCGCTCCAAAAACGCGGTGTCACAACCAGCTGAGAAAAGTGCTCTTGTGTCAACGGCTTTTAAAAGAATGTCGTCCTTAGCAGCTTCTTACAGGACAGATGTTAGAAACTTTGGGGTGGTAACCCGAGTTAAGAAAGAGTTGGAAGAGAAAGAGGGGAAGCTTCTTGAAACAGACAAATCGGGGCTGTTTGCTGTTCTGCCTTCCAATAAGTTTAAGGAGAAGTGTAACCTCGCTGTTTCCGGGTTATTTCGTTCTTTTGATGGGGATCTGGGCCGACACAAGAAAGAAATAGTAAGGACTTTTAAGGACAGTGACGTTACGTCCTTGGCTGGCAGACTGAATGGTAACTTGAAAGATACGTTTGCCATTAAGTTCTTTTTGAAAGACCACAACGTTGACTTTCCTCTGAGAGTAGTTACTAACGAAGATGGCACGTGGCAAAAAATTGTCTCCACGTTCCTTCAGAATGGTCTTTCGTGCCTAGATTTCAAAAACCCGTTAGCGTTAGGTTCTTCCATGCATTTTATATCAGATATTCAACCGTCTCATGGTAAAGTTTGCACGATTTTTTCCCTGGATATCAAGGATTTGTATTATTCACTCCAACCAGCCATTTTGCTTTCTAGGGTCCGCTCGTTTCTAGAGGAGAATTTAGTTCGGTTTCAGTCTGGTATAGAGATCAATGATTTTCTAAGGATACTTGAACTATATCTAAAGTCGACAGCGGTAAACTTTGATGAGCGGAAATACATTCAACATCAAGGCGTATGTATTGGTTCGGCTGTCGCCCAGGCCCTTTCAGAAATATACCTCCGGAGCTTAGACCTAAAATTGCCTGAGATGATCAAACATTATAACCCGAGCTCAGTACTTATTAGAAGATACGTAGATGACATTTCGGTATGTGTCCGTGAATCAGCTCATGCTGGTTCCATTGAGAATACCGTGTACAGGGAGGCACCGGAGTTGCAGTCTTCTATAGAAAAGCCAGCAACAACGTACTTCTGTATTTAGACCTCCAGCTTAGATTGGTCCCCGGTTTATGTTGGTTGTATGGCAAAGAAAAGGCTAAACTAATACTTCCCTTTGATAGTTGCCATTCAAAGCATGTCAAGGCAGGATTGGTTCGAAATATGATTAACAATGCGATTCAAAAGTCTTGTTGGCGCTCCATTATGACGTCGATTCAAGTGTGTTTTCCCGGCTAAATGTTGCAAAGTATCCTCAAGAATTCATTTCCAAGCAGCTTTCGTAAATTGTTGAAAAAGGCAAACAAATTAGGAAAATGCCCGAGCACAAAAAATTTGTAGTCGTACCGTTTTTTCATCAAATCTCACACAATTTAAAATCAGTCGGTGATAAGTTCGGTTTACGCATGGCGTTTAGCACATATAGCAGTTTGAAACGGTTAACTCAGTTCGCTTCCGCCCAGAAAGGTTGTTAAAAAAACACAGGGAAAAGTGTGTAACATGTATTTCAGGTATAGTTACAAGATCCCATTTGATTGTGGTTTATGCTATATAGGTCAAACGAAGCGTTGTATTAATGATATACGAGGTGAACATAAACGTTGTGTAAAGAAAAAGGATCCGTATTCCGAGGTGTCCAAGCATATCCAGGAGTGTAGGAATTGCGTGCCTTTATGGAACTCTACAACCACAATTGTAAAAGAAAAAAAAAAAAAAAAACGACCAGAAGCGCCTGTTGAAAGAGTCAATCGCAATAACGAAGCATGGGAATGCAGTGAACAAGACTTCATTGTCTTTAGATAGGGGATGGAAGCGATTTCTAAATCTCTAATGATATTGGAAACTTTTTCTTTTGTCTGTGTGTCGTTTTATAGCTGACTTTCTCAGTGAAAGGTCCAGTGCAATCTGTTAATTTCCGAGCGTTTTTTTTTTATATGTCATCTTTGGTGCTGTTAGTTCTTTTCTTGTCTTGACCCCATTGTTAGAGGTCCGGTGTCGTGTCTTTGGTGGAGAGAGTTGATGTCGTACCTTTTGTGGAGAGAGGTGATTTGAAGAATGGTTCCCTTTCCTTCCTTCTTTTTTCAACCCTGTATAAAGGGTGCTTTCCTCAATAAAGGTTTAGCTGTGTTTGAGACGTTCTCCTTCTCTTCCTTGTCGTTGTCTGTTTTACCTAGTCTCGGGTTTTTCACTAAAGTGTTTATCTTACCTTCGCCGATTCGGAGCGGGTCCCACGGAGCGGAATTATGCCTCCCTCGCAAATTTTGGAAGGCGCTCCCTAGGGAGCCTTCATGTGCGCTTTGCTAGGATGATGCCACCTTTGTAATACCACTCGCCGACAAACCAGCAGCCTTTTTGTTCCTCGGCGATAATCCGCGGGGCTTATAACCCTCCCGGACACAAGCACCTTATCTCAGAAGTTAGGAGCAGCGTTGTGGAACCCACGGAGGGAGGATTAGCATTTTCCCCCTTGGATGGGATTACCGATGGACACAAAGGCCACTTTCCGGCACACGATGAAACAATGAGAGAAACAAAATGGCGGTGGAAGAGGGTCTGGGAAAGGGAAACAGGCAGTTGGCATGACTCTATTAGCCCCGAGAGCGAGCACAAGCGTCGCTGCGGTCGCCGCGCCCTGATTGGGTGAGGTGTACCGTGACGTCAGGGGGAGGACTCCGCTCCGCGATCTCGCTTCGGCTGGCTTCCCAGCACCGCTTTCCTGGTTTGGCGTTGTGTGCCGCCAGCTCTTCGAGGAGCTGGACTTCGTTTACCCGGTGTACAGGACGTTGAGTTAGGCCGATATTGACGTGCTTCCGTACGTTTTATAAGCCTGCTCGTCCCTTTTACCTTTAAAAGTGGGTTACAAATCCCGAAAG
The DNA here is from genome assembly GCF_016920785.2 of Ixodes scapularis. NCBI lineage: Eukaryota > Metazoa > Arthropoda > Arachnida > Ixodida > Ixodidae > Ixodes > Ixodes scapularis. Next base: position 56,927,474 of record NW_024609857.1, on the reverse strand, counting down.
CTATCGGTGGAGGCAATTCCGCCGATGAACCTCCCAGTCCGTCCACACGACACAAGGCAATCTTGAGAGGGGTTGGTGAAGCGGTGGCGCAAGTGTTTCAGACGCTGGAATTCTGTTCCTTGGATGTTCATGATTTAGGACGATATTACATTCCTCTTTCAAGGCATTTGAAGTGGCATTTATATCATGGGCCTTCGGGTGGTCGGCAAATTAGCTCGCGACCCCGACTCCGCGCTGCCACTCTGCATGCGCTGGTTTGCAGATGTTTTAAAGGCTCTGCGTCTGATGATCTTTGAATTGCTCGTGGAACAGGGTTGTTTTACATAAATGTAGCTTCTTCGTGAATTAATTATATAGTTTATACACGAATGCCGGCATATTTTTTAGAAGCTGCACAATTATTGGAAATTAGTTTGTATAGTAGCAGCAAAAACGGCCGAATTGCCCCCAGTTGCCTGTATGATATGTATTGAACTGCGCAAAATATGCGCAGCAATAGTGCCGTAATTTGGAATATTTATACTTTTTCCTGACAGTCTTTATTTTAGCCTTGGGTATTCGGAAAATACACTGTTTAGTTTGAATTGTCATTTCCAATTAAAAGAGACACTGCTGCAGGTCCATACCTCAATAAAGGCACATATAAAAATTCACACTTCCTAAGAAAAACACGCAAAAAAAATTATATAGAAACGAGCGCGCCGACAGCTAGCGTCGTCACAGCCTCCACAGGGCGAGCGGGCCGAGTCGGGGAAAAGTTCTCTCCTCGCCGTGACGTCACCCCGGTTCGCCGTAAGGGGGCGCCACGCGAACTTCTCGGGGCTAATGCGAAGCGCACATGAAGGCACTCTAGCGCTCCCTATCTACGAATGGAATTCACTATGAGACGCGGAACGCACATCCGCCCTACTTCCCTCCATTCTACGAGGAAGGCGAGGGGGTGGCTTCGCGCCGCGACCACCGGGGAGCAGCACTGCGTGCGCAAAGGTGCGCTTCGATAAGAAACCGAAATCTAGAAACGCGTCCAAATGGAGCGTTTTTACAGAACGCCGTAAAATGCTGCCCGGCCTTATAACCTTCGAAGAACAGTTGATTTAGTAGTTTCGATGATGCTCAGCAAGTTTCTAATTGAAACTATATGTCTATTTGCACTAATTAAGAAGTTAATTAACAAATTTTACTTAATTAGCCGACTAATAGTTGCGACTATCTCTGTATATTATGTCCTCTTGGCCGTATAACTCACCTGCACAAACGCATAAGTGTAGCTTTTACGGCTTTTTTTAAACAAATCTGAAAGAATAAGTGAAGACACCCTGTATACAAAGCGTTGATTTTTTAGCTGCACCAAATTTTCAAAAAAGGGAACGTGAGATAGAGTAATTTGAACCCTGGGGGCCTGTTAGTGGCTCTGATGGCCTCTAGAAAAAAGGTGAAATTAGGTAATTAGAACTAACTTTTGTTTTAATTTTTCACTTGAAGGCACATAATGTATTTAGAGGATTGAAGATCGACCACAGTATGGTCCAGCCGTGTCGCCAAATTTGGATAAAAAACTTCCTAGTAGGCGCTACGTGGTCGAGAAATGTCACTTTGGTAAATGGCGCCAAACCGAAACTAAAAAGGAAACCGCGTCGATAAATTTATCGCTTCGCCCTTCCGGGCGTGCGATTCGTCATTACCGCTGCCGGCTCCATTGGCTTAGGCGAGCCGGCCGCGATAATGACGAATCGCATGCCCGGAAGGGGCAGCATTTTACGGCGTTCTAAAAAAGCGCTCAATTTGCTCACGTTTCTAAGTTTCGATTTCTTATCAAAGCGCATCTTTTCTCCCGAGGTCCTGCCCTACGGTGGTCGCGGCTCGAGGCCACCCCCTCGCCTCCCTCGCAGCATGGAGGGAAGTTGGGCGCACGAGTGTTGCGCTTCTCAGCCACTGGGGAGCAGGACCACGGGCGCAGAGATCCGCTCCAATAAGAAATCGAAGCCTAGAAAACGCGTCAAAACTGAGCGTTTTTGCGGAACGCCGTATATTATATATATATATATATGTATATATATGGGTGATTTCATCTCAAATCGGGCAGGCTAAAAGGGTCTAATTTTTAATTTTCACGAAAAAATATGTTTTGGGGGCATTTCTCAAATGAAGGAGGGCGTAAACCACATGTTCTCCCGGTTTTTTGTTCTCGAGGTACGAGCCGTAGAAGCCGCAGTGGCAGAAACTAGTGTTTTTGCCTGCCGTCGCAGGTCGCGTGTTTGACACCCTCTGCTGGCGTTATTGTTTTTTCTACACCCTTTTAAATTTTCCCCCTCATTTTAATAGGTATTATAAAGATGCCTTGATGTATCGAAATATTTTTAGGGCTTTGATTGTTTTCTAAAACACATGTCAAACTCGTCACTCCGGTCGCTTTTTGGTAAAATTTGACAGGTCATTACTTTGTCTGTACTTAAGGTAAATTTTCTTTCTTTGGCTCTACAGAAAGCCCAAAGCAAGCCCATTATAGATATAATAATATCATTATGATCTGTCGACTAGCCGCTACGCTACCTTCACGTAAACGTTGTGAGAAATAACAAATGTTGAAAGTTTGAGGTCGATTTTCTCAAAAACCCCATTTTTGTAAATTTTCATTTTTTAAAATTATTTTAGACATATTGGTCGACTACAAGAATAAACAGTCTAGAAATGTAATATTTTGGTTGTATGTCCTCTGTTTGAGCCGCAATCGCGTGAAATGTGTGAACATTTGTTATTTTTCACAACGTTTACGTGAAGGTAGCGGAGCGGCTACTCGGCAGATAATAATGATATTATTATATCTATAATGGGCTTGCTTTGGGCTTTCTGTAGAGCGAAAGAAAGAAACTTTACCTTAAGTACAGACAAAGTAATGACCTGTCAAATTTGACCAAAAAGCGACGGGAGTGACGAGTTTGACATGTTTTGTAGAAAACAATCAAATTCCTAAAACTATTTGGATACATCAAAATATCTTTATAATAACTATTAAACGAGGGGTAAAAGTTAAAATGGTGTAAAGAAAACAATAGCTCCAGCAGAGGGTTTCAAACATGCGACCTCCGACGGCAGGCAAAAACACTAGTTTCTGCCACTGCGGCTTCTACGCTTCGTAACTGAAGAACAAAAAATCTGGGGAACATCCGGTTTGCGCCCTCCTTCATTTAAGAAATTCCCCCAAAACATATATTTTTTTCGTGAAAATTAAAAATCAGGCTTTTTTAGTCTGCCCGATTTGAGATGAAACCTCCCATATCGGGCAGGCTGAAAGGGTCCAGTTTTTATTTTTCACGACAAAAATATATGTTTTGGGGCTTTTTTCTAGTGAATGAAAGCGCAAACCGCATGTTCCCCAGATCTTTTGTTCTCGAGTTACGAAGCGTAGAAACCGCAGTGGCAGAAACTAGTGTTTTTGCCTCCTGTCGCAGGTCGTGTGTTTGACACCCTCTGCTGGCGCTAGTGTTTTGTCTACACCAATTTAACTTTTCATCCTCGTTTAATAGGTACTATAGAAATACCTTCACGTGTTAAAATATCTCTAATAGTTTGATTCTTTTCTAAAGAGAATGTCAAACTCGTCACTCAGGTTGATTTTCAGTCAACTTGGACAGGTCATTACTTTGTCTGTACTTAAGTTATATTTTATTTCTTGGGCTCTGTAGAAAGCCCTAAGCATGCCTAGTATAGATAAAGTAATATTATTTTGATTTGCTGAGTATCCGCTCCGTTACCTTCACGTAAACGTTGTGAAAAATAACAAATGTTCACACATTTCACGCGATTGCGGCTCAAATAGAGGACATACAACCAAAATATTACATTTCTTGATTGTTTTTTCTTGTAGTCGACTAAAATGGCTAAAAGAATTTAAAAAAACAAAAATTTACAAAAATGGGGTTTTTGAGAAAATCGACCTCAAACTTTCAACATTTGTTATTTCTTACAACGTTTACGTGAAGGTAGCGGAGCGACTAGTCGACAGATCATAATGATATTATTATATCTATAATGAGCTTTCTTTGGGCTTTCTGTAGAGCCAAAAAGAAAAAAAAATTACCTTAAAGGGATACTTCAACGGAATTTGAAATATTTCTGTTGTGTTCAAAAATAGGTTGAATATGACCCACAATATCCGTAAATGACAATCGCATGTTTGTATTTTGATCCTGGTGGCTGTATTTTTCGTTATAAACGGCCCACTCTGGCAATCGCTCGGAGAAGGCCCAGCTTAGAGCACGTGACATCAACGCAATCGTGACGTAGGTCGTCTCAGGACGAGCAAAGCTACGGCGAGGCTGACGTCGAAGGGATGGCCTAGTCGTTTCAGCCACCGAAGCGGATGCTTTTGTACGAATTTTGAGTGGCGGGTTAATCTTCTATAACCTTGTAGGGGGACAATGGCGACTTCTGCGACACACAAAAGGCAATCTCGGGAAGAGGGGAGTTCCTTCTTCCCGTCTCCTTTCGTCGTGGCCGGAGGCGAGACAACCTCCGTCACTAGCTGTCAAGGTTCCTAGACGAGCATTAAAAACGAGGCGTTAGCGAAATCCACCAGGTGCTCTTTGCTAATCGTTTAATTCGTTTTAAAATTCCTTTTCGAGACTTTTTTTAACAATATATTGGTATGTTCAATATGATACTGCTCCATCGAACACATATAGACCAAAAAAATGAGCGCCGAAATTTCGTTGTAGTATCCCTTTAAGTACAGACAAAGTAATGACCTGTCAAAGTTGACCAAAAAGCGACCGGAGTGACGAGTTTTACACGTATCTTAGAAAACAATCAAATTCCTAAAAATGTTTGAATACGTCAAGGTATCTTTATAATACCTATTAAATGAGGCGAAAAAGTTAAAAGGGTGTAGAAAAAACACTAGCGCCAGCAGAGGGTGTCAAACACGCGACCTGCGACGGCAGGCAAAAACACTAGTTTCTGCCACTGCGGCTTCTACGGCTCGTAACTCGAGAACAAAAAATCTGGGGAACATGCAGTTTGCGCCCTCCTTCATATAAGAAATTCCCCCAAAACAGATATTTTTTTCGTGAAAATTAAAAATTAGACATTTTTAGCCTGCCCGATTTGAGATTAAATCACCCATATATATATGTATATATGTATATATATATAACTGAGAAGAAAAGAAAACCCTTGGTGAAGACAGCAACAACAGATGGTTTATTCTTCGACGTTTCGGCCGAAGTCCGACCTTTGTCAGGAAGGCCGGACTCCGGATATATATATATATATATTGTTACTTACGAGAACATCAGTTTCTGATGTGAAATAAGGGATTGATTGATTGATTGATTGATTGATTGAAGAGAAAGAGCGCACAGACGTGTCAGGAGATTTGATGTCCATTACGTCGGACACTGGAGAAACGTCCAACTTGGAAGCCACCCGCGGAAGTAGGTTCTTGCCGAACGTGGTGGAAGCAGCCACAATGTGCGTGAACTGGAACTTTTTGCAGGAGGCCAGCACGATCGGTGTGATCCTCTCTGGCAGGAGACCATCTAAAGACTCGTTGTCGGCAACTAGGAGCTTTGTCAGTCCGTCTGCTTTGTTCACCTATAGGACGCCGCCTTTGAGATGCTCTAGCCGACGACGAGACAGGCGACGTCCCCGCCAATTTTCTTGGCAGCTGCGATGGCGCTGAGCGTCGACGCGAAAGCTGGCCTTCATTGTGGTCCGCGATAACGAGGGTGCCGTTGGTGAGCGACAGCGCTGCTGTGGCCAGACCCTGAGCGACATTTCTTTGGAGCAGAAGCCTAAGCGACAGCATGTTCGATGTTTGGGGAGAACTTTCCAACGGTCACGGAAGGGTTGCGGAATGGGAGAGAAAGTATGACGAACGTCCTTGGGGAATTTTCACGAATCCCCCCAACTTCAGGAACAGTGCCAACGATGGGAAGCACTTCGGAATTGGCGCATTTCAGGAGCAGAAACTATCACTCGCCTCCAGAATTGCGTCGCGTCATCCATACTTTCATCGACCGGTGACATTGGTTCCCTCATCCGAACAATAATCAAAGAAGAGCTCGCTGCCTTGTCTCCCTCGCCTCAACGAAGCTGATCAGCAGAGGCACATCTTACCCCCGACGAGTTACGAGCACTCATTGGAACTTAGTTGTCTCGATTTTCACCTCCTCTCGTCGAGGCCACATCTTTACATCTACCAGTGGCACCCGTACCACCCGACAAAGTATGCGCTACGTCCCCGGCACAGAATTATTAGCCCATCACGATGTACCCTAACCCGACCCTCCAACATCTTTCTCCCGGCCTTATACTGAACAACGACCTTGGGCTCCTCCAGTAGTTCCTCCGCACTACTTCAAGGGCCGTCCACCAACTTGCTCCTATCAGGTCATTTTTCGCGCTTCTGTTGCCGTCGGCTGTCGGACACTGCAAGAACTCCATCTAGCTCCCAGTACTTTACACCATATAAATCCAACCGGCTCTACAACCAGCCTAACGACGTTGATGATCACCACTTCGGTCAACAACGGCGCTCGTCCTCTCCTTCCAATCGTGGTCGCAAACACCGCAGCCCCTTACCCGCACTGGCAGCCCAGCCCTCTCCGCGGGAGGTCCAACTTTCCAGAAACTTTCGTCGATGGGGAAAACTACATGAGGTGGCTAAAAGGGGTACGTCTACTTTTTGGTTTCCTCAGCATCCCACACCGACTGCGTTTTCATCTAATTTAATTGACATAATCATCAAAAAGGTAAGACTGGCAGAACTTGTTGATACTGGAGCATTGATTTCAATAATTAGCGAGAACATTCGAAAAACGTTAAAGCTTTTTACCACTCCCTGGGACGGCGGCAGTCTCCGTGAAGCCAACACGTCCCTGGTACATCCTCTTATGGTAGTTTCCATTGAAATTTCTATCGATAACGAACCTCATCGCCATTGCTTTGCTGTCTTGGACAATTGCACGCACGAAATAATTTTAGGATGGGATTTCTTAGCCAATTGACGAGCAGCTATTGACTGTGGCACACGCAAACTTCTCCTCGGCGAAGATGCGAATGACGCTCCCACATCTCGATAACAATGTGTACCTTTCCGCGCAGTGAATCACACACGGGTAGCACCATTTACTGGCGCTATTGTACAATTAGCAGGGTCTGTGACGGACGACACCTATATGCTGGAACAAAATCGCGAAGTGTTATTTCAGAAGGGACTTGCTCTACCCATGACAATGATAACGTGTACTGCGGCCAAAAGCATCGTTTTTATGGCATATACCACTAACATTGCACAAGACTTTTCAGCTGGTACCTGCGTGGCGTTCAAAACAATTAAAACATTGAGTATGTGAATAGTGTCAGTGATCATACTGTAACCCTGACATCTCATTTGGATGATCAACATAACTCTTTCAAGTTGCTTAGGAAAAACGTTAGCACTGATTTGCCACCAGAGCAGCAGGATACCCTATACAGGCTAATATGCTCCTTCATTGACATTTTTGAGTTTAGCACTCGGTCCCTGGCTCAAACATCTGCTGCTCAACACACTATCGATACTGGAACAGAAAAAACCCATACGCAGCCGTCCGTATCGAGTTTCATTTACAGAACGAGAAGTCATCCACAGGCACGTGAGTGGCATGTTACAACAAAATATAATTGAAGAATCCGCAAGTCCATAACCTCTCCCTTAGTGCTTGTAAAAAAAAAAAATGGTACATGGCGTTTTTTGTGTTGACTACAGTCGACTCAACAAAATTACCAAAAAAGGAAGTTTATCCCCTTCCCCGAATTAATGATGCCCTTCATACGATGACGCTAACTATTTTTCGTCGATTGATATGCTCTCGGGCTACTGGCAAATTAGCTTTGACGAAAAAGATCAAGAAAAGACAGCGTTCGTAACACCCGATGGTCTTTACCAGTTTCGAGTCGTGCCTCTTGGCTGCAATGCTCCTGCAACGTTCGAACGAATGATGGACTCGCTACTCCGCAGGTTGTGCTGGACAACCTGTCTGTGTTACCTGGATGACCCGTTGTCGTCTTTTCGTCTACTTTTCCCGAACATCTATCTCGATTGACCACTGTTTTAGTATGCTTCCGAAACGCCGGCCTTCAACTCAACTCTAAAAAGTGTCTTTTTGGTACACGAGAAATCAAAAGTCTTGGACATGTAGTCAGCCGTCACGAAATATCACCAGACCCAGAGAAACTCCGCGCTGTTACAGACTTTCCACTCCCCGTAACAGTTAAGGCACTCCGCTCATTCCTTGGACTCTGTTCATATTTCCGACGACTTACTGTTGAGTTGATTGAGCTTCAGCGGCAGCGAAGGCCGCCTGTAATTCCGTCTTCTGGTCTAAACGTGCAGAACATTTCGGTTGCATTGATGCTTTTATCACTAATTTTATCAAACGAGCAAACGAAGCCGCTAGAAACAGCGAAGTTCCGGAGCAGTGCCAGCAGCGCCACGTACACTGGGGGATGGCTGTCTCCGGATTGCGGGACTCGCGCGGCACGGAACCACGGAACTACAGTCACTACAGTTGCAAAACCACGCGGAACTGCGTCGACGTTTTCGACGTTATGGAAACCGCAGGAACTGCGTCCAAGACACGCAGGTTTTGCTGCCGGCTGCCTGGGTGCCTTCCGTCCTGAGTTCGGTTCTGTTTTCCGATGCCGAGTGCAACCAGCGTTCAACGCGGTTCTGTTCGTGATGGCAGTGTTGTGGGTTGTGAAAAGAAGACTGGAATTATCGCCGATGTGACCGTGTGTTCGCGTATCAGTGGTGTAACAACAAGATGATATCGTAAACTGTCTGGCATTGATGCCGTTGGTCGGGCCGTGATCGGAGGGGGCGGGGTGTCACAGGTTGACATTCCGCTTTACATTAAAAAGGTTAATACCACTTGAGGGATTACGTGCAATCGATCAACGTGCGGATAGTCATGTTGGAACGCTGGTCTGAACAGTAGAAGCTCCTATCGCTATCGTACAGTGGCCGATGTAACTGTCGGAATTGTCCCGTCCCCGAGAGTGATTGCGCTCTGAGGCAAGGACTGAACAGTGCGAAATCGTGACGGAAAGTACGTATATTTACAGAACGGAATTTCGGCATTAAAAAGCAATAGTAGGTAAAATCGAAAAAAGCTACCCTTTATTTTTGTGTTTAAATATACTACGGTTCCTAGAAAAACTGCCCTCCAAGTGGCGCGCTGGGATGAGCGCTAGAAGTTTTCGGGCTCGCCACGGCGTAGCTCTGTACACTTAACACCTGCCGCAAGTCGCGGCTTTCGGGTTGATCGAAAAGCGATTTCTCAGCCCGTGAAGCATCACTTCCAGGTGAGTGAATATCCGCTCTTACAGAGATTAATTCAAGACGGCAATTGCAGCTTTGCACGAACGAAACAATTAGAATAACCAATAGAAATACAGGCTACGACTTGCCGTGTCGGGAAACAAACTCATGGTTTGAACCGCATTGGAGCGGCTTGATTTATTGGGTTTAAATTATTACGGCATGATCGAGCGTTTACTTTTTAATAAGAGATTAATCCCCTGAGCCATTCAAAATACTCTCAGAGGTTTGACATTTCTGGAAAAAAATCAACATGCTGGGAATATGTTTGATTGCTTAAAGAGTCACCGAAAAGTTCCGTACGTTCAAAACGACCAGTATAAAAGACGGAAACGCAGAGTACGGGTGTAGTGTTCGGTTTAGTGTGGTGTTCCGCTGTACTGATATTTGTGTGCCGTGTATGTGCTCAATGTACGTTCACCTGACGCTTGTAATAAGCGTAATGGGTGTATACTAGAGGATCCCCCAAGCGCAGTAGTAGCCTAAGACGAGCAAATTATTTTTTTGTAGAACATGAATTGGGCGGTACCTAGCGCCAACTAGCCTAGCTATTGAACCTGCCATCTGGGGGCTAGCGATTTAACCTTTCACGCTACGCGATAAACAGCGGCTTCGAGCTTGTTCTTTCGAGAGCGGCTTTTGGTTTCGCGGATTGAGGTTGCCCTTGTCCGTGATGTGCGGTTGACGAAGGAATTGTGACTCGAGGAACACCAAAGGTAAGGCGCAAAGTGCGCGAAGTAACTAGGTATCGGTTGTCTCCGTTTAACATCGCAGCGCTGTCGACGAGAAGACTGAGTAACTGCTTTCGAAACGGAAGTTTCTGTACCTGTGGGGGGAATCTGGCTTCGGAAATAAACACAGTTTGCGGAAAGCTCGTGTTACGCTTTTATTTGCGGCTGCTCACGTCCCGTACAAGAGACGTAGCGTCCTCGTCAAGCCTTGTTAAGCTCGATTTGCTCGATTCGGGGCCGCGATATTGAGATGCAAGCGACGGAGGAACTTTGCTTCCTGCTTCAGGGACGAAAGTTTCTCCCTTTCTAAAGTAATATAGGTTACAAGACCGTCTCTCCCCTAAAAGAGGACTATCCAACCCTTTTTTCTAAGAGTGTAGGCACTCCACCGGCGACAGCTGATCCCATAGGAGGCCCTTCTGTCGACAGGTCAGGATTACAGTAGGTCGTGGTTGAGACCCCGTTCAAACGAAAGGCGTAGCCGGACCGCTGCCCCTTTTCAGTTGATTAGTGCTTATCCAGCAGGTAAAAACGATTTGATTTGAAAGCCAAGACAGCAATTAGCGTTCCGAAAAAGGTTTGTCCGTGCATCTCGCCTGAAAAAAAAATTCTATCAAACGGTAGCGTGCCGATAGCACAGCGACAAAAAAGTTGTTGAGATGAGACATTCGGACCGCTCTGTTCCTTTTATAATCCTTAGCCCAGCGAATAAAGACACTTCAATTTGAAAGCCAAAACACCAGTGAGCGTTGAGGAAAAGGTTTGTTCGTGCACGCGTCTTGCATGAAAACGAATTGATCTATTGAAGAGCGTGCCGATAGCTCGGCGACAGAAAAGTGATGAAAAAACAGTCAGACCACTGCCCTGCTTAGAATGCTTAGCCCAGCCACAGCGAATAAAGATACTTAGATTGGAAAGCCGAAACACCAGTTAGCGTCGCGGGTAAGGTTTGTTCATGCATACCGCCTAAAAAACGAATTGACGTGCTAACGAACGACGGTGTGCCGGTATCGGCGACGCTTCCGTCTCGCTGCGAGGCGGAACCGACGGAACAAGGGGATCTCTGA